>NC_136959.1:25710374-25762874 GCF_032717465.1 Coenobita brevimanus | reverse complement strand
TTACCCAGGTACTCACTTTACCTGCCATCCCAGAAAGAGTGAATGAACTACTGAGTCGAGTGACGGCAGCTGCCCGCACCAAGATTCGAACCCTGGCACTATCTGGCCGGCAACGAAGACAGCAACGCTAACCATTCAGCCACCGTGGCAGTATAGGCCATATTGTTATTATATTTATGGCCTAGTTCAATAACCCTTTGGAGTACTGCAGTGAGAAGTATGTTTGCTGCCAGGCAGGTATCGATTGTAGGGTATACTATTGTTAAAATCAACTGAAATTATTTAGAGTTTAATATAACAATGACTACGTCTAAACCAACATCAAGAGGGATAGCTTTTGCAAAGGGCGCGGCGAGAATTGTGATCCATACAATAGCAGAGCAAAACATGACCGAGATGTAGTGAGATGGAGAAAGAGTGAGCTATTTGTTGATGTGGACTAAAGACAGTGTTGCACAACGAAGGGAGCAGCCTGACAAACGTAGGAAGCAGCCTGACAAACGTAGGGAACAGCCTATCAAACGTAGGGAACAGCCTAACAAACGTAGGGAACAACCTAACAAATGTAGGGAACAGCCTGACAAACGAAGGGAACAGCCTGACACAAACATAGGGAGCAGCCTGACACAAACGTAGGGAGCAGCCAAAGGTAAGGCTGTGGTCGAATGGCTTCACCGAGGTTCACACTACCAGTTCCCGCGTCTCACACCATCGTGAGAGTTATGGTGAGTGTGTGTGAGATGAGTTGGAGGCACAGCTGCGCCACTGACTCAGGTCCCATCACCACCACATGACACACCGCCAGATGGAAGTTTTTTGGGGCTTAACGTCTGAAGTAACGTGGAGGAATAATATCCCTGTAAAAATATGTTCGATCGCAAAAGAAAGAGGAAACATGGGCGGTCTCTCCCTGTGCGCCAAACTTTGCCGCCAAAAGAAACAAACTATTTTCGGTAAAAAATACAAGGGAAGTGAATTAGAGACTGGTTCAACTTGAGGTCAAAAGACCAAATCTACAATCTGAAATTTACTTGAATTGTATTTTAGATCAATATAGGTGCTACAGAGGGATGACTTCAAGTGGTGGCACCGATATAGCAGAGCAGCTCCTCTGCCAGATTGTACAATCTTTAACGCCTTCACTATCCCCTGAAAGGATTATGGAATACTGCAGGAAAGGACAATCTCGGTCTACAGTTTACAGGGTTCACGATCAGATGAACCCAGGGTCGTGACAACAGCATCACCACCACCACCACCACCACCACCAACAACAACAACAACAATAATAATAATAATCATAATAATAATAATAATAATAATAATAATAATAGTAGTAGTAGTAATAATAAGACTGATATGAGAAACCTCCCCCATATTCTCACCTACCCTCCAATTCACACATTCGCTGTGGTTGGTTTAGAACAACCCAGACTGCTTCGTTACCTCACCTCTCTCTTCTCCCTTTCTTCCGAGAGCACACTATTCCTCTCTTCCTTCTTTACATTTAAGTCTACCACAGTATCTCTTCATCATATTTTCTCTACCACAGTCACCGCCGTCTTTTCCCAACAGCTCGCTAATCTTCCTGTGTGTAAAACTCCCAAACTTCCCCAGTAATTTCCCCAGACTGCCGTTACTCAGAGTCTTGATGAAGGAGTTCCCCCCTCCCCCTCCTCCCAGCTTTCTACAACTACTTTTCCCTCCATCCCCCTTACCCCTCCATCATCTTGTCCTGCCGAGTTGTGTGCCCAGAGTTCAAACTTATCCGCCTCCCTATTTCTCTTCTCTTCGTTTTTATCTTCTAGTGTGTTGTGTGCAGGGCTTTATTTGGTTTTATAGTGTTATGTGGATACTGTGCTCTTCATCTAGACCGTCTCCAGCATAATTTGCCATACACCTAGTTTATTTGTGAGGGCTTAGCAGAGGCGTACTGAACAATGCTTTGTGTTGGCAGCTTGGAGTCCGAGTTCTATGCATTTCATTTATACATACAAGTACAGTATATACTGGATGTTCGAAAAGGTTGTTCACATTTCGTAGTGCTATAGCGAACACCGAATAAAGATATTTAAGAAATGTGGCAAAATCATGTAGAACAAGATCTAAAGTTTATGTAGGTATCCAAGCCATATGTATCTGGGCACTCTTTGAAATATAAAATTTCACTGATAACGGAAGGGAGTAACTCATCGCTGGCTTCCTGAATCAGTATGAGGTAGACATTTTGTGATGGCTTCATGGCATTGCTCATAACATACAGTGTACCTATGTGGAAATAGATAAAGCTACAAAGTAATTTTACTTTCAACTTTGCTTGTAAATTCCTGTATTGGCCCTATCTCAGAGGCGGCAGACAACCCAAACGATAATTAATCGAAACAAAGCAGTGTTTTATTATCGTGAAAGCTTTCATTTGTTTTGATTGAGAATAATCCACTCCTTTAGCATACCCATTTACATCATTGTTTTAAATATTCCATATTGTCTAATTTATGACAGGGCTTATTCTAATAACTGCAAAATATTCTGTATAAGTAGGCAAAATGGTCTCGTGAAATGCTTATCACCGAAGAGAGGGCACTGATACATGTATATTTAATGCATGTATAAATTTGTCGACTTGCACTACATAATTATTTTTCGTTAATTCTTTAGACTTTTATTATTTTTGTTTATAATAAGGAGTGTGGCCAACCATTCGGACTCACTCTGTCTCTCTCTCTCTCTCTCTCTCTCTCTCTCTCTCTCTCTCTCTCTCTCTCTCTCTCTCTCTCTTTCTCTCTCTCTCTCAACATTATGTCTCATTTCTTTTATCGAGTGATGCTAAGAGAACAACTTCATAACCTGTTTGATCTACCTAAGTACACACACACACACACACACACACACACACACACACACACACACACACACACACACACACCACTTGCGCCAGTTCCTGGAAGAAATATCCCCTCAGTCTCAAGATTTATTTGTTTTCTTAAGGCAAGGGCTGCGTGCCTGGACTTGCTGTTTAGAGCGGCGGTGGGGAGGGGCAGAGGAGGGTGGAAGCGGCAGATGGAGAGGCAGTGTTATAAACTCTTCAGATAGAATGAAAAGTTAGCCATTTTGGAAGACTGGTGGCGGGAAGAGAGAAGTGGTGGGAAATATCAGAGGAAGACACATGTTAGAAGGATTAATCGCCATCACCGCCAGCAACACACAACAGTGCGCAGTGTGTGTGTATGTGTGTGTGTGTGTGTGTGTGTGTGTGTGTGTGTGTGTGTGTGTGTGTGTGTGTGTGTTTTGTGCCGACATATTTTACGGGTGTCCACTAATTTCAAGAATAATGTTCGTATTAATGTAAAGCAATTGGCTAGGAAGGCTTGTTGAAATAGGTTGGTCACAGGAAAAGGTAGATCAAGAAAGGTATGAAGTAGTATAATTGAGGCTACCGTTGTGGAAGTGAGTGGCAGAGAGATGGGCTGATGGAAAGAAATAAGAGACAGACCCTGATAGAATGTAGTGACAGTCAGAGAGATGGGTTGATGGAAAGAGAGATAGACAAACATTTAACAGAAGCAAGCAATGTGTATGTACTGTACAGTAATTCAGTTTTTTTTTTTTTTTTTTTTTTTGCTCTTTACTGAACTAATTGGTTTTCCTAATGACGTGGTGCCAAGTTTGATTGATAAATAACAATTTTCCCTTCTTTTTTCTTCTCTATTCTGTCTGTCTGTCTATCTCAGTCTCTGTCTGTCTGTCTGTCTGTCTGTCTGTCTCTCTCTCTCTCTCTCTCTCTCTCTCTCTCTCTCTCTCTCTCTCTCTGTCTCTCAGTGTTTTTCTTTCATATATTGTATGCTTGATGATAACAAACCCATTACTCTACCAAGATATATTCGTAAAATGCTACTGACAAGGGTGAGAGGGTGGGCTGAAAATCTCTCGTCTGTCTTAGGGATTTGGCAGCCACACCGGAGACCACTCATGCCTCAAACAGCCTCGTAACTCTCACAACACAGGAAGAGAGAGGTGGCAATATAACTGTCTTCTCTTAATTTTATGTCCTGCTCTAGATTAACAAACCAAAATCTATGTATAAAAAAAAAAAATCTTACCGTAGTTAGAACGGTGCGACAGTCACCGCTATTGAAAGGTATGAATTACGTATATACTAAACACTGATATTTTCTAAGTTTGAACGAAGATACAGTATTCAATTAGACATAACTACATTCCTTCCCTGGTGACTGCATAGTCCTGTCAAAATACGGCTAGACCTTGGACATACTGTAGCATATATATATATATATATATATATATATATATATATATATATATATATATATATTTAATCGTACATTATTTCAGAGGCACCCAAGAACAACATACTGATAATGCATCCCAGTCAACACTACATTTGGGAAATGTGCTTAGTTTACATAAAACCATTTTGGCCACTAAGCCTTGACGGTTCGGTTCCATTTTTTACCGCATACCTGGAAGTAAAAACGTTTTACCGGTGTGTGATTAAAAACCATTTATGATTAGTTTACCGTCTACTACATTTTAGCAAGAAATATATACGACTATGTACGGAGAAGAAACGTACGGATTGGTTAAGATTAATTTTTATAAGTCTAGTATGTCTGTCAAAATGTTTTGTTAGAGGTTTTACGGTGCAGATGTGATTACATTATGTGCTTTTAATTTCCTGTCACGCCGAGGGAGGTATATGAGAGAGGGGTGTGTGAGCTGGGAGCGGGGCAGTGAAATGGCGGGGAGCAGGGCGACAGTGAGGCGATTTGTTTGTGGCCACCCCTTGCGGGATTGATGCGTCTGGCAATAGATAGATAGACAGCCTACAAGTCAAATGACATTCCTGCGCGTTCGGTTAATTCCATCACCTCGAAAGGCGTCTAGTGGTCTTGTGGCAGTGTACTTGGTGGTGCCGGTCGTGCCTGATGCCGGCTGCTCCATGGCTAGAGGTGATTGGAGAGTTTTCTGTCATTTAAAGTGCTTTCAAGAATTTAGGTCAGTCTCCTAGCCTAAAATGACCTGGACTGCGGTTATTGCCTAGCCTCGGAACCCTACGCCTTTAAGGGGTGATATTTTAATTTGGTCTCCACAATAGATTACATCCCTACTGTAGTTGCTTAGTTTCATTCTTTCTCTGCTTTTTCTTTCTTCTTTCTTCACCGAAATTCGCTAACTTGGCACCATTCCTCAATTTCTTCATAAACTCGCCTCAGATTGAGTACAGTTGTACCTTGGGCAAATACCCCTAGACACGTTTCCCCACCCCTAGCACCACACCATCTATTCTCCCTCTCTCTAACACACTACCAGGCTTTGACGAGGAGCCTAGTACGTGCCAAACCTTCTCGTATTTCCTTGCAACTTGTCCAGGGACGAACTCTCATCAGACCATGGTGAGGCGCTGTCCACCACAAGGGGGCGCCGGACCACTTCACGGTATATGTAGCCTACTGTCCTGTACCTGAAGGATGGTCTCATAGGAGCTGCTTCTTACCTGTGGTTGACGGGTCTGCTTGGACAGATAGACGTGGGTGAAACAGCAGCAACAACACTACCCCTATTCTCTGTACCGCACCACAAACGAGGTATCTATTCTGTCCCTGACAATACGAGCTTAAATACCTACTGCACACTCAACGCCCAAGCAGCCTGCCCTAAACACACAGTCGCATCAGTTATCACCTCAGCAAATATTCCTGAACACCTCATTGGCCTGTGCTCATAAGTGTTCTCATTTGCCCCAAAGTTGAAGCCATTATGCATTAGTAATTATGTCACAGAGGCATTTTGTTTGTATTTTTAGTTAGTTGTTTTCCGGGGAGGGGCACTAACCCTCCGTCAACCCACTTGCTGACATGTAGGGAACACGTATTGGTTCGTTATAAGGTTACCACTCAGCGTATGAAATGATTTCCTGGTTTACAGAAAATCATTTGGCTTGTCACTCAATGTAGAATTACTCAACTACATTGAGTGAGTGGATGATGGGCGCCCCCACCGAGGGAGGGGGAGGCAGAGGATGAGGTGCAGGGATCGAATGGAGAGATATATGAGGGAGAGGGATGTGAGCCGGGGGGAAGGCAGCGAACTGGCAGGAGACAGGGCGACATGGAGGCGATTTATTTGTGGCCATCTGCTATGGGAATAAGGCGTCTGGCAGTAGGTAGATAGAATTGTCTCCATCTGCACTCACTTCACTGGCTCCAGCGACTGTAATTAGGAGCAAGTGGCTGACTGGTTTGATCAGAGGGTTTCACTTTGGCAACCAGTGATTAGAGGCGGATCCAAGGAAGTGAACCCTGGAAGGATTAGATGGGGCAGTGTATCTGTAGAGTGAGTTGCCACAAGTAGATGAGGTGAAAGGAGGTATGATGGTGGCCCACTTCCCTTCGCGATCATAATGACTGATAACGCTGATAGTGAGGCTGAGGGAGAGTGAACAGCAAGATCATAACAAACTTATACCATATTCACAGGTGGATGAGGAATGTTGTGTGGAGGCTACTGTATTGGAGAACGAACACAGACCGACAGACTGAGAATGCAGCAAAGAACAACGTAAGCAAGCAAGAGACAGTCAGACACACATTAAAATATTTCGCAGCACAACACGTATGTACCGTGAAGTGTGTGTGTGACTGCACATTTGTCAAAGCCTGTTTGTGTGTCTGTCATCACCACCACTTTGGCAAATGCGAAAAAATGAAACAATTGCTGGACAAACTGTACTCGTTTGTGCTGGAAGGCTTTTATGGGGAGGACTGTATTGCTCCTGTCATCATCATCATCATCATCATCACCATCATGATTATCATCATCATCATCATCATCATCATCATCATCATCATCACCCAGACTGCATTCCCACAAAAGACCGGCGTGATACAGAGTCCAGAGAGCTGGAAAATTAGGACAACAGGCAAAATATCTATCTGGTTAAATGAATCATACTCATCCACCTAAATTATATCAATCAGTTAACCATCGCATCGCCGAAGAAAAAAGGAACGCTAAATCATTGTCATATATTCTTCCATACAAAACTCTTCCATCCAGCTCAATCCATTGTCAGTTGCCTAGCCTCATTAACCTTCAGTTTCGCTCCCTCACGTACTCATTTACCATACCTGTCCACTTCCATGATTTGCCAGGCCTTCACCCACCTTCATGTTCGCCATTCATTTCACACCCATTTTCTTCACATGACCATACCGTCTAAGCACGCACACTCTTCGACTCTGAAATTCGCAGTCTTCCTTCCTCCACATCTTTCGCGAATCACATTAATCCTAATCCCCTCTTCATTCCGCTCTCCATACACATTTGTCATTAATCATATTTTCACTGCTCTTACTTTTGATAAATTAGTTGAATGGCGCACCAAAGGCCTGTATGATAATGTCGGTACCCAAACTCCTCCAGCCAAGATTCTCACAGCAGCCACACTCACCTCTCTGTCTCCTATCAAGGCCTTCAAAGCACCATTTTCATTCCCTGCCATATATAAAAGTAGAAAAAAGTGTCAATATGAAAGAGAAAACTGAGCTTCAGTAAAAGTCTGCTACTGCACTAAAAATCTGAATACCCCTTTTGTTTTTTGGCGAATTTGTTAGTACTGTAGTTATTGTCATTCTGTCCTAAAGTGAAATAAAAGACTGAAACTCAGCCAATTTTACACACACACACACACACACACACACACACACACACACACACACACACACACACACACACACACACACACACTATATCTGTATCTGTCAATCTATGTATCCATCTCTCCATCGATCTGTCTGTATAATTTATCTTTATATTTGTGTGTGTGTGTGTGTGTGTGTGTGTGTGTGTGTGTGTGTGTGTGTGTACACTTTTGTTCTTGCCGATACTGTGTTTATGCTATTTGCAGTGGAGCTACTTAATGACTTGGTATTACTGCGATGAAAGGAGAGGTCTGGTAGTTGTGTCAGTAAGTACAGGGACAATGCTTCATCCATCAGGGTTATAGTGCATCTTCGAGGAGCGTGGTGTACATCAGAGCAACATTCCGTCCAAACATAATTCGGACATTACATTTACTGAGTTAGAAGTAGGTTTGATGTAGTGAGGACCGAAAATATGCTGCCAAACGTTTCCACGTGTACTGGACCGTAACTGTAGGGATGGACAGACTGACTGTACCTGAGTCAAGGGTAGACGGATAAGTCACATCGTTCCAATGAAATTTTATGATGATAGACTACATGTCAAGGAGGAAGATATGGCAGATGGGAGGTTAATATGTAGTAAAAGAAGTCAACCGAATATTTCAACATTTTGAGGAGTCGAGTAAAAATGATGGATGGGAGGTGAAAAAAGGAAGGTTTATTTTCCTTTTAAATTCCTGATATCTCGATGTGCTCTCTCTCTCTCTCTCTCTCTCTCTCTCTCTCTCTCTCTCTCTCAACTGTGTATCCTACTTTTGTTTATTTTTTTTTTTTACCTTCTCTTTCTTTTCCCATTTCCTGAAGGGGTCTGAGTGTGTGTGGCCATTGTGCGGGACGGAAAGAGACAACAGCAGCAAAAATGGAGAGAGAGAGAGAGAGAGAGAGAGAGAGAGGGGGGGGGACTCCCCATATACAGCTCTTCTTAATATGGTGGAGTCAAAGGCTATTCGTCTCATCAGCTCTCCTCCTCTTACTGACTCCCTTCAACCTGTGTCTCTTCATCGCACTGTTGCATCTTTATCTCTTTTCTATCGCTACTTCAATACTCACTGCTTCTCTGAACTGCCTGCTTGCATCCCTCCGCCTCTACGATGGGCGCGTAGCACCCGTCTAGCAACAAACTCTCATCCCTTTGCTGTCCAACTCTCTAATGTAAGAGTTAACCGTTACTCTCGGTCCTTCATTTATGCAACAGGTCAGCTCTGGAACTGTCTCCCTCTGTCTGTATTTCCTACTTCCTATGATCTCCCGTCTCAAACGCAGTGTGTCCAGGCATCCCGAAATGAAGGAACGTTAATGCGTGCTCAGCCTTTGGTTCCTTCTTCCTCGCATTTAAAAAAAAAAATCTAATACCCTTATTATTAAACCAGGGCATTGTACCTTATATGTAATTATTGTATATAATATTAGACCATGTGTCACTCTGCGCCTGATATTAAACCTACTCTTTGCTGTGTGGAATTTTAATGTTATCTGTTACGCATGCCCTTGCGAGCGGAGAACGGGTTGTGTGTGTGTGGGGGGGGGGTAGGGGAGGTGGAGGTGAACAAAAGAACTGAATAGTTTATGTACAATTTTAATCAAAGTTGGTTGAAGACTTAGCGAACAGCCATTGATATAACTTCTTGATTTTGAAAACATGATGTCAGTGGTCAAGGTCACCGGACAAGGTTATATATCAACCTATGTATATGGGTTTTATCATAATTCAAACAGCCTTGCTCAGATTATACCCAAGTTTGGTAGAAGGCTTGTGGGTCAGGCACTGAGTAAATGAGGTGTTTTTAGTACAATACATCAAAGGTCAAGGAAACAGGGCTAAGTCAACTTAAAGTTTTTATTCGCTTTATATCAAATGTGGAAAGGTTAGAGATATATAAGAATAAAACTATTTGTATATGAGAAAATTCAGCCAATGTCAAGGCTGCAGAGAAACAAGCCAAAGCCACAGGGCACAGTTAAATGAGATAGTTATCTGATTTGAACCAGATTTGGTAAAAGGGTTATGGATAAGTCAAGAATGAAAGTATTCACATCTGGTGGCAATGAGTCAAAAGTTGATGTCACAGGGAAAGGTCGGTTTTCGGCAAATGTATATGTGCGAATAAAATAGCCAAAGTAGTTTTAAACTGATTCAAGCGTGATGGACGTGTTTAGGATCAACCAAGATGTAAACTAAAAGCTTTTGAGAAAGATACACTAAAGGTCAAGGTCACATGGAAGGGTCAATGTACTGTCTTTTAGTTTATATTAAACACTGTAAAAGGGTTCAGATGAAAACAAGGGTTAAGATATTCAGAGAACAATCAACGGGCAAGATGACAAGGAAGGTAATATATTCCACCCTAACACCTCTTGGAAGGAGCAGTTGTTACGCTTCCTGTGTGCTCCTTCTCGTTAATTTTGTCATGGGTGAAATTGACGTCAGAGGCAACAGTTCATTAGTCGCTATACTACTTTTACTTTTACTTGGCCTAGAATCTCGTCCTATTGCTGTTCATTTCACTCAGCTCAGGGGCAGAAAAAGACAATACGGCAAACCTACGTTTTTTTTTTCTACAGGACTTCTTCTTGATTAGCATAATATTCTAGTGCTAGACTGTTGCTACAACTTGCCATTCAGGATGGAAGGATGACAATTTTAGGCCAAGTTAGAGTAAAAAAGGAAAGGATAAAGAGTGAAAGACTAACTAGGAACGTGTATGTGAGTGAGGTGGAGGGAGGAGAGGGAGGAAGAGACCGAGGATGAGATGAAGGGATGCAGTAGATAGGTGTACGAGAGAGGGAGGTGTAAGTTGGAAGGAGGGCAGCGAAAATGCAGGGGACGGGGCGACATGGTGGCAATTAATTTGTGGCCGGACCTTACGGGACTTAGGCGTGTGATTATAGACATATAGACAGACCAAATCCTGGGGAAATAGATTATCTGGTGTGATCATATATAGGTGTAGGAAGTTTAGAAGGAAGGTGTAGGAAGGGGAAGTGATAACCAGTGCTGCCAGTATAGAGGGCAGGTAGGAAGGTTGATCTCAGCAGCGGACGGTCACATTTTAAGGGGTTTGGGTGCTATTACGAAAAGTTCCAATATCATGGGACAGCTGCCAGCCCACCCACTTCTTGCTCCATGTGTGTGTGTGTGTGTGTGTGTGTGTCTCTCTCTCTCTCTCTCTCTCTCTCTCTCTCTGACTTTTACATTAGGCACGGGGAGGAGGGAGAGGAAGGAAATGTTCATTTTTTCTTTCCCCAAAAAGTCTTTCTTCTAAATGTTCTTATATATGAATTTTCACTTTAAAGGAGAGAGAGAGTCATTCCTGTCGAGCAGTGATGGGCCAGAGGAGGAGTAGGGAAAGGGCAGTCTCTCTCTCGTTCCTCTGCCATTCCTATGTACGTTTATGTAAGTTACTTGTATTATCGTTTCCGCTTTGCTTCATATGGTGACATGATAAGAACAGACAAACAGTACTTCATGTTTTTTTGTTGTGTGTGTGTGTGTGTGTGTGTGTGTGTGTGTGTGTGCGCGCGCGCCTGGTTTGCCAATAAGTTTTTTTTTTTTCCTCTTTTTTGGAGTGGGAGGGAGGTTTTTGTTATTTCTATATGTTCTAATATCTTTTGCACTTATTTACCTTTCCATCGTTTCTACTCTTTTTCATATCTTCACTGATTCCTCATTCCTTTTTTTTTGTTGTTGTTGTTGTTGTTACAAGAATATTTTCCTCTCCCTCCTGTCTTTTATTCTGGTTTAGCTTCTACCGTGACATTTCCATTCTGCCAGTGATCCTGTGTCACTTATATGCCTTTCAGTACTATTATATATTTCTCAATGGGTAGTTCTCATGTTTTTGTGATGGCTTTCGCAATAATTTGAATTCACTCCTTTTTTTCTGAAATATAACTTTTTCGTTTTTTGTACTCCTGTGTTTGAATAATTGTGTTCTTGATATTTAGCTTTTATTTTTTAGGGCAGTGACGGGGGAGGGCTAGAATTATAGTATCCGATCCAATTTTCAAATTATACTATTTTGGTATGTTTCGCTTATATTTCCCAATCCTTTTTTTTTTTTTTTTTTTTTAATTGTTTTTGCTCTCTAATTAGTTGCTTACATGTGTTCAGGGCTTTTCAGCTCCTTTAATTTTTTCTCGCACTGTTGAGTATTTGTACTTAGGTCAATTTTTTTCGTTTTCATTTTATACAATTTAGTCAGACGTTTTTGGGACTACTTCTTTACTGCTAGTGCCCTTTTCTTAGATTTATATTATTATTCATTTTTTCAAGACTTATGAAGATACACATATACATATAAATGGGTATAGAAAATAACTGTAATAAAAAGAGTTAGACAAAAAAAATTAACAATTAATTGGTATTATACAAGAAACCAAATAGATAAGGTGTCAGATAATAAATACAAAAAAAAAAACTTTACACGAAGCAAGTACGGGCAGAAGATAAAGGGCTGTAGTACTGAATGATAATATGTGATGAATATTAGGATGAAATGTAAACAAAGTAAGCTATTGAAGGCGAATATAAGGAAAGAGAATTCATACGAGGGTAAGTGTAAGAAGTGAGTGAGAGGTATGTGTCTCAAGGTGTAATCAGAGATTTAGTTAAGTGTGAGCAGTGTGAATGTTAAAACAAATGTATAAGAGGAAATATTTATGTATGAGACTGAGATGTGTCAGCCTGTATCTCAGTCTAAAGGCCCGTACTCACTTGCCCCGAATATGTGATCGCCACGCGGAAACGAGGGTCCGGGGTCCATCCAACGTTCAGACTCGAATACCACAGCAACTCTAACTCGGTGATTCGTTTCATCTCGTCAGTCACATGTTTCGAGCTAGTGTGGCCGCACTCTAATGCGTGCTCATCACAGTTACCCTAGTGATTTAGTATTACCAATCGCTTCATTTTCTTTTTCAAATCATGGTTTCATTCACACAGTCATTCACTTAATCTCATTACCAAAATTGTAATAACGCTAAATTTAATCGCTCTTATATTCGCCCTTCCTCTCTATTCATCTTCTTTTGCATAATTGGGAAAGAAAACATGGTAATTGCTAATAGTCAACAACATCTTTCACACTCGTTAATATTACCAGGTTTTTTAATGTTACAGGCCGTATACGATCCAGCCTTACCATGCTTGGGTTATCGTTTTGTATGTTGTCAATTTCTTTTCTTCTTCCTCTTCCTCCTCCTCCTCCTCCTTATCTTCTTCTTCTTCTTCTTCAATGGCGAAAGACGGAACTGAAACCATAGAACTAACTTACTCTATTCTTCCCCTTACCCTGTCGAACCCTACTCTTAAATCGTTCTCAAAACACACACACACACACACACACACACACACACACACACACACACACGCACAGATGCCTCCTGTGTTAGCTACTTGCATTTTTTTTTTGTGCGAATATCCTATTAACAGAACATCCACAATCTTCACCACCATCTCCACCTTTACATCCTTCTTCATCATCTCCAACACTACCATAACTTCCACCACCACCACCATAATTCACCACCACCACCACGAGCGTCTACTTCTCCACCACAGTCAACCACAATCACCACCATTCCTCTGACCTTCCCTGCTCCAACTCAACACACCTCCCCGCTTCTTACACACTCTCTGGGAAAAGTGCGTCCTTGTTTCAAAATCTTTCTCTTCGTCCGCGGAGTCTCATTATATTTTATACAGGTTTACAGGATTCTCTCTCTCTCTCTCTCTCTCTCTCTCTCTCTCTCTCTCTCTCTCTCTCTCCGAATATTGCCTTTCTCTCCCTTCCATTCCTCTGCTTCTCTCCCTCCTCCTTATTGCCCCTCTCTTAACCCTCCCTCTCGCCTCAAGCCTCGTCTTTCATTCTTTCTCCCTGTCTCTTCTTCCCTCTCACTTTTTGCCCCCTCCTCATCACTCCCTACTTCTCCCTTCCCCTCTCTCTCTTTATTATATCTCCCTGCCTCTCTTTCTCCCTCTTCCTCTTCTCCTCCCTGCTCTCCTCCCACAGGTCTTCCTTCCCATGTAATAAGCCTCATTAGACTCCACTTCTTCGTGTTTTTTATGAGTTCTTGGCCCGGCTTGACAATACCACTCTCTCTCTCTCTCTCTCTCAGTAATTGTTCCAGTAAGCGATGCAGCCGAGAAAACTGTAGAATTATACCAGGTGGGTAACGCGAAGCACCAAAAATTAAGTATGTCGGTAATTATTAAAGCTACAGCAGATCTACACACATCGCTGGAGAGGTTGTAGAAAAATAATACGTGTTACTTAAGTGATCCTTCTCAAAATTTGCCATTATATTGCTGAGGAGGGGAGAGAGAGAGGGAGGACGAGGGTGAGATGGGGGGATGGAGTGGAGAGGTATATCAGAAAGAGAGGGGGAGGGGGAGCTAGGAGCAAGGACTGAAGTGGCATTGGACAGGGCGACATGAAGGCGATTTGTTTATGGCCACCCCTTACGAGATTGAGGAGTCTGGCAATAGATAGAAAGAAATTGCTGAAAAAAGCCAGAAGCGCCAAACTGACCTTTAAAAATGATCTCAGACACTGTTAAAGGTACAGCGGACTTATATCTTGGGAAAACTAATGGGTACGTAAGAAATGTTACATAAGATAATTTTCTTTCAAAAATCGGCAATATATGGCTGAAACAAGGCAACAAGCGCCCCTACAGATTGGCTGCGTATGTTTACATATTAGTGTTACCATCAGACGAAAGTAATAAACATAGGAAAGATCTCTCGTCGTGAAGAGATTACTGAAGGATGTATGTCACTTCCACTTCATAAAACCTCCCCTAAATTGAATAAAATCGTCTGGCAATAGCAATAATAAAATACTTAACGGATTATCAGGAGGAAGGGCATAAAGCAAACGCAGACTTAAGTTCCTTGGTGGAAAGCTTATGGAAAAGTAGCCTAGTACGTTTTACTGTACTTATGTGCCTTGTCTTCCAAAATTCACGATTGTGATTTAAAAAAAAAAAAAAAAAAAAATGCTGAATTGAGCACTTCGACTGCGGAGCGGGGGACAGGGCGACTTGGAGGCGATTTGTTTGTGGCCACCCCAAACGGGATTGAGGCGTCTGGCAATAGATAGATAGATAGATACAACAGAACAAGGCACATCTTTGCAAATTTTATAGGTTTGTAACAACTGTGACTCAACTGACCTGAAAATTCGCCACCCTGTTGTTAAAAGAAGCCCCAAACGCCAAAGTGAGCGCTAGAACTGTAATCTCGGAAAACATTGAAGCTACGGCAAATCTACGCACATCAGTAGAGACATATTGTAATAGTAATAGGTGTTAGTCAACTGGCATTTACAATTTTAGCTATCATACTGCAGAAAAAGACCCACGTCCCCCAAATGAGAGAGAGAGAGAGAGAGAGGCTAAAATTTAATCTCAACCTTCATCTTCTCGTGTACTCTCACTGAATACCTTGCGTCATCGGCATATGACATTTTCAGGGTCCATTTTGCATTACGTGGATTACACGCCAAAACATTGCAAACTGTTTCCAAGGCAAAATCTTCTAAGTAATTTACCTTATATCCAAACGTATTGAAGGTAAACAAGAGTGCCAGAAAGTGAAACACTTGGCAACTCACTGTTCCATCTCGTGGTCATAGTATGCACGCAAGAAGCTGCTGACTCAGTAGTCATTCTTTGGCATTTTTTTTCTTTCCATTTCATTTGGTTGTGGAAAACAAAGACCACTTCAAAGCTCACCAAAATCTGCTTCTGGAAAAGTTCTTAGATTTTAATGTCATTTCAAAACTTTGGACCCTTTACAGTGAGAATGCATTTACATAATATTTTTTGTATTCACACTGAAAAAGGTAGTCAATGTTTCGTCATTTTAATACCTTCAGTCTAGTGACGTATATTATGGATCTATATTTGCATCCTTCAGACACTTTAATTCAGTTTTATGGAAAACTTTTTAACTGAACGTGTAAATGAGTGATGTATATTACTATGTCTCCAGGGGGTTTTGACGAGAAGCCTGCTCGTGGTGGCACTGTGCACCCTGGGTGTGGCAGCTGCGATGTCCTCCTGGAAGCCAAACTTCTTCATATCACTCTGCATCTCTTCTTGGACAGGACGATGGTCTGACCCAGGTGAGGCACTGTCTACCACATGGGGACAGTGAATCCCTACACAGCTTATGCACTGTACTCTGCTTGGAGGATGGGTCTTCTTGGTCCGACAGACTGCTACTGCACAACGACATTAACAGCCTCTCTAGTCTTAAAAGTCTCCCCTAAGCTAAATGGTTATGAGGCAAGTTTTTATTGGGAACAACAAATTTTTACAGTCTTGTAGCCTTTGTTTTATTCTTTTTTGCAACAATTTAATTTTCATTTTTCTTTTCTTTCATTTGATAACACAGAGGAAAGCATTATTAAATAAATCATATATGACGTATGTGAAAAAAATAGAATATTGGAGGGGAAATGGGTCAAGAACGAAAATGCTGATTACGTAGCGTAAACATCCAAGCCAAAATATTTAGAAAATCAAACATAAAATAGTTAAGAGTTGCATTCTTCCTTATGGCTGATACCTTTTTTTTTTTTTTTTAATGCGAGGAAGAAGGAACCAAAGGTTGAGCCCGAAAAAAAGTTACCTTCCAAGCAAAAACAATACAAAAGAGAGCCAAATTCAAGATCCATTCATTTCGAGATGCCTGGACTCACTGCGTTTGAAAGACTGGAGATCATAGGAAGTACGAATTACAGACAGAGGGAGACAGTTCCAGAGTTGACCTCTTGCATAAATGAAAGACTGGGAGTAAAGTTTAACTCTTGCATTAGAAAATTGAACAGAAAAGGGATGAGAGTTTGTTGCTAGACGGGTGCTACGCACCCGTCGTAGAGGTGAAAGGATGCAAACAGACAGTTCAGAGGAGCAGTGACCATGGAAGTAACGATAGAAATAAGATAAAGAGGCAACAGTACGGCGAAGAGACAAAGGTTGAAGGGAGCCAGTAATTGGAGGAGAGGTGATGAGACGAAAAGTCTTTGACTCTACCATATTGAGAAGAGCTGTATGTGGGGAGCCTCCCCACACATGAGAGTTGTACTCTAAACAGAGGTGAATGAAACTCGTGTATAAAGTCAACAACTGTGCAGGGGTAAAGAAGGTACGGAGTCGGCTTAGTACACCTAATCTCTTGGAAGCAGATTTTACAAGTGATGCAATATGAACTTTCCAAGATAAGTCCCGAGTGAATGAAACCCCAAGCATGTTCAAAGATGATGCAGGATTTACCTGGATATTATTAAACATTAGTGGGTACTCCTGTGGAAGATTTTGACGGGTTGATAGGTGTAAAAACTGAGTCTTTGATGCATTAAAAGCAACAAGATTATTTTTACTCCAGTCAGAGATACGAGCCAAGTCAGACATTAGGTGTGCCGTAGCCTCATCCCTTGTTTGTTGAAGTACCTGCTGGGATGGACGTTGCAGGAACTGAATGGAATGGTGAAGGGTGGAATCATCAGCGTACGAGTGGATAGGGTTAGATGTACAGCTTAGAAGATCATTGATGAATAAAAGGAAGAGAGTTGGTGATAGGACAAAGCCCTGATGGTCACCTTTCTTTGGGACTGGCTGAATGAGAGCAAACTTCCAGCAAGAAGGAAAGGTGCAAGTTGAGAGACAGACGAAAGCGTTTACCTAGGCAGAGTGTAAGCACAGAAGCACAGTTCTGTAGGAACTCCATCAGGCCCATATGCCTTGTTATTACTGAGGCCAGTGATGGCAGAAAATACATTAGTTGAAGAAATTTTAACGTCAGCCATGAAGAAGTCATAGGGGTGAAGTGTTGGAGGAACAGTACCGGAATCATCTAAGGTGGATTTGGAGGAGAAAGTCCGAGCGAAGAGATATGCTTTATCAGTAGAAAAAATAGCTACAGAGCCATCATAGTAGAAAAGAGGAGGGGAGGATAATGAGGTAAAGTTGTTAGAAAGGTTTTTGGCAATGTGCCAGAAGGAGCGAGAAGAATTCGAGTTGCAGAGTTGAGAGCATTTAGTATGGATGAAATTATTTTTAGCAGAGCGAAGAACAGACTTAGCATGATTCCGGGCAGAAATAGAAACAAGATGTGATTCAGGGGTTGGTTGGCTCTGGTACTTTTTATAGGCTCTCTCTTTGTTGCGGACAGCATTAGAACAAGCGTGATTAAACCAAGGCTTTCTTGCATTAGTCAAAGGATATGAGAAGAGAAAGTATGCTTCCATGCCAGAGAGAATAACCTCTCTAATGCACAGGGCACACTCAGATGGCTCCCGGCCGTGGAAGCAATAATCATTCCAGGGAAAATCAAAGAAGTACTGCCTAAGGGCCTCCAAATCTGCAGCTCCAAAGTGCCACAGATTACGTTTCTTTGCAGGGTCCACAGGTTGTAGCAGAGCGATAGGACTGGTTAAGGTAATAAGGTTATGATTAGAGGAGCCCAACAGAGGGAAAAGATTAAGTGTAAGCAGAAGGATTAGGTGTAAGGAAAAGGTAAAGAATGTTGGAGCTCTCTCCAAGGCGATCAGTGACACGGTTAGGGTGCTGTACAATCTGCTCTAGGTCATTAAGGATAGAAAAGATGTAGGCTTGTTCACCAGGTGGATCAGTGAAAGGAGAGGAGAGCCAAAGGGGGTAGTGAACATTGAAATCTCCTAGAATGGAGATTTCAGAGAAAGGAGAAATGGATAGAATGTGTTCCATTTTTGAAGTAAGATAGTCGAAGAATTTTTGATAGTCAGTAGAATATTAGGAGATAAGTAAACAGCACAGATATATTTACTCAGAGAATGACAGGAGAGCCGAAGCCAAGAGAGTAGAGAGAATTCAGAATAATCAAGTTCAAGAACACGAGAGCAAGATAAGTCGTTGCGTACATATACACAACAGCCACCTTTGGCTTTGAAATGAGTATAGAGAAAGTAGGAGGATACAGAAAAAGGTTTGCTGTCAGTTGCCTCAGATAACTGAGTCTCGGTAAGGAAGAGAAGGTGAGGTTTAGAGAAGGAATGGTAGTGTTCAACAGAGAAAAAGTTAGAGGGAAGGCCGCGAATGTTGCAGAAATGAAGAAGTGTGTCAGACAG
The DNA here is from genome assembly GCF_032717465.1 of Coenobita brevimanus. Lineage (NCBI taxonomy): Eukaryota > Metazoa > Arthropoda > Malacostraca > Decapoda > Coenobitidae > Coenobita > Coenobita brevimanus. The sequence goes on along the minus strand of NC_136959.1, from coordinate 25,744,036 downwards.
TGGTTCCAGGCAGCTCATAGAGTCGTCACCGGGATAGTGGCGGATGATTGGGGCATTTATGATCCACCCCCCCTGGGTAGTCCGAGGAATGATTGATGTCCGCCATTTTTCCTTTTTTTTAATTTTGAGAAGGAAGTGTAGTGTGTACTATGCATGTAGAGTGTTGTTGATAGTTAGAGAAACTTGTATTGGAGAGCATGCTGGCCTACTCTCTTTGTTATTGAAACACTGAAAAAGTTTAGCAAAGGGGGATGGTCAGGAACTAGTCCCGTTGTTGCAGATGTAACGAATATTTTCCAAAAGTTGTAAATCATCGATCGTAAACTAATGTTGATAACAATTAGTGGAGCCAAATTGACTTAAAATTACAGGAAATATTTCCATACTAGTATATGAGTTTCAAATGGCATCCAGCAAACCCCAGTGCACAGGTAATGGTATCAGTATCTAGGAAAGGTTCCAAACATTCAACTTCCTGAATTCTTAAAATCTCTCTTGTGAGCTTGCGAGATGCCCTAAATTTCTCTAAAACACGAACTGCTCCTCGCTATAACGAAAATGGTTTTACATGACCTGGGCACCACAGGAGCCACTGGTTCAACAAGTCTTGCTCTAACAGTAGTCTTCCATTCTTAATACAGCTCCTCCATGCCAAACTTAACTGAGGCCAACAGTAACAATAGAGGTCTGAGAGAGGCGAGGGCACATCGTACCCGTCTGGGCAAAGTCAATGTCTTTTAAAGTTCTCATTTTCCTCCATAGGGGTAGGGTATTCTAGTACGAAGCACACGTAGGATACACTGTGGAAAATGAAAGACTAGTGTATGTGAAGAACCAAACAGGTAACGATGATAATAATGGTGCAGTTAGAAGCTCACTTGCTCTGCAGACTAGAAGCCCGGGCTTAGTTTCTTGGACAGCTGTGAAACCAATGGGCAAGATCTTTCTTACTCCAGCCCATCTGTACCTAGGTCGGAAATAGGAACCTGGACTGTAAATGTGACAATTGTCTATCATAATTTGACGGAAGATTCTGTTTTATCTGACTGATTGATTGACTGTACCTTTGTTGCTCGTGCTGTCGATATGCATAATCTTGAGTTCTTTCGTAAAGAAAAGAGTTTGCTTGCCAGGCTTACATTACAGCCAGGGTTTTACATTGGAACTAAAAATGATTATTATAGCTTAACTCAGAGCAATTCTGAACAGGATTAATAATCTCTTGTTTCCTTAGTTTAATGGGAATAGTTCAATTAGCATTGTCGATACAGGACCAGGCGGGATTTGCATGGTCAGTTGGATTTACCTGAGGGTTAACTGCACAATGCACAACATTCCTACACGCACGTCATCTTCAGCCCCAATTCTCCCAGGACCCCTTGGCCTGTATTCTCGTCTGGTAAGGAGGCTCCTCATCACTTCTTCCCAAGCGATTTATTTTTGGATATGGCTGGTTACTATCCTTTTGAACGTTATTTATGCAGAGTATGGCGATATTGGAAGAAATTATGTAACAAAGACAGTAAGGGGCAATAGACAAAATGAATCACTTAGGAAACGGTGTTAGGGAGCTTCCTTAATCAACGAGAATGCTGCTCTAACACTTGCAGCCAGCAGTAGAGACCATCTCTCGTTCCCTGACCCACCACTGGGGCTGACCTGAACCTTGTTGTTCCGGAAGAGAAGGCGGAAGGCAAGTGAAGACAGCACAAGTGTACATCTGTACATTTACTCGCAAACGCCTCATAGTATGATGTACTCGCCATCTTTCTATGCAACAGTGCCTCTTTGTACACAGACCAATTATCCTACTTTTTCTGTCGTTGTGCACATTGCTTGTTGTACATATTAAATCACTGTATAATAAACCACAGTATATATATTATAGTGTGTACCACAGATTCTGTTGAGAGAAGTTTGCCAGATAAATTCGTCTTGAGTTACGAACACTTTCAAAGCAGCTAATTTCGTTCCATTCATGCTTCTTTGCCACCTGTCTTTGTGTAACAAAATTAGTAATAAAACAAAAACTAACATGAGCCCATCTCTGATACTGGATTTGAATAACACGTGGTACCAAAATATATGCATGAAATTGCTGAATCGTTGTCTGTGAATCAGGTAGAAAAGTAAAAGTTATTATTTTCAAGACTAGAATGATAAACAACAATCTGCAGACTTGTTCGCTCCAGTCACCACTGAGTAATATTTGGTGAAAGTGAAGGAATAAGTCCACCCACTCACCCTTCCACCCCTCCACCTACCTAGTACAGTCTGTTTCAGCAGCAGCAGGATCAATCAGTAATTTTTGACAAAGAGATAGACACAGGTACCTGTTATAAAATCTGTAAATTTTATCATTATTAAAAGCCAAGGTAAGTTTAAATACTATAAACAATTAAATAGCTATGACAAGAAATGATTAAAAGCCAAGGTAAGTTTAAATACTATAAACAATTAAATAGCTATGACAAGAAATGATAATGAGAGAGAGAGAGAGAGAGAGAGAGAGAGAGAGAGAGACCTGGATACACAACCTCGCAGCTGGTGTAATCTGGACTTCTCCTTTTTCCCTGAGACTAATGAACCACTACACGTCCTGGCTCCTATTACTACACCCTCTTCCTGGCAATATGTAGCCTACTTTGTCTTCAGTTTTTTCTTTCTTATTGTTTGCATCTATTCTTTCTCCTAATATTCTTTTCTCACCTATTTCTTTTGATTTTATTCTTACACATATAGTTCCTTTGTTTACTCTTACTTCCTTCTAGTTTCTCTCCTTTCCCCATGTCTTCCTTCCTTTCTCTCACTCTCCCGTTATCTCCTCTTTCATTCTACTGTTTTATGGTTTCCCTTTTTTCCTCTTTTCTATATGATTTTGCCACACCCAAAGGGGTGGCCAAATATAGTGCCTGTCCCTAAGAGAGCCAAAGAATCATTCACTCACTCACTGAGTAACTGTATTTTCTTGAAGAATGGGGTTGAGGCCTTATGGGAGGACTGTCAGGAAAACGAAGTTTTGGACAATTGTAGACCTCTCCCCCAGAAAAGGATTCAGGCAAGGTGTGACCCTCAAGGGACTCCCTCAACAAGGGAGACGGCCCTGGGTGTCCCACCCATTTCCACTAGACATGGTCTTTTTTTTTTTTTTTTTTTTACATAGGAACACAGTTTTTGCACAGTGGTAGAGCTTCACTTGCACCAGACTATAAGCATGGTGAGATCTCGAATGCCGCACCACATTTTGAGGGAGGCGGCCCCCGGTGGTCTGGAAGAAATTCGCTATGCACTTCCAAAGATTTTAACCATATATCATAAAATTGTGCTTACTGATAGATGTTTACTCCCACTACTTTTGGAAGGGTGGAATCACCAAACAGTTGCCCCTTACGGTGAAGGGGGCAGCCCCAGTGGATGCCAGCAAAGTCATTATGCACGGCCATAGTATTTAACCTAGGAACACGATACTGCATACTGCAAACGTTTACCCGGCCAGGTCTTAGGCAGGGTAGGAGCTCCAATGACCACCCTCCACAAACCAGAGAGAGGGGGGGAGGACGACAGTGAGGGAGAATAATGTCAAAGTTCTTTTTGCCAAAGAAAATTAAATTTTCCACAATGTTAGGTTTGTCCTAAAGTCACATTTTAGGCAGAGTTAAACTCCAAAAGTAAGGCCACGGCTTATAGGAACACCAAATTTTTCATACTGGTAGACGTTACCTTGGCCACGTTTTAGGCAGGTAGGCCTCTGATGGCCACTCCCAAATAGGGTGGGGACTGCCCCCATGGGGGAGAGCGACATAGTTCTTTCTCAGGCATATAAAATATTCCACAGTAATCGACCTGTACCCGGTCCGCCAGAGTTTATGGAGGGTGGGTCCTTGGGGTTCGCCCGGCTTAAAACTCAGTATACGAGTAGGTCAGTGAACTCATCCACATGACACAATTCCCCCTTCCCCCTCTTCTCTCTCTCTCTCTCTCTCTCTTTCTTTAAGAATGAAAGATAAGCAAAATACCGTAGCAAGATTCACAATCACACACAAATTCAGCGGAAATGCTTGGCGTGTCATTTGAACATTCTTACATTTGCCTGCAACATAGGTCTTGTCCTGAATGAGCTATTATAGCTAGGCTGTAAACAAGACGCCATTGCACACACACACACACACACACACACACACACACACACACACACACACACACACACACACACACACACACACACACGTTAACTTCGTTTGTTAAAGCTTTTTGTAACTCCTATTACGTTCATTTTTATTACAAATACACATTTTCATGTCATTAACTTCGTTTTTCTCTACCCACAGAACATTCATTCTCTATATCCTTCCCAACTTTACTGTGTTTTTCTTCGTCAGTTTTTTTTTTTTTTTTTTTTCTGTCCTTGCACATAGGAATACTTTTCATTCACTTCCCCTCGTCGTTTTCTCATATGACGGATCTTATGATCTTACTCGTTGGCTTTTCTTCAGTACCAGCGTCTTTGTCCATCACCCTTTAGTCTTATCAACGTCTGTGCATCCCCAATAAAAGGATCCAGTTTCGTCACTCCTCTCCCATGCCAAGAAGTAGAACTTCCATATGGAAATTACCGCTTAACCTGCTCCACATTGAAGTCTTTGAACTTTTTGCATAATCCACTTAAAGGCTTTACTCCTCTCTCTGTATAATTTCTGACAATCATGCACTCACTTCCCATACTTTCCACTTTGCTCCACTTGTCTCATCACATCTACTTCGTCTGTCTAAAACTCCCCACTGTCAAACTTCATTCTTCGACCTGTTTCAACCGATTTCAAAACTTCCTTCTTTACTAGTTTTTCGCTCACCTGAATCCTCCGTATTAACTGTTCATCTTTTCATACATTTCTTGGAACATTTGCTTTCGCTTCCGAGAAATCAGTGTGACCTCAGATTTTTCTTTCAAATTATGGAGTCTTGTTTTCTTATATCTTCTTTCACACTTAACACACTGCAATGTGGGTTATATATATATATATATATATATATATATATATATATATATATATATATATATATATATATATATATATATATATATATATATATATATATATATATATATATATATATATATATATACAAAACAGTAAAAAAATTATGGTGTTGATGCAAACTTCTATTATTTTATCTTTTTTCTCACTTTTAACTCCAACCACGATCCTCAAAAGAAAAGATTTTTTTTTTTCCCCAGGGATTTCAACATGCGAGGCCTCTAGCTAGACTAAGGCCAAACATTTTGCTTTGACCTGTGACATAGACCTTCGACCAACTGCTCTCAAAACCTAGTTACTGTACATTATTCTTGATTGAGTTAACCCTTCCACCAAATTTGTTTGAAATTTGCTTACTCTAAACCCTTCCGCAAAGTTTGGTTAAAATCGGATCAAAACTGTTCGAGTTATAAAACTGACACACACACACACACACACACACACACACACACACACACACACACCACAATAAATGATAGTAGTTAATGAAGGAGGATTGGGAGATAAACGGAGAAAGACGAGGGATAAAGAGAAGTGTGATGTGTGGGATGAGCAACGGTGATGCTATATTGTGTTAGAGACAGCTGACGTGATGTAAACCAAAGATGACGAAGGAGAAAGGGGCAAGGAGAGTGGAGGGAGGAGGAACAATTAAATGGGATGCTGTTACGTGAAGGGTGAGATGAAATAATGTTATATATACAAGCTAAGGGGAAAAGAATGGATGGAGGGAAAAAGAGGGGAGGGGAAGAAAGGATGGTGGAAGGGGACTAGGAGGGAAAAACATATGTGAAGAAAAGGAGGTAATGCAGAAAATGGGCAGTGAAAGAGTGCGAGAGGTCACGATACATCTTCGGAAAAAATATAAACAGTAAAAGAATGATGAAAGGAGAGAGCATTTGCGTGGGAAAAAGGAGAAAAGATGAGAGAGAGAGAGAGAGAGAGAGAGAGAGAGAGAGAGAGTCATAAAATCAAAGCGTGATGAGGCAGGAGAGAGGTGAGCATGAAGGAAGATGATGGAGGCAGAAGGGAGGCCACTAGGGAAAAAAAATTAGGAAAAGGAGAGAGGAAAAAAGAAAGGGAGAAAGTAAAAGAGAGATAGAGAAAACGATAAAAAAAAAGGGGGGGAAGGAAACAAAATTCAAGATTACAAAAACAAGAAGTGTTTTGAGGGAAGAGGATGTGAGCGACAGAGGAAGCAAAGAGATATCGAAAGAGGAAGAAAGAGAAATACTGAAAAGGAAAGTAAGAGTGTAATGCGAAAAGAGGAGAGAGAGAGAGAGGTTATTTTTATGAAAGCTTATCAGGTATCAAGTATTTTATATCTTACCCAACCTTCCTGATCGTTGTTCTCTCTCCTTCCTTCCTCTTGCATTCCTGTCACTACTCATACTTTCGACCTGTGATGGGCTGTGGATCACTGAGGATCCCTGTTAGTTACGTGGCCACCATCGGGATTATTTTAATGTACCAGGGGTCACTGCTTCAGGAGGTGCCTTGTTTGCTTGTCCAGCATTGGAAAGTTCCTAGTCTCAGTGGAATGAATGGAGCTGGGGCCTGATTGACTGCTGCCTACCTTAATAGCGCCAGGCAAGGCTGCTGCACCACCCCTGAATATCCACACTGTGCACTGTGCAATTTCCACACTGTGTCCGCAGACGCCTCATCAACTTAAAGTACCCGTACATAGCGACATGCATTAGTTATTTATGTATTCGATTATTCATTGTACTTTACTGCTTTCTCTTCCAGGTTATTCATACTGGTAGCTTATAGATAATGTATTATAAAATGTGGCTTTTCCTTTTCAGTCTTTCATGTGAAATTTCCATGTCAGTTTTTCCATTCTGCATGGTGGTTTTTCTCACTTTTTCCTGCCAGTTTTAACTGGAGGGTTTGGAGGCGGGGGGTGCCTTCTTGCTTTACTATCCTTATCCTTCAGCATGTAGAGTTAGATCTTGTAGTCATAGTCTACTCTGTAACAAACAGCCTCGAAAGGACCATAAGGTCTGGTGCCGTTTGGTTTCCTTTGTACTTTGTACTCCTTTGTACTCATCAAATCTCAGAGTCTGGTTGTTCTCTTGCCTTTCCGCCTCCATCTTTTGTCCGTTCATCCTCCAAGTCTTTGGCTCTTCCTCCTTCTGCCCTTTATTTTCCCCATCCTTCCCTCCCCACCACCTCAGTTCCCTAATAGCTCATCTCTTTCACCTATTTTTACAGCCTACAACGCTGCTTGTTAGGGGAGTTGGGAAAAGAAAAATAAGCTCCCTGCACTGGGATATATCATACAGCTTCCTCTCAGCACAAAAACATAGGAAATAGTAAGGTTCTTTGCTGGATGCCGAAGAAAGTCAAGGAAAGGGAATCTTAACCAGAAATTTTGTGGTCTGTAATTTAGTTTCGCATCGCCTACCAGAAGTGGTGGATGAGAGGAGAGAGCACTGGGTTGGAGACTGAAGGAAAAATAATGTTTTTTTTTTTTTCTAGCAAATAAAAAGCGTGTTAAAGAACTTGTAAACGGATAAACAAATAATGGATATCATATCGGATTACAAATAACTTCAGTTGTCTGAGGAAAACCACGTCAAATGAACAAGATTCCACGAGTAGCGTGTGTATGCACCTGTTTTATTTTTTTAATAAAATAATATATTGCACACGGAAACATACGCCACCCTTCATATTTTATTTCTTGTGGGACTAACATGATTGAGTGCCTGTGTCATAGTACTACTGTGAGGATGGTCAGACATATGCAATGAAGAAAAATATCTGGCAAATAAGTGTGATCGTTTGTACTGCGTGTTAAATAAAGTTTCTAATAAACTTAAATATACATAGAGTCAACAAGAATCTATCCGGCTTGATGAGATTCAGTGAAATAATATGGTAAAAAGCTACTGGTGAGGAAGTGATGCTGTGGAAAAAGCTAAGGAATTGAAGAGACGCGGGAAAGGATTCAACAATCGTGGAAACTGTACTTCTCTTCCTGCTTCTCCTGCCACCAGTAATAATTTATTATTATTATTATTATTATTATTATTATTGTTATTATTACTACTACTACTACTATTACTATTATTATTATTATTATTACAGTTATTTCTATTATTATTATTATTATTATTATTACTACTACTACTACTACTACTACTACTACTACTATTATTATTATTGTTAAAATTATTTCTGTTATTATTATTATTATTATTATTATTATTATTGTTATTGTTGTTGTTGTTGTTGTTGGTATTGTTTTTGCTTACTGTAATTGCTTTTAAGTTAAAAACAAAAAAGTCTTCATGGTGGATGATTATGCATATGAGGTGGAGCCAGGATTCCAGAACTTGGAAGTTAAGCTAATTAGATTGTAGTCGTTTTATCTGGGCAAAACTCTGATAATTCTCCTTATGTTAGTTTTTCCTCTACCTCACGCCGTCTTTTGTTGGAAAAATTGTACAGTAAAATTATGAATGATTAAAAAAGAATTAGTAACCACTGTACAAAATCCAGCCAATGAAGCATTGTATCACTACACAGTTAACCTTAAATGTGGCTTAAGCAAGTCTGAATTATCAAAATAATTTCGCATAGTCCATTAATCTAATCGTGGAGGAAGAATTGGTCAAAAATTAGTAGCGAACTCGCAATTCCAACAGAAAGTTTACACATTTATGCACGTGCAAGCTTTGCTGTGGAGACAGTAGCAACAACATAACAATTAACAAACAGTTTCTCAACTCTTTTATTACTTTGTACAAGAATGTGGTAAAAACTTTGAACTCGAAGTACAATGTGCTGAATAAGAGAGAGAAGACAACAAATGAAAACAGTAATTGTCCTCTAATCTCTCTGTCTATCCGTCTTCCCTTCACAACAATTTCTACTGCATCACACATTCACGTCCTATATTCCTTTGTTTATATTTCCCTACATTACGCCTACGTCTACACCATTCTATTCAGCTGCCTGCACCTCTTTCCGTCTTCTGATACAACCCTGTCCCATTCCAATCAATTTACTTCTCTCGTTTCATCCCTCTCACCCATCCATCGTCTTCATTCTCCTATTTCCTGCACCCACATTCCCAATTCCTCTCGTCCTATCACTTCCCACACAGCACGTTCCCAACATTCTCTCTCTCTGTCGCTGTCTCTGTCTCTCTGTTTGTCTGTCTGTCTGTCTGTCTGTCTCTCTCTGTCTCTCTGTCTCTGTCTGTCTGTCTGTCTGTCTGTCTCTCTCTCTCTCTCTCTCTCTCTCTCTCTCTCTCTCTCTCTCTCTCTCTCTCTCTCTCTCTCTCTCTCTCTCGCTCTCGCTTTCTTTCTGTCTCTCTCTCTCTCTCTCTCTCTCTCTCTCTCCATCTTTTTTTCCCTAATCTGGTCTCAATATCTCTCTCAAAAGAACGTGGTTGTCTTTGCCTCTCTTCGCTGGATAAGTCATGCCAGTCCGCCAGCAGTGGGACAAGACACTGAAAGAATTCCCATTACACGGTTCAGAATCTCCAGGACAGGGGATGAGGAGGGAGAGGAGGAGGGAATGTTTGGGATGGGGAGAGAAGGTACTACAGGAAGAGGGCAGGGAGAGGGGGAGAAGGGGCAGGGGTGAGAAGGGAGAGTGAGACTGTAAGGTGGGGAGAGGTGAGGCAATGCGGGGAAAATATTGTGTTGTTGCAGAGATTGGATGCCGACAGGTGGAAGTCGAGACGATCTCTTGTTTATGAATCTTGTGTGTTGCTGTTGTTTAAACTCCGCATTACTTTGTGTTCTGCAACTTCCTGAGAGAGAGAGAGAGGGGGGGGGGACAGTATAGTTGCTAATGCAAGTGTTCAGTCTGATCTATTTAAATCCCAACATTTGATTCAGTCTTCTCCATTTAAATTCCAACATTGTATTGGCCACAGTGGGCGGACTTTGATGCATGGTTGCGGGGAGGTCAGACGTGTTTTCATCTGCTCTCTCCTCTAGTTTTCAGGGCTGCCACACCGGCAATTAGCTTTTTTCACCCTTCTGGTGACGATAGGATAGCTAATTCCTCACTCTCCTCCCCTCCCTATTAGCTAGGAATAGTAGGTGTCTGTTCCTCTTTACCGAGATTACCTTTGCTTATTGCCCACGGAGGGTCCCCCCCACTGATCGCTCTTGGACGTGAATTAACAAGGTCGGGCCTCCCTGGAGTGGTTTGAGAGGGCAATCTTAGCCTTAGGTGTCTTACCCAGGTTATTTTGTCCCTTGTTTGTTTCTTCTCCTCCTTCCCACTTCCCCTTTTGGGGGAAGTGTTTACTATGGCGGACGCCCATGCCGCCTCCCCCCCCTTCAGGGGAGGAGGTGGTCCTGACGACAACGCGACTGTCATACGGACATACTGCCCCCAGACTGAAAGGCCCTCAACAAGCCCTCCGCTAGACACTGACGTTAAAAATGCCAGTTTTGTTTTGGTGCACGCGGTTGGTTCTACTCCCCTGTCCAGCCTCAATCCCTTCATTATCAAGAAGGTGATTGATGGATGTGCAGGAGAGTAGAACAGATGAAAAAAAAATTGCTAGCGGAGATCTTCTAGTAAAGACTGCAAACTCGTCCCATGTTAAGGATTTGATGAAGTTGAGCAAATTCCATTGTTATGATGTTGAGCCGAAGATCCCTCATTCCATGAATTCCTGCAAGGGTGTCATCACTTGCAGGGACCTCATGGTCATGGAAGAGGACGACATCATTCATGAACTTGCTCATGAAGATGTAATTGACGCCCGTTTCATTACGAGATTTTCCGAGGGCAGGAGGACGAAAACGGCCACGGTTATATTGACTTTCGGCAAAGTAACTCTCCCAACCTATATCAAAGTGGGGTATGAAATTGTTTACATAAGGACATACATCCCTAACCCACTTCGTTGTTTACGATATCAGTTATATGGACATCATGAAAAGTCTTGTCGGGCTTCCCAATCAGTCTGTGGCAAGTGTGCAACGCAAGGTCATGATGCTGAACATTGCACATCAGAGACTGTCAGCTGCTTTCACTGCAAGGGTGCTCACTCCACTTCCTCTAGGGACTGTCCCAAGTGGAAGGAGGAGAAAGAGGTCTGTACGGTAAAGGCGACTGAGGGCATCTCTTTCTACGAAGCAAGAAAGAAGGTGAAGGAGTTGCATGCAACTCCCACACTGAATAGGTCCTATGCTTCGGCGGTGATGTCCCGCCCTGTGATGTGCACTGTGGAGACGCAGACTGATTTCGTGCTTGATAATCAGGCCACTCACTCTACCTCCACCTCCACCTCTCAGCCCCCTGTACGATCCAGCTCTCTAACTGACCTCCCTAAAGCTTCTTCATACTCACAGGCCGCTGCTGCTTTTCAGTCAGTCAAGCCTAAACTGAAGTCTGACAAGACTGTAAAGTATAACTTCACCACCCTTTCGAAGCCACGTCCTCATGTCCTTCCTGCTCCTGGTCCAGCGAGGGAAAGAATAGCTCTTTCTCGGTGGAATCTAGGAGCCTAGTTATTGACAAAAATATGGAGGTTTCCGTCAGCAGGAACCGGGAAAGGTCCCCCAGTAGCCACTCACCTGGTCGATGGGGACATAATAAAACTAAACACACTGGCCATCCTCGTAAATCTTAAACCACTGCATTCACTATATTGCAGTGGAATTGTAGAGGTGTTGGGAATAAGTTACAACATATAGCAATCTTGCTTTCACTACGGAGGCCTGATGTTGTTTGTTTACAGGAAACGCGCCTGGAGGATCATCCTGATCCTCCACAGTTCCAACACCATCATTTGTATAGAAGATATGAAGGTCACAGAATTGCCATATACACACGCAAATCACACCCACAAACGGAAGTGATTCTAAATTCTACTCTGGAAGCAGTCGTGTGCAGAGTAAAATAATAACACGTATCTGTCTATTTGTTCTCTGTACTGTCTTCCACATGGCCTCATTGATAGTGATGCTTTAAATTCACTATTTGAACATCTTCCTATAAATAAGTTAGTGTTGGGCGACTTTAACGCCCATCACTATCAATGGGGTAGCTTGAGGATTGATGGTCGTGGGGAGCAAGTAGCCGACCTGATACTACAGTCCAACCTCTGTCTTCTGAACAATGGTAGAGCGACTCATGTAGATGATCGTACTGGTAACTTTTCAGGCACTGACTTATCTTTGGCCTCCCCTGGTATACATCAAGATTTCTCATGGGACCCTTAAGACGACTCCTTGGGAAGTGATCATTTACCCATCTGTCTTTCTTATATACACGACTTTGTTTCGGACTCTCCATTTTCAAAATTTAACTATAAAAAAGCTGACTGGGGATCCTTCTCAAGGATTGCCAATTTAGATATATCTGGGGAGACCATAGACGTTAAGGTCGAAAATGTAACTACTTCCATATTACACGCAGTTGAGGCTGCTATTCCCAAGACTTCTACAGTTCATGCGAAGCATAGAGCACGTTGGTGAATGCCAGATTGCCGACAAGCATTAAGGAAATGCAATAGGAGATACAGGATTTTTGATAGTCAGCCTACTGAGGAAAATTTTATTGCATACAAACAGGCACAGGCTGAGGCAAGGAGAATAATAAGAAGGGCCAAACGTGACTCTTGGCGATCCTTTGTGTTCACGGTGACTCATACCACACCATTACGTAAAGTCTGGTCCGCTATCAGAATACTAAATAATACTGTAAAGGCCCATACTTCCCTGTCACCACCCTGCAGGTGAACAACACCATCTATAACAAGCCCGTGGACGTTGCTAACATCCTCGCCAGGAGTTTTTCTCATGTAAATAGCTCAGCCAATTACGACCCGCGTTTTCAACACCATAATCGCACGGCTGAGCTACAGATCATAGACTTTGCCGCAGAAGATGTAGACTACCCGTACAACCAAGAGTTTACACTAGATGAACTGCTCCTTGCCCTTGAATCCTGTAAAGACACCAGCCCTGGACCTGACACCATCGCGTACGGTATGATCCAGCATCCTAATCAGAACAGCCTGATTAAGATGTTAGCATTGCACAATGAGATTTGGGCGTCTCGAACGTTCCCAAACTCATTGCACTTTGCGCACATCGTACCAATACCCAAAGAGGCTGGTCGTCTTATGAATCCCACTTCATTTCGTTCTATTGTGTTGACTTCTTGTCCATGTTAGGTCATGGAACGTATGGTAAACAATAGGCTTCTTTTTGTTTTAGAGTCGAAGAATTTGTTAAATGATCAACACTGTGGCTTCTGTAAATACAGAAGTTCACTAGATCATTTAATGAATTTGGAGCATCGTATTTCAGAGGTATTTGCCAATAAAGAATTCATGATAGGGGTGTTCTCGGACATCCATAAAGCCTATGACATGACATGGCGACACGTTATACTAATGAAGCTCTATGCTTATGGTTTAAGAGGAAATTTGCCTATTTTTATTTCAAATTTCTTAAGGGACAGGACTTTCTCCGTCAAATTGCCCCGTACCGTAACATTGGATATATTTATCCAGGAAAATGGGGTGCCGCAGGGACGTATGCTTAGTCCTACTTTATTTAGCATTATGATCAATGATATTCTGTCATCAGCTCCCATCCCGAGGAATCTTAAATACTCGCTCTATGCTGACGATTGTGCAATATGGCACTCTTCCCATAATGCACAACTTTCGGCTGGGTGGATTCAAGCAGCTCTTGACTCCGTCCACCAATAGCCCTTGCAGTGGGGATTTAAGTTTTCCGTCCCTAAGTGTGATGCTGTAGTTTTTACGACTCATAACGTACCTAATTTGTGCTTAACTTTGGATAATCAGGCGGTACCTTTTCAAAATTCTGTGAAATTTTTGGGAATACATTTTGATCATCGGTTGAACTTCAAAATTCTTGTTAATAATTTGCTTGCTCATTGTGATAAATCAGTAAATGTCCTCAAGTACCTAGCGGGTACTACATGGGGTGCCGACAGAAAATCTTTATTAATGGTGTATAAGTCCCTTATTCGATCAAAGCTAGACTATGGCACACAGGTGTATGGCTCGGCATCTGATGCCACGCTGAAAGGATTGGATGTGTTGCAGAATAAATGTTTGCGAATGTGTCTTGGAGCCGTCCGATGTACCCGTGTAGCTCGTATGGAAGTGGAGGCGAATGTGCCTCCCCTCCGTATTCGTCGTGACCACCTGGCCTTGTCCTATGGACTACAAACATTTAGGAAAAGTAATATCGGCAATGTGGCCTGTACCCTCCTGCGTCAATACCACCACCTTCTGCGGGGGGTGCATTGGCCACTTGCAGTTCGCCTCCACTCACTGACTCAGGAGCTTGGTGTGGACCTCAGTGACTGTGACAAGTTGGTGTTAAAAAATATAGCGCCTTGGGAGCCACCTGGCTTTACCGTTGATGTATCATGGCTCCCACCATCAAAGGCCAAGGGGCCGGAGGCGGAGGTCCACCACTTGTTTCGTAACATCATCGTGCGTCACTTGGGGTCCCACCAATTGTACACCGACTGTTCCAAGTTGAGTGAATGTGTGAGTGCAAGTGTATGGTCGACCGAATGTGACGTCAGGTATCGGTTGCCGACTCATACATCTGTGTTTACCTCCGAACTTTTTGCTATTGGCAAAACCATAGATTATGCTCTCAATTCTAGACATGATTCATTTGTCATATTTTCAGATTCAAAATCAACCCTTCAGGCGATTGCATCTTGTACTACGGACTCTCACGAGATCCAGGGCCGCATCTTTAATAAGTTGCGTTCATGCAACAAATCATTCACACTGATCTGGGTGCCTGGTCATTGTCGTATCTACGGCAATGAGCAGGCTGACTTACTTGCAAAGTCGGCTGTAGAGCTCGAGGAGACTTGGGACGTTCCTCGTGATCTACGGTCGAGTCTCTCTCTCGGAAAGAAATCAATAAATCTTCTCCGGCAAGGTCAGTGGACCAGACTAAATATTCGAACGTGTAAGCCGTACCTGGGCAACTGGGACACTGCCAACCGTCCCAGTCGCCTGGAAGAAAAAGTGTTGGCTCGATTACGGCTTAATGCCACCATGTTAAGGCACATGAAACCTTATATGGAAAGACGATTCCCACCGCACTGTGACATTTGTGATGCGGTGTTATCTATCAGTCATATCATCCTGCGCTGTCGGCGATTTATTCTTGAACTCGCTTCACTTATAAGTTACTGCGGCACAGCAGACTTCCCCTTCACCCTTTCCATCATCCTGGGTGATGGGGACATTGTTATGACTGATAAATTGATGGCTTTCTTGAGAGAGATCGGACTGATCAGAGTGATGTGACTTTTTTACTATGTGGTTTTGGTTTTTATCGATTGTAAATATGCATATATTGTACTATTAATTAGGGTTGACAGTTGACATATTTGAAATAGTTCCTTCTCCCACTGATCTATTTCTAATATTGATATCCTCTACATTAAACTCCGTTCCTCGACGACAGTCACCAGCTGATGAGTGCAAGTGTGCAATATAGAAAGGTTTTGGGCACTTGCAGTCGATGGTGGTCTGTTGGGCTAGGTTCATCACTTTTTGTACATATTAGGTAAATACATTATATCATCTTGATAAAGTTTTCCTAATTAGGGCCGACAGCTGACGTATATGGAACTGTTCCTGACTCGTTTGGTTCGATTTCATATATTGATATCCCGTATATTAGGTGTGCCTCGACTGACAGTCAGCAGGTGATGAGTTCATTTATGTAATGTAGAAAGGCATTACATATCTGCAGTCGATGGTGTTCTGTTAGTCGAGGTATTTTTACCATTAGTGTAGGTCTAACTATTTGTATTTGTAGGATTTAGTATAGGTTAGCGATTTGTCTATCAGGTGATTAGTTTTAGGGTCTCTAGATTAGGTTTTTGTTTATAAGGTCTAAAATATATAGAACCAAGAAAGAAATATATAAAAAAAAGTAAAAAATATATATATATATATATATATATATATATATATATATATATATATATATACCTCTATGGACGTGTGCATGAAAGTGTGTCTGTATATACTGTATGCATGGAAGTGTGTGTGTGTGTGTGTGTGTGTGTGTGTGTGTGTGTGTGCGTGTGTGTGTGTGTGTGTGTGTGTGTGTGTGTGTGTGTGTGTGTGTGTGTGTGTGCATACATTTATATACACGGCCTTAATGACCAGGGGCTTTGACCCCAATGGTCGATAGGCCAGAAAAAAAAAAAAAAGGCCGCAGTGTGCACGGTCTCTCTCTCTCTCTCTCTCTCTCTCTCTCTCTCCCTTTAGCAGGAATAATACATAAATGAGCAATATTTCCAGGAAATGGTCTATTACCATGCCTGCATATCTGTGCGCCACCGGCCAGTAGTTCGTGAGCATAAAACATAAATTATATTGAAACTATGGTTATCCAAAGCATTGCACTGCATAATGAAATTATTCTGATATAATTTTTCAAAAAATCCTGGCTTCTGTGTTGGCGTGTTTGCCTGTGTATGAGACTGTGGAATGTACAGTACTAGCAAAATGTGTCAAAACATCCAACAACATTCTTTCAAGTATGCAAATTTATCTTTTGACAGTGATGATACTTTTTGTAGAAGTTTCCTCTCTCTCTCTCTCTCTCTCTCTCTCTCTCTCTCTCTCTCTCTCTTTGTCAGTGTGTGTGTGTGTGTGTGTGTGTGTGTGTGTGTGTGTGTGTGTGTGTGTGTGTGAATGTTTTCTCCATCCTTACGTTCCCGTTTCTTTATCCGCCTGTTCATCGGCCTGCCCATAAGTAAGCAGGACTGATTTTGTCTGTTTTTGTTCCTGACGGTCTGTCACTGTGTTGTGGGATACAAGGCGTGGGGTTGAGAATAATTACAGGTTGTTACATTTTCACTTTCAATCTTGGAAATGCAGCTAAAGAGCAAATTTTTTATGCAAATAGCTGCAGCATTTTTGTCAGCCAATGATGGAACCTCAAGTGGCTGACTGAAGTGTTGGTACAGCTGATCGAGCTGTTGCAACAGCTGGATATATTTTGAAATTAAAGGGATATAGAAATGAAAGAGTGGATGATCCTTTGTTGCAGTTGGGGTAGATTCTTGCAAGAAAGGATCGGGATTTTGCAATAGGCTATAGGGTTACAGAGTTAAAGGAATGGATTATAATGCTTCTGGTGTACCAGAATGATGAAAGAGTGAATCACAGCTTCGTCAATAAATTAGAATGTTGCTGGTATTAAATTATTTGTAGTGGCAATATCAAATGTTTCTTATGAGAGTGCTAATGGTGCAGTGTCTGGCGTGAGGCTTCCACACGCAACACATCTCCATGCCAGAAGGAGCCAAACTGTGAAAGAATGACGTTTGTCCATAAAGTTAACGAGCGTATTAGTGGTTTAATCGGTAAAGTTTGTGGCCGTGTTGATGTTTGTGGCTATTCTGTCTGCTGCTGTTGGTAACCTGGCAAATTTGATTTGGGTAACAGATAAAATGTGACAGTAACTCCTGTAATGAATAGTATTAAAACTAGGGTTGACATAATCATCAATTTCCAACGCCTTGGATATCATATTTGTAACTTCTTCCGTGTCTTTACCCAGTATCCCTTATACCTTTCACTCACATTTGTGACCATCTTTGCCTGTTTCGATCACTCCTATTTTCATACAGTACCTTGTTTTATTTCCTTTTTTTTTTTTAATCTATCCAGCTCTCCTCTCGCTTCTTTTCTACCTACGTATTCATCACATCTTCCCTTTCCAGTTTCTCATCTGTCCGCACATCCAGTTGCCCACAGTTTTAGTTTCTCCCTTCGCATTACTGACAATCTCTCCTTTTATCAGCAAATCCGCGAGTCCCTACAATCTCATCATCGCACGCCTAAGACTTCTCTTCAATCCCGTATGGTCATCCTTCTCTTTACTAAAACATCCATGTAATATTTTTATTTACTTATTTTTTTTTTCACTTAAGAGACAAAGAGTGGAGGAAGGAAATCAAAGAAAATAAAAAATAAAAAAACAAGTCCATGTGCCTAAAGGCATCCTCTATTAATAAAATATTTATAACAACTGGGTTAAAATAAAAGTGGATTAAATGTTCGTGGGAAGCAACTCCCAGGAAGTGAATTCCAGAGAGTAGTAGTTCTGGGGATAAATGAATTTTGATAAGCAGAGGTTCTGCTTTGCGAGGGAGAGACTGAGAGTTCGTGGGCCTCCCAGCTGCCCGAGTATTTTGGGAGAAAATGCGAAGGGGAGGCATAATAAAAGCAAGTTCATCAGAGCACTGACAGTAAAAATACTGGTAAAATAATGATAAAGATGCAACATCTCTACGTACTGATAATGGAGGAAGGCTCTGTGTAATGACAGGATTATTGATTAATCTAACGGTTTTATTTTGAATTTTGTGCAACTGCCTCAGTGCAACCACCCCATCTCCACTCATGCCAGGTGTCTATCTCAACACCCTTCACCACCACAGTCCTCTTATATACACACATCCCCATTCTTCCGTCTACTTATTCCTCATTACTTTCACACTACATTTCTTTCACAGTCTTATTGTCCTCGTTGGATAACATACATACCCAACTCACATCTTCACTCTTTCCATTTGCTACAGTATTTCTTTTTTCTCAACACATATTCCTACCGTACCCCCTTCTAATCCTCTACACACTTTCACCAACTTACACATTTCTGCTCCGCCACTTATCTTCCACCTTCATTTACGGTGAAACCAAACTACTCCCATCATAACTACCAACAGATAAGCGCAGTTTGCCTTGATACAAAGCAAAATCTTTTACATTTAATTAGCCTCCTTAAACTATTACAGTAATGTTCACTTATCTTTAAACAGGTGAAGTGTGTTATTGCCGTTAAAAATGCCTAAATATTCAAGTGGGGCGGAGGAAAGTTTAAGAGGGATGCAGTGTTTACCGAAGGATAATTTTTCTTGCGTTAACGGCTTGAATACGGTGACTTGGTGCAGATATATACAATGTTTAACTGTTAGGCAAGAATTTAGAGACCAGTGTTGCATTACACAAATTACATAGCTAAAACACAGGACCTGTCTTCCTACGATTGCTCTAGATACTTCTGTTATTTAAATACCAAAGAATGTGGACTTTTTGAGGCTGGAGAGCATGAAACTATTGAAAACATATTAACCATAGAAGAAAAGCCATATTCCCAATATTGTCTTCAGACGAATGTTTAACCAAGTGTTTCAACCACTGAGCTACACATTGGTGTATACAGTTAACACATCACCGGTAACAGCATTCATAACTTTTCAAACCTGATTATGTGTATCATATTCAGTGTGATATTTATGTGCTTTGGAACAGAGGAATCGGGGCTGACTGAAGAAGTGTAATATAATGGACATCATCTGCAATATTTCCTAGTCTTCGGACAGTGAAAATTCCCAACACCTTTGCGTTCCACAGTGTTAAATATATGATTCTATGAGCAGCAAGGAAAAGATATGGTCAAGGTGTCAGAACAATTAAGTTGCGGAGTTGTCTGTAACAGATGTGCCTCCCGTTACTCCTTGTATGTCTCTACTCAGCACAAAAAATTGGAGTGTCAGGGTAGATTGAGGTAGGCATAATGTGTGTGTGTGTGTGTGTGTGTGTGTGTGTGTGTGTATTATGCACGTATCGCAGAGAATTTAACCGTTCCTTCAGCGGAAAGTATACAGCCTTTAAATACATTTCCGTTAGTTAAAAGGGATCATAATCATCATCACCATCATCAGCATTACAGTATATATGTCATACCAAAAACTCAAACCGCACCCATTGTGTTAGCAACTACTATGACATTAGTTATAATAATGGCAATACTAATAATGATACTAATTTTATAAATAAGATTAACAAGCAAAATCAAGATACAGCCTCGATAATAACAGAAATTATTGGTAATAAACGATGGGGGAAATTTTAAAAATCAGCAAAAATCATACACAATGTCACAGGAAATATGCAAAACTAACTGATCCTTTATCTCAGTTATCCCTCCATTTTCAAAATATTTTCTCTATATATCACCCTTTTGTTCTCCCATTCATCAAAGAGTATTAACGTTTCAGAAGAGCATTATTAACATTATTATTTCCACTATGTCAGCCATGGGTGCAGATCTTGGGGTTGGGGGGATAAATCCCCCAACAACTGGACCCTCCCCCCCTACAGTTCAAACAGTTCAGAATAAATACAAAATTAAGCCTACAGTTTCCCCCAAAATGCTTATATTTTGTACAATAAAAAGGCATGCCTTTAGAAACATTTAGGATAACTGAAACAAGAGAATATTTTAAACCTGAAAGTTAAGTGATCCTATGTATCAAGCTAAGCTTTTAAAATGAGCTTCACTGTGAGGCTGGAGAGGTGCCAGATTAGGCTGTAACTTTTCTGGGGTGTTCTCGCACTATGTAATTTGATATTTAGTTCCTAAGGTATACCAGCCACCCTATCAGTTCATTTCTCTTGGTGATGGCCGGGTGCAAATTAACACTTCAGTGTTAAATGTCATATTCCCTCTCTCTCTCTCTCTCTCTCTCTCTCTCTCTCTCTCTCTCTTTTCCAAACAACAACCACACCGACTCTGTACCACACTGCCACCACACAACCTACCCTTTCTACCACGCTACCATTACAACGCTTACTCCACAGCAGTATCACTACACTACCGACTCTACCACACTTTCATAACATCACTAATTCTCCATATCACACTATCGCTACACCACCGAATCTCTATACCACACTTCCACCACATTACTTGCTCTCTGTCTACCATACTATCACTACACTACCTACTTTCTAAATCACAGTTTCACCACACAACCTACACTTTCCACCACACTACCACCACATCACCTCCTCTATACCACACGAGCCTCGAAATTTCCTACTCCAGCATATCCTAACCAGCTGCCAGATATAAACACACAATTACGTCAGTAATCACTTAAACAAATTCCCATTAGCACCTCATTAGAACCTGCTCATAATTTTCCCCATTTCGTTCAATGCTGCTGTATAGGGAATGTCATTATGCCTCAGTAATTATGTCACCACCCGCACTTAATTCAATGGAGCCAGCAGCGGTAATTTGTGTGCAGGGCAAGTGGCTGGCTGGTTTGATTACTGCAGTGCCAAAATGTCAATGATTCTGTTGCCACACAGAATTCACGTAGAAGAGGCGTGGGGGGGGGGGGAGTTTGTAGTTTCTGCAGTCACCCTGTATTACTATTGGCGTGTTTGCAGGGTTAAAGCACTGCAACCGGTCATCTAATCTCAACTTCTGAAGACAAAACGTATCAGATTATATATATATATATATATATATATATATATATATATATATATATATATATATATATATATATATATATATATATATATATATATATATATATATATATATATATTTCCATCAGAAAATATGAAAAAAGTATATTTGGAAAATTAGATTTGTACAGAAGGAAGGATTTCAGCCTGACTTTCTGCCTTTGCTTATGAAGAATATGGGAGAAATCAAATAAAATTCGGTTAACAGAACAATATTTCTTCTGCAGTTAAAACATTACCTTCCTACAAAAAAACTCTACACTCTCACTCATGGAGCATGTTCGTAGCACCTGCACTTCATACGTCAAAGTTGTTAATAAGAGTGTGATGTACAGTAATTATTACCTCAATCATTCACAAACCAGGCGCCTAACATATTTCAGAACTAACGAAAGATAAGTTTCACTTCATCAATAATTTTCCTGGCACAAACATCACCTACTGTTTCACCCAGGTCTGCCAGACACTTCCTGTGGTCACCTGAATCAGACATCTACCTCACACGCCTGCCTCAGACACCAGCCCCACACATCTGCCCTCGGCTCGTGCCACAAACCCCGCCCGCATAACTTTCCTACACACTTCACAAAGACATCCGCACCAGATACCTGTGTCACCTGCCCAGCATACCTGCCCTATACCTGCCACAGGCATTCGCCAAAGACGTCAGCTCCAAATACCTGCCCCAGAATACTGCCATTCAAATTGCCAAAGACTTGCCACAGACACTCGCCCCAGATACCTGCCTCCAAAATGTACTGCAAAAATCTGCCTAACACATCACCCTGAGAACAGGTGCCCAGACACCCGTCCCCGAACCCTGCTCAAGACACTTGCCGCAGACGCCACCACAGACGCTATACCACAGACACCTGCCTCACACAGCTGCCGCAGACACCAACTACCCACAAATGAAGCTGACGGCATTAGGGTGGAGTGAGAATAGGAGTCAAAAATCAAATCACGGATTTATTGGATGTAATGCCTACCAAAAGTTGCCAATGCTATTACTCATTCATGAGATAAAATGTTATTGAAAGAGGACTAGATTTTCTGCCCTCTACCATCTTTTCTTTACCAGCCTGTGACACAAATGACACAAATCCTTGACACTCATTGTATTATACAGTATAAAATACAGTTATACATAATAATATGCAGTGTACAAATGTACATGACCCAATATGTGCAGCTTAAGCCAGCAAGCACAACACTTGAAACAAATCTAAAAAGTTACTATGTGGTGCGATATTCACTCTTAGTGTTAAATGTTGGCATGATAGCTCGAGCATGTATTCTTGCTCGAATAGAGCCATCCTTTGCTTCTTGTCCAACAACAGCTATTGATGCCTCTGTGACTGCCTTTACTCACCTTTCCACTGCTTGTGTATGACATGGAAAACGTGGAATTTCAGTGGCAAGTGTTGTTTCATTACGAACCACACTTTCCAGGTCAGCATCGGAGATTGATTTCGTGATTGGAGGTTCAGTCAAGACACACTTCTGCCAGTCAATCAGATCAATGTACTCCTCGGCACTGAGTTTGAGAGAGGGTACTTGAAAACATCTGATACCATTTTGACACGTCTTGGAGGCTCGAGTTCGAATGATTCATCGAACGCCCAGCTCCCCTGATATGTTGTCGCTCATCAGTTACCGTGGCCAGCAAAATGTTCTTAGGGTGGCCAAAGTAGCCATTTCGCTGAATCACTGGATCATCTACAGATTTCAGATCTTGCGACAGGTAGCGTGACCTCTTAACCCCTTAACCGTGGGGCATCACTTTTGTGACGCTTGGGCACAATGGATCATTCCACGGGGCGTCACTTTTGTGATTCTGTGTTATTTTGAATTATCCCGGGCTTTCAAGTGGTGGCTTGTATCATCTATCAGTACTGCCAATGTCCAACACTAGTCAGCACTCCAAATCTCATCTGTACTCCCATCCATTGTTGACATTTTAGCGATTTTCCCCCCTTCCTGACTCCCCTCCCTACCTGCCCTCCATTACCCTGTCCTCTCACCTCCCAGGCCGCGCTGCGCTAAGCAAATTTCCCCCGGATTTTTCCACAGATTTCATCCATTGAAATAAGCCCTATGCCCTATACTTATACAAAATAATATATACCAAAAAAAAAATAAGGTAAGTGATAGTGTTATACACCAGGAATTGGCTAATTATCACCTGACAACACCTCACGTGCATTCATTCGCTACATTACCACGGTAATTTCCCCTTTGAATTATGCATTGTAATCTATGTCTGTAATAAAAATATATATCAGCAAGGAAGGGAGAAGCCTAAGTGACATTTACATTTACCTGGAACTACCTATTTCTTTATGTATTGCCGAGATTTTCTACCAATAATTTATTAGCATGTAAGTTAGCAGCTGTCAGCCTCAGTGTCATTGTCAACCCTTGCCTTCTCAGATAAGCTGCGGCATTTAGTTCCTTGTCCTCCACTGTGGTCAAACCATGTCGCACTCGTGCCCCGCCATTCTGCTGCTTCTGCGCCCATTGCAAAGGGCCCCGTGACCTTTACACCCAGAAAAAGTCGTGAGGGAAGCAGGGAAGGACTTAGTGACTCTGCAGTGCCACGTGAACTAACAGAATTGTCCATGGTGATGATGGATAATGATTTTGACGATTTGGGTGAATCGTGTGATGAGCCGGGTGAGGTAATCGTGCCAGAAAGTGCTAGTACGAGTGCTTCAGTGTCGGAAGTTATCCCTAGCTCCAAGGGAAAGGAGCCGTTAGTGCAGCAAGGGAAGGAATTTGGGAAGGGAGTGAAAAGGCGGCATGTTAGCCCCAGAACAATGGCCCCGCATGACCCAGCCTGCCATGAGTCTCGAGTTGATTCACCTCCCCGTTCCCCAAGCCCCACTTCACTCATTTCTTCCTCTTCGTCTGCTGAGTTATCTCCGGAGTCTTCATCATCGGAGTCACCACCAGCATCAACAGTGAAGGCAGGCCGTAGAGGAAGAGGTAAATCCTGGACTAGTAAAAGTAGAGTTGGTAGTGGAGTAAGGGCTGCTAGTGCTGTACGGCAACCCAGGGTCAGTGCGAGTGACCTTGAACGGGGTAAATCTGCCTCACAGCCACCCACCACCACCACCCACCCTACACCGCCATGACAGGGAATCCTGGACGCCTTCGCATGGACGGAAGGGTCCGATTTTGTGCCTGAACATTTAGTTTCTGATGAGAGCTCCTCAGGAGTTCAGCCTGCCTTCACTATTGACGATAATGCTGAGTGTGTGGACTACCTTTTGGCCTTCCTAGATGACGAAGTCATGCAGCACATATGTGATGAGACCAACAGGTATGAATCACAACGTGCTGCAAGTGGTACAGGTGCAGCCAAGATGCAACAGTGGTCCATGCTGGGAGTGCAGGAGCTGTATGTGTTCTTTGCCCTCATGCTTCTCATGCCACACTCCAAGAAGCATGAGTTGGAAGAATACTGGTCCATGGACCCCTTACTACCCTCACCCACCTTCAATAAGTACATGGCCAGAGATCGCTTCCGGAACATCATGGGAAACCTGCACTTTGCCGACAACGATGTACCTTCCCAAACCGACCCACTCTGGAAGATCCGGGAGATTCTGAGCAGAATGAAGGATAAGTTTGTCATTCTTCCACCCCTTTCAGAAGGTTGTCATTGACGAATCCTTGGTTTTGTTCAGAGGACGTCTTCAGTTTGTTCAGTACATTCCAAGCAAATGCCATCGCTTTGGAATTAAGTTCTTTGTACTGTGCGACTGTAAGACGGGGTACATCCTTGACTTCGTCATTTATTCAGCCAGCACTGTCGATCTGGATAAAACACACCCCCTTGGCTTCTCAGGCTGTGTAGTGAAAGTGCTCCTTGAAAAGTATTTTGGAGGGAATCATGTGCTGTATACAGACAACTATTATACAGCACCGAAACTTGCCAAATACCTTTCTGAGCACGGCATTGGCTCCTGCGGCACTGTCAAAAGTAATCGTGCCCACTTCCCTAAATTCACAGAGGCAGGAACCTCGCAGCAAGGAGATGTGCACCTACGCAAGTCTGAGAAGATGCTGGCAATACGGTGGCATGACAAGAGGGTCATGCACATGCTCACCACCGTACATAAGGGGGAAATGAAAGACAGTGGGAAGGTCGACCGTAGGACAGGCGAACCTGTGAGGAAACCTGATGCTGTGTTGGACTACAATATCAACATGCGGCTGGTGGACAAGTCCGACATGATGACTGGTGAGATCGACTGCCTCAGGAAGAATACTAGGTGGTACAGGAAAGTTTTTCTGCTTCTCATAGATATGACGATGCTGAACGCCTTCATCCTGTACAAGATGATGGTCAAGCCACCCAAGTCCTTCTCCCTGAGGTTGTTCGCCAGGACTTGTGTCCAGCAGCTGCTGGAAAGATATGGTAGGGTGACAGCAGCAACTCCAAGGCGCCATCCAGTAACACTTCCCGACCGACTTGAGCAGAGGGCGTATATGGATCGGCACAGACTGGAGCTAATGCCTGCCACAGGTAAAAGGAAGGCTGCGATCCGCAGGTGTCAGGTGTGTGCACATACCACCCGCCGCACACCTGAGCACAAACGCACCTCTTGGGAGTGCGCCGAGTGCCAGGTTCCCCTCTGTGTTACCTGCTTCTTTCATTGCCACAGCCAGAAGCAGTTCTAACAGTGCAAGTGGGAAAGGAGAGTAATGTGTAAATAATGTGTAAATAATGTGTAAATAGCAAGTGAAAGCAATGGATGTTCAGTACATATGATTGAACAGTGTATTATAGTTTTATCTTACTGAAAGTGACAGTGACTAACATAGTGTAAGTGAAATAGAAGGGTAAATATTGAAAATACAATAGAAAATGTAAATGGTAATGTAAGTAATTAGTAATATAAGAATATGAGTACAAATACTTTATGTTATAACAGTGAAAGTGAATCCTTGGCTCTCTACGTATTTTACTGAATGAAAAATTGAATGACTTCAGTGACAATAAACTAATACTACTGAAGGAAACTTATGGAGAAAGACTCCAGATAAATATAAGTGTGATATAGTAACAGAAATAAAAAGTGTGAGGGGTTTTATGAATAATAAATGACAGAGTACCAAGAGCGAACTAGCGCAAGTGCGACGGTCAGATGCGCTCGTAATTTTCATTGCTTTCACAGTGGTTTTCTTTTTGGAGTATGGATCTCAAACTACTTGAAAATCATAGAGTAGTGTTTATAGTGTTAATATCTGGCTGTGGTAATCATATTACGGGTTGTCGGGAAGTGTAAAGTGGAGACTTCGTTACCCAAATTCAGAGGTCTCCACAAGTCCTATGGTAACCGACAAAGGCTCAATAAACATTCCAGGAGAAAGCTGAAGGTATGTGCCATAAGCATATATAAATTTAATATTCTAGGACTAATAACTGATTTTTGGCAAATATTTTTTGAGAGTCTGTCTGAGCCCGAATAACCCCGCAGGACACGCAAAACATTGGTAAACATGCCCGCGGTGTAGGGGTTAATCTGCATCCACAGGTGCTTAGAGCCATCCTTGCATGAAGGCTTGTACTTGATCGTGAAGCAGACTAGAGCGTAAACCTTCAGAATGAGTTCAGCAATTGTTTTTAGATTAGCGCTAGGCCCTTCTGTCACAACATACAAACGTAGAACTCGATTGGCCAGTGTGACCCAGCAAGACTTTTCGAGTTTTCCCGGCTGACTATGTGACAAAGAGACAGAACAATTGTCAGCGATTACTGTTTGGCATATATCCAGTAAATACTGCTGATCCAAACTCAGATCTTCAATGTCGACATCCAGAAATTCATATATCATTGGCTCAAAAGCAACGATTGATATTTCCTCACAATTTGCCAATAAGGAACCAATTCGCCCTGAGAAACTTCTTGGTCCTGTCATGCGACCATCCAGATGTTCGAACAAATGACGTAGAGGAATATCATTAGCATGGAGAAGGCAAATAAACCACTGCAGATGACGTTTAATATGTTCTTCAAGGAGTCTTATAACACCGCCATTCTTCCCTGTGTTCACTGCAGTGTCATCACACCCAACTGCCAACAGCTTCTGAACGTCTAGGCTTATTTTCATCGAGAAAATTGATGATGGTCAGCTTTATGCTTGCAAAACTGCAACTTTCAGTTTTAATGTGACCGAGATAGTTGGAGCCAGGCTCCTGTACCAGTGATATATGTTCCTCTACAGTCACTCTCCGGTGAGCTGTGCCATCAGTTATTTCAAGGGTCAGTGTTTTATCCTTTCTGCCATCAAAATATAAGCCCTGTATTTCAGCAGTAAGATTTGCCACTTCAGCACGGATGGTTTCATGATATTTCTGCCATTCTCTTCTAATTTTGCTTCTGCCGATGACATCACTGCAGTCCTCAGATGTTACCATCCCATGGTCTTCCAAGACTTCAGATGCAATCTCTGCCACTGCTATATCTGACACTGCATGTTGCTCCGAAGCCCTTGCAGTATTCTCTACCCGACGTCTCTGCTGTGATGCTGCTTGAGATGTAAATGCAGCAGTAAAAGGGTGTAATGCTTGCGAAGTACATGCAACAGTAGCAGATCATATTTCACTGTCACTGTCTGTGCTTTCACTAGGTTCATCTTCTGCAGAACTGCTAAAGCTGCTTTCCTTTTCATTTGATGTCGATGAACTGGCACTAGCTTCAAGGTGATACTGGGCTAGCCTGTCTTCTTCCTTCGACTTCCTTCTCAGACGCTCCTGTAACCTCCTTGTAGCTATGCTGTCAAGTGGCCCTATCATCATCTTGCTTGTGGTTCGTTGATCCTGAAGAAAAGACTTTTCAGAAATTGGAACCTTGCAAGACTTTGCACACGGTCATGATGAATGGTTAGCACATTTGCATGTTGCAATGTCGAAAATTCCCCTGGCTTTCTCCTTGAATTCAGTGACTTTCTGTTCATACTGTATATTTCTTTTCGACACTGGGTATCTCACAGGTCTGAGATATTTATCATGGTGATATCATATCAGCTGTATAATGCGGTTGATGTCACAGTAGGTGTTGATGCTCAGGTCCAAATTTCTTTAACTTTGACAGCCAGGACATCAGACGCTTCTGCAACAGTTTTTCTTGAATTACTCTTCAGTTTCAGTCTGGCCCACTGATAGTCCATAAGCATGTCTTCAATGGTTGGCAACATGTGCATGTTCATTCTATGAGGATTAGCGAAAATTTGGCACGCCGGAAGTTTTCTCGGATGACGCTCAGCCATCTTGTCACCATGCTCCAACACTCAAACTTCATAAGAAATGCAACAGATCACAGTAGGCTTAACAAGCTAGAATGTTATATGCATTATATAATGTATACACTCAGGTTCTCATAAAGCACTCGAGAAGCATGTATCTGAAACCTTTTTGTCTTGTCCTCTAATGTATTTGATATGGCTGAACATGTCCCCACATATAAAATTAGCAATTTTGGTAGAAGGCAGAAAATGTTGGATTTAGAACGCCAAATTTTACATGCAAGATATCTGGGATAAGTGACAATTTTTATGAGGCGTTCCATGTCATAATTCAATTTTTCATTTTTTCACTCCACCCTATTACTCCTTACCTCAGCCATTAGGTTACATATTTGAAGACAATACGTAGTAGGAGCATCTCTAATGAAAACTCTATCTATCTATCTATTTATTGCCAGTCGCCTTAATCCCGTAAGGGGTGGCCACAAGCAAATCGCCTCCATGTCGCTCTGTCCCCCGCCATTTCACTGCCCTGCTCCCAGCTCACACCCTCTCTCTCATATACCTCTCTTCTCTATCCCTTCATCTCATCCATGGCCTCCCCCTTCCTCTCGCCCCTCCACCTCATTCACATACACTCTCCTCGTCAGTCTCTCACTCTCCAGCCTCTACACATGGCCAAACCATCTTAATGTATTTCTCCCAGCGCTTCCTATCACATCCAAATCACACCACAACGCTCCTTCACTTCCTCAATTGTCAGTCTGTCTCTCCATGTGACTCCACATGCTCCTCTCAATTAACTCATTTCCACTACTCTCGTTCTTGACTTCTATCCCTCCAACAAGGTCCAAGCTTCACTTCCGTATGTTAGAGTTGCTATACAGTACCGTCATCTAGTAACTTTTTCACTTCCATGCTCACTTCCCTGTTTCTTATTACTGCTTTCAAGGAACCAGCAAACTTTCTTCCCTGCTGCACCCTTTCAAGCACTTCACCCTCTAAACTTCCATTCTTACTCATCACACTACCCAAGTTCTTAAAAGCACTCACATTCTCCATTTCCTCATCATCCAACCTCACTGTACATACACTGACGTCATTTCTCTCGAAGACTATAACTTTACTCTTCCCTACATTCACCTTTAGATTCTGTTTCTTACACACTCTCCTAAACTCATCCACCAAGCCTTGCAGCTCCCCTTCGTCTTCACTTAACAACACAGTATCATCTGCAAACAACAGTACAGGGAGTTTCCAAACACTGCCCTCTCTCACTAGGGTTGCTCCAACATCCACTGCCCTACCTTGTATCTCTTTTATAACCCCATCCATGTACAGATTGAACAACCATGGAGACATGACACATCCTTGTTTCAATCCAACCTTCAAATAGAAAAATTCACTCAGTTCATTATCCACACGCACTGCAGCCTTGTCACCCTCATACATACTCTTCACGGCCTTCAACAACTTCCCATCTACCCCATAATTTTAATACTTTCCACAATCCTTGTCTATCCACCCTGTCATATGCTTTCTCCAAATCCGTAAAGGCTGCATACAACTTCTTTCTCTTCTCTAGAAACTATTCCACTAAATATCTAAGAATGAATATCTGATCTACACAGTCTCTTCCATTCCTGAAACCTCCCTGTTCTTCTCCAACTAATTCCTCTGTTATTTCCCTAACTCTGTCAATAAGTATCCTACCATATATTTTTCCTATTACACTAAGAAGGCAAATGCCCCTATGATTACCACACACTTCTTTTTCCCTTTTTCCTTTATATAGGGCAATAATTATACCTGACTTCCAATCCTCCGGGACTCTACCTTCCTCCCAGGCCAATCAGCACATCTTCCACATCCATCCTATTACTATCTCTCCCCTATGCTTCAGCATTTCATCACACACTCCATCAATTCCTGGGGTTTTCCCCATTTTAACTTCCTTCATTGCTTCCACAACTTCCATCCTACTGATTTCTTCCTCTCTTCTCACACCCCTCCTTCTCCTAGCCATTCCCCAGCCACTTATACTTGCATTACTTTCATTTTCTATATTCAACAATTCCTTAAAGTGTTCTCTCCATCTGCTCACTTTTTCTCCTTTCTCCACTAGTGATCTACCATTTTTATCTTTCACTCTTCAACTAATTTTTTTGGAAACTCGTTAGGACTAAAAACCTTCAGTTGCTGCTCTGGTATCAAATATATTCCGCGAAAATATTCTGTCACATTTGAGCGCACTGTGAGTACTCTGCTGGATGGCCGTTAGTAAGGGTACGGCGTGAAAGGTAATACGGTAATTTTGTCCCTGAGTTGTGTCATTGCAACATTCCTTGGTGGAGCTTGAATAAGCCTGGCATATGATCGGATAAATATTGACAAATTTAGGTCGTGAGAATGAACTCAGCTCCATCCAACCAGATGCTGTACAGTAGTCAATTACTAGCAGTTATATAAGAGAAAAGAAACTCATATTGTGGCAGTACGGATGCGGGATTGAGAATGGATGCTTTGGACTGTGTTTCGAAAAGTCCGCCAGAAACAAACATGATATGCGTCATATCAACGCTAGTCTTCCTATTCCATATAAGGCTGCGCTCTTCACACGGCTTGTCGACTGCTCATATTATTACACAACGCTATGGACATCCTGTGCTTTCGCTGTATATTACATATCATTGGAGCGCCATGACTTCAGATGTAGAAAACTTCTTTGTGGCCTTTCCCTTTTCAACTGTTGTTCTTCTCAAGACTTGATACCAAGCTTTCTTAAGTTCAAGCTCAGCAAGCGTAACTTACAGCAGTGTCGTGCTTGTCAAAAATATCAGAGGTACTTCCTGTCTAGTGAAACTAAACATAAGCGTCGACCAGTGATTGCTTCAGAAAAGAAGTTAGAGAATTTAAAGCAACAACTGAAACAAACTGTATCATGGCTGGACTATAGTCACCGATGGTGTATTATTAACTTTGCAAATGAGAAAAAAATTGCCAGAGTAAACTTTGCTCAAAGAAGAAAACTTAGAAAAATTAGTTTTGTAGATAATAATGGTTTCTCCCCAGATAAGGTTACCTTTAATTACTCGAGAAGGACTCTTTCAGACAGCGAAAAGAGCGTGTTATCGAATGGCTTGAAATATTCCTTGGTTCCTAAACAGCTACATTGTGTGCAACATTTATTGTCTTTTGAAAAGCTATATAGTATATTATCACACATTTTGTACGATCCACACCGTAAAGGTATATCCTATGTGAATAATGTTTTTAGTTTTTTTCCATTTGACTCCTATTCCCACAGCCCTTTTAGTGACAGTGTTCCCTCTAAAGATGAATTTTCATAACTGAAAATTTTCTCATCAGATAAAATGTTGATAATTACGAGGCCTGATAAAGGAAATGGGATTGTGCACCTTGATAAGGATGACTATGTACGGAACAGATTTTATTCTCAGTGACATTACTAAATTTTCTCAAGTAACAGATGATGTATTTCGACAACTACTGAAATTTGCATCAGCGACTTATTTTCTGGAAAAACTTTGTTCATGAATTTAGCCGGCAACAATTCAGGAAAGAGATCAGTAGGATGGAATCAGTGCAAGCAATGAAGAAAGTCAAAATGGGGAAAGCCTCAGGAACTGGTGACGTGTGTGGTGAAATGCTGAAGCGTGGGGAGAGATATTAGTAGAGTAGATATGGAAGATGTGAAGATTGGCCTGGGAAGAAGGTAGAGCTCCGGAGGATTGGAAGTCAGATATAATTATTGCCCTATATAAAGGAAAAAGGGGAAAAAAGTGTGTTGTAATCACAGGGTCATTTGACTTCTTAGTATAAAAGGAAAACAATATAGTAAGATACTTATTGGCAGAGGTAGGGAAATAACAGAGGGATTAGTTGGAGAAGAACAGGGAGGTTTTAGGAAGGGAAGAGGTTGTGTACATCAAATATGCATTCATAAGTCTTTAGTGGAAAAGTTTCTAGAGGAGGGAATGAAGTTGTATATGGCCTTTATGGATTTGGAGGAAGCATGTGACAGAGTGGATAGACAAGGAATGTGGAAAATGTCAAAGATATATGGAGTAAATGGGAAGTTGTTGAATGCCATGCAGAGTATGCATGAGGGTGCTAGGGCTGCAGTGCAGGTGGATAGTGAACTGAATGAATTTTTCTATCTGAATGTTGGATTGAAAAAGGGCCGTGTCCTGTCTCCATGGTTGTTAAATCTGGATATGGATGGGGTTATAAAAGAGATGCAAGGTAGGGCAGTGGATGCTGGAGTGGCCCTAATAAGTGAGGGCAGCGTTTGGAAACTTCCTGTATTGTTGTTTGTAGATGATACTGTAACGTTAAGTGAGGTCGAAGGGGAACTGCAAGGCTTGGTGAATGAGTCTGGGAAATTGTGTATGAAACGGAATCTAACGGTGAATGTAGGATTGAATAAAATTATGGTCTTCAAGAGAAAATTATGAAGTCACCAAATGTACAGTGAGGTTTGATGATGAGGAAATGGAAGTTGTATGTGCATTTAAGTACTTAGGTAGTATGATGAGTAAAGATGGAAGTTTATATATATATATATATATATATATATATATATATATATATATATATATATATATATATATATATATATATATATATATATATATATTCTCATACTTAAAAAATGGCATTAAGTTTAATTACTTAATCTCGGGAGTTGCTCCCTGAAAGATACCGATTTTATCATTCTGATTACTCTCCTTTGTTACGTAACAACACGTCTACTAAGACACTAAGCGGATGTACCCCAAACCTCTATACCATAAGTAATAAATGGATATATAAAACAATTACATAAGGTAACAAGAGTTGGAACATTAAGGAATTTTCTAGCCATACTGAAAATACGTATACCTCTGGAAATTTTACTCATCATTTGTTTTGTGTTCTTAAGGAATAATTTAGAGTCAATTGCTATTCGTAGATATTTTGTGACTTCCACTCTTCTAAGGTGAGTAACGTTAATAA
>NC_136959.1:25697874-25707874 GCF_032717465.1 Coenobita brevimanus | reverse complement strand
ATGTGGAAGATTCCGGTGTTGCTGTTTACTGATGATACAGTATTGTTGAATGAAGATGAATGGGAGTTGCAAGGTTTGGTGAATGAATTTGGGATAGTGTGTAGAAAGAGGAATCTGAAAGTTAATGTAAACAAGAGTAAAGTTATGGTGTTTGAGAGGAATGAAGTCATAGAATGCACAGTGAGGTTGGATGGTGGGGATATCTAGAATGTGAGTGCATTCAAGTACTTGGGTAGTGTGATGAGTAAGGATGGAACTTTTGGGGATGAAGTACTTGAAAGGGTACAGCAGGCAAGGAAGGTTGTTGGTTCACTGAAAGCAGTGATGAGAAATAGGGAGGTGAGTATGGAAGTTAAGAAGTCACTGCATGATGATCCCTACCCTGACGTATGGAAGCGAGGAATGGACCTTGCTAGAGGAGAACAAGTCAAGAGTGAGAGCAGTGGAAATGAGTTACTTGAGAGGAGCATGTGGAATGACATGGAGGGACAGGTTGACGAATGAAGAAGTGAAGGAACATTGTGGGGTGGATATGGATGTGGTTGAGAAAATTAGGAGAAATATGTCATGAGTTGGCGCGATTCTCTATCTAAATAAACTCGTGACATTGAACTTTGGTGGGAAACCGCGAATTCTAGTGAATTCCCATAAGTATCACTCAGCCAACCGGCACATATTCACCCGATTGGGAGTGTTTTCAGAACATTTTTCACTGTTTCATAAGTGATCGTCCTTATGTGCGACATTAGCGCTGTCGCTGAGTGATTTATTAAGGGCGTGTTTTGCTCACTCTCTTTCCGTTAGCAGTTACTGGGCGCGCACCCGCCCCAGCCCTTGCCTCGCTTGTTTGAATCAGTCAGGATTAGAGCGCCGTGGGACTAGGTTCGTTGGCCCAGCTTGGAGCAGCGTGTGTACAGCGAGTTTCTGAATCCCCACCTAGCGTGAATCGGCAAGAGGTTCAGAGTGTGTGGCAGCATCCTTCCTCAGCAACGATGCCCAGTTCATCCTGCTTAGCCCACTCTCTGACCAGTATTTTTCTTTCGTATTTTCCTAGGCTTAAGAGTTTAGCTTTTGAGTGGGCGAGTGAGTGTGTTCTTATTTTGAATTCATTTTGAAACATGTAACGTAAATTTAATAAATTAACTTCTTTTTCTTGAGCTTAATGTAATGTAAACTCATGTTTTATTTCTCCACATTAAACTTATTTCACTTATAGCTCCTAGTTTGCATAAAAGCTTTGCATTACTCATAACTGGTACTTAGGCCAGTCCTTTTTATTAACTTAAATCCGTTGTGCAACTTGGAGTTAATGCACCAACAAGAACCTACTTATCGTTCATAGCATTAGATATTGATTGTCAAGGGTGGAGTCACTTTCTCCAGAGGCTAACAGTACCAATAAACAGCACGTGTGAGTAATTAGTCTCTGCTGTGTTTTGTTGAGAAAGTTTATAAATTCTCATCCTTAGAGAATCGGCGAAGTAAGCTGGAATAAAGTAATCATTGCTTGATTCATGCAAGTCAGTTCTTTGTGAATATTGTCCCTGTTCTCAAGTAATATTACTGAATATTATTCTTTAATATAGCATAATTTACAAAAACCCCGTGACATCTGGCGACCTCGCGAGGATATTAACTCCTAGCTGTAAAGTTATTCACGAGACAATACTCACTCACTCATACTTAGGTATTTATAATTAAAGTCTATAGGCACTATCTTACTGGTGATTATTGATTCAGTTCTATTAATTTTACATAATAGTTTTCAGTCAGTTGTTTGTTTAATTTTCTTTCTTTACCAGTTTAACTATATAAAACTGGTCACCACTAACCTGTGCCTATATTCTTTATTCTCGATTATTGGCATGTTTCTCTGCAAAATAGCAGTTAGTACTTGGTCTCTAGTTCACTTACATTGACTTAGCATCATGTCTACCAACGTCTATGTACAGAAGGCTAAAGATATGGGGCTTACAGACCCCAAAGAAGTAAAGGATTATGTCCTCTCTTGGTTTAATTACGAGCAGCAACCCGAAAATGATGCTCGTGAAGAGCATAGAATCCAACGCGAACACGAGCGAGAACAATGTGAACATGAGTGAAAACAATGTGAGGAACGTGAGAGAGAACGTCAATACGAGCGTGAGGAACGAGAGAGAGAATGAGAACACGAACATGCCGAGCGAGAAGCACGCGAAAAACATGAACTTGAAGTGCTGAAGCTCAAGCGAGATTCCTTGGCTTCAGACACATCTGGTGCAGCTGGCCCAAGCTCCACGAACGCTATCCCTGCACATATTATGGCGACCCCACACATCAAGCTTCCTCCATACAAGGAAGGCGAGCGAATCGAGCCATACATAGCTCGTTTTGAAGACATGGCTCAACTTTACCAGCTGGATGAGGCAGCTAAGCGGCTTCAGTTTCTTAGTCTGTTTGAGGGCCCTGCTCTCGATATTCTCCAGAGAATTCGTGGAGACAATCTCACGTAGGAGATGATGAAGGCTGCACTCGTCAAAGCGTATGGTCTCACAGTTGACAACGCCAAGAGTCAGTTCATGAGGGCGCGTTTACAGGAAAAAGAGACTGCCATTCAGAGTCTTGACCGGCTTACTGCTTACTTAGATGAGTGGATGGAGAAAGATGAAACTCCTTCCACGCGTAAGGGGATAATTGACCTTATGCTGCATACGCAGCTAGAAAAGTCGTGGCCTGCCGAACTTATGGCTCAGCTTAAGATCTGCCAGGTAAGGAATGCCAGCCAAATGGTGGAGAAGGCTGATGCATTCTTCACTGCATACGGGTATCAAACTCGTAAGCAGCATACCTGGAAAAGGAAAGCTGAAAAATCTGGGAAACCGTCCCAGACTGAACCCCAGCAACAAGGCCGTTCTCAGAATAATGGCCAAGGTCCAAAACCACGGAAGAAGGACCAGGGGCAAAACACTCAGAAGCCTGAGTGGAAGCGGTACAACAAGTACCCTAATCAACAGCAGTATCAGTCACGCAATCGACCGTTGGGACTGTCCTTTTCAGCACCAGCCCCTCGGAGGCAGGAGGCGAACGCAGCCTTCATTCCTCAGCAGCAGCATGGTGGTGTTGTCCCTAGCAGTACAGGTACTTCCCCACAGTTCACTAGTCTCCCAGCGATAGTGAACACTCCTCCACAGTAGGTCAACGCTCCATCTCCCCACACAGTGAATACAACCCTAAAGCATCTAATTCTCAGGGCACCATGTTTGCAGCATCATTTATTCAGCAGCCTAATCAGTGGCTAGCTGCTTCCTCCACAGGCCCTTCCACAGGTGACAGTGCCTTCCTTGTACAGCCAGGGTTTGTGGGAGATATTCCTGTGAAGGTCCTGAGAGACAATGGTTCCTCAGGTTGCTCTGTCAGGCAGAGTCTAGTTCGGCCTGAGCAGTACACATGTTAACAGATCCAAGCTAACCTTATTGATGGATCAGTGAGATTGTTCCCTGAGGCATGTATCCAGGTGGCATCTCCATTTTACACTGGTACGATGCAGTTGTCATGCCAGAACCCTTATTTGACCTTATCATAGGCAATATTCCTGGTGCCAAGGATAGTTGCACCGAAGATGACACTCCTCAGACTTCGGATACAGTAACACGAGCCATGGCTGAGGCTAAAAACTGTGTCACCCCGGTGACCATTGAATCGCCGCAAGATCTGATGTGTAACCAAGTTGTTGTTCAAGAACAATATTCTGACCCGACACTTGCTGCCGTGCGAAGGAAACAAAAGGGTAGAGTGATAAAGTATACACGGGGAGGTCAAGCCAAGTTCCTTCGCAAACAAAGACGGCTGTACCCTGAGTCACGAAAACTCCAGGGTGAGGTTCGACTGCAGTTCATCGTTCCCACGAAGTACCGCCAAGCAGTGTTAGAATGGGGTAATTGTTCAGCCTCAGGAGGCCAATGGGCAAAAGGACGACCCAGGGCCGTATCCGTGCTGACTTTTTTTGGCCAGGGATGGGACGAGAGATAGATAGTTTTGTGCGTTCCTGCAATGTGTGTCCACGTACCACTAATCAGGGACATGTCCTTCCTGTGCCGTTTGAAACCACGCCCGTAATCTCTGAGTCAGTTGAGAGACATGGCAGTGGTGAAGTGGGTGCAGACCTGCCATCTCACTCGTTGGCCCCACAGGACACAGTATGTCCAGGGCCTGTACATACATATGTACCGTAAGTTAAGGGGGAAGTTCGAGAACCCTGCAGAGACAGTCCGAGGCTGTGTATGAATTACATTGTGGAACGTCTCGAGCTGTGGACCTCTCAGAGGATTCCTGGAGAATCCACATTATCCACATGAGTGTTCACACCCACGGTGGGTGTTAAAATGTGACCTGCCCGAGATTGCATAGGGATTCTCAGCTTCCTGTCATTAATCGTAAGTGTAGAGTTAGTTTAACCAGTAAACTGGGTTCCATTAGCGAATTGCAGCATTTGATGTCCTGCACAGATGCCCAGTCTTTTCGCTCATGACCACGTTCCCCGATTAATTTAGCGAATTGCAGCATTTGATGTCTGCACAAATGCCCAGTCTTTTCACTAATTAAGTTTAGGGTTTAACCAGTAAACTGGGTCAGCATTTGATGTCCTGCAGAGACGCCTTGACTACGTTTCCTGGTTAATAATGTGAATAGTGTACTTTTTGTAACATAAGTACTAACTGCTAGGCAGAGAGAGATATGACACTTTTGATGCTCCACCTTGATTGCTTTCGCAGGTGCAGCTGGTGGGTGCAGCATTGCCATGCAGAACAGCTGATTGTCCCTGATGCATGCTGCTGCCTCTTCTCTTCTGCCTCGTCGTCATCATTTACTATTAACTTGCATTATGTAATTTTACATGTAGGTACAGTTACACCACAACTGTCACACCTACACCGTGTATTACATACATCACACTACATAACAATTAGTTGTTAATGTAAATGTAGCAAACTTTTCACTCAGTTTGACCTGAGTACAGGATTTTTCACCGTTGTCATGGAGTTTTTTCCTCAAGCTTGCTTCTATTAATGTAAATATGAGTTTTTTTTCACTCACTGGCGACTGTGACTTTCTCCTGTAGCAGGATAGCACACACACCACAGTGTGAATCTTGTGTGACTGAGTTAGGATTTATATATAATTTGATTTTTTTTTTTTTCCTGAGAAAAAAAAATGATTTTGATGGCCCGTAATGTCATGACTTGGCGTGATTCTCTATCTAAATAAACTCATGACATTGAACTTTGGTGGGAAACCGCGAATTCTAGTGAATTCCCATAAGTATCACTCAGTCAACCACCACGTATTCACCCGATCGGGAGTGTTTTCAGAACATTTTTCACTGTTTCATAAGTGATCGTCCTTATGCGCGACATTAGCACTTTTGCTGAGTGATTTATTAAGGGCATGTTTCGCTCACTTTCCTTCTGTTAGCAGTTACTGGGCATGCGCCCGCCCCAGCCCTTGCCTCACTTGTTTGAATCAGTCAGGATTAGAGTGCCGTGGGACTAGGTTTGTTGGCCCAGCTTGGAGCAGCGTGTGTACAGCGAGTTCCTGAATCCCCACCTACCGTGAATCGGCAAGAGGTTCAGCGTGTGTGGCAGCGTCCTTCCTCAGCAACGACGCCCAGTTCATCCCGCTTAGCCCACTCTCTGACCAGTATTTTTCTTTCGTATTTTCCTAGACTTAAGAGTTTAGCTTTTGAGTGAGTGCAAGAGTGTGTTCTTATTTTGAATTCATTTTGAAACATGTAACATAAAAATAACTCATTGTAATTAATAAATTAACAGTTCTTTTTCTTGAGCTTAATGTAATGTAAACTCGTGTTTTATTTCTCCACATTAAGCTTATTTCACTTATAGCTCCTAGTTTGCATAAATGCTTTGCATTATTCATAACTGGTACTTAGGCCAGTCCTTTTTATTAACTTAAATCCGTTGTGCAACTTGGAGTTAATGCACCAGCAAGAACCTGCTTATCGTTCATAGCATTAGATATTGATTGTCAAGGGTGGAGTCACTTTCTCCAGAGGCTAACAGTACCAATAAACAGCACAAGTGAGTAGTCTCTGCTGTGAACTGTTGAGAAATTTATAAATTCTCGTCCTTAGAGAATCAGCGAAGTAGCCAGCATAAAGTAATAATAGCTTGATTCATGCAAGTCAATTCTTTGTTAATACTGTCCCTGTTCTCAAGTAACATTATTGAATATTATTCTTTAATATACCATAATTCACAAAAATCCCATGACAAAATACACGGAGGTGGTTTGGACATGTGGAGAGAATGGAGAATGAACGGCTGGCTAAGAGGATGTATGTAGGTGATGTGGAGGGAGGGAGAGGGAGGGGCAAATCAAGGATGAGGTGGAGGGACGGAGTTGAGAGGTATTTGAGGGAGGGGGGAGTGAGTTGGGGGGAGGGCAGTCAAGTGGTGGGTGACAGAGCGACTTGGAGGCGTTTTGTTTGCGGCCACCCTTTGCGGTATTAGGGCGTCGGGCAATAGATAAATAGATATATACTGTAGATCAAAACTGCATATCACACAATTAGTCTTACAGCAAGAAACACTAACACTACCATATACACCCCTATACTCCACTGCATTGCACCAAACATGCCAATATGGAAAAGCTTCAGCCTCAATAGTGTACAGTATATATATATGATGAAAAATAAAATCCGAAAATCTGTGAGTGCTTACTTTTAACCATGGTGCGTTCTTCTGACGTATCCTGCAGGCTGTGTGTACGATGTCTTAAAAAAAATTTAGAGTATGTGCACTGCGCCATTTAATTAAAACTTCCGTTCCCACGTGTCTATTCACAGAAAGCAAGCGTTTAAAGTTTCTTTTTATTATTATTATCATTATTATTTTCAGCTAATGGGTTTACTGACTCTGATATACGGATTCAGTTGGTCTGTGTAAAAAAAAACTTTCCCGATCAGTACTTCCAGCGTACTGGTGGGAGGAGACTGGCGAGCTTGTAGTGTTGTCAATCCGGCCTGAGCAGAGAGAAGAGTACAGTAAGTTTGCTGGTTCATCTATGTATCGCCAGACGCCTTAATCTCCTAAGGGGTGGCCACAAACAAATTGTCTCCGTGTAGCCATGACCCCGTCATTTCGCTGCCCTCCCTCAACCTCACACCCCCCTCTCTGATATATCCTCGGTTTCCACCTCACTAACATACACTCTTCTGGTCAGTCTCTCGCTCTCCATCCTCTCCACGTGGCCAAACCATCTCAGTGTATTTTTCCTAACGCTATCACATCCACATTCACTGCTCGTTTGTCAGTCTGTCTATCCATGTAACTTCATATGCATCTCTCAAATAACTCATTTCCACTGCTTTCACTCTTGGCTTGTCCTTCCAACACGGTCCAAGCTTCACTTCCATATGTTAGAGTTGGTATCACAGCACTGTCATGCAGTGACTTTTTTACATCATGCTCACGTCCATATTTCTTATCACTGCTTTTAGAGAACCAGCTACCTTTCTTCCCTGTTGCACCCTTTGAAGTACTTCATCTTCTAAACTTCCATCCTTACTCATCATCATACCATTTAAGAACTTATATGCACTAACATTTTTCATTTCCTCATCACCCAACCTCACCGTGCATTCAGTGACTTCATTTCTCTCGACCACAACTTTACCCTTCCCTACATTCATCTTTAGATTCCATTTCTTACACAATCTCCCCAACTCTTTCACCAAGCCTAGCAGTTCCCCTTCTTCTTCACAATACAGTATCATCTGCAAACAACAGAACAGGAAGCTTCAAAGCTCTGCCCTCTCTCAATAGGGCCACTCCATCATCCACTGCACTACCTTGTTGGTACCAAAAGGAATGTCTTCACATTCGAATAAACGCAATATATATATATATATATATATATATATATATATATATATATATATATATATATATATATATATATATATATATATATATCCTGACTATATTAGCAACTTCGGCGAGCAATTCTGAGAGAGAGAGAGAGAGAGAAAAAAAAAAGAGCTCAAATTATTCAAAGCATCAGAGCGAACCTGTCTGTGGAAATGGATTCCTTTTATGTTCATATTATTACCTGCAGTTTCTGCATAGACAAAAATGGCAAGATTGGACTCGATATTTATAACTTTTACAGAGCAATATATTATAACAATGCTTTTTTCTAATCTGGTTCTCGTGAAGTTAAAATTTTTCAGGAAATCTAAGAAAATAACCATTTGCCATTTATACCTCTTCACTTCACACCGAACATGAAAGACTTCAGAACATTGG
This sequence comes from Coenobita brevimanus, assembly GCF_032717465.1. Taxonomy (NCBI): domain Eukaryota; kingdom Metazoa; phylum Arthropoda; class Malacostraca; order Decapoda; family Coenobitidae; genus Coenobita; species Coenobita brevimanus. The sequence continues at coordinate 25,699,568 of NC_136959.1, read as the reverse complement.
GAAAGAAGGTCTGAAACGTTTAATTCATATTTCCAAATTTGAGAAGAAATACACATTAGTCTGAAACCTTCCGGAGGATATGAGTGAAAATCTTTCAACAAACAGATATTATAAACTAGTGCATAGTGTGAGTAACGCTCAATGAAAATAAGTGAGTGCAAGAATGAATAAATTAATAAATATAAGTGTTGATCGGATCTTTATTTAAAGTCTAAAATTCTCACATACCAAGCAGAGACTTTGAAGGCACATCAAATCTTCACACATAATGCCGCTATATCAAACTACTGCCTCACTTTGCACAGCCCCCCCCCCCCCTCCCGCTCTCTAAATATGATAGCAGACTGCGAACTGTATGTGCTATTACTGATTGTATTGTTCTTGAAGGCCTGACAAATTGCAGTTTGTTGAAAGATGCAGACTTACCCAGATTGGCGAAGAAAAACGGTCGACAAAAAATGGGTGTAATAAGTAATCTTTCTCTGCTGACTGTTTCGAAGCCACTGAAACTTTGAGGACCTAATGCTGACTTACAAACTGAAGACAGTTGACTAGTGTAAGGTGACGATAGAATATTTCTGGTTGAGAGTATAATATCTCAAGTTAACTGTCGACTTTTATGTTGAATAAAAGCTATTATAAGTTGTCGATAAAATATTATAAGTTGATGATAGACTACTGATAATATAAGTTGACGGAAGACTTATAAGTTGACGGTAAACTATTATAAGCTCATAGTTGAATATTAAAAGTTGATGATAGACTATTCTAAGTGACAGTGGGCTATTATTAGCTCATGGTAGACTATTATAAGTTGAAGCTAGACTATTCTAATTTTATGTTAAACTGTTCTAAGTGACAGCAGGCTACGAATATCATAAGTTCATGGTGGACTATTATAAGAAGGTAGACGATTATAAGTTGATTGTAGACTACAATAATTTGATGATCCACTGTTATTGCTGGTAGCATGCAGTGGGCTATTATAAACTGGCATTAAATTACTACAGCCTGATAGTAGACTATTTTAAGCTGATGCTAAAGTACCATTGGTTTTTGGTAAGCTGTTATGAGACGGAAGATAATTATGAGTTGAAGTTAAACCGTTTCTGCGAAAACTGATAAGTGAGGCTGTATGATGCCGGACCCTGGGGCTTTTGGAACCACAGTGGTCAAGCATATATATATATATATATATATATATATATATATATATATATATATATATATATATATTTTTTTTTTTTTTTTTTCGGTTGCCTACAGCGACACAGCGTGGTGACGTGTGTTGCCAGGTGCGAGGCAAGTTTACATCCAAACTAAGTCATTCCTCAGTTAGTGAGTAACTCAGTGATGAAGGATTTTTTTTTTTTTTTTTTTTTGCCTGCCCTTGGAGTCTGACAAAACTGTCAAGTTCATCGACCGAATACGTACGTTGAATTAGCATTAATAAAAGTCGAGGGGTGGGAAGTAGTGGTGGTAGAACGAATAACAAACAAGCTGGATGGAGCAGGTGTGACATGGAATAGTGGTGGATGATGGAGCACATAAGATGATGGGTGTTGTTGCTCAGGTGGCATGGGCTTAATGAAGGTTTACATCAAAGCTTTCCAAGAGCTGTAATAACAACGGTATCAACAAAATGAACAATGACAACCACAGAGCACACGTAAGCATACCCCGCCCTTGTATAC
>NC_136959.1:25682874-25692874 GCF_032717465.1 Coenobita brevimanus | reverse complement strand
TGCCGCACAGCAGTCTTGTAAACATCAGTACAAATGATAGGAATGGACGGAAAGGTATTTCGATGGATATGTAGCTGGTTTAGAAACAAAAAGCCTGGCATGGTAACTGATGGCGTTGAGTCATTCTGAATACATGTAACAAATGGCGCATCATAGGGATCGGTATTAGCACCAGTAATTTGTATTATATACTTTAATGATACTAACGCTGGAATAAATAGCTTCATCTACTAACTCTCTGATCACTCCAAAATTTGAAACGCGGTCTTACCTGAAGGAGACAGGACAATTTTTAAGAACGACCTAAAAAAATAAAAATATCTAAGTGCTCAGACAAATTCCAAGTTCCTTCAGTTTTAGCAAGTTTCAGATTTTGCAAATGAGTACAAAGGAAAGCAAACGGCAAGAGACCTGTTGATCCTTTCGCGGCTGTTTGGGATAGGGAAGGTTATAACTAACAAAACTAATCAGTCAGCTAGAGACAAGGATAGAAAAGCAGAAAGGCTCCCCCCCTCCACCCACCAAACCCTCCAGCCGAAGCCGGCAGGAAATAGTGAGAAGGACCACCATGCAGCACAGAAAAACTGTCATGGAAATTTCATAAGAGAGAGGGAAAGGAAATTTATTCAACATTAACTATCTGAAAGGGAGAGTAACATTAAGTCAGCAGTATTTATCTATGTTCGTCAGCAGTTGTCTCCTCCAGGCTCTGAAAAAGAAAGAAAAAATAATAACAGCCCGACATGAAAAACAGAAAGTATAAATATGAGATCATGGACACGTACTTAGCAGATCTTCCCAGGTCAAAGACTTAGCCATATTCATTACCTATACCCTTAACTCATCAAGCCAATTTGTAGCCGTAGCAAATAAAGCAGAAGGAGCGGTGAGCGTACTAAAATGAAATAATTTATGTACAGTATAGGAGGAGGAGATTTAGTAATTTCGTTTGTCCACATTTCTCTTTCTTCAGTAGTCTTGTGTTTTGCACTTTTCCCATTCATTTTTCCTTCTTTCACACGTTCATACAGTGTTCACAGATAGTGACAGAGAACTATCAGTCACGACCGTACTTGGACTAAGTGTCGGTTTGTGCGCTTCTTGGGCGCGATTTCAGGAATGATTGGGCGCCAGCAGCACCCACCAACATCGCAACCGTGCTCGGATGTTTCGGCCACGGACGTTTGGGCCATGGACGTTTGGGCCATGGACGTTTGAGCCATGGGCCACCACCCTAGGACGTTTCGACCACGGAAGGTAGGGCATAGGTTAGGTTAGGTTAGGTTAGGTTAGGTAAGGTTCACAACTCTTTACACTTCAAAACGTCCTAGGTCGGTGGCCCGTGGCCCAAACGTCCGTGGCCATAACGTCCTTCACTCCCTGGCAACACTGGACTCTGTATAATAAAACTACAAGCTGAACAAACAGTAACATACCGTCCTTCTGTAATATAAACGCTTTCATCAATGAATGTATTTTTGTAGCACTCAAAACACTTATGCTTTATCAAATAATTATATTAGTTTCAAAGAGGCATGAACAATGGTAGTTTACCTGTAAACAGGTTATATATAAATCCCCCTTCCCCGGTAGTGGAGTTAGATCGAATCGGTTTGATAATATTTTCTTGACCTTGATACATTTATATCGTATCAATAATGAACAACTGATACTATCACATTAAAGGGTATGAATATTAAATTCACATACGACAGATAGTGAGAGCTGATGTGGTAATACATAAATATTGATTTATGTAAGTAAAGTGTTTATATACCCCACTAAAGCATACTAACTTACCAATACTGCATTATTTATGAAATCATGGGTATTTTTTTAATTTACTCTTTTTTAAGCAATATTTCATTACATACTGGATTATTTTTTGCCATACTGAAGCGATAATTGGGCAGGGAGCGACTTTTCTTTTTCTTTAGAGGCTGGTTTTCCCGCCACATTAAAACCTTAGCTAAAAACACATGTTGATTGGCTTTGAACACCGTGTCCGAATGCGCGCTTCGGTCCGAGGTTTCAATCCCAAATTTCTCAGTCTCGGATGGTCTGCGATGGATCCAGCGATCTGAATATTGCTAAACCCTGGGCTATAATCCGGGCTCGGACAATCATCAGATCTGGGGTTTGAACCAGCCTAAAACTCGAGGTTTAAACCGTCGTCCTCAGTTCTGGCCAGGAGTTCCATCCGACGGAGGATTGGGGTTTATTGCTCAATGAATGCGACCCAGAGAGAGAGAGAGAGAGAGAGAGTGAGTAACCTAGCCCCTGGAAACGCCTCATTGCTGAATGAATTTGTCTTCAGATGTCAAGAACACACTGGACACTACGCCATGGAGTGGAGGAGGTAACAGGCGATCAGTTTAATGCCTTGAGCAGGTTCACTGATTTCAGCCAAAGGACATGCAAGGAAACTATGAGTAGTTCCTTTAATATTTATTTTGCAGCGGTATGGACTCTACATAGCAAATTGCACCATAAATACATGTGTGTGTGTGTGTGTGTGTGTGTGTGTGTTTAACATCCCATCCTGCTGACTTATACCCTCTATGTCACTCAGGATACACAAACCACACAGCACACACAAAACATTATTACAGTTTATTAATGTATTTATCACTACTGCGCTGCGTTTGTTCTAACCTGACAAAGATCCCTTATCCGTTTCTACTCAGTTGATGGTCGGATGTAGCGAGACTATAGTGTTGATCTGATCAGCAACCAAGGAGATTTCATCCCAACATCATAATCAAGATTCATCAGTTAGGAAAAATGACTTAGTAATAAATTTTTATGGATGTTTCAGTCCCGTCGGATGAAAACAAACTCACTACGTCCACTTTTAACCCCATCAGCTCCAGAACGTCCGTTACTCTTTTTTTTCATTATTTTTTTTCTTATCCGAGATTATATTTATTTCAGTTATAATTATTTTTTTGTTCCTGCTGCTGCCAGATGATTTCTACTAGCTTAATAAATCAGCCGCTCATTGCACAGTGCAGGAGTGAGTGAAGGCTGCATCAAACCCTTCCCGTTGGAAAAGTCTCTGCTTAGCTGAATAGTCCTGTGCAGACAATAAGAATACTATGGCAAAAACATCATGGTATTAAACAACTTACCGGTAACCCCTTCCACACAGAGACCTGTTTATTTTTTCTTGTTTTTATTCTTGCTGCCTCCAGATTCTTGATTTTAGAAGATAGTATTGAATTGGTCAAAAAGAGGCTTTATCTAACCCTCTCGTCCAAAAAGTCGCAGCTAAATGGCTTGGATGTAGCAAGCCTAAAATGGAAAACACGCCATGATACTGAAGAGATTAGTGTTGTGAAGGTGATGCCAAAGCTGGTAAACACAGGAGCGGGAGACACATCCGCTCACTTATCAACAAACTCCCTTCACATATCACCACCATGCACCGTCCTGGACAATACTCTCTGGTTTGTCTTTCAGTCTAGGCAATTTTCAATTTCTTCAATATATCTTTACTGCATGAACTTTTCTCGTCCAATCTTGGTCTCGTTTTGATTAACAGGAAGATCATTCAGAACCCATTATTCCGATACAATTAAATCCAGCAATAGTATTTACCTCAACGGTACATCATCAAAAATACATTTTCAGTCAGGTGAACATGTACAGTCCCCTGCATAGGTTCTGTTCCTCCTCCTGACCCTCAGTATCCCATAATATCATATTGGTTTGGTTAAAGTTGCGTGTAGTCAGCATTATCTGTTTGGATAAATAAACAGATGCTTGCAACTAACTGTTTCTTTTAACTACAAAAAATAATATAATGCGATGACCTACTAATGGAAAGGAGGGGGAACGGAACTTCTGCAGGGGACTGTACATTCCATATAAAAATTATCTTCCATTAGGTGAGCATGAACACACCATCACAAAAAGTATTTCCAACCACGTGAACATGATCACTTGATTAAAGAAAAAAGGCACAGCCAAACAGGTGTACATGAAAACTTGATCAAAAACCTATCATGAAAGTGGCTAATCTGTATACTTGATCAAAAATTATTTTGCAACCAAGTGATCTGGGGTTGCAAAATGAGCGCTCCTGACGTTTGCCTTTTTTTCGTAAGGGAAATGTTTCTGATTGGATAGTGTATTTCAGATATTGTATCAAAGTCCCACCTCTATGATGAACTGATAAAAACAGCAGGTATAGACATCCATGAGAAGTTACTAAAAATAATAGCAGACGTACACATTAATAAGAAGTTACTGATATTAACAGCAGACATACACATTAAAGAGATGTTGCTAATAACAGCTGGCATATTCTTTAATAAGAAGTTACTGATAACAGCAGGCATACACATTACTAAAATGTTGCTAAAAACAACAGCAGACACATACATTAATAAGAAGTTACTTAGCTTACTGATAACAGCAGGCATACACATTAATATGTTGCTGATAATAATAGTAATAATAACAATAATGAGTTACTAAAGAATAATTTCAAATGCTTCGTCAACCGTTTCACAATGTTGGGAGGGAAACATTTCTAATAATTTTCCGTGGCCTGTACAGCCATGAGCAAGATTTAACTGACACTTCTCTGCCGGCTGAGACGATGGAATGAGTTAAATGAACTATTTTTGTGTAGTAGCAATATGATGCTGAGAGTAAACGAGTGTGTGAGGGAAGGATATTTCATGTGGTTTGGGGAGGAATGGGAAATATGAAAGGCAGGACAACAAGCTGGAGAAGGATTGTGACTCAACTCTTGCTCAGACCTGTACATTGGTGGATATACTGTTGTTACTCTAACTTGGCTCAGATTTTCGTCATTTTGCAGCTTATTTCATATAGGTCTGTGGCAGAAAGAGATAATGCCACCTCTTTACATACTTTCCCTTGCACTTCTTTGTTACTAGCATCATAATCTAGTGTTAATCTAGTCGAACAATTCAACATTCAAGATAGAGAGATGGGAATTTTAGAGCTCTGTGACTTTGTGTATGTGTGTGTGTGTGTGTGTGTGTGTGTGTGTGTAAGAGAGAGAGAGAGAGAGAGAGAGAGCGAGAGGCATGTTGAAACTGCGTCTTTCTTATTTATCTCACTTCCGTCGATAGCACGACTTTGACGTCAGAGATTAAGAAACGGGATTTCAGAGGCTGGTTACGAAGAAATGTGATACAAGAAAAAAGCTGGTTAAAAGAAGTGCATAGGAAAGAATACAAACTATTACAAAAAGAGTACAAAACATCACGAGAATACAAACTATTTCTACGAGTACAAAGTGTAACGAATAAGCAGAAAGCCTGCTATTACAGTTTACTACAAGCTAAGAATAGTAGTAGTTGTAACCCCAGGCTAATCTGAATGTGAATGTAGTGAACTGCAGGTTAAAGTTGCTCCTTCCTTGCAGTCTATCATCCCCCCTTCAGAAATATGGAAGGAGGTGAGGGATGCGTGTATAACCAGTCAGTGGAGCTGCTGGGTGAATCGGTGCCACCGCGTGAAAGCATCCCTATCCAGCATTGTAAATACAAATTGTTGGCCTGCATATGAACAGACAGATAAATTTCTAAGACATATGATTATAAGTGAGTACAACTTTTTACAAATGAGTAGCATACAGTCCATTACTGAGGGTTCAAACAAACTTAGCCCAAGAGTCTGACCAGCACAAAGACCGAACTCGGGATTTTCGAGTTGCTGACTAGAACCTAGTCAAGTTTTACCTTAACTTGGCCCTGATTTTTGTCCTTTTGTGGCTTATTTCACATAACTCAGTGACTGGAAACTAAACTACCGTGGCTTAACCTCCATCCCATGGCATTTCTTCAGGACTAGCATCTTATAAGAGTGCTGATCTACAGTAATAACTCAGCATTAAAGTTACAGAGATGGCAATTTTAGGCCAAATTTGAGTAATACGAGTGTGGTTTCTCCAAGGTCCATAAGGGTTTAAGTCCAATAGCCGACTGGGAATAATTACTGGCATATTATTACTAGGGCAACCGATCACTCTCATCTTAAAGGCAATAAGAGTTGAAGCGGCACGAAAGTCAAGAGTCTCCAAGGCACAAGAGTTAAGAGTCTCCAAGACAAGGCTCAACATCATACATTTCTTTTTTAAATCATATGCCCGTAATGTAGGTTGCACAGGAAGCTATTAGCATCTTCACTAGCTATTTCTTTTATACATTACTATTCTCTGACATCCTCCTGAGTTATCCATATGGTTTTATTATTGTCACTGGCTGCATAATTAACAAACAACAGTATAATTTATTAACACTCTCTAGTAGTACTAGTAAGGTCTTAATATTGACTCTGCATGAATAACAAACAAGAAGATACTGAGATGAACGATGCAGGCTAAATCGCTAAAAAAAGGTGTTGTTATGATATCTCCAAGGCCACTTACAACACCACACAATGTTTCAAACAGTTCTCTTAGCCAGGCCTCAGGTCCGTTTGCTGCCAATACAGTACATTGGCTCCAGGACGCAAGATTATTCACTTGGTGATTGATTTTTCTCTCTCTCTCTCTCTCTCTCTCTCTTTGGAACTTTCAGTGTGTTAGGAATCACGGAGTCGTGGTGGCAGAGTGTTTGTGTCGTGCTCTGCATCTTCCTTGTGTCTAGGATTCAAAGAACAAACATTAGTGGGCATTAACAATGGGTAACAATAGTAAGTCCTTTCATAGGCTGCATGCGCTTGCACTCTGTTACTTGATATTAATGATAGCATGTAAGGACTCTGACAGAAAAAAACTTTGACATTTCACACTTCTACTTCCGCATGCGTCAAGCTCACTGCTGGACAGACACCCTTCCCCTTTCACACGTCGCCAGCATAAGGAAAAGCTGGTTCTGGCTACCACTCTTCTTTCAAGAAGGTCGGGTCTTGTCGTGGACCTCATATGAATATATATTGACTTTCTTTCTTCCATCCTTTCTTTCTGTTATGTGTCTTCTGGGCACATACGAGTACGACAATCCTTTCTCTGAGGCCCAGCAGTCCTGCAACGTACCAAGCAACTACACTCGTCTCCAGTTCCAGTACAATGTCGGTGTAAAACTAATGGTGACACATACTTTGGTGGAGATTTAGGGAACAAGAGGCCGCTTTCAAAGTTCCTCTTTTTTAATCTGGTCTGAATGCTAAGTGGTATGTTAGGGTGTGTAGCACATCTTCCTTATCGATTTATTTTGCCTACTACTTCTCACTCTAATGTTAAATGTTACTTAAATGTTTTTCTAAGATCAACAAAGTAACATAAATAAAAATAACAGATACTCATATCTTCTTAATATCGACAAAGTTTGCATCTATCACAATAATGAGGGTACTGAGGTGATCAGTGCAGGAAACAATTCGCCACAAAAATGGTGTTACGAAACACCCCAATCCAGTTAAATTTTGTGCCACTAACCACTGAAAGTTTGCATTGCTTTCCTATCCCTTCCAGCATTACCATTGGAAGAGATACTGATGCCCCTAAGAACCATTAACATAAACATCATTAGCCCTTCCAGAGTCACCTTTGGCAGTGATGTTGATGCCCCTAAGAACCATTAACATAAACATCATTAGCCCTTCCAGCGTCACCTTTGGCAGTGATGTTGATACCCCTAAGAACCATTAACATAAACATCATTAACCCTTCCAGCGTCACCTTTGACAGTGATGTTGATACCCCTAAGAACCATTAACATAAACATCATTAGCCCTTCCAGGGTCACCTTTGGCAGTGATGTTGATGCCCCTAAGAACCATTAACATAAACATCATTGGCCCTTCCAGCGTCACCTTTGGCAGTGATGTTGATGCCCCTAAGAACCATTAACATAAACATCATCACCTTTGACAGTGATGTTGATGCCCCTAAGACCCATTAACATAAACATCATTAGCAATGTACATTAGTACATACATAAGTGAGTACAATTACAGTAAGTGAATACAAAAGTACAAATAAAAAGAAAGTTACAAATAAGTACAAACAATTACAGACGGAAACAAGAACAGGTATGAAAGAGAAAATATTTTACCCCAGCAATCTGATTACGGTTTTATTTTTTATATTTTATTTCAGTCCTCAGACGATTTTTACCAGGCCGCGATAGCGAAGCTGATAACGTTTTCAGTTTGTTTGTGTGTCTGTGTGTCTGTTAGCACGATAACTTCACAACTGCTCCAGATTTCATCACAAAACTTTATAAGTGTGCAGTAGGGATGAAAATCTCATACGGGTTCTAAATTGGTGAAAGTAGGTTAAAGTCAAGGTCGTATTCCAAACCGCGCCAATTATGTATCGGCTCGCGGCTGGTGTGATTCCCACCTTGCTGGGGCCTCTTTGATTCACTAAGATGGATTTTTTATTTTTTTAAAGAAAGGGACCTGATTATAGCCTCCATTAGCCTCTTAGGTTCCAAAAACTCTTCTTAATTTGAACACAGTTACCAAACAGTAACAAGACTATTGCAGATAATACGTTATCGTGGACGAAAGGGCAATAATAGATCAATAATAATAATAGTAGTAGTAGTAGTAGTAGTAGTAGTGGCAGTAGTAGTAGTAGTGGCAGCAGTAGTAATAGTCGTATTAGTTATTACTGCTAGTAGTAGTAGTAGTAGTGAGAAGAAAAACAGCAAGTACAACTACGACTACAGTAATGCTAATAATGATAATAATAAAAACAAAATTATAGTAATCATCATTATCCGTATTATTGCAAAATTCTTACCCTAAATTATCTAAATTATCCCAATTCCATCATCGTATTTCCTATTAAAATCCATCGTCCTTATTTCCTAACGTAATATCCATCATCCTTATTATCTTAACCTAATCCTTCCTCTTATTAGCCTAACTAAATTTATCTTTTTTTTTTTTTTAGATAATAAATGGGAGGAGGAAAAACAAAGGAAAAAAAAAGTCCATGTAGCCAAAGGCATCCTCCATTAATAAAATCCTAACTAAATCCATTATCTTATTATCTTACCTTATTCCATCATCTTTATTTTCTAACTTATTCCGTTATTCTTATTTCCTAACTAAGCTCATCACCTTTTTATTCTAACTTATTCCATCATCCTTATTATCCTAGCATATTCTATCGTCCTTATTATCCTATCGTAATCCTGAAGCTTATGATCCTAACTCATTCCATCATCCTTATTTTGTACCTTATTTTATCGTCCTTATTTCCTAACTAAATGCATCATCTTCTTATCCTAATTCATTCTATAATCCTTATTATCTTAACTTATTCCATTATCCTTATTATCGTAAGTTATTCCATTATCCTTATTTCCTAACTTATTCCATTATCCTTATTATCCTATGTTATTCCATCACTCTTATTTACTAACTAAATCTATACTTATTTCATAACTAACATCATCATCCTTATTTCCTAACTAATTCCATGATCCTTGTTTCCTAACTAATTCCATCATCCTTATTTACTAACTAATTCCATCATCCTTATTTCCTAACTAATTCCATCATCCTTATTTTCTAACTAATTCCATCATCCTTATTTCCTAACTAATTCCATCATCCTTATTCTTTAATTTATCCCATCATCTTATTACACTAACTTATTCCATCATCTTGTTACCCTAACAAATTCCACCATCCTTATTTCCCAACAAATTCCATCATCCTTATTTCCTAACTAATTCCATCATCTTATTACCCTAACAAATTCCATCATCCTTATTTCCTAACTAATTCCATCATCTTATTACCTTAACAATTTCCATCATCATTATTTCCTAACAAATTCCATCATCTTATTGCCCTAACAAATTCCATCATCCTTGTTTCCTAATTCCATCATCTTTATTTCCTAACTAATTCCATCATCCTTATTACCTAACTAATTCCATCATCCTTATTTCCTAACTAATTCCATCATCCTTATTTCCTAACTAATTCCATCATCCTTATTTCCTAACTAATTCCATCATTCTTATTTCCTAACTAATTCCATCATCCTTATTTC
>NC_136959.1:25662874-25675374 GCF_032717465.1 Coenobita brevimanus | reverse complement strand
CTGGTGTATGGATTATTTTTTTTTACCCCTATTGTTTTTCCTTCCTCCGTTCTGTTATTTATAAAAAAAAATATATATATAATGTTATGGGTAACCTGGTTTTTAAAGGCTGTCTTTTACTGATATGTGTTTATTTTTTGATATAATACTCCAATGTTGTACACGTGTCTTCTTTTTATTTATGCATACTGTTGCTTTTTTGTGTGAAACTGCAATTTCCACACATTATTTTATCTTATAGTATCTCTCTCTCTCTCTCTCTCTCTCTCTCTCTCTCTCTCTCTCTCTTTATTTCTATCTATCTATATAATATGGGCAGATAAATACTTAGATAGATATAGATATAGATATAATTACTAAAGGACAAGATTTAAAAAATCGTGAGGCGGTATAGTTTCAGTTGACAAATCTCTTACCCGCTTCTGCTCAGTTGATGACCAAATGTAGTCAGACTGAGAAGCCAATTTGACTGTTTTTTTTTTTTTTTTAACTGTAACTTGGCCTAAAATATCAGTCTGTCTGTCTTAACTGCTGAGTTATAACAAATGACTGACAACAGGATATGATGGTAATCACGAAAAAGTTATTTGGGTAGGAGGTAGATTCCTTACAACTGTCTTATTCTGCCACTGAACTGCATCAACTGAGCAGGAAAGAGGTGAAAATCGTGCTTGATTAATGTGAAAAAAGGTGAAAGGGCTGCAGTACCCAAGGAGACTGCTTCCTGCCTCATAAGTAAGGTTCACTGAATTTTGCACAAGCACGATTTATTATACAGGCTGCTCGAGTGGCTCAGTTTCGTTGGGTGAAAACAAACGGATAATGAGAGAAACGCAACGATAAAATGATAAATGTATCGTACTCACCAGCCGCGATCTGCCTTCTACAGTGTCTTGTATAACACGGCGAGAACCACCACCATGTTCAAAAGCTCCAACACTGTTACCACGACCACCAGCACCAAAATTCCTAGCTCTTCGAGTACTGACTTACGTCCTTCCCTGTTGTGTTCTTCTGAGTTCGTATCTTGTTCTTCTGTATTCTTCTCGTCTTCTATGTTCTTATCTTCCCTTGGGTCTGAAATGAAATTAGGTGTTGTTGGGTTTTCAGGACGAGGTGCAGTGGCGAGCGTGGTAGGAGGAGTTCTGTGGAGTTGGGTGGTGGCAGGTTGCAGGGGGAGGGGTTCTGGGCTGGATAGGTCGGAATGGGGTGATGAAGTCTGTCGGGAAGGCAGCTGGAGAAAAGGAAACTTATCATATTAGGCTGCAGAAAACTATCTGAGAGCTGAAAACGAGAAGGTATACATTGTATGAATGTTAGAATGGTTATTACACACACACACACACACACACACACACACACACACACACACACACACACACACACACACACACAGAATGCTCATTTTATGATATATTAAAATTTGGCTAGTATAAATTATGAAAAATGGCCGTATAAAATAAATAATGATAATATGAATACTGTGAAACGAAAATATGCATTATGAGAAGTGAATGTGAGATTATGTAAAAGGAAGAAAAAGCAGTACAAACTGAGCTGATAAATCTGATATAAAATAAATACGAGAAATAAACGTGATTGTGTGAAAGGAGAAGGATACAATTTTAATTTTGAAGGTGAACATGGGAGAGAGAGAGAGAGAGAGAGAGAGAGAGAGAGAGAGAGAGAGAGAGAGAGAGAGATGATTGGCGAACGTGAAAGTGAGATAGTTAATCCCCTTCACTTCGATGGCTTATTAGTTTCATTTATTCTTGTTCCTACAGACGATTGTATTCAACTTAGGGAAGGCTTCTGGCGGTTATGGGGTTGATCAACACTGTATCTAAACCACATGGTTTTAAAATTCCATCGTCAGATAAATAAACTCGTCTGAAGGTAGCACGAGTGAAATGAAAAATACGTCATCTTAATGAAGGGGTGAAAATGCAAGAAGCAAATTGGAAAAAGAGAAAATTATGCGAGAAAGAAAAACACTAAAACTAAACGAAAGACAACTTTATGATGCTGACTAGAACAGCAGCTGCTGCACTGGCCAGACCCTCTGAAAGGCACGACTAAACTACACCGAGATATCTGTCTTTTTAAAATTACCACTAAGGGATCAGTGGAAGAATGGACGTAATTAAATGAGAGATTAATTTAAGGAGGGGATGTCATTAAATCGGAGGGATTACTGAAAGGAGGGATGTCATTAAACCAGAGGGATTACTGAAAGGAGGGATGTCACTAAATCGGAGGGATTACTGAAACGAGGGATGTCATTAAACCGGAGGGATTACTGAAAGGAGGGATGTCATTAAATCGGAAGGATTACTGAGAGGAAGGATGTCATTAAACAGGAGGAGTTAATGGAAGTAGAAATATCATTAAACAGGAGGGAATAATGAATGGGGGGGATGCCAATAACTAGGAGGGATTAATAGAAGGCTAGATGCCATTAACTAGGAGGGATTAATAGAAGGCTAGATGCCATTAACTAGGAGGGATTAATGGAAGGAGGGATGTCATTAACCAGGAGGGATTCATGGAAGGAGGGATGTCATTAACTAGGAGGGATTAATGGAAGGAGGGATGTCATTAACTAGGAGGGATTCATGGAAGGAGGGATGTCATTAACTAGGAGGGATTCATGGAATGAGGGATGTCATTAACTAGGAGGGATTAATGGAAGGAGGGATGTCATTAACTAGGAGGGATTAATAGGAGGGAGGGAGAGGTGGAGTGGTCAGTGTCCACTTTTTCATGTTTCCAGAGGCAAACTAAGATCAAGTCACGCTTAGGCGGCCTGTAACTTGAGACGGGTTATGGTGATAATTGTAAGTCAGAATACATTTTGACCAATTTTGACAACAATACTGAATATGGAGTGTCACCAAAACAGGAAATCGGGTGGTACTGTGATCACTTGTTCATTTTATCATATCACGCCGTGCTAACTCCGCCACACATACCACTTACATTAAGCTAATGTTCACTGCACTGTTTTTCTGCACCGCAGGAGGCAACATATACAGTAAGTTCAAAAGCCAGTTTGCTGGAGTGTCTCCCCTACGGAGAATTCTATACCAAGTCAGTATTAGCAACAAAGACTAAATCTTGGCTAACTTTGACCAAGATTCAAAATCGTAGTGACTTTTGGTGTTCTCAAAGGCGGACATCAGCACGATAGTAATTATGCGATACCAAAAGTAGAAAAAATATCTTTACATTGAACATTGAGAAAATCCGCCAGCGGTTGCAGAGGTCTCCAAGCTGATTTTCACGCTTGTTTTGTAGACGTTACCTGGTTTTTTGTTATATTTCTTACAGTCATGCATTCAGTAATAATAATAATAATAATAATAATAATAATTATTATTATTATTATTATTATTATTTATATATATAGTTACGGAACAGAGAAAGATAATGTACACTTTAAGTGAGAATACTAAAAATCACTACTGTCCCGTAAAGTTCCAGGTTCAAAACAAAAGAGTTAGGTAAAATTACAAGTTAAAGTTTAATGCTCAAACTAACAACAAAACATTCAGGACTCATAAGAATAATGTAATGGCAAAAAACAGGTTAAATATATGGTTAACTGCAATAGCCTCTATTAACACGAAATTAGCAAGAGTAAATTTATCTAAGTCAGCCCTGATAAAATGAAAATACACCGGGCAATGCTCAGTTAATGCAAGATAAATTATTACAGATACAAACTATTATTAACAATTGACTGACATGAAACTTTACATCAATCACAAAAGAACCCCACCAGGCCCACAAATTAACACCTTATGCTATACAGTACAAGAACAAAATGTAATAACACTTATACTCAAATTACACAGCTGCTAGATGGTTGGAGACTTTCTGAGAACTCACAATAATAATAACTGTACAGGGGAGGACAGAGATGTGAACAAAATGAGGAGTAGATCTAAGTGGCAATGATGCAGAGACTGAGCTCATTATATAGGGGCCAGCAGAGCTTGATACAACTTGTAAGAAGGACGCGCAAATGAAGCCATAGGGGACAAAGAGCTGACAATCCCGCACTGAACAACAGAAAGGACGACTTACTCTACTATAACGGTAGAAGGGGGGGACTGAGGCAGAACACGCTCGTGATCAAACATGCAGCATACTGTGCGTTAAAATTACACAAAGGATGATGAAATCATAGGCTATGTAACACCTCCCCACAAAGAAAAAAGAAATTTACAAAGGAAATTTCTTATTACTCTTAAACAATCTGTAAACCTACTTATGTACCTAGCCTTTCCGATCTTGTCTATGCAATCTTCCACGTGAGGGAGAGGGTAAGTGTCTGTTTTGGTTATCTGATTAACACGTCTGTAGTCGATGCAAAGCCATTGTGACCCACCTGGCTTAGGGACCAGAGCGACAGGAGAACTCCACTCGCTCTGACAGGGCTCAATCATCTTGTGGTCCAACAGGTAGCCAAGCTCCTTCTCGATGAGAGGAACTTTCACTGGGTTCACATGGTAAGGAGGCAGTTTAATTGGCTTTGCGTCTCCAACATCGACATCATGCATCAACACAATGGTTATTCCTGGAGTGGCACGGAACACTTGCGGGTACTCCTGCAGTAATGCCGAAAACTCCTGCCTCTCCTCGGGAGGTAGATGAGAAAGCTTAGTCTGGAGATCATTCATGATATCAGGATTCTTCCCCAAACTATCACTCAGGCTCATACTGCATGGGAGAGCTTCACTTGCAGACTCGGGTGGAACAGCTACAGTGCAGACTGGATTATTTTCGTCCCGCCTGTGATATAACTTCAGCATGTTGATGTGACAAAGTTGCTTGTTTTTTCTACGATCTGGTGTGGCGATGACATAGTTGACATCACTGAGTTTCTTCTCCACGAAATAAGGACCACTAAACTTGGCTTGAAGAGGTTGCCCATGAACCGGTAGCAGAATCAAAACCTGATCTCCTGGCTGAAAGTGGCATAACCTGGACTTCTTATCATACCAAGTCTTCATCTTCTGAGCAGCTCCTAAATTCTCTCTCGCCAGCTGTAAAGCAGTGGACAGCCTTTCTTTAAACTTCATCACATACTCCAGCAGGTTGACATCATCTTCCTCCGACAGCCAGCATTCCTTGAGTAACTTAAGGGGTCCTCTTACTTCATGGCCAAACAGTAGTTCAAAGGGTGAGAAGCCCAGTGATTCATTTGGAGATTCTCTTGCGGCAAACACAACGAATGGAAGACCTTTATCCCAGTCTTTCTGATGTTCCAAACAGTATTTCTTAAGCATCGATTTGAGTGTTTGATGATATCTCTCCAACGCTCCTTGGGTCTGGGGATGGTAAGCTGAAGACGTGTTCTGGGTGATCCCCAACTCTTTCAGAGACTGCTTGAAAACATTTGACATGAAATTACTTCCCCGGTCTGAATGAACCTCCTTGGGCAGACCAAACTTGGTGAAGAACCCTAGCATTTCCTTAACCACGTTCTTTGCTGAGATATTTCTAAGTGGAATGGCTTCAGGATAACGAGTAGCCATATCAATCAGGGTCAACACATAAGAAAATCCTGAAGAAGTCTTAGGAAGAGGGCCCACAATATCCACCAACACACGGGTGAAAGGCGCCTCAAAAGGAGGAATGGGAACTAGAGGTGCAACCTTTTCGGTCTGATTACACTTCCCCACAACTTGACAGGTGTGACAAGACTTACAATACCAGGAAACATCCCTGAAGATACCTGGCCAGTAGAAGTGTTTCAAAATGCGTGCCACAGTCTTCCTCACTCCAAGGTGTCCTGCCAAACTGGAATCATGAGCCACTCTAATGATATCCTGCCTACAAACACGAGGGATGACAACTTGATGTACAACCTCCCATTCACAGTCGGCTGATGCTGTTGGGGGTCTCCACTTCCTCATAAGTACTCCTGACTTTACATAATAACAAGTAGAAGCACCGACTGACTCTTCTTCACTGTAAGCAGAGTTAGCTAAACCTTTCAACTCAGGGTCAGCAACCTGCAACTCAACCAACTCTTGACGAGACAAATTATCAACACTACGGGGTACTGCCTCATCTGGTGAGTGGTCCAAATTAGCAAGAAAAGTGTCAGCTAGGATAACATCATCATCATCATTATCCTCTAAATCACCAGTAACTTTAGACTTAGCCCTAGTGACAGCACATGCAGGGAACACATCAGGGACACCACAATCCTGGGACGCAGCCACCGGCTCACTAGACAACTGAGGAGCTGGACACACTTGACTTCCACCAATATCATATCCAAGTAAGAAAGTTACACCTGACATTGGGAGTGTCTCAACCAACCCAACCATAACGGAACCATTAACAAAACCAGACTCTATATTCACTCTGCACAGAGGGACAGAGAAGTAATTATTCCCTACACCTTGTAAGATTACAGTTTCATCAGAGGAATTAACATTAGAGCCTAGAACACTGGTCAGCATAAGGGATTGGCAAGCACCTGTATGACATATTTTAACTGATTTCCTGTCGTTACTGTCCAGAGGACTGACAAAACCATCAGACAGGAAATTAGCACATGAACTCTTGAGAGTGTTACCCACGTTACTGCTCAAAAGAGGAGCTTCATCATGAGAATTTAAGTTACCCCTCAAAGCAGGTTCAGTTAACTCAGTTAAAGAATTCTGGGAACTCTCAAGGGTGGACACTAGACTAATTGACTGAATATTTAAAGACTCCTTTTTGTTCACATCACACTGTCTCCTGAAACATTTCTCCATAGTATGACCAAGCTTACTGCAATAAGTACATTTACTTCTCTGAAATCTAGAGGTGAAGCTGGTATTCACTTCCTGAGAAACATCATCTTTATTCTCTTTCCTGTTACCTGTACTCTGAGTAGAGGCAACGTACTTACTCTCAGCTTTCCCTTTTTCTCTAGAATATCTCTTGTGAGTGAGAACATATTCATCAGCTAAAACTGCAGCATCAGACAAATTATTTATTCTTTTCTCATCAAGATATAGGCTTACATCTTTATAAATACACCTCTTGAAGTCCTCCAGCAAAATCATCTGCTTAAATTTACCAAAATCAGAATCCACATTCTTAGAATTTAACCACTGCTCTAACAGATCTTCTTTGATTTTTGCATACTCAACATGGGATTGCTTATCTTGCTTGTAAGTTGTCCTAAATTTTACTCTATAGGCTTCAGGAACAAGCTCATAGGCCTTAAGAATCAAGCTCTTAACTACATCAAAATTATCAGATTGATCCTGAGGCAAAGATGCATAAGTTACTTGAGCTTTACCGGTGAGAACAGTTTGGAGGAGTACTGGCCAATACTCCTTGGGCCAATTAAAACCTGTAGCTACCCTCTCAAACAACTGAAAATACTTTGTTAAATCAGATTCATTAAAAGGAGGGACAAGTTTAACATTTTTAGCCACATCAAAATTATCAGAGCTAGATGATCCAGTTCCACCTTGTTTCATGCGATACTCATGGTCTGCCTGAATCCTAGCAATTTCAATTTGTGCCTGTGCCTCCTGAATACGAGCCTGAGACTCCGCCTCCTTAGCATTTGCCTGAAATTCAGCCTCCTTAGCATTTGCCTGAAATTCACCCTCCTTAACACAAGCCTCCTTAGCCTGAGACTCAGCCTCCTTAGCACGTGCTTGAAATTCAGCTTCCTTCACACGAGCCTCCTGCAGGGCTAGCTGTAACTTAGCTAATTCAATCTGCGTTTGCTCATTTGGAGGAGTTACATTAAACAAGCTTTTATTAATCATGCCAACAATTTGATCTTTAGAATGATGAGAGTGAACTGCAATTCCCAATTGTTGAGCAACAAGCTTAAGTTCATTCTTTGTTCTGTTCTCTACATCACACACTGTTTGCACATTTGACAAAAAATCTTTGGCTTCATCAAGCGTAGTAATAGTAGACATCATGAATAAGTAACAGTCACAAAATATCAAGCAATATCCTTATGATAATATCCTGAATATCCTGGCGAGGTCGCCCAATTTATGTTACGGAACAGAGAAAGATAATGTACACTTTAAGTGAGAATACTAAAAATCACTACTGTCCCGTAAAGTTCCAGGTTCAAAACAAAAGAGTTAGGTAAAATTACAAGTTAAAGTTTAATGCTCAAACTAACAACAAAACATTCAGGACTCATAAGGATAATGTAATGGCAAAAAACAGGTTAAATATATGGTTAACTGCAATAGCCTCTATTAACACGAAATTAGCAAGAGTAAATTTATCTAAGTCAGCCCTGATAAAATGAAAATACACCGGGCAATGCTCAGTTAATGCAAGATAAATTATTACAGATACAAACTATTATTAACAATTGGCTGACATGAAACTTTACATCAATCACAAAAGAACCCCACCAGGCCCACAAATTAACACCTTATGCTATACAGTACAAGAACAAAATGTAATAACACTTATACTCAAATTAGACAGCTGCTAGATGGTTGGAGACTTTCTGAGAACTCACAATAATAATAACTGTACAGGGGAGGACAGAGATGTGAACAAAATGAGGAGTAGATCTAAGTGGCAATGATGCAGAGACTGAGCTCATTATATAGGGGCCGGCAGAGCTTGATACTACTTGTAAGAAGGACGCGCAAATGAAGCCATAGGGGACAAAGAGCTGACAATCCCACACTGAACAACAGAAAGGACGACTTACTGTATAACGGTAGAAGGGGGGGACTGAGGCAGAACACGCTCGTGATCAAACATGCAGCATACTGTGCGTTAAAATTACACAAAGGATGATGAAATCATAGGCTATGTAACAATATATATATATATATATATATATATATATATATATATATATATATATATATATATATATATATATATACATACATAGATAGATAGATAGATTGACAGACAGATAGATAGACGTGTGTGTGTGTGTGTGTGTGTGTGTGTGTGTGTGTGTGTGTGTGTGTGTATACATAAAGTATCTGGAGGCTTTAAAGATATAATTCACATGAGAGCCTGCCAAACTGTACAACAGTATTGGAAGTACCGAGTCCTGGCTGACGGCACCAGACTTGCTGGCATACGACTACGATGTATGGCATTAGATCATCAAGTAACTCAAAGAACATTACATTCCTAGGCAGACCCCTAGAAAGATCTGGAAAATATGAGAAATTAATATGACAATAAGACTGACACTGAAAATGGTTGCATTGCATGTAATAACTGGGAGAAGAGAGAAAATACGATGTAAAAGATGAACCTGTGAGTGATGATTCTCGCACTTTGAACTTTCCCTCTCCTTGTCTTTTATTGTCAACTGTTCCTAATTTTTACTGAGAATAAGGGTCATAATGATGATAACGCTGATTATGATTCTCTCAGAATGAAATTGTCTATTTCCTTGTGTCTGGATCGTACATTACTCCTCATTTGGTGAATATAAGATTCAGAATGTTGTTAATGCTGGTGATGACAGCATTTCTTTTCTCTATGAAGGGAGCCTGCTAAGACAACGAGACTTCGTAAGGTTTGTATTTGTTGAGCATTAAACCCTTCACCACAATTACCAACATTTATTGATATTTATATTTATAATATTGTTATATCCATATCTATATTCAGCTTCGCAAGGTTTCTCGTAAGTAGTTAAAGGAATTAATGAGGCTTTATATAACCCGTCCAATTCGAAGTCTCACTGAAGAATATCGTCGAGGAGTGCCAAGAACATAATTATATACTGTGACGGATTTGACCAAAATCACGTAGTTTGAGCTTAAAACTGTTTGTGAATATGTTACATCTCCAAAAACATACATGAACAATTTATATTCTTTACGATCTAAAGCAGTGGTTAAAACGTTTAAAAATATTTCCAATACCTATTCACCAAAGTGTATGACTGGTGTTTTTATAAGTACAGCATGAAGGACACTTTATACACATACTGCAGTACGTTATTTATTCATAAGTATTTGCCAGAGTAAAACACACGTACAACAAAATGCTCGGTGTAAACAACAAAAATGTTCGGGGTAACTTCATGGATCAGGTGATTTGAGTTTGAGATACTTTATGGAATGATTGTTAGCGGATTTGCTTTGGCCGGCGGAACACGAGATATGGAAAGAATCTGCACTCTGCCTGTCTTGTCCTTCCCGCTACAACCAATGCCTATCAATCTGTCCATCTATAGGCAGACCCCACAGTTCCGTAAGTGGTGGCCGTTTGACTTTTAGTTAGTTTTATGGGGAGGAACACTACCCCTCCACCCAGTGTTGTAAATGGTTTCCTGGCAAACAAGAAGCCATTAGGCTTGTCACTCAATGTAAAGCCACCTGAATAGAAAAGAAGTGTATCAAAAAGTAGCAGGATAGATGGGATAAATGGGAAAAGAGGAGGACAGACAGAAAATGAATGATAAAGGTGAAGGAAGAAGTAAGCAGCACTACATCATGTGAGTGGATGATGGCCGCCACCAGCCACCACCAACAACCAGTATCGCCTGCGATAATTCTGATCTGGTAACCATGATGTTATTGTGGAGGAAGAGCAAGAGACATAGGAGGACGGCAGTGTCTCATCTTGTTTTTCCTGCTGAAACAAATTCTGGTTATGAAAGATTTTGATCGCGAGTATAATGGAAAACTGAGGCCCAGTCCTTTATCGCGGTCTGCCAAGGTACGCTCGCAGGTGGTGACGTTACGCGATAGACAGCGACTAACTCTACTACCGTACATCTGTTTAGTATTCGTAAAAATGAATGGGCTAAATATATATTGCCTTCATTAACCCTTTGAAAACAAATGGATTCTTTTAATTAGACGTTACAAGAAGTTAGAACATTATCAGACGTGTGTGTGTGTGTGTGTGTGTGTGTGTGTGTGTGTGTGTGTGTGTGTGTGTGTGTGTGTGTGTGTGTGTGTGTGTGTGTGTTTTATGCGAGGAAGAAGGAACCAAAGGCTGAGCCAGCATGAACGTTCCTTCAAGAAAGAAAGAAAGAAAAAAAGAAACAATACAAAAGAGAGCCAAATTCAAGATCCTATCATTTCGAGATGCCTGGACACACTGCGTTTGAAAGACTGGAGATCATAGGAAGTAGGAAATACAGACAGATGGAGACAGTTCCAGAGCTGACCTGTTGCATAAATGAAGGACTGAGAGTAAAGGTTTATTCTTGCATTAGAGAGTTGGACAGAAAAGGGATGAGAGTTTGTTGTTAGACGGATGCTACGCGCCCTTCGTAGAGGTGGAGGGATGCAAGCAGAAAGTTAAGAGAAGCAATAACCATTGAAGTAGCGATAGAAAAGAGATAAACAGGCAACAGTGCGGCGAAGAGAGGCTGAAGGGAGCCGGTAAGAGGAGGAGAGTTGATGAGACGAATAGCCTTTGACTCCACCCTATTGAGAAGAGCTGTATGTGGGGAGCCTCCCCACACATGAGAATTGTACTCTAAGCAGGGGTGAATAAAACCCGTGTATAAAGTCAACAACTGTGAGGGGTAAAGGGCAAGGAGTCGGCTTAGCACACCTAATCTCTTGGAAGCAGATTTTACAGGAGATGCAATATGATCTTTCCAAGATAAGTCCCGTGTGAATGAAACCCCAAGCATGTTCAAGGATGATGCAGGCTTGAGCTGGATATTATTAAACATTAGTGGGTACTCCTGTGGAAGATTTTGACGAGTTGATAGGTGTAAAAACTGAGTCTTTGATGCATTAAAAACAACAAGATTGTTTTTACCCTACTCAGAGATAAGAGCCAAATCAGACATTAGGTGTACCATAGTCTCATCCCTTGTTTGTTGAAGTAACTGCTGAGATGGACGTTGCGGGAATTGAATGAAAAGGTGAAGGGTGGAATCATCAGCGTATGAGTGGATAGGATTGGATGTACAGCTTAGAAGATCATTGATGAATAAAAGGAAGAGAGTTGGTGATAAAACAGAGCCCTGAGGAACACCACAGTTGATAGATCTAGGAAAAGAGCAATGGCTGTCTACAACAGCAGCTATAGAACGGCCAGAAAGGAAGCTAGAGATGAAGGCACAGATAGAAGGATAGAAACCTTAAGAGGGCAGTTTGGCTATTAAAGATTAATGCCAGACTCGATCGAAAGCCTTTGAGATGTCAAGTGCAATGGCAAAGCTTTCGCCAAAGTCCCGAAAGGAGGATGACCAGGAGTCTGAAAGGTAGGTGAGAAGATCGCCAGTGGAGAGTCCCTGACGGAACCCATACTAACAATCAGAGAGAAGGTTGTGATAGGAAAGATGCTTTAATATTTTTCTGTTAAGAATAGACTCGAAAACTTTTGAGACAGAGAATGTTCAAGCAATTGGACGATAGTTAGAGGGCTGGGAATGGTCACCCTTCTTTGAGACTGGCTGAATGAGAGCAAACTTCCAGCAAGAAGGAGAGGTACAAGATGAAAGACAAAGGCGAAAGAGTTTACCTAGGCAGGGTATAAGCACAGAGGCACAGTTC
>NC_136959.1:25580374-25657874 GCF_032717465.1 Coenobita brevimanus | reverse complement strand
TTCTCGTCTATTTATCCTGCACATTGCACCTCAGTGTACTCTTGTATGTTACTGATGGAAACGCGTCGATATTAAAATTATTCAGATAACGTATGGTATACTATAAAAAGAAGAAGGTTAACGTGTGATATGCAAAATGAATCGCTGAGAAAGAGTATTTACGAAGCCTGTTATATTATGTATAATAATAAGGTCCTCAGGAACACAAAGACATGGGGTAACTCTGTCACGGTCGGAACAACTCTAGTATTGAATTTCAGTTAAAGACTTCATTCAGCTAAGGCAGTGTCCTAGACTGACACCCGTACTGTTGTTGGGTAAGCAGGCTCCCTAACACCTATTCCTTAGAGATTTATTTTTGGATGTGTCTGGGTATTATAATTTTGTACGTTATTTATGCAGATTATGGCGATGTTTGAAGGGATTATATAATAAAGGATAGGAAAATAAGGAGTAATTAGTACAATAAATCGTTTATGAAAATGTGTTACTTTCCTCAACCGACGAAAAGACGGGTCATAGGCTCCATCAGTAACGAAAGAGAAGATATTTCGGTGTTTGGGGAATGATAAATCGCTGAGGAGAAACTGTTGCGAAATCTTCCAGACTAAAAAGAAACATCATTTCATTATCACCATTATCACAATCATCACCATCAATATCATTATAATTCTCATCATCATCGTTAGCACCATCATCACCACAACCACCACTGTCATAATCATCGTAATCGTCATCATTATCATCACCACAATCATCATCATTAGCATCATCACAACCATCATTATCATCATAATCACCACACCCGCCACAGTCATCAGTTGTAATAATTGTCATCATCACTATAAGCACCTAAGTCATAATCATCATTTTCGTTTTCATCATCATCACAACTATCATCACCACCACAACCAACACCATGATCATCATTGTCATCACCACACTTTCACCACCATCAACCCGCCACAGCCAACACCACCACCACCACCATCATCATCATCAACAGTACACCATCATCATCATCATCATCATCACGACCCCATCTCTACTACCATCAGCCCATCATTATCATCATCATCAACAGTACACCATCATCATCATCATCAACAGTACACCATCATCATCATCATCACGACCCCATCACTACAACCATCAGCCCATCATTATCATCATCATCAACATCATTCTACTGGTGGGGTGGACGAGATGCAGAAACAGGAAGGGGCAAAGGGGAACCACAAAAACAGAACTATCAAGAGAGCGTCAGTAAGAGTGGCCCAAAGATCCACTCACTCATCATTCAAGCCTGAGAAATTCTCTGCTCCACCTCACAGGCTAAACGATTCACACCAACTTTGTCTTCATAATAATGCACCTGAGGATAGAGTCAGTGAGAATAATGCACATAGGCTAGTGTGCTGCATTGTCCCGCTCCTACAGGTCAGCATCGGAGTAATATATATATATATATATATATATATATATATATATATATATATATATATATATATATCTATATATGTGTGTGTGTGTGTGTGTGTGTGTGTTCGATTCCGGGTATAGGTTTCAGAGCCTTTTCCCTTACGACCAGGAGTCCTCTTACATATGTCACGTGGACGCATATTTTGTGTAGTTAATTGTTCCCCTTCGCGCCACGTGTATAACTAGCTAGTTAAGGTGTTGCTAAATTAACGAACTGGCGACCCAATGAAGTTGTGGTAGGCCTGCATATAAGCCCAGGCGCAGAGGCTCGGGGCAGCTGCTTTCACTGCAAGGGTGCTCACTTCACTTCCTCTAGGGATTGTCCCAAGTGGAAGGAGGAGAAAGAGGTCTGTGCGGTGAAGGCGACTGAGGGTGTCTCTTTCTACGAAGCAAGGAAAAAGGTGAAGGAGTTGCATGCAACTCCCACACCGAATAGGTCCTATGCTTCGGCAGTGATGTCCCGCCCTGTGATGTGCACTGTGGAGACGCAGACTGATCTCGTGCTTGTTAATCAAGTCACTCACTCTACCTCCACCTCCACTTCTAAACCTCCTGTAAGATCCAACTCTCTAACTGACCTCCCTAAAGCTTCATCATACTCACAGGCCGCTGCTGCTTCTCAGTCAGTCAAGCCTAAATCGAAGCCTGACAAGACTGTAAAACATAACTTCACCACCCTTTCAAAGCCACGTCCTCATGTCCTCCCTGCTCCTAGCCCAGCGAGGGAGAGGAAGAATAGCTCTTCCTCGGTGGAATCTGGGAGCCTTGTTATTGACCAAAATATGGAGGTTTCCGTCAGCAAGCACCGGGAAAGGTCCCCCGGTAGCCACTCGCCTGGTCGCGGGGGGCATAAAAAAACTAAACACACTGGCCCCCCTCGTAAATCTTAAACCGCCGCATTCACTATACTACAGTGGAATTGTAGAGGTATTGGGAATAAGTTACAAAATATAGCAATCTTGCTTTCTATACACAGGCCAGACGTTGTTTGTTTACAGGAGACGCGCCTGGAGGATCGTTCTGATCCTCCACAGTTCAAACACTACCACTCGTATAGAAGATATGAAGGTCACGGAGTTGCCATTTACACACACAAATCACACCCACAAACGGAAGTGATTCTAAATTCTTCTCTGGAAGCTGTCGCGTGCAGAGTAAAATTTAATAACACATATCTGTCTATTTGCTCTCTGTACTGTCCTCCACATGGCCCCATTGATAGTGATGCTTTAAATTCACTAGTGGAACATCTGCCTGGAAATAAGTTAGTGTTGGGCGATTTTAACGCCCATCACTATCAATGGGGTAGCTTGAGGATTGATGGTCGTGGGGAGCAAGTAGCCGACCTAATACTACAGTCCAACCTCTGTCTTCTGAACGATGGTAGAGCGACTCGTGTAGATGATCGTACTGGTAACTTTTCGGCCATTGACTTATCTTTGGCCTCCCCTGGTATACATCAAGATCTCTCATGGGACCCTTACGACGACTCCTTGGGAAGTGATCATTTACCCATGTGTCTTTCTTATACACGCGACATCATTTCGGACCCTCCACCTCCAAAATTTAACTATAAGAAAGCAGATTGGGGATCCTTCTCAAGGATCGCCAATTTAGATATATCTGGGGAGACCATAGATGTTAAGGTCGAAAATATAACCCAATCCATATTACACGCAGCTGAGGCTGCTATTCCCAAGACTTCTACAGTTCATGCGAAGCATAGAGCACATTGGTGGACGCCGGATTGCCGACAAGCATTAAGAAAACGCAATAGGAGATGCAGGATTTTTGATAGTCAGCCCACTGAGGAAAATTCTATTGCATACAAACAGGCACGGGCTGAGGCAAGGAGAATAATAAGAAGGGCTAAACGTGACTCCTGGCGGTCCTTTGTGTCCACGGTGACTCGTACAACACCATTACGTAAAGTCTGGTCCACCATAAGAATATTAAATAATAAACGCCCATACTTCCCTGTAACCACATTGCAAGTAAATAATAACATCTATGACGAGCCCGTGGACGTTGCTAACATCCTCGCCAGGAGTTTTTCTCATGTAAGTAGCTCAGCCAATTATGACCCGCGTTTCCAACATCATAAACGCACGGCTGAGCTACAGATATTAGACTTTGCCACAGAAGACGTAAACTTCCCGTACAACCAAGAGTTTACGCTAGAAGAACTGCTCCTTGCCCTTAAATCCTGTAAAGACACCAGCCCTGGACCAGACACCATCACGTACGGTATGATCCAACATCTTAATCAGGACAACCTGATTAAGATGTTAGCATTGTACAATGAGATTTGGGCGTCTCGAACGTTCCCAAACTCATGGCACTTTGCGCACGTCATACCGATACCCAAAGAGGCTGGTCGTCTTATGAATCCCACTTCATTTCGTCCTATTGTGTTGACTTCTTGTCTATGTAAGGTCATGGAACGTATGGTTAACAATAGGCTTCTTTTTGTTTTAGAGTCGAAGAATTTGTTAAATGATCAACAATGTGGCTTCCGTAAATACAGAAGTTCACTAGATCATTTAATGAATTTGGAGCATTGTATTGCAGAGGCATTTGCCAATAAAGAATTCATGATAGGGGTGTTCTTGGACATCCATAAAGCCTATGACATGACATGGCGAAACGGTATACTAATGAAGCTCTATGCTTATGGTTTAAGAGGAAATTTGCCTGTTTTTATTTCAAATTTCTTAAGGGACGGAACTTTCTCTGTCAAATTGCCCCGTAACGTAACATCGGATATATTTATCCAGGAAAACGGGGTGCCGCAGGGAAGTGTGCTTAATCCTACCTTATTTAGTATTATGATCAATGATATTCTGTCATCAGCTCCCATCCCGAGGAATCTTAAATACTCACTCTGCGCTGACGATTGTGCAATATGGCACTCTTCCCGTAATGCACAATTTTCGGCTGGGCGGATTCAAGCAGCCCTTGGCTCCGTCCACCAATGGGCCTTGCAGTGGGGATTTAAGTTTTCCGTCCGTAAGTGTGCCGCTATAGTTTTCACTAATCATAACGTACCTAATTTGTGCTTAACTTTAGATAATCAGGCGGTACCTTTTCAAAATTCTGTAAAATTTTTAGGAATACATTTTGATCGTAGAATTAATTTTAAACTTCACGTTAATACTTTGCTTGCTCGTTGTGATAAACCGTTAAATGTCCTCAAGTACCTAGCGGGTACTACCTGGGGTGCCGACAGAAAATCTTTATTAATGGTGTATAAGTCCCTTATTCGATCGAAGCTAGACTATGGCGCACAGGTGTATGGCTCGGCATCCGATGCCACTCTGAAAGGATTGGATGTGTTGCAGAATAAATGTTTGCGAATGTGTCTTGGAGCTGTCCGGTGTACCCGTGTAGCTCGTATGGAAGTGGAGGCGAATGTGCCTCCCCTCCGTATTCGCCGTGACCACCTGGCATTTTCGTATGGACTACGAACATTAAGGAAAAGTAATATCGGCAATGTGGCCTGTACCCCCCTGCGTCAATACCACCACCTACTGCGGGGGGTGCGTCGGCCACCTGCCGCTCGCCTCCACTTACTGACTCAGGAGCTTGGTGTGGACCCCAGTGACTGTGACAAGTTGGTGCTAAAAAATATAGTGCCTTGGGAGCCACCCAGCTTTAGAGTGGATGTATCATGGCTCCCAGCACCAAAGGCCAAGGCGCCGGAGGCGGAGGTCCACCACTTGTTTCGTAACATCATTGTTCGTCACTTGGGGTCCCATCAATTGTACACCGACGGCTCCAAGTCGAGTGAATGTGTGGGTGCAAGTGTGTGGTCGACTGAATGTGCCCTCAGGTATCGGTTGCCGACTCATACATCTGTGTTTACTTCAGAACTCTTTGCTATTGACAGAGCCATAGACTATGCTCTCAATTCTAGGCATGACTCATTTGTCATATTTTCAGATTCAAAATCAGCCCTTCAGGCAATTGCATCTTGTACTACGGACTCTCACGAGATCCAGGGCCGCATCGTTAATAAGTTGCATTCATGCAACAAGTCATTCACGCTGATCTGGGTGCCTGGTCATTGTCGTATCTACGGCAATGAGCAGGCTGACTTACTTGCAAAGTCGGCTGTAGAACTCGAGGAGACTTGGGACGTTCCTCGTGATCTACGGTCGAGTCTCTCTCTCGGAAAGAAATCAATAAATCTTCTGTGGCAAGGTCAGTGGACCAGACTAAATATTCCAACTTGTAAGCCGTACCTGGGCGACTGGGACACTGCCAACCGTCCCAGTCGCCTAGAAGAAAAAGTGTTGGCACGGTTACGGCTTAATGCCACCATTTTAACCCACATAAAACCATATATGGAAAGACGCTTCCCACCGCACTGTGACATCTGTAATGCGGTGTTATCTATCAGTCATATCATCCTGCGCTGTCGGCGATTTATTCGTGAACGTGCTTCACTTATAAATTACTGTGGCGCAGTAGACGTCCCCTTCACCCTTTCCACCATCCTGGGTGATGGGGACATTGTTATGACTGATAAATTGATGGCTTTCTTGAGAGAGACCGGACTGATCAGAGTGATGTGACTTTTTTACTGTGTGGTTATGGTTTTTATGAAGAGTAAATATGTATATATTGTAATATTAATTAGGGTTGACAGTTGACATATTTTAAATAGTTCCTCCTCCCACCGATCTATTTCTAATATTGATGTCCCCTACATTAAGCCAAGTTCCTCGCCTGACAGTCACCAGCTG
Organism: Coenobita brevimanus; assembly: GCF_032717465.1. Classification (NCBI taxonomy): domain Eukaryota; kingdom Metazoa; phylum Arthropoda; class Malacostraca; order Decapoda; family Coenobitidae; genus Coenobita; species Coenobita brevimanus. The sequence continues at coordinate 25,651,644 of NC_136959.1, read as the reverse complement.
ATGAGTGCAAGTGTGCAATATAGGAAGGTATTGGGCACTTGCAGTCGATGGTGGTCTGCTGGGCGAGGTTCTTCACGTTCTGTACAAATTATGTAAATACATTATATTATCTTGCTTAAGTTATTCTAATTAGGGACGACAGCTGACGTATATGGAACTGTTCCTGACTCGTCTGGTTCCCTTTCATATATTGATGTCCCCTATATTAGGTTGTGCCTCGACTGACAGTTACCAGGTGATGAGTGCAGGTATGTAATGTAGAAAGGCATTACATATCTGCAGTCGATGGTGTTCTGTTAGTCGAGGTATTTTTACCATTAGTGTAGGTCTAGCTATTTGTCTCTGTAGGATTTAGTATAGGTTAGCGATTTGTCTGTTAGGTGATTAATTTTAGGGTCTTTAGATTAGTTTTACTTTATAATATAAGGTATAAAAAATATAAAACCAAGAAAAAATCAAAAAAATAAAAATACAAAAAAAAATTAAATAAGATTAAAATTATTATATATATATGTACGTTTGCATGAAAGTGTGTCTGTATGTATGCATAGAAGCGTGTGTGTGTGTGTGTGTGTGTGTGTGTATGTATGTATGTATATATATATGTTTTTATATATATGTATATATGTTTAAATGTATATACATATATATATATAAATGGCCTTAATAACCAGGGGCTTCGGCCCCAATGGTTGATAGGCAAAAAAAAAAAAAAAAAAAAAAAAGCTCGGGGCTCTCTCTCTGTTTCCCTGTCAGTGACGCCGGCTAGCTCTGGGTCGTCCAGGTTTAAGGTTTATGTATGTCCTTGGTTAGGGATGTAGGATGGACTTTAGCAAGTTTATGCTCTTGTCCAGTAGGCAGGGTGATGTTTTGTGTTTTGTTTTCCCACAGTTGGTTGTAAGTTAAGGTAGTTTAATAGATTATGTTAATTTTGTACGTGGTGTTTTGACTCTCCTTAAATGTTCATATGCTAAAGTAACTCCAGATCTAAGTAGTACAATATGGTCTTGTCGTACACTCAATTATCATTCTATCGTGGTTTTACTCAGGCCGTGCACCCTGTCCACTTGGTGATTGGGTAGTTTGCGACAAATGGGGGCCTGTCCGGGATTGAATATGTATACTAGCCTGTATATTTAGCTACATTACATGTTCCTGTGTACTCCCTGTGCATTGCAATTCAGCCTTTAGCAACAACTGTTTCCCTCATATTTGAGTTTGCTTTATGAAACAAGTGTTCTCCCTGGTAGTCCTAATTGTATGCACTAGTGTATACGCGTGTAGCTAATTCCTGCTCAGTTACCTCATTCAAGAGCTGTGTTCCGTTCACGAAACTGTTCCTAGAGTGTTGTTGCTTTACAACTCTTGTTTGTTCTACTCTGTTTGGGCATATAGGTCATGTATATTGTATGATCTGTATTATTTGATAGTGTGGTGTATAGTGTTTTGTGGAGTGTTTTGTTGTCTTAGCTCCATACACACCACTATCGTTATATTTACTATACCAGTTGTTTTACTTGGATCTATTAGGAGATTATTACGTACCCACGTACGGCAGAGATTAGTACTCCCACTTTACTGGTGACATTGTATTCCCCACATAATTTTTGTAGTGTGTGTGTGTGTGTCCGTGTGTGCGCACTACGTTCCCGTGTGTGGTGGAAGGTTTATTATCCCACTAGGTGAAGTGGTTTACTGATATTTGAGTGATTACACTATCTAGCTAGCTAGCTTATTTTCGTTGTCCTTCCCTTCTCGCCGCCATCATGTTTGTGTTGGAAGATTTTGTTTCTAACCCTACAGTGACTGTCCTTTCTAGGTTAACCAAGGTTCAGTGGGAAGCGCTGGCAGCTTATTATAAGCTTGAGCTTCGTCCTAGGTTGAAGAAAGATGATATAAAGCGGTTAGTACTTGCACACATGGTGAGGGAGGAAATTTTCAGTGAGGAAGAAGTGAAACTGTTGGAACATCCTAGTGATTTGATGGCTTTGAGAAAAATTGAGCTGGAGGAAAAAAGGCTTGAGGTTGAGAGGATGAAAGCGGACAATGATAGAATCCGTCTCTCTCGTATTCCCACATCGCCTGAGTGTGAGCCAGATTCCTTCAAAATTGCTGCAGCATTAAAGTTTGTTCCTAAATTTAATGAGGAGGATCCAGAAGATTTTTTCACCCATTTTGAGAAGTCAGCTGAGCTCCATTCTTGGCCCCAGGATAAGTGGGTGTTGCTAATTCATAGCTCATTTACTGGTAGAGCTCAGGAAGTGTTTACCGCACTGGATGCCACTCAAATTGAAGATTATTATTTTGTAAAAAAAAAACTGTATTGCATGCATACAAGAAAGTTCCCGAAGCTTATCGGCAACAGTTCCGCCGTTGCCGTAAGACAGAGGGACAGACTTATGTAGAATTTATCCGCCGCAAACAACGACTTTGTAAGAAATGGGTTGAGAGCGAGTTGACTAGTATGACAGTTGAGGGCTTGCTGGAGTTGTTTGTGCTGGAGGAAGTGAAATCTTGCCTCCCAGCTAGAGTAAGGTCACATGTGGAGGAAAAAGAGTTATGTACGTTATCTGAGGCTGGCATTGCTGCTGATCATTTCTCCCTAACTAATGGTGATCCCTTCCACAAGTACAGGTTGACTGCTCCCCAGCATAAGCCAGCCAGCACTTCACAGAGTGAACGGCCCCTGAATAGGAAGCTGACGGAGTCCCAGGGACCTTCCTTTAAGCTTGATCCCATTGGTGAGTGTGCTGGTGAGGAGACTCGTGGAGTTACTAATCAAGACGTGAGGAGGTCTCTCTTCTGTAGGTACTGTAAGAAGCCTGGCCACATCATAAAAGACTGTAGGAAGTTGGCCAGTAAGTACAGCCCCACCAAGGGCAATGCAGTTCTCCATGCCAGTGCACTCACCCAACCAGTGGAGGTGAGTGACCCACAGGTTAGTGATTTACTTGTTTCGGGGCCATGTGAACATTCAGGTGATTCCCTTGAAGTACCCCCATCATTTAAACCATTCTGCTCAAGAGGTGTAGTATCAAAACATGAGTCCAGTAGATTCTCGGCTCCTGTTGTTGTGTTGCGTGACACTGGATCTGATCTATCTTTCATTTTAAAGGAAGATGTTCCCAATTTTGATTGTTATACAGGTGAGACTGTACTAGTGTCTGGTCTGCCAGGAGAGGCTAGATATCCCCTTTGCTCAGTGTATCTTCGGTCTGTGTTTGTCACAGGTCCTGTAACACTAGCTGTAGTAGATCACTTCCCCATTAGGAACATTTCAGTATTAATTGGCAATGATTTAGCTGGTTCCCAGGTTACTGCTAACCCCATCGTTTCAGACACACCTGTTGATATCAACAACACTACTGACCTTGAGCTGAAGCACCCTAATCTCTTCCCAACTTGTGCTGTTACTCGTAGTCAGAGCCAGAGGTTGTTGGATGCACATACCCCTGCTGTAGAGCCAGAGGAAAACACACCCAAGGGAGATATTTCCCTTGCGGAATTGTTTGATGATACACTCAATAAGTCTAGTTCTGGTCTCCTTGACTTTGGTAGCACCCCTATCACAAGGGAGAGATTAATTCAGGAACAGTCTAGTGACCCCGAATGTAAGTTGTTTCTTGCACAGCTTACTGAAGGTAATGAAATAGATGAGGTTCCACACTGTTTTTATCTCAATTTGGGGGTGTTGATGCGTAAATTCAGACCATCTAAGGCTCCTGCCAATCACACGTGGGAGACAGTCCATCAGATCGTCGTCCCAAAATCTCTACGTATTGAGATATTGAAGGTGGCACATGATGGGGTGGGTGGACACCTGGGAGTCCGTAAGACTTATCACAAGATTTTGTCTCATTTTTACTGGCCAAAGTTGATGAAAGATGTTAGTACCTATTGCCGTACCTGTCATGTGTGTCAGATTAGTGGCAAACCAGGCACTGAAGTCAATCCTGCACCCCTTCAGCCCATTCCTGTCATGGAGGAGCCCTTTAGTAAGGTAATTGTTGATTGTGTGGGCCCTCTCCCAAGGAGCAAACGCGGGAATCAGTATTTATTAACCATAATGGATGTTGCCACTCGTTACCCTGAGGCCATACCTCTCCGTAGTATCACTAGTAGGAATGTTGTCAGGGCCCTGATCAAGTTCTTCACACAGGTTGGGTTACCTGCCATCGTGCAGTCCGACCATGGGTCTAACTTCACCTCCAGGCTGTTTCAGCAAGTGATGAGGGCCCTGGGAGTTTGTCAGTGTAAGTCAACCGCTTACCATCCCCAGAGTCAAGGAGCCCTGGAACGTTTCCATTCTACCATTAAGACTATGATACGTACTTACTGTTTGGAAACGGGTCAGGATTGGGATGAGGCTATTGATCTTTTATTGTTTTCAATTAGAGATAGTGTAAATGAGAGTCTAGGCTTCACCCCGTTTCAACTCATTTATGGACACCAGGTCCGTGGTCCTCTCAAAGTCTTGAAAGAATGCTGGTTAAATGACGAGAGTACTGTACCGATTGCTGCATATGTAACTCAGTTCCGCTCCAACTTGCAGCGTGCCTTAAAGTTTGCCCATTCTAATCTCAGTCATGCTCAAGTACGAATGAAAGACAATTATGACAAAATTCACAAGGCACAATCCCGCATTTTTCATGTTGGTGATAAAGTTTTAGCTCTGCTACCAGTACCAAAGCAGCCTCTTCAGTCTCGGTACTCTGGGCCATATCATGTTTTGAAGCGGGTTGGAGACCTTAATTATATCATTGCTACGCCAGAGAGGCGGAAGAAAAGGCGTAGTGTCCATGTCAATTTGTTGAAAATGTATCACTCTCGTGACCAATCACAAGGAGGGGAAGTGGAACAGGTCACCTTAACAGGAACTAGAGTAGTGGAAAAGTCAGAGGAAAATGACCCTACACCATTCGTAGGCAGTAAGCTGTCAAATCGTGAAATTCTAACAAATCTTATGAGTAAATTAGAGCATCTGCCCCCCACCCAGGCAGGCGATATTGACTGTCTTCTACAGGAGCATCCAGACCTCTTTGGTGACACCCCTCGGCTCTGTACCCTGCTGACCCATGATGTGGATGTTCAAGGAGCCCCTCCGATCCGACAAGCTCCATACCGTCTCAGTGCTGAGAAGAGGGAATTCCTGCAGTCCGAGGTGCAGAGGCTAAAAGAGCAAGGTTTGATCCGTCCAAGTATGAGTCCCTGGGCCTCACCTGTAGTATTAGTCCCCCAGGCTGGAGGAAGCTACCGCCTTTGTGTAGATTATAGGAAGGTCAATGCTGTTACCCTGCCCGACTCCTTTCCACTACCCGACTCCTTTCCACTACCCAGAATGGATGACATTATTGATGACCTAGGAGCGGCCCGCTACGTCACTAAGCTTGATCTCCTCCAAGGGTATTACCAAGTGCCCTTGACAGAACAAGCCAAGTCAATCTCTGCCTTTGTCACTCCAAGCGGCCTTTGGGAATTTCTAGTTCTTCCCTTTGGCATGCGGAATGCCCCGGCCACATTCCAAAGACTAATGAACAATTTGATTGCAGAGTTGCCTGGCGTCCGTGTGTACCTAGATGACTTAGTTGTCTGGAGTGACAATTGGGAGGAACACCTTGAGAGGCTGCGAAAGCTCTTTGATGTCCTGGAGGAGGCCAATCTCACAGTGAACCTCGCCAAGAGTGAGTTTGGGCACGCCCACGTCGTGTTCCTGGGGCATGTGGTCGGGCAGGGCCAGCTAGCCCCTATTGATGTAAAGGTGGATGCCATTTTACAATACCCACCACCAGCTGACCGAAAGTCTACCATGAGGTTCCTTGGGATGGTGCGTTACTATCGTCGTTTCTGCAGGAACTTTGCCCAGGTCGCTGCTCCCCTTACGGATCAACTTAGCTCCAGGAAGACGTTCCATTGGACAAATGAATGTCAGCGGGCATTTGAGGGTTTGAAGGCCCTGCTGGCTTGTGCTCCTGTGCTCCGAACCCCGGACCCACATCGGCCCTTCATCATTAGAGTCGATGCAAGTGATGCAGGGGTGGGGGCAGTGCTCTTGCAAGAATATTGTGAAGTGTTACATCCTGTTTGCTACTTTTCCCAAAAGTTTAAGGTTTATCAAAAGGCTTATGCCACCGTTGAAAAGGAGGCTCTTGGAATTGTCATGGCAATAGAAAAATTTGAAGTATATCTGTCCAGTAGCACATTCCCCATCACGGTGTTCACAGACCACAACCCCCTTGTGTTTATTGAAAAGGTCAAGTTTAAGAATGCTCGAGTGCTGAGATGGGCTCTAGCCTTGCAACCGTATAATATAAAACTGCAGCATATTCTTGGCAAGGACAATACCATTGCAGATGCATTGTCAAGAGTGTGAACAGAGTGCAGGTTCCCTATGATTTACCATGTTATTTACCCGTTCTATGTTTTTAGGTTTAAGGAATTTTTGTAATATTGAAGTAAACCTACTTTTGTACCTCTAATGTTTGTACATGTTAGAGTAACTTTTTCCGGCTTGGTAAAAAGTTCTTTTTTTTGGGGGAAGGTGTCACGTGGACGCATATTTTGTGTAGTTAATTGTTCCCCTTCGCGCCACGTGTATAACTAGCTAGTTAAGGTGTTGCTAAATTAATGAACTGGCGACCCAATGAAGTTGTGGTAGGCCTGCATATAAGCCCAGGCGCAGAGGCTCGGGGCTTTTCCTTTATAATATAAGGTATAAAAAATAAAAAACCAAGAAAAAATTAAAAAAAAAAAAAATACAAAAAAAAAATAAATAAGATTAAAATTATTATATATATATATGTACGTTTGCATGAAAGTGTGTCTGTATGTATGCATGGAAGTGTGTGTTTGTGTGTGTGTATGTATGTATATATATATGTATATATTAAATGTATATATATATATATATATATATATATATATATATATATATGTATATATGTTTAAATGTATATACATATATATATATAAATGGCCTTAATAACCAGGGGCTTCGGCCCCAATGGTTGATAGGCCCAAAAAAAAAAAAAAAAAAAAAAAAAAAAAAAGCTCGGGGCTCTCTCTCTCTCTCTGTTTCCCTGTCAATGACGCCGGCTAGCTCTGGGTCGTCCAGGTTTAAGGTTTGTGTATGTCCTTGGTTAGGGATGTAGGATGGACTTTAGCAAGTTTATGCTCTTGTCCAGTAGGCAGGGTGATGTTTTGTGTTTTGTTTTCCCACAGTTGGTTGTAAGTTAAGGTAGTTTAATAGATTATGTTAATTTTGTACGTGGTGTTTTGACTCTCCTTAAATGTTCATATGCTAAAGTAACTCCAGATCTAAGTAGTACAATATGGTCTTGTCGTACACTCAATTATCATTCTATCGTGGTTTTACTCAGGCCGTGCACTCTGTCCACTTGGTGATTGGGTAGTTTGCGACACATATCATACACCACATGTCACAATTTCGGGGCTAACACCCACCTTCCTTATTAAACACATGCTAGGGTTGTCTCATACAGGACCGGTGTAACGGTATTAGCAGAGGTGCTTTTGCGACATGTCGGCGGGTCTTGTGGTAGACCAGTAAAGTGTGCTTTAGCGAACTTCAAATCCTTAAGCTCGTCTCTGCCCCAGCCAGAATTCGAACCTTTCTCCATATGGTCAGCAGACCACCTCTCTCTCCACTGGGCCGTCACCTCCCCAGGAAGATGAGTTCCTCAGAATGAGGAACAGCGAAAGGGATGTTATTTGTCCAGTTATTATCCCAGTACAATTGGACAATTTGCGTCGCAAGTAGCTTCCAGCCGTAGTGTTACCAGGCCAGGTACGGGGGAAAAAAATCATAATTCCGATAGTTTAAAAATATCGTACCGTAATTTCGTACCATGCCTAAAGAACCGTACCGTACTGGTACGATAAAATAAAATTTCGTACCGTAGTTTCGTACCTATTTTCGTACCTCTGCCATTATGTTTCTGTGAAAATGAATCGAATTATCTTTGCAAGCAGTTCCTCGTCCAGTTTCAGTTCTCACTAATTATATTTGTGTTTTCTGCTGTTAGTGGAAATTACTGTAAATATATTAAGTGTGTGTGTGTGTGTGTGTGTGTGTGTGTGTGTGTGTGTGTGTGTGTGTGTGTGTGTGTGTGGTAATTGACCTAACATTTGATTTATTTTCATATGGCAATGAGATTAAATAAAAATAAAGATTAGTCACTTGGATAATCACACACACACACACACACACACACGCACACACACACACACACACACACACACACACACACACACACACACACACACTAAAACATAAGGTTATATCTTAAAACAGATATAACCCTGGGGGTAGGTTTTTTTTTTCAAGAATACTCCCCCAGTATCCCTGCTTGTCGTAAAAGGCGACTAAAAGGGTTGGCGGAGGGTTAGTGCCCCTCCCCGGAAAACAACTAACTAAAAAAACAAACAACAAGCCTCGGACAAGGACTGACCAAACGATGACGACCAAGGACCGGACAAAGGACATGGTAATTGGAACTTGGAATGTAAGGGGAGCGAATGATGAGGTGAAAGAGAGAGAGATTGTTCAGGTGCTTGAGGGTGCGAAAGTGGATGTATGTGGAATAACTGAAACAAAATGGAGAGGAGAAAGTGTGAGAGAATGGGAGTATGGATGGGGTATATTTGCAGGAGTAGGTGAGAATGAGAGGGCAAGGGAAGGAGTATGTATAGTTGTGAGTAAAAGATGGAAGAGGAGCATAAGACAGTATGGATCAGTTGGGTCAAGGATTGTGTGGGTAAAGTTGAAAGTTGGAAAACAAATGTGGGCGATTGTGTGTGTGTATGCACCAACGCAAGATCGTGCTAGAAGAGTGAGAGAAGAGTTCTGGACAAATGTAGAAGTGTGCATGGAAAAGTTTGGAAGGAATGAGAGAGTGTTTTGATTGGTGATATGAATGGTAAAGTTGGGAATGTGAAGGTGGATGGAATAGTTGGTGAGTGGAGTGTGCCTGCTGAGATAGATGAGAATGGGAGTGCGTTAGTGGACATTTGTGCTGGGAGGGGGTTGGTGATAGCCAATACCCTCTTCAGGCATAAAATGATCCATAGCTATACATGGCGAGTGATGAGAAGGGTGGGTGGCGAACTGAATGAAAGGAAGGCAATGATTGATTATGTGTGTGTGGATGAAAGGATGCGAAGATGTGTAAAGGATGCAAGAGTTTATAGAGGTTGGGGGAGTGGACTTTCTGACCACTACTTGGTGGTGGCCAGAATTAAAATTCAAGTAAGATGGAGGAATAGAAGAAGGGAAAGACGAGAGGAAGGAGTAGTTGCAAGGAGAGTGGAAAGGTTACAAGAGGATGAGAAAAAGGCAGAGTATAAGAGAGAAGTGGAGGAACGATTGGGCAAATATGAACTGGAGCAGATGGGAGACGTGGAAGGTGTGTGTAGGATATTTACAGAAGAAATATGTGCAGCATGTGATGTGGTGTGTGGAAGGAAGAGAAGACGGAGGGGGGTGCAAGGAACAGCGTGGTGGACTGAAGAGGTGAAACAGGCTGTGGCACAAAAGAAGAAAGCATACAATGAATGGATGAGAAATAGGGGCGTGGAAGAAGTTGAGAGGCGGAAGAGAGAGTTATATGTAGAAAGAAAGAGAGAGGTGAAAAGATTAGTAAGAGAGAGTAAGAAGAGAGTGGATGAGGAATTTGGAAGGAATTTGAGTGTAAAGTGGAGGGACTGTAAGAAAATGTTCTGGAGAGAGGTGAAAAGAGTAAGACAGGGTGGAAGCGAAGTTAGCAGGGGAGTGAAAGATAAAAATGGTAGATTACTAGTGGAGAAGGGAGAAAAAGTGAGCAGATGGAGAGAACACTTTAAGGAATTGTTGAACGTAGAGGATGGAAGTAATGCAAGTATAAGTGGCTGGGGAATGGCTGGGAGAAGGAGGGAGGTGAGAAGACAGGAAGAAATCAGTAGGATAGAAGTTGTGGAAGCAATGAAGAAAGTTAAATTGGGGAAAGCCCCAGGAATTGATGGAGTGTGTGGTGAAATGCTGAAGCATGGGGGAGAGATAGTAGTAGAATGGATGTGGAAGATGTGCAGATTGGCCTGGAAGGAAGGTAGAGTCCCGGAGGATTGGAAGTCAGGTATAATTATTCCCCTGTACAAAGGAAAAGGGGAAAAAGAACTGTGTGGTAATCATAGGGGCATTTGTCTTCTTAGTATAATAGGAAAAGTGTATGGTAGGATACTTATTGACAGAGTTAGAGAAAGAACAGAGAAATTAGTTTGAGAAGAACAGGGAGGCTTTAGGAAGGGAAGAGGTTGTGTAGATCAGATATTCATTCTTAGATCTTTAGTGGAAAAGTTTCTAGAGAAGTGAAAGAAGCTGTATGCGGCTTTCATGGATTTGGAGAAAGCATATGACAGGGTGGATAGACAAGGATTGTGGAAAGTGTTAAGAATATATGGAGTAGATGGGAAGCTGTTGAATGCTGTGAAGAGTATGTACGATGGTGCGAAGGCTGCAGTGCATGTGGATGGTGAACTAAGTGAATTTTTCTCTTTGAAGGTTCGGTTGAAACAGGGATGTGTCATGTCTCCATGGTTGTTCAATCTGTACATGGATGGGGTAATAAAAGAGGTACAAGGATGTTGGAGTGGCCCTGGTGAGAGAGGATAGTGTTTGGAATCTCCCTGTACTGTTGTTTGCAGATGATACTGTGTTGTTGAGTGAAGACGAAGGGGAGCTGCAAGGCTTGGTAGATGAGTTTGAGAGAGTGTGTAAGAAACGGAATCTAAAGGTGAATGTAGGGAAGAGTAAAGTGATGGTCTTTGAGAGAGGTGAAGTCAGTGAATGTACAACAACGTTGGATGGTGAGGAATTGGAAAATGTGAGTACGTTTAAGTACTTGGGTAGTGTGATGAGTAAGGATGGAGGTTTGGAGGGTGAAGTGCTTGAAAGGGTACAGCAGGGAAGAAAGGTTGCTGGTTCTTTGAAAGCAGTGATAAGAAACAGGGAAGTGAGCATGGAAGTGAGCATGGAAGTGAAAAAGTTACTACATGACAGTATTGTGATACCAACTCTAACGTACGGAAGTGAAGCTTGGACGTTGTTGGAAGGATACAAGTCAAGAGTGAGAGCAGTGGAAATGAGTTATTTAAGAGGAGCCTGTGGAGTCACATGGAGAGACAGGCTGACGAATGAGGATATAAAGAAGCGTTGTGGTGTTGATGTGGATGTGATAGGAAGCGTTATGAGGAACACACTGAGGTGGTTTGGCCATGTGGAGAGGATGGAGGGTGAAAGACTGACGAAGAGAGTGTATGTGAGTGAGGTGGAGGGGGGAAGAGGGAGGGGGAGGCCGAGGATGAGATGGAGGGATGGGGTGGAGAGGTATATGAGAGATGGGGGTGTGAGTTGGGAGCAGGGCAGTGAAATGGCGGGGGACAGGGCGACTTGGAGGCGATTTGTTTGTGGCAACCCCAAACGGGATTGAGGCGTCTGGCAATAGATAGATAGATAGATAGAACATTCGTCGGGGAAATTATCTGTTACCCTATCTAAAAGTCAGTATTTATGATCTGGATTATTCTAGACAGTGGACAGTCACATCTGAACAAATAAGTATGGAATGGGTACGGGAAAGGTACGGAAAAAATAACGTAATTTCGTATGTACCGTACTTAAAAAGAAATATCGTACCGTAATTTCGTACCGTAGTTACAGGTGAAAAAATACCATACTGCACCGTAATTCCGTACCATGCCGTACCGTACCGTACCGTACTGCCACCTTTGCCAGGCCCTCACTCTGTGTCCGTGTAAACATGCCAATTATACTTACCAGGTTTGGCACCAAACGGGCAACGGGTCCAAGTGACTTTCTGGTTACCCGAAACCCTAATACCTAGAAGCTTGCTGCCCTCGTAGCGACTAATTGATGTGGTAGTGGTGGTGGTGGTGGTGACTAGTTGAGGTGTTCGTTATATTACTGATGTGGTGACAGTGGTCGCTGTGTTGAGAAGATTTGTAGTAAAAAATGGTGGTGGAAATGGTGGTACAAGCAGTTTATAGTAATTATGGACATTAATTTCTATTTAGCCTTGTTCGAGCAGCACACAGTTAATCAGATAAGATGATCTCTTTCAAAAGTACACGATTGAGACGCCAAAGTATGAAGTAACTCCCACATGGTTGAAATAGCTCTAGTATGCAGTTCCAGCTGACGACTTTATTCAAGTGTCATCATTAATCCTGATATACTTGGGTGTCATTGTTAAACTTGCCATGCTTTACTGTCACTGCTATCCCTGCAATTCTAGAGTCAAATCTAGCACCGGATATTCAGTACCAGCCAACGCCAGACGACAATATCAAGGCAAATGAGTCACAGGAGTCTGTGGGTGTTAAAAATGCCACCACTGATCCTCTCATATTCGGAAAATCTCTACCATTTATCCCCGCCATCCGAATACTATCACGTTTTCTTTATCCCTGCACTTTCTAGACTATTAAAATCAGTTCAGGGAAGACTTCAAACAGGCAAGATTAGGTACAGCATTCCTTAATCCCTTCAAGAGGTCGTTTCCAATTTGAAAAAAAAAAAATGCCTGTAGGTACACTCCAAAATAATGATCAATATCCTCCCAGAACTCTCTGAAGGTACACTCAAGAGCAATAATCAGTAACCTCCCAGCCGACCGTTTGTAGGTACACTCAAGAGCAATTTTCATGATCCTCCCAGGAGACTAAATCATAAGCTGCTAAATATTCCAATCACTCTATGCCCAAACAAACTCCAGAACTGGGTGAGAGTGACGAGGAGCTCACAGTGGGATGATGGCTAAGCAAATGGAAGGTGATAAGCATTTCTGACCCATGGCTTATTGACCTGTTAGAAGGAAACCAATAATTGCTTCCGGTTGTACCAAGAACAGACTAAGCAAGTATGACATAGTGGTGAATGGGTTTATAATGAAAAATTGCTTCACATGTCTCCAAAATGCTTTAAACTCCCCATTCAGAGGTATTTTCTCTATCTTTGCTGTACCCGAACGGTTTTAGTACACTAGGGTTATAAGGGAGGCATTTCCAACACGAAGGGTTAAATACATCCTACCTTAACCTCTTCCCTACAAGACATCTTCCTAAACCGAATAAAATCTTCTCCTGAAAGGCTGATTAAGAAAAGACTTACTCTCTCGGGCTGAGAAAATGAATATTGCAGTGATCGTTTTGGTTATGGAGGCGCAGTCTACTGTGGAGAAATGTGAGATAATGGCAACGGATATGCATGTCCCCCCCCCCTCTCTCTCTCTCTCTCTCTCTCTCTCTCTCTCTCTCTCCTTACCAGTGCTACACAGTGATTATTTTCATCGTCAGTACGAGGACAAATTAAAACTTTTTTCGGTATTGCAAATAGATTTTATTCATATCTGGACTATATTTTTTCACTTTGGAAGGGTTCACCGCAGCCTCCATTAATCCGTTCACTAAAAATAAATAATTAAATCAAAAAAGTCTTCCTCCACCCAGATCCCTCAGCTGTTGTTTTCCTCTGTCTTGGTGTTCGTTGTAAAATATCACTTGTACAGGATGCCTTTATTTCCTCACTCACAATGACTCATTTCCTTTAAGCTCGCTCCTCTCAGACGATTTTCTTTAGCTCAGGAAAACCCCATTGCAGTGAGAAGATTACTGAACCCTGTATCCAACCCCGCTAGGTGGAAAAGTCTATCCAGAGTTGAATGAAATCTTTGAAGGTAAAAAGACTGAAGTAACAATTGACACAATCCCAATGAAGGAGTTGGTAAGTAGGTTACTTTAGTGATCTCGGTTTCTCCCCCTCCACTCTGTCTCTCTCTCTCTCCCTCTCTCTCTCTCTCTGGGGAAGAATGAAAGGAATGTGCAGTCTTGTGTAGTCCCCTCTTGGGCTGGACCTTTACATCACGGAGGGTTGCATCCATTAAGCCTTCCCACAATGGCCTAGGTCGAGTTGGGGAGTGTGTAGGGGAGAGGTTGGGTGCATGTGAGATGGCTGGGGTTATTTGTTCGTGTGTGATAGGAGTCTGTAGTTTCTGGCCTCAAAATGCCGTCAATCTTTACCCGTTTTGCTCTAAGCTTGCCTAAATTTGCGATCTACCCTCCTTAAATGCTGAGTTGTAGCAAAAGATTAGCAATAGAATATGGGACGAGTGAGGAGGCAGTGCTATAGAAACAGTGTAAAGTCACAGTATTGTCTTTTTCTGCCACTGAGCTATGTGAAATAAGGAGCTAACGGAACAAAACCCTGGTCCAAGTTAAGGTAGAAAGGCCATAGTTGATATACCCCGGGTCCATAATATGTCAGTTCTTAGTACGATCAGACAGAGGCAAAAAACACCCTGCATAATGGTCCCGTGACTGGTCCGGGGCTACATTTTCGTCAGTTAAGTAAGATTCATAAAGCCTCTTTCTACATGATTTATGTAGCTTATTACTCCTTGCCGCCCTCTTGTGTATTACCTAAATCCTTTCAATATCACCATATTCTGCATAAATAACGTGCAAAACCATATTAACCAGCCAAATCCAAAAATAAATCGGTAAGGACGAGGTGTTAGGGAGCTTCCTTGACCGACTAGAATACGAACCCGGGAATCAAACCCTGGATCTCTTTCCTACGAGGCGATTATGCTGGCCGTTACACCACCGACGGTGTCAGAAGGAGGCATTGGGCTGTGTAGCAAGTGGCATAACAGGCTTCGTAGTACCCCTTCCTAAGCGCTTTATTCTGCCTAGTAAACATTAACATTCTTTCGTGGGCTGCTTCTATCGTTGGCGTCAATAACACTCAACAGGACACTAACACATAACAGGTCACTAACAACAGGACACTAACAACAGGACACTAACAACAGGACACTAACAACAGCACACTAACAACAGCAAACTAACAACAGCACACTAACAACAGCACACTAACACAACAGCACACTAACAACAGCACACTAACAACAGCACACTAACAACAGCACACTGACAACAGCACACTAACAACAGCACACTAACAACAGCACACTAACAACAGCACACTGACACAACAGCACACTGACAACACCACACTAACAACAGGACACTAACACAACAGCACACTAACAACAGGACATTAACAACAGGACATTAACAACAGGACACTAACAACAGCATACCAACAACAGGACACTAACAACAGGACATTAACAACAGCACACTAACAACAGGACACTAACAGAACAGGACACTAACAACAGCATACCAACAACAGGACACTAACAACAGGACATTAACAACACCACACTAACAACAGGACACTAACAACAGGACACTAACACAACAGGACACTAACACAACAGCACAATAACAACAGCACACTAACAACAGCACACTAACACAACACCACACTAACAACAGCACACTAACACAACAGGACACTAACACAACGGGACACTAACACAACAGCACACTAACAACAGCACACTAACAACAGCACACGAACAACAGCACACTAACAACAGCACACTAACACAACAGCACACTAACACAACAGGATACTAACACAACAGGACACTAATAACTGCACACTAACAACAGCACACTAACAACAGCACACTAACATAACAGCACACTAACACAACAGGACACTAACACAACAGGACACTAATAGCTGCACACTAACAACAGCACACTAACAACAGCACACTAACAACAGCACACTAACAACAGCACACTAACATAACAGCACACTAACATAACAGCACACTAACATAACAGCACACCAACAACAGGACACCAACAACGGCACACTAACAACAGCACACTAACAACAGCACACTAACATAACAGCACACTAACATAACAGCACACCAACAACAGGACACCAACAACGGCACACTAACAACAGCACACTAACATAACAGCACACTAACATAACAGCACACTAACACAACAGCACACTAACACAACAGGACATTAACAACTGCACACTAACAACACCACACCAACAACTGGACGCTAACACAACAGGACACTAACAACTGCACACTAACAACAGCACACTAACAACAGCACACTAACAAGAGCACACTAACAACAGCACACTAACAACAGCACATTAACAACAGCACACTAACAACAAAACACTAACAACAGGACATTAACAACACCACACCTACAACTGGACGCTAACACAACAGGACACAACAACTGGACGCTAACATTCTTTCGTATTCCGCTTCTATCGTTGGCATCAGTAACACAAAACAGGATACCGGAATGTAATGCACAGGATAAATAGCTATGGAACAAGTGCTACGACAGATCCCTGAGCCATTAAATACATGACTATTAGCGTCATGCCTATCGGCCACACTAGGGTCTTTAAGGCAGGTATTCACATCTTCTAAAGCGCCAATCCTCCCCCCGGACTACAACACGCAAACCGTCAAGTGTACAGTCAAGGTCCCGATTGTTGGTTCGGGTACGAAGAGGCTGAGGTAAAGAAGCCTTGGCAGAGAGAGAGAGAGAGAGAGAGAGAGAGAGAGTATAAGGGAGTACAAAGGCAAGCTAACAGCAATAGACCTGTTGGTCCTGTCGTAGCTGTTTGGTATAGAAGTTATAACTATAATAACAAAGATATTCTATCACTTAAAGACTGGGATACAAACACAGGAAGACTCCCGTCCCCCTACCCACCAATCCCTCTAACCATGAACTAAGTAGAGGAAGTCAGCCAGACAGTGGGGAATCCCCGCCTGCATGACGTCACAAGCGCCTCACTGCCGTCCCAATCCTTGCTCTCCAGGCTGGCTGGCTGGCGTCGACCTGGACGCGCTATCTGAGATTCCACCACACTGCTTCATTCATAGCTTCATCTGTCCTACAGTATATTTTATGTCTTTATAACCATTTACCATAACCATAGTCAATACGTCAATAAATCACATTATCGTCCACCTGTAATATTCCACAGCAGGACTTAATTTGTACATCTCCTATCTATCTATCTATCTATATTTTTTGTTTTATACTTAATCGCACCTCCCCACCAAGGTGGGTAGCGATACGACTAAGGAAAACAAAATAACAAAATAACAAAAACCTCATACACAAATACACATTCGATCATATTCACTCTGATCTGTCTGTCTATCTATCTATCTGTTTATATCTATCTGTCTATATCTATCTATCTGTCTAAATCTATCTATCTGTCTATATTTATCTATCTATCTATCTATATATATAATGCGAGCAACGTTTATGATGCTCTTAGACGGATAAATGAAGAGATCAATGTAATTTCCATCATTCATTAGTGTGAAAAAATACATCATTATTGGTGTATATAATATTCATTCTCTCTCTCTCTCTCTCTCTCTCTCTCTCAGGACTTGGTGCTGTGGTGTCTAGATCATGGTGTCCCTATTAATTCATTCATGCTCTCTTTCTCTCTCTCTCTCTCTCTCTCTCTCTCTTTGCTACCATGTTCAGTTTCATTTTCTTCCTAGTCGCTGACCTGCTTGTTTGTTTATTTGCCTTTTCAATTGCTATCAGCTTGTTAAGGGACTGGATCTTAAAATATATACAAAGTTTGGCAAAAAAGCACAAAATATCATCAGGTAAAATAACACCTGATTTTCTGAATGCAGACGAAAGGGTCTCTACACATTTTTTTCCTTCTTTAAGGGAGTTCCCATGAACGGAATGGGACAAGCTGAACCCGCTCGTCAAAGGGCTGATGTGACGTCACGCGGGCTCACGCGGCGTGCTGTCTGGCTGACCTCCCCTACTTAGATCATGCCTCTAACCGAAGCCGGCAGGAAATAGCGAGAAGGACCACCTTGCAGCATAGAAAAGCTGTCATGGTTATTACACTGGAAGGAAGGAAAGGTAATTTTATTTTGCATTATCTACCTGAAAAAGTAGGTTACATTAAATCAACTATATTTATCGATGTTGTTCTGCGGTTGTAATCCACGCTCTGGAAAATAAAACTCATACTCAACAGGAAACGTGTTATTCAGAGTGAACATACTTAAATGGGGGTTAAATGATATGCTGGGGGTTAGATGACGCCAAGGAAGGAAGGGTAAAGAGGGATGGAAAGGAGAGGGAAGGAATGGAACGGAAGGGGGTATATGGAGGGAATGGAGTGGGAGGGTAGAGAGGGAGGGAACGGAGAGGAAGGGTTGAGAGGGAGGGAACGGAGAGGGAGGAAACGGAAAGGAAATTTAGATAGGGAGGAAACGGAGAGGATGGGTGGAGAGGGAGGGAACGGAGCGGAAGGGGAGATATGGAGGGAACGGAGAGGATGGGTAGAGAGGGAGGAAACGGAGAGGATGGGTGGAGAGGGAGGGAACGGAGAGCAAGGTAGACAAAGATGGAACGGAGAGGAAGGGTAAATGGATGGAACAGAGCTGGAGGGAACTTAAAATAGTAGAGGGGGAAAATTTCATGGCTCTAGGGATAGAATCAGGCACTTCAAGGTTGAGTGCCAGGTGTTCTTCTGATTTCACCATCATCACATGGTGATAGAACATCTCTGGCATCTCTCTCGTTAACTGTACTCTGTTAAGTGGAGTGAGGGGTGACCACTTTAATAATTACAGTTATATATTTTCTCTTCGTTGGGCTCCTCCGATCACAACCTTATCCCCTTAACCTGCCTTATTGCTCCAGTAAAGCCTGTGGACCTTGCCAAGAAGAGGCGGCAGTGGCACTTTCAAGCTGCTGATTGGGAGGCCCTGGTAAGGTACTTCTTTGACTTTCCATAGACTTTGTGTTGCTTTCATTACTGAGGGCCATCTAAATGTGAATCGTGCATTAGGAAGGTTATTTTCTCGAGCATGGAAATATGCATTCCTTTATCTTATTCTGTGACTAATGAAAAAAAAGTGGGTTTAATAGCGTTTGTTCTATTGCTGTCCACAGCATGAAGAAGAACTGCAGAAGGTATTGGAGCAAACCCACCCCTGAATCTCATCTCTTTTATCTCTTTGCCCGGAAGCATGGCAATTCTGTTCTCCGTTCTACACAGAATAATTTCATTGGTACTAAATGCTCTGAACTCAATAAAGTCATCAACTCATATTTTACCTGCTCTTTGTGGAACATTCCCAAAAACCTTTCTAACAACTTTACTTCATCTTTCTTCCCACCTCTTTCCGGCTCTGATGGTTCCGTTGTGTTTCTTCTACTGAAAAGCAGAACTCTTTGCTCAGACGTTTTCCCCCATTTCTACCATAGACGATTCCTATGCTGTTCCTCCATCGCTTTCCTTTTTTTATTTTCCTCATTACTAAGATTAAAATTTCCTCAGCTGATGTACTTTCTGCCCTCACTGATCTCAGTACGAACAAGGCATACGGGGTCCCTCTTGATTTCCTCAAGAACTGTGCTTCTGTGCTTACACCCTGCATAGGTAAACTCTTTTGCCTTTGTCTGTCGACCTGTACCTTTCCTTCTAGCTAGAAGCTTGCTCTTATTCATCCTGTCCCATAGAAGGGTGACCATTCCCATCCATCTAACCATCACCCAATTGCATTAACATTCTGTATTTCTAAAGTTCATGAATCTATTCTTGACGAAGAAAAAGCCCCATTCCTATCAGAACACTCTTTCCGATCGCCAGTATGGGCTCTGCCAAGGATGCTCCACTGGCAATCTTTTCATCTTCCTTTCAGACTCTTGGTCATCCTCCTTTCGGGACTTTGGCGAAAGCTTTGCCATTGCGCTTGACATCTCAAAGGCTTTCGATCGAATCGAATCTGGCATAAATCTTTACTTTCCAAACTGCCGTCTTACTGCTTCTATCTTTCTATCTGTGCCTTCATCTCTAGCTTCCTTTCCGGGTGTTCTATAGATTCTGTTGTAGACAGCCACAGCTAACAACAGTGGTGTTCCTCAGAGTTCTGCCCTATCATCAACTGTCTTCCATCTATTCATCAGTGACCGTCTAAGCTGCAAGTCTAATCCTATCCACTCATACACACGTGGCTCCACCCTTCACCTTTCAATTCGCTTCTCGCAGGGTCCATCTCGGAAGTCACTTCAACAAACACGGGAGGAGTCTATCGCACCTAATGTTTGACTTAGTTCATATGTCTGATCGGGATAAAGAAAATTTGGTTGGTTTTAATGCATCAGAAACTCAGTTCTTACACATTTTGACTGGGCAGAATCTTCTACGAGAGTATTACCTAGTTTTTAACAATATCCAACTAAGTTCTGCATCATCTTTGAATATAAGTTGGGTTTCACTCTCTCGAGATTAATATTGGAAATTCATACTATATCCCTTGTAAAAACAAATGCCTGCAAGAGATTAGGTTTGCTAGACCAGTTCTATGCCGTCTTTACCCCTGCACAATTATTGACTTTATTCACGGGTTTTATTACCTCTCCCGGACGGAGTCCGGCGAGGTATTGTTTTTGGTCGAGTTTGTTGCTTTGTTTCTTTGTTACCAACTTTACGGGAAAAAGGCTGAAAGAAGTTACATTAAACTTTCAGGATATTTGGGCACTGGTCTCAAAAGGAAGTAATTAAATTTTGGAGGTAACTGAGTCACCCTGAAATGCCAAAAGCAAGGTCACGGATTTTCAGAGGACTATAACCTGAAACCGGTTGAGGATATATTTCCTGTTATCATCGTACACGAACTCTCATATGGGCTTTCATTTACCACCAAAACCTTTGAACTTAAATGATCTTGAAAGGTCAAACTCAAGGTCACAGACAATCAGGGGGCCATAACTCGAAAATGATTTTAGATAATTACTTTTACCAACATTTAGGAAGTCCCATATGGGTTTTTTAATTGGTACCATGACCTTTGACCTTAAGTGACTTGAAAGGTCAAACTTAAGGTCACGGATATTCAGGGGGTATAACCCTGATTTGGCTGAAGATAGAGATATTTACTATTATCAAGATATAGGAAGTCTCATATGGGCTTTCATGAGGCGCAATGACCTTTGACCTTGAGTGACCTTGAAAGGTCAAATGCATGATCACGGATTTCCAGAGGGCTATAACATGAAAACGGTTGAAAAAAAAAAAAAATGCTGTCGGGCGAGGTCTGTTGTGTGTGGCACCATTTGTTCGCCCCCGTGGAGAGCACAGCTCTCAAATGAAGGAAGGTTCCCGACATACAGCTCTCCTTAACAAGGTGAAGTTACAGATTTTTCGTCTCATTTACTCTCCTCCTCTTACTGGCTCGCTTTAACTTCTGTCTTTTCGGCACAGTGTTTCATCTTTATCTCTTTTCTGTTGCGACTTCAGTGGTCACTGCTCCTCTGAATTGTCTGCTTGCATCCCTCCACCACTACTTTGGGCACGTAGCACGCACCTGGCAATAAACTCCCTTCCCATTTCTATCCAGCTCTCTAATGCAAGATTTAACGGTTATTCCCAGTCCTTCATGTATGCAACAGGTCGCCTCTGAAACTGTCTTCCTATGTCTGTATATCCTGCTGCTTATGACCTTTAGGCTTTTAAAGGCAGTGTGTCCAGGCATGTTAAAATGAAAGGATCTTGAATTTGACTCTCTGTTATTTTGTTTTTTATTTTTCTAGAAAGGAACATTGTCTCAAGCTTCAGGCCTTGGTTCCTTCTTCCTTGCATCTAAAGCAATACGTCATTGTAGTGAAGGTGTTAGCAAAGACGCCATAACTGTTTAATAAATGATAAAGAAATAGAACGAATGATCTACCTTCGACACAGGATCATCGTTTCCCGGAGCAGCTCTTTCCCTTAAAGGGAAAGCCAAGTTACTCTATCACGTCATCGTTGTAAAGGAATTGATGATGCTAGCGTAAGTTTTGAATAAATGATAAAGCAACACAATAAAAAATTTACCTTGGGTATCAGCAGAGCAGGTGTTGATAAGAACCAGCAGCAGAGTTGGCCAAATAAGCGCACTTCCTGGTATCTTCTTTCTTCGCTTCTGCATTCTCTTGGATTGCATTTCCTTCCTCGCTTTCATCTCTCTCTCTCTCTCTCTCTCTCTCTCTCTCTCTCTCTCTCTCTCTCTCTCTCCTGCACTTGTCCACCACAGCACACAGTATTCACCAAAATTTAGAGACTGCACCACAATATAGACTCCACCACAATTTGGACTCCACCACAGTTGAGACTTCACCAAAAATTAGACTCCACCACAGTTTAGACTCCACCAAGATTTAGAGTCAGCCACAATTTAAACTCCACCACAGTTAGACTGCACCACAATTTACTCCACCACAGTTTGGACTCCACCAAGATTTAGAGTCAGCCACAGTTTAAACTCCACCACAGTTAGACTCCACCACAGTTTAGACTCCACCACAATTTAGACTCCACCACAATTTAGACCACCACAATTTAGACTCCACCACAATTTGGACTCCACCACAATTTGGACTCTACCACAGTTTAAACACAATTTTGAGATTACTACAAAATTTAGAGCCAGCCACAATTTGAACTACACCACAGTTTAGACCTTCACATTATAGACTCCACCACAGTTTAGACCACCACAATTTAGACTCCACCACAACTTAGAGACTACCACAACATACCCACTCTATCACAGTCTCTAACCGCTCTGTGTGGAAGGGAAGCGTAGTTAATAATAAATAGCATATGCTTTGTCTGCGTGACCGGATAACACCCCCTCCCCCTCACCAGCTGTGTGTGTGTCTGTGTGTGAGAGACAAAGTGAAGGTGTAGCTGTGTGAGAGTCAGTGTCTGAGAGTCAGGTGTGTGAGTCAGTGTGTGAGAGTCAGTGTTTAAGAGTTAGTTGTGCGAGCAGTGTGTGTGTGTGTCAGCGTTCGAGAGTTAGCTGTGAGAGTCAGTGTTTGAGAGTTAGCTGTGTGGGTCACTGTGTGAGAGTCAGTGTTTGAGTGTTAGTTGTGCGAGTCAGTGTGAGAGAGACAGCGTTTGTGAGTTCGCTGTTCGAGAGTGTGTGACAGACAGCCTTTGAAAGTTCTCTGTGTGTCAGTGTTTGAGGGTTAGTTGTGTGAGTCACTGTGAGAGTCATCATTTGATAATTAGCTTTGTGAGTCATTGTTTGGAAGTTGGCTGTGTGAGTCAGTTTTTGAGAGTCAGTGCTGAGAGTTAGTTGTGTGATCAGCGTGTGAGAGTCAGTGTTTGACTGTTAGCTTAGTGAGTCAGTTTTTGAGAGCCATTGTTTGAGAGTTAGTTCTGTGAGTCAGTGTGAAAGTCAGCATCTGATAATTAGTTTTTTGAGTCAGTGTGTGATAGTGTTTGAAAGTTAGCTGAGTGAGTCAGTATTTGAGAGTTAGCTGTGTGAGTCAGTGTGTACGAGTCAGGGTTTGAGTGCTAGCTTTGAGAGTAAGCTTTTGAGTGTTAGCTGTGTGAGTCAGTGTGTGTAGGAGATTGAGAGTTAACTGTGTGAATTTGTGTTTGAAAGTCAGCGTTTGAGAGTTAGCTGAGCCAGTCAATGTGTGAGAGTCAGTATTTGAATGTTAGCTGTGTGAGTCACAGTGTGAGACAGCGTTTGTAAATTAGCTGTGTGAGTTAGTGTGTGACACAGTTACTGAGAGTAGTAGTAGTAGTAGTTGTTCCCTAGGCAGTCTGGCCGAACAGCCCCGAGTCCCTTAGGAAGGCCATGGCCGAGACCGGGCTTTCCCACAGCGCTCTCAAAGAGTGTATGTTGTGTTGTTGGCGTAGATGATTGTGTGCAATGCAGTCTTCCATAATGTGCTTAATAGTATGGGGTGCTGTGTTGCATCCTGGACAGGCATCAGCGACGGAGTCATCCAGCCTCTTCTGGTAACTTAAGAGGGCTGGATGGTGCCCACATCTCAGCCTGGCCAGGTGGACCCTGTCCTCACGAGGAAGATAGGATTCAGAAGGGTGGATGTCAGGAGGCCGTGCATGCAGCTATGTGTTGTCTTTAAGTGACTGATTGGAGCGGCGAGTGATCTGAGTGTGGATATGCTTCTGGAAGCTGGTCTGAGGTGGGCGAGGGGGGAGAGATAACAGTATTTGTGTATGGTATCGTGTGCTGGGTGTTGTTTTGATGTTCCTTGGTGTGGGTGGATGTGCTGCCATGTACTGTAGTGGATGTTGTGGGTTTGTGGAGGCTGCAGCAAGAAACTGGGTGCTTCTCATGTCTAGGTGATCCTTGACTTTGAGGACTTTGATTTCTTGATGTAGGTGGTCCGTGGGTGTAGTAGCTGTGCAGCCTGTGATTATTTTTAGGGGCTTGTTCTGTATGGTCTGTAGAGTGTTGTAGTGTGTTTTGGTGAGGTTAGAAGCCCTGGCAGGGCTTGCATAATTCATCACTGAACGTATGTATTGTTTGTATACTGTGGTGGTAGTTTCTTTGTTGTGTCCGAATGTTGTATGGGCAAGTGACCTCAAAGCATTGAGTCTTGGTATTATTTTATTTTTAATGTTTGTGATGTTACTGAGAGTTACCTATGTCAGTCAGCAGAGGGTGTCAGTGCTGAGAGACAGTGTTGTGAGAGTTAAATATCTGAGAGATATTGTACTGAAATTAAGCTGTGTAATTTATTAAAGAGAGTCATTGTTGAGAGACAGTGTTTTGTGAGAGATACTTAATTGATAATGCTGGAGAGTTAGATGTGTGAGTCAGCAGGGAGTCGCTGTTGAGAGATACTTTTGTGAAAGTTAAATTTTTGAGAGATAGTCCTTTTAGAGATAACTGTGTGAGTCAAAAGAGAAGGTCTTGCTGAAAGATAATGCTTTGAGAGTCAGATATTCATGTGATAATTTTTTAGAGTTAGCTGGGTGAATCAGTAGAGTCAGTTTTGAGAGACAGTGTTGTGAGAGTCAAATGTTTGAGAGATAGTGCTTTAGGGTTACCTGCGTGAGTCAGTAGAGAGAGTCAGTGTTGAGAAACAGTACGGTGAGAGTTAAATACCTTAGAGAAGGTTCTTTTAGAGCTAGAGGCTGGAGAGTTGCAGCATATGTTAATGAATAGGTTTGTGGTTGACTGGAGTGAGTTACTGTGTTGTGAGATAATGTTGAGAATAAAGTTTGAGAGTAAGATGTGTGAGTTAGATGACCAAGTCCATAGACTGAGTGAGTTCTGCACACACACACACACACACAAACACACACACACACACATACACACACACACACACACACACACACACACATATTGTACAGTATATCTAACCGGATGCAAGATTGTCTTCTGGCACAGTTGAAAGCACACACACACACACATACACACGCACACACACACACACATACACACACACACACACACACACACACACACACACACACACACACACACACACACACACACACACAGAATTACCCATTTTGACTCAAGTAGAATTAAGAGAGAAAGAGATAGATGGATAGATAGAGAGAGAGAGGGGGGGGGAGGGACAGGCTAATTATAATGATCCACTTCTCATCCCGCTAACAAGACTCTATTTTCATCTAAACCAAACCAACAACAGACGATTTTATTCAGCTTAGGAGAGACTTTTAGAACTGGTGGGGTTAGATTGAGGCCTCGTTAACCCCTCCAGTACTAGGGACCTCCCCAAAGCTGAAGGAAATCGTCTGGAGGCAGCAAGAAGATCCAGGGGTGGGAGACTCAGAGATTATCACGACCCTTTACCTGTCCTGACTGATATGTTTTTACAGGAAAGGCTCGACAGGGGAAGATTTTGTACCCCGTGCCCTCCTACAGAAAACTCTTGTAACCTGCTGGAATTTTCGTGTCGTAATTTAAGATTTGATTACAAAGATAAAATAGGACCAAAAGGAGGATTCCACAGCTTCCTTGTCCATCCTGCATATCAAAACCTGACTTACGATAAGGAATGGATATGCATTTTCCATGTTTTCTCTGAATGCACAAGAAGAACTGCACATCTATTTAATTTTCTTGAATGTGTCATAAAGTTTGCGGAGCTAGAAAATTTTAAGCGCTTGTATTGGCGGTGACTAGCTTACTCGTCCTGCCTACCTTAGGACATTACTTTTCGTTCATTGTTGAGATTGCTGGTGCTGTGTGGCTCAGTCACTCATCACAAAACACTGCCTTTCTGTGTTATATTATCACTAATATTATGCACAATGAAAAATCTCAGCAACTTGAATATGCGACTCAATATATAAATACATTCAGAGGAAAGCAGTCAGCTTCAGAGCTCTGTTTTTACATAATGAAACTTTGGCGTAAGGTTTAAAATGGCTATGCTATCTGCTCTGGGAGAACAAAGACTTAAGAAGGTTCGTACAAATCACCATTCCCCTCAGCTGTGACCTCCCAGAGAAAAGTGACAGGGACAGGCGTGCAGCTTTAAGAAACTGTAATAGATATTTCGTAGAAAAAGTGCCAGCATGTTTTAGTCTACCGTACATTAACAAAGTAACATAAAACAATATTATGGCATTTTAATCCTTCTTGACCTGCATCATCAATCTGCAATATCATTTTCAGACCAATACATCTGCATTATCAACATGTAAATCCTAACTGTGAGATAACTTACCAATTCTTATTTCATCCATTCATGATCCAAGAGTCTCATTTAGTATTACTTTCAAGCATGGAAACTTATTAATGGTACTCCTGTTTCCTCACTTATAATAATATCCAGTCAATGCATTCTCGAAATATACACAGTAATTTGCCTGAACATTTTGACAGTATTCCCCCCCTCCCCGTGCATTAATATCTGTATCTTCTCGTTGCATTTTATTTAAAAATACATGCACCCTATCCCACAACCTATTCACACACACACACACACACACACACACTTTACGTACGTTGTTCATTCGCCACTTCCCCTATACACAGCACTTCTTCCTCCTGTGCTGACGTCTGGTTTGCCATGAGCGTCAAGTTGTTATTCAATATTTTAGCTTGGCTTTCTTGTGGTTACAAATATTGATTTTTATATTGGTCAGTGGACAGTTTTGTCATTTTCTGTTATAAGGTTTTGAAAGTTTGTGTTATAGCTGAGAGAGAGAGAGAGAGAGAGAGATTGTTGCGTGTCCAACAAGAAAAAGGACTTTCAAAAGCCGCACCCGCTCTTGCTATATTGTAAGGAAAAGGAAATAAATAATTAAGGAGAAACTGACGAGTGAAGTCCAGGTGTTCCACCTTTCATGAACTCCGGTCCGGGTGAAAGTCTACTACTGTGCAAAATTTCCTGTGCCAGCATAAAAACCAGAGCGTTGTCCCACATGTGGACAATCTCATCCATCTGTGGGTGGCCATTTGAGCTTCCGTCCTGCCTAAAACGTATCCGGGGTGAACGTCTACCTACAGTACATGCACAATTTCTTGCCCTTAGGTTGAAAACTATGACAGTGCATGAAGACTTTGGCCAAGACCCCCGGAGGCCGCCCTCACCCCCGTGGAGGTGGCCTTCGGAGTCTCACCCTACGCGAAACGTGAATGAGAAAATTATATGTTCCTCGGTAAGAATCTATGGCATTCTCCTTCCTGGGGGCCACCCCCCTCACACAGGCCAGAGGGGATGATGACTGGGAGCCCCGACCTACCTAAAACGTGTCCAGGGCAAACGCCAACCACTGTGTACAGTTTCTTGTTGATAGGTTTAAACGATGGCCGTACATAATGGCATTGCCGGACCTCCCTCTTCCCCGGGAGGGTGACCTTCGGCATTTCCACGTTTGTCAGAACGTGGCTGGTGTAACTACTATTACTGCACAATATTTCATGTTCATCGGTTATAAGATTTATCTGTGCATTACTATTTTGTTCGAGATCACAGAGGACCGACCCCCTGTGGTGTACTGCCCAGTGGGGTTCCACCATGATTATAACATGGCGCGGGTAAAGCTCTACCATTATGCCAAAATTTTTGTTACTTCATTAAAAACAGAAATGACTGTCCCTAACGGTTTCGGTGGGATACCCTGGACCCGCTACCCCCATGGAAGGCGGTCATCGCCTGTCCCACCCTGCCGGAAAGCTGGTTAGGGAGCAGGTCTTCCACTGTGCAAAATTTCTTTTTCCTAACGTACCACCCAAAAAGCTTGGGCCCCTTTCTTCAAGAGAGTACAGTAATTCAGTAAGTGAGTGAGTAGGTGGGTGAGTGGAGGAGGGGAGAGAAGGTGATACAGGGAAAATGGCTATATTTGGCCAGTCATGTGGATGTGGCAAAATTTTATCAACGGTGAAGATGTCGTCTATAGTAAAATTAATCAAACTGCTCTTGTGCTCATGTGCGGTCTTGTGGCTCCGTTTTCGACTCTCGTGGCTCAATTCATCAAATTTTATAGCAGTTTGGGAAGCATCTTATCTTTTTTCGATATGCTGTTTTACCAATTATATCCTCATCCAGAGGCTAATGTTTATATTTACATTCTGTCGTTACCATTCTTTTTATCTGGCTTTTCACAGTTTATTGCGTTATTGCTTCGTTATATGATATGCGCACTCACTTTAATCTTTTCATATCACCTCTCTCTCTCTCTCTCTCTCTCTCTCTCTCTCTCTCTCTCTCTCTCTCTCTCTTGTTTCAAGCAGCCTTTTCATCATGTCTTTTTTTTTTTCCTTCTCCATCCATCATTCCTCACTGCTGTTCAGGTTTCCTCTCTTTTCTTTTTTATGTGCCAGTTTTTGTACATATCCACCTGTATCTCCAATGGCTTTTTAGCATATTAATTTTATTTGTTGGCCACAGACTGTCACCGTCTTGCCTCATTATATCCTGCTAACCCTTCAGCCTCCTGCCTCACACCTCATCATAGTTCACCTGTCTTCTTCACACTCACCACACACTCACCACACACCTGTACCCTCCATCATGCACTGCCAACACTCATATAACTTATAATTTCTCACTACCCCAGATCACCGCTCAAAACACTCCCTCACCCTTCACCACACCCCCTCACACTTCACCACACCCCGTCAGCCATCACAACATTCCCTCACCCTTCACCACACCCTTCACCACACCCCCTCACACTTCACCACACTCCAACACCATTCACCACACCCCGGAGCCATCACCGCATTCCCTCACCCTTCACCATACTCTTCACCACACTCCCCCCTGCACTATTTCATGACCTCACAAACCTCTCATGAACTCGTGACTCTTTTCTTCCTGTGCATATCACAGTCTTTCTCATCACAAATTCTCTTTACGTAGCCAACTTTCCTTTCCTCTTCAGCACAAGCTCATCACATCATCGTCTCACGCTTTATCATATCATGCCATCTGTTTCAGTACGAGTCTTTCACTGATCTATCTATCTATCTATCAATATCTATGTATCTATCTCTATATCTGTTTATCTGCCTATCTGTCTATCTATCTAGCTCTTTCTATTTATCTATCTATCTATATCTATCTACCTACCTATCTATCTATCCTTGAAGATAGATAGATAGATAGATAGATGGATTGACTGATTGATTGATTGATATAGATATAGAGGTAGATACATAGTTATTTACCGCACTTTCCATTCCCTTCACCACATAAGTTCAATATTCATCACATTTACTCACTACTCAGCGTACTTCACACTGATTACCATCCCCTCTCGCCTCTTAACCACACCCATCCACACTTCATCACACTCCCTAATTCTTCACAAATCATCTAAACTTTACCATCATGTTCATCCCTTAGCTATATCATTATCATAACCTCATAACCTCATACTCACCATATAAGTATTTCGTGTTTCAGGCATCCCCTTTCACTCACATTATTCGCCACCCATCGTTGCAACACTTTCATCACAAGAGCCAACATTATACATGAAGAAGCACAAGATGAAATGATATACTACATCCTTTGCAATTATTTCGGTATTGAATCACAGCCATGAGCGACACCTCCCTTACATACAATCAGTCACATCATTACTTGTCAAATCAGTCTGATATAATTACATTACCAGGTCGCTAATCACAGCGGTAATTTGTCAGGATGAGCTAGGGCCGTGTTAATAAGTGGCTGTGTGTGATAAATAGCACCACCCTCCCCGCCTCCCTTCACTGAGCCAGTCTCTCACACAGCAGTATCTAGCCACCGTAATTTTTATGCACTGCGTTCACTTCCTTTGTCTGCGGATTGTTCTTTAAATATCATTAATTTCACCTTTGTTGTATGCAAAGGCTACAGGTTGAGCACGATATTAACCTGTATCTGAAAATGCTAGTTATTCACTATCTCCATTGCTGGTCGTGTACACTCTCAAAAATGCTTAAAATCAAACTATTTCTTTAAACAAGAGTCCGAATGATTTAAGATCCACGAAGAAAAAGACACTTAAATATATAACAGCTAGTATAGGCTGTCTATAGTAAATGAACACTAGCAGTAGAAGCTTTAGACCTTGCTTGTTGTCTCTAGGCGCTCTGTCCTCTCTCTCGATTTTTGGTGTCATGTCGCTCAGTCAGACGTTACGAAACACATGCTTCCTACGTTCCATTATTACTATAAAAACATACCCAGTGAATTATCAATATAATGAGACTCAAAGGACAAAGAATCTCGGAGGAAAGCAGTCAGATTAAGAACGCCCTTTTCTTTTATTGCTACAAAATTAGAAATGACTATGGTATCTGCTTCTTGAGAAAAAAAAAAAAAAAAAGATCTGTTGGCAGAAAGGTCTTACCATTCACCCATCCCCTCTACTGCAAAGGAAATGACAAGAACAGCCACACACTGCTTAAAAAACTACAACTGATATTTCAAAGGATAAATGCCAGCGTACTCGTATTACAATCTGCCATTAATGAACACAATATCACCATCAATATCACAAATCTTTAATCCTTCGTATCTTCCATTCAGTACTCTCCTGTTAGATTTTTGGACCAGTAGTCTACACCACCAACACGAACCTGTAAGCCCAAACTCCGTTTGAGTACTTTCTAATTCTTGTTTCATTCAGTCGCGCACTAGTAACCTCATTAGTTAGCAGGTTCAAATAAGGAGTTTTATTACCTGTACACCTGTTCATTCAGTCCAGATAATGTCCATCCGTAGCGTTTTGCACACTACGCCGTGGCATACCTGATCCTGCCAGTTTTATTACTCCCATGCATACATACCTGTAACCTTTCATTCTGTTTCATGTAAAAATAACTCCTCAGACTTCACACACACACACACACACACACACACACACACACACACACACACACACACACACACACACACACACACACACACACACACACACACACACACACACACACACACACACACACACACACACACACACTCGTCTATATCAACATCTAGCCATGCAACTACAAAATTTACCTACGGTGCTCTTTTGCCACTTCTCCTACAGAGTAGCATTTCTCTCACCTGTGCTGACGTCAGGTTTGACTTGAGGAAGTCACGTTGTTGACGTTACCCATTGTTTTGTCTGACTCTCGATGCGTTAAAGTGTTGTTTCATTTTTATTTCGCCTCTGTACATTTCTCTAATCCCTCTTCATACTCTGTCTCTCTCACTCTACCAGACTTACTCACCATCGCATCCGGTCACCCTTCACCACACTTTCACCCTTTACCACCCCCATCACCTCCTACCACACCCCATCGCGCTTTACCACACCCAATCGCTCTTCACTTCTCTCTCTCACCCTTCACGAAAGCTTATCACCCTTCACAGCTCTCTTACCCTTCACCGTACCCGCTCACCGTACATCATGCTCTCTCACCCTTCACCACATCTCGTCACCTTATCACACTCTCTCACCCTTCACCAAACTCTGCAACCCTTCCCCACACTTCCACACCCCTCGTCACAAACTGTCACCCTTCACCTCATTTTCCTCTGCACTACTTCACTGTTTCGCTACCCCCTCATTCACTCCTGACTCTTGTCCTCCTCTATATAATATTTTAGCTTCTCATCACAAAGTCCACTTCACATAATCTACTTCCCTATCAGCTTCATCACATGGCTCTTTTCACATCCCCATCTCATACTTTTATCATATTTTCTATTTCATTAATGATCTTCACTGTTCGTCACATGTATAATTCATTTACCGCACTTTCCATTCACTACATCACTTTAGTCCAACGCTCACCACATTTCCTCACTACCCACACCGTTTTCACTATACTTACCAGGCTATGTCGCCGCTCAGCTACACCTTTCCCTCCTTCATCACGCTCCCTAATTATTCACCGCTCTTCCAATCTTCTTCATAGCGTTCATTCCTCAACTACATCATCCACCTAACTAGCTACTCATCTCTCATGCACATAGCGTTCCGGTCATCACTTGTCCCACACATCACTCCCACCCACCATCGCGACACCGCGGACCGTCATCACAACACCATCCAGCATATTTTCATAATCAATCACAAAACAAGATGATAAATTGTACTAAAGGTTTGCGATTGTTGCTGTAACCAATCAGCAAAACTAGTTTCATCTTTATATGTCATCAGTCACATCGTTGTCTAATTAATCTGATAAATTAATATCGTCAGTTTGTTGATCACAGCGGTACTTTGTCAGAATGAGCTTGGGTCGTATTAATAAGTGGTTGTGTGTGATTAATAGCGCCACCCTCCCCGCCTCCCTTCACTGAGCCAATCCTTCACCTAACAGAATCTAGTGACAGTAATATTTCATGTATCGCCTCCACATCCTTTGTCTCCGTATTTGTTCATTAAGTACATTTTATTTTATTTTTTCATCATCAGAGGCTGTAATTTGGACAAAATCATAATTCTGAATTGTGCAATGCAATGTCAATCCGTTTTTTTCTTCTTTTATAATGTTGACAGTTCACTTACATAGCTATTGCTCATCGTGTTCACCGCCAAAAGACTTAAAAGAAATGCAAGCAATATCATTTATATAAAAAAAGGCTGTCAAAAAGATTTAGGACGCTCGAAAAACTACTAACTATAATTCTGAGGACTAGTATAAGCAAAGACGAATAAATGTATAATACCAGCACTGAATTTAATATTCCTTCTTGTCACCAGGCAGTCGATTCTGTGACACGCTTGCTGGTGCTGTTTGGCTCAGTCCCACACCACACAGCACAGCCATCCTACACTACATCAGCACTAATAACATTGCCAGCGAAACGTTTCTACAAATAAAGAAATGTGGCTTAAAGTATAAAGTTCAAAGGGAAACAGTCTGTTTCAGGACATTTTGCTCTTAAAACAAATTATTGTATAAGGTTGGGTATGACTGTGGTATCTGCTGTTTGAGAAGAGATATTACCAAGCTGAGGGTTCGTACCACTCACCCATTCCCTCAGCTGCGACCTGTCAGAAAAAGTGGCAAGGTGCAATAGATATTTCATGCGAAAATTGTCCATTTGTTCTGATCTACCGTAAATAAGCCGTCCGAGTATCAATACCACTATCACGACTCGTGAATATTTTCTGGTTCCCATTTGGCATGCTCCTGTGCCCTTTTTTTTTTTTTTTTGACCAGTACGCCAGCATTACCAGCTTGAAAATCCGAACTTAAGCGGAAAACTTACTACTTCTTGATTCGTTCTTTCATGCGCCAGCAACCTACCTCATTAGCTGCTTCAAGCACGAAAATTATTATATACTGTATATTCTACATTTTGATGACTGCCATCACAGGATTCTTCTCTTTAATGATGAGGCTGAGCACTTCGAAAACAACCTCGAATGACGAATATACTCGTATATATTCTGGTTAACTCTTAATTCCTTCAATAATAACTTTAACAAGTCATCTTCCATTCCCCCACTAAAATCTTCAGATGGCAACATACAAATGACCCGCGTGGGAAACGGATATTTTTGCCAGTACATTTGCCAGAAACTCAAGGCTACCACAGACGATACCAGCCACAATGCCCCAGTACTAGAACTTGACTCTCCCGAAATTGCCTCACTTAAAATACAGACAAGATACGTAAAATCCATCCTAGACAATTTACCTACTAACAAGCTCCTGTCCTAGATGGAATTCCGCCAATTGTTTTGAAAAGTGTTCCCCTGAACTTGCCTCTGTTCTAGCTAAATTATTTAGACTATGCATACGTACTTCTTCATTCCCAAATTCATGGAAAGAAGCCAATATCCACCCAATTCAGAAGAAAGGAAGTTCCTCTGACCCCTCTGATTACAGACCAATAGCTGTCACATCTTCTCTTGGTAAGGTATTTGAAACTTTAATTAATAAGCACATTGTTAAACATCTTGAATCCAACAACTTACTTAGTGATAGACAATATGGTTTTCGCCACGAAAGATCCACCATTGACATAATCTCTTAACTCATACCATCCATCAATTAATTGATCTTTTTGGGGAAACTCATGCAGTAGCTCTTGATATCACTAAAGCTTTCGACAGTGTATGGCACCTTTCCCTGCTGTCCAAACTCCCTTGCTATGGACTAACGTCTTTTGTTCCTTTGATTTCTTCATATCTTAGTGACAGGAAAATAAAAGTAAAAGTAGATGATGTATATTCCAATTTCCACTCAATTAACGTCGGCGTGCCCCAGGGGTCAGTTCTGGCGCCAACCGTATTCCTGGTTCATATTAATGATCTCTTATCTGTCACCCACAATCCCATCCACTCATACGCAGATGACTCAACACTACATAGTTCATTCACACTCAGACACCCATTTACAAAGTCTAATATTTCTGCCTCTCAACTCAGTACAGCCATCTCCATAAATCAAGACCTATCTACAATCAGTGAATGGGGACAAAACAACCTTGTATCATTTAATGCTAATAAAACTAAATATATACAATTTACAAATAGACAGATATTGCCAGATTCGTACATTACCTTCAGTGCTACTAATATTCCCATCTCCAAAAGTATTGAAATTCTTGGCGTCTCGGTTAACAATGTTCTCAGCTGGACCTCTCATGTTAGATCACTTGCTAAAACCGCCTCAAAGAAACTTGGATTATTGTACAGAGCCCGTAACTTCTTAGCTGATGAGCGGTTAGCAATGTGCGCTCTCAGCTTGAATATTGCTCACCCTAGTGGAATGGATGTGGAGAGTTGCATTAAAACAACTAGACAAAATTAAGAACAAAGCTGTTAGAATTAATAACAACCCTGCCATTACAAATAAAGTACCTCCCCTGCAAGTAAGAAGGAATGTTGCCTCCCTTGCATTATTTTACAGATATTTTTTTTGGCAAATGCTCAGACGAAGTTGCGTCCATGGTGCCACCTCTTCATGCCTTCCTTCGTGCTACACGGGCATCTGGTAGCGCTCATGACTGGTATGTCACTCAGCCATATTGCAGAACTTCTGCCTATCAGAATTCTTTCATTCCCCGAACTGCATCTCTCCGGAACTCGCTTCCCCGGAGTTGTTTCCCCCCAAACTTCAGCCCACAGCAGTTCAATTCTAACTGTTACAGATTTTTTATGAACAGAGGACACCAGTAATCTGGAGTATGGATTATTTTTTTTATTCATTTGTTTTTCTTTTCTCCGTTCTGCTATTAAAAAAAAAAATTGTAGTTAAAGAAGGGGCTATTAATTTTTGTGTACAGCTCTTACATACTTTTAAATTTTTAACTTTCCCTCGATAATATTCCATATCTTATAATACGCTGAAAATGCGGCGGGGCATTTCCGTGGAGTTCATGTCTGCACAGAGAGAGAGAGAGAGAGAGAGAGAGAGAGAGAGAGAGAGAGAGAGAGAGAGAGACTGGGGAGTTGCACATCTACAGTTCGATGTCTAAGTTCTCTGATGCAACCAACAGACGATTTTATTTAACAGAAAATGGTTGGTAGTTTTGGTGATGGTGGTGGTGATGAAAGAGATGACAATACCTGTGGTAGTGGTGGTGGTGGTCGTGGTCGTGGTCGTTATGGTAGTGGTGGTGGTGATGGTGGTGGTTGTGGTGGTGGTAGCTGTGATAATAGTGGTTGTTCTTTGTACTGACCATAATTTATTACATTAAAGTTCAAATACACAAAAGGACTTGTCCAAAGATATTATTTGCATATTACTGAGGCACAGCCTACCTTTGACCCGGGCAAACTAGTTTACTATAGTGTTCATTATTTCACTCATGTTAAGTAATATCCTGCCTCTGCATTTTTGCAGTCAACACCGTACCTGAAAACCCTAAGTTCCCTCGGACATTTTGCTTTAACATCCCCCGACATGTCACCAAAAAGTACAAACCTCATTCTCCTCCCCTTTTACACACACACACACACACACACACACACACACACACACAAACCAGCCTACTCCACATCAACATCTCACGCAACAGCAACATGTACCTGCTATGTTCTTTCATCAACTTCCCCTGCACAGTGGCATTGCCCTCACACAGCTGACGTCTGGATTGACATGCGGACGTCACGTTGTTGCTGTATTCCTGGATGTGACCTCAATATGTTCATATATCTAAGTGTGTGTGTGTGTGTGTGTGTGTGTGTGTGTGTGTGTGTGTGTGTGTGTGTGTGTGTGTGTGATTAGTAGTCGCTATTTTGTACCTGTCTCACTACTTCTGAATGCGTCTGCTCCAAGAGAGAGAGAGAGAGAGAGAGAGAGAGAGTGAGAGCGTCGTGAGTCCAAAAATTAATGAACGGTGAACATGGCATCACACGCAAAACTAATCAAGTTCCCATTGTTATTTCCTGTCCTCGTCACTCCAATATCGACTCCAGGTTTTGGTGTTACTGATTTTATCGTAGTTTCTTATCTGTTACTTTTTCCATGTCCCTCCCTCCCAGAATATGAAGTTACATCTATTTCTTCTTTTTCGTTCATTCCTCTCTCCCTTTTATGTTTGGCTCCTTTGCCTGCTTTCTTTCCCGTTAACTTCACATATTCTCTCTCTCTCTCTCTCTCTCTCTCTCTCTCTCTCTCTCTCTCTCTCTCTCTCTCTCATCCACATTCATTTCTCCTTGGCCACGCACCCCAATTATTCACCCGAATTTGCCACTTTTTACCTTACCACACAAACCCTTTTTTTCCATCACTCCATCCAGTCATCACTATTTCATTAACCTTCGCACACGCCTCATTACGAACTACTTATGTGGAGATTAGACATCACTTTATAACACATCAGTTGACCATCTATCCCTACAACACTACCACATCAATGTAAGATCCTACATTAGCCATAAATTTCCACTCAACGCCGGCGTGCCGCAGGGGTTAGTTCTGACTCCAACCCTGTTCCTGGTTCATATTAATGGTCTCTTATTTGTCACCCACAATCCCATCCACTCATACGCAGATGACTCAACACTACATAGTTCATTCACACTCAGATACCCATTTACAAAGTCTAATATCTCTACCTCTCAACTCAGTACAGCCATCTCCATAAATCAAGATCTATCTACAATCATTGAATGGGGACAAAACAACCTTGTCTCTTTTAATGCTAGTAAAACTAAATATATACAGTTTACTAACAGACAGATATTGCCAAATTCGTACATTACCTTCAGTGCTACTAATATTCCCATCTCCACAAGTATTGAAATTCTTGGCGTCTCACTTAACAATGCCCTCAGCTGGACCTCTCATGTTAGATCACTTGCTAAAACCGCCTCAAAGAAACTTGGATTATTGTACAGAGTCTGTAACTTCTCCGCTGATGAGCAGTTAGCTATACTTTATAAGTCATGTGCGCTCTCAGCTTGAATATTGCTCACCCTTGTGGAATGGTTGTGGAGAGGTTGCATTAAAATAACTAGACAAACTTCAGAACAAAGCTGTTAGAATTATTAACAACCCTGCCATTACAAATAAAGTACCTCCTCTGCAAGTAAGAAGGAATGTTGTCTCCTTTGCAGTATTTTACAGATTTTTTTTTTTGACAAATGCTCAGACGAAGTTGCGTCCATGGTGCCACCTCTCCATGCCTTCCCTCGTGCTACACGGGCATCTGGTAGCGCTCATGACTGGAATGTCGCTCAACCATATTGCAGAACTTCTGCCTATCAGAATTCTTTCATTCCCCGAACTTCACCTCTGTGGAATTCGCTTCTCTAGAGTTGTTTCCCTCCAAATTTCAACCCACAGCTGTTCAAGTTTAATTGTCACAGATATTTATGAGCAGAGGACTCCAGTAATCTGGTGTATGGATTATTTTTTTTAATTCATTTGTTTTTCCGTCCTCCGTTCTGTTATTAAAAAATATAAAATAAAATAAATAAATTTACCTAATATTACACGTAAGAGCACTTAATTATTGTTTAGTCACAGTCATGTCTCCCATTTCTCCTATGTTTCATCTACGTTTCATCAGTCTTGAACGTATTATATCATTCAGGCATATTAATAACTTTGTCATTACAGTTACTAATTCATGAGCACTGATAACTATGCACCTACTTGGATACATCAGTTAATTACTATCCACTTTGTTCTCCCAACCTCACTCCCAGAACCTCCCCCTTCACTCCTCACACTCCTAACTCCCCACACCCCTGTCTCACTCTCCACACCCCTGGCTCACTCCCCACACCTTAGCTCACTCCCCACACCCAAGGTTCACTCCCTACACCCCAGCCTCACTCCCCAGTCACCTCCCTTATGACACACAGACTTCTCATTCATCTCTCCCTCACTTTACGCCCCACACCGCTACCACACTCCTCACAACCCTGCCTCACTTCCGGCACCCCTGCCCTATTCCTCACAGCCCTGCCTCACTCCCCACACCCCTCTATACCCTTGCCTCGTTTCCCACACCCCTCTACACCCCTGCCTTATTCGCCACACCCCTGCTTTCCTTCCCCTACCCCGGCCTCAATCCCAGCGCCCTTGTCACCACTCTCGATACCCCTGCCACTCTTTCTACACCTCTGCCAGTCCCTACACCCCTGTTTCATTCCTCACACCCCTGCCTCACTTCCCACACTGCACCCACAGTCCCCACATCCCTGCCCCACTCCCCACACCCCAGCCACAGTCCCCACAACTTTGCCTCACTCCCCACATCTCTACCACACTTCCCAGTTCCCTGCCTCATTATCCAAACAGACTTCTCATTAATCACATCCCTTCCTCACTCTATCCTCCTCTGCTTCACCCTTTTTACCCTCTCTTCATCCCGCATGCCCGTACACCCTCCTTCATCCAGGCCTCGCATTTTTCACCTCTGCCTTACTCACTTCGTCCATACTTTTTTCTCTTCCTATGGTTATTCACTAACTCATGGAAATCCCATTCTGCAGCCCACTGCCACATGTCATCACAGTCCTTCTACCTGTCTAAACCCGGGAAAATGATCTCAAACTCTACGATTTCTTCTTCATGTTTTCGACTCCTTCTCTTTACGTTTATTTTGTGTGTCACTCTTTTAAACCCATTTGACATCTGGCAATTAAAATTCGCTTTCGAATTACATACAAATATTTCAGTTTGTGTGTGTGTGTGTGTGTGTGTGTGTGTGTGTGTGTGTGTGTGTGTGTGAGAGCTTGCGAATCATCCAGAGGGTGAAAGCTTGGTGGGTGGATGGATGGATGGGATGGATTGGTGGAATGGGGTGGGGTGAGGTGTACTCGAAGGCTGGTTGGAGCGGGTGGGGTGGGTAGAGGGGGTGCGATGTGTGGGTGGGATGAGTGAGGTTGGTGGACATGCGGTTTAATTGAGTGGGAAAGTTGTGTAGGTAAGTAGTGCAGGTGGGTGAGTTTTGTAGGTCAGTGGGTGGGTTTTGTGGATAAGTGGCTGTGGTGGGTTGGTGAGTGGATTTTGTGGGTGGGTAGTTGGGTAGGATGGGTATATGATTGAGTTATCCTAGTGGATGTATGGATGAAAGTGTGACTTCCTTGGTGACGAGGCAGCAGACATGCTTACTATACTGGGTTCAGTGAATATGCATATATCTGAGTTGCTGTCTGTGTGAATGGATGAATGGGGGAAAACAGGTTTATGTACCAAATTGTTCTATGTAGGAAAACAGGTACAAGGCAGATACTTCTTTATGGGAAGCATAGGTCCAGAAGGTAAGAAAAGTCTGGGAGAAGTTACAGTAGCTCCATGTGGGGATGGGTCCTCTTGGAAAGAAAAATAGGTCCAATGGAAAAAAATGGGTTCATGAAAAAAAAAAAAAAAAGATTGCATGGAAAGGAATTAGGTCCATGGTGAAGATAGATCCATAGCAAACACAAGCCAGTGAATGGACAAGTAGATCCATGGAGAGAAAATAGATCCATGGGGTTAATATAGCCAAGAGGAATACAG
This sequence comes from Coenobita brevimanus, assembly GCF_032717465.1. Lineage (NCBI taxonomy): Eukaryota > Metazoa > Arthropoda > Malacostraca > Decapoda > Coenobitidae > Coenobita > Coenobita brevimanus. The sequence goes on along the minus strand of NC_136959.1, from coordinate 25,611,466 downwards.
GATCAAAGGGAGAAAAGTCGCTGGAGAAAAAAATAATATGGGTGGGGATTGACGTCTTGTAGCTATAGCCAGAGATTGGCATTTGTGCTAGTATACGGTAAAGAGGATCTGCAGTCCAGGAGGAATGAGGACAGAACGGGTTTTGAGAATGCAGATCGAGGATATAGGGAAGGAAGACTAGAAGATGAATATTGCACTCACTGCAGTCACGATTACCTAAAGTATGCACGAATACACACTTGATATGGCACACAAGCCTTGGAAAGAAAAGCAAGACAGTATGACAATGACATAAAGTAGATAACAGACGATAAAGATACAGTTCATCCTTCAAAAAAAAAAAAAAAATACTCTTCAGAATATTATAGATAGGGTGATAGAATGAAAGGAAAGTGTGTGTTCTTTTACCAGTGGATCAATATTCTTTGGATGTTGATTTTATAAATTCTGTACCTTTCTGATTGGCTGCCCGCAGTCGCTGGGTTAGGCTTCGAGGGTTGCAACTGAATGTAGCAGAGGTCGCCGACAACTGTGTGTGTCGGGAGGTGGGGGTGGGGGGAGGAGGTGAGGGAGACATGGAGCCAGCTTACGAAATGGGGTCCTTGTGCCATTCCTTGCTCTGTGCCAGCCCCATGTCAACTCCTCTAGGTATGACAAAACCCGACCTGGTCATGCACTTAATCTTTCATGAACTGACCGTGACCTTCATTAATGAATGCTAGAGTTTAAACATCAAACCTTTCAAAAAACACTTCTCTAGATGACACAGACAGTCACTCTGAAAGGTCATTCAGTCCCCTCTGGTGGTGGGTGTGGGTCGCGTACACACGCATGATGTATCACTGACACGCATAGAGGGAAGGGCCGGAGGGGAGGCAGATGCAACAGGAGTCAAGCTTCACCACTCAGGTTAGTCTGTTCTCTTATCAGTGATCGCCCAACGTTGTAGGTCATTATATTCAGCGAACCCGCAATGCTGGAAATTCAAGATGAAATAAAAGGAAGATCAAGGGACAGCAGGCAAGTTAGTGCTAAGGACAATATACCTGAATGTGGAGTTAGATGGAATGAATGACTGCATAACTGTTGAAAAAAATAACTAGGAGGGAGAAAGAAGGGAGAAGTGGTAAGTAAGTAAAATAAAGATACTACCTTCAGTAATAGAGCAAAAGTTGATAACAGTAAAAACATTTTCCTGCAGGATGGAATGGAGGAGGAAGGAGAACTAGAAATTGTTCAGTATAAGATGAAAGAGAACTTGCTGGAGGACGCACTGAGATGGTGAGCAGGACTGATAACGAGGCAAAAGAAGAGAGAGGCTGGGAACTGTTTCAACACCAACTCTCGCCTTTCCTTTATCTCTTAGCTTTTTTTTTTTTTTTTTTTTTTTTTTCGGCTAATTGTTATCACTATGAGCTTGGAATGAGCAAGTAAAAACAAAACAGAGTGGCATATATCAGTGCACTGGACTGGAAAGAGAGGAAGAGGAGAGGCACGCCGAAAGCGAGTTTGGATGATGATGATGACGAGAAGCACACTTACTATGGAAAAATTACTTGAGTCAGAACGACAGACTAGGGTGGGAAAATGATCTGCTATTTCTACACGACAGTATTAGTGAGTACATGTGAGAAGATAGACTTGTAAGGTATGGAGTGCTACTGAAGTGTGATGAAGATAGATGGGGATGGAAGGAAGATCTGCACCTAATTCAAGGCAGGTGTGAATGTTGAAAACTGAATTATGAAGTGAACCAATCAAAGGCCAACAAATATTTAACAAGCCCTACTGGGTGATTATAATTTGAGAACTTATGCAAACAGTGCCAGTAAAGATAGTTAATAACTATCAACCAGCTGCCGTGGTTTAGGTCTTTTGTTGTTGTTGTTGTGTTGAACACATCTGCTGAGAGAGAGAGAGAGAGAGAGAGAGAGAGAGAGAGAGAGAGAGAGAGAGATGGGTGAACCAAAGCAGCGTCATAAATCTTCTATGGATCAGCAACCTTTCCTCTCCAACAGTATCAGTTTTGTTTGATATACAAGGTTTATTTCGTAAGTATGGAAGTTGGTTTATAAGTGAAAACATTTTTGCCAATCACACAGGCACCATTTCATTGTTAAACAAGTAATCCATTCGTTCGCGTTCTACAAGTGGCTGTGAATCGCATTTACATAATTTCTTTAAAGCAGCTCCAGCATTCCCTGTTAGACAGTGAACTGATCCATTATTTTAATGTAATAACCGTATCCCACAACTATTTATATGTACTGTTTTTGGTCCCCCTTCTTCCCTCAACTCGCGCTAAAAATGAAAGAAATGGTTGATGTATTTTTACACGTAGAGCAAAATAGGGCAACTTTTGTTCACCCGTCAGTAATATATTTTCCCGGGTCATAAGAATCAGGGTTGCATAAAAATGCATAATATTTCACCACCATTTCTGCTGGTAATGCTGGGGAATAATTTTCCAAACCAAAGTTCATAGATAGTTTATTTTCAAGCGATGGTGGGGAAAGTAAGGGTATATACTCAAGGGTTATATTCCGAACAGGAATAGCGCTTCCGGGCTTGAGCTGAAGATTTATGTGCGATATTTCCTCTGGGTGAAGCTGTAATTCTCGCCTACTTGTTCCGCTGAGCAACTTAATGTGTGGAACTGAACGCAGGCGGAGGCAGGTGGGATGGTGGGGGATGGCTAGGGTGTATTGTGGTGTGTGTACGGAGTGTGCTGGGAGAGTGTCAGTAGCCTGAAGAGATATGCGATTTGAAGTTATGTCCAATATATCTGATTGGAATAAGTCATGCTATATTGTTTTTAATACGTCAAAAACTGAGTTTCTCCACCTTTAAACCCGACAAAAGTTCGCACAATTATTATTATTATTATTTTTTTTTCAAAAGCACGTAACAAGGCCTGTCATCATCTTTTAATATCCTTGAGGTTTCTTCCTCATAAGACTTATCATGAAAAGATCGCATTTCTTTACTCAAAGTATCTGCTGCTCAGAGACTGAAGAACACTTCAAGTGGGGGTTTGAAAATTTTAACCTCATATAGAACGACCAACTGCATCTGCAGTCATGAGAGATGTGACGACTGGGGGTCTACATATCTGAACTTTCTGAAGCGAGACAGTCTGGCTATGGTGAGATTAGTAGCAATGATTACATAAACTGCAGGTCCTGCTGCGACAGTGATGACCATCTTAGGGGTGCTGTTGTGGCGTATTCTGCTTGTGTTGCCTTTCTGGCAGTAGGATTACTCTGGTTGATAAGTGAATAATGGTACTGAGGCTGAAGCACATTTTAGGCTTTTCTCTAATAGAGGTGTATGCTTCGACTGAAAGGAGAGGTCTTGAAAGGAAATAGCCGTTTTACATCTAACTCAACTGAAGCTGTGGAACAGTGTTTCTCGCAGGATACACTATTTGATTTGTCTGACCTAAATGCAGTCATTATTACTCCCAGGAAGGGGTTTGATGAATGGGTAGGCCCACATGGCTCTGGAACTAATTGTTATTTGCGTTTCTTACTTTCTGGAATATGTAAAATCCAGTAAGATGAAACCTTTTGGATACTGGTTTCACCAGCCTCATTTTCACCCCTGGAATAGGTGTTCCAGTGCTGCTAAGGTTCCTGTGGAGATTGATCACATTCACGCAAGTATTCAGTGGAAAACCATTCAGAGGTGCAGGGTTTTCTGAAGCTTAGAGTTTGTTGTTACCGATCACATAGTTGTCGCTTCTTGAAGACTGCAAATCAAATTTAAAGGAATCACAATATGTCTCGTAAATTGGTTCTATCTTGAAAAACTTAGGGATAAGGATTGTATTTATGGGTATGCACTGGCCGTCCTCAGTCGGTTTGACACGGTAAGTAGTGTTGAGTACTGTATTGAACAAGATGCTTTGAAGCAAGTTACTCTGGCATTAGTTTCCGAACGCTTTGGAGAGCGTTTGAAATTATTTGTCTCACAGGGGACGGTGACTACGAATGAGAGTCTTGCTGCCGGGTTGATTCGAGATCCGGAGCATCACACTCTTAAACGATCACCCCAGCCGTAAAAGATTGATACTGTGTGGTGTATAAGATTAGCGTCATCATCCATAAGCTACTGCGGGTACGGCAAAGAGCCCACCACGTAGCCGCGACGAAATATCTGTCTCATTAATAATTTAACAACACCCGCCTCTCTCAGACACCTGCCCCAAACAACTGCCACAGACACCAGAAACAGACACCTCGTCTAGACGCCTGACACAGACAGGTACCGTAGACAACTAAAGTTGCCGGCGACGTAGTTAATATTCATTTGACAAAATGCTTGTGGCTGTCTCGTTTAAGGTAATGCTGACTGATAAAGAAACCTGGAAGATAAAAGAACAGCAGCAAGAATGAACACGCAGATAATGTAACACCCACGCTCAGCGTTCTCTTCATGGCCAAATCTCTGACTCTGCCCTACGACCTTGACCTTCGCCATTAACATCTATTCTGTTAAATCTGCCACTATAATGATATTCAAATGACAAGAAGTATTTTGTCTCAAAAAATAGGATATATTTCACTGATCTGCTATCGAGGGTGACATTGGAGATTTGCTTATTTTTCATATGGATATTTTTGAAAGATAATGGGCAAAGAACTCTAGGGCACAGATGAAGGATTTGTGATGACCGACTAGCTGTACAGTAACTTACCTAAGACTGTGTGGAGGTCTTTTGTACCTTTTGTGTGAAAGGAAATATGGAAGCATATAAAATAGAAAAAAATAATGATAGTATTACCATTCTTGAGGACGGAAAATGTAGTGGGTTTGAAAAGGGAACATTATACTAATAGTTAATAACAGTACTTAATGTTACTTTCACCAGTCCGCGTTTGTGTCGGGATGAAGCAGCCAGAGTATTCAGAGGTATGGCAGAGGGAAAAAGAATGGGTGTGGATTTAGAGTAAGCTGACGGTGGCAGAGAGAGACACAGTAAGTTTGTCCGTGTCCGTGCGTGTTTGGGGACGGCGGTAAAGCCTGACGGTAGCCTGCACCTCCTGTATGCTGCGGAATATGTATCGGATACAGCCTACCCAGTCCAGATTTACAGAACTGAAGCTTGGGTCATGAGTGTGAGTCAGGTAGTGGTCGCTATGGCTGAAACTCACACCTAGTAAGTTTGGGGCTGTGGCCTGCATCACCCCAGCGATGAAAATTGTCATGAGCTGGTGGGGAAAGAGTGTGATGCAAATGGATAAGCATAAGAGTGCGTGAATTGAGGTGATTTGACTGACAGAGTATTTAGCTATGCTGAGGACTTGCGGCCTGGAGACTGAACGCTCGCTCACAAATGACGGGTGATTCATATCACTGGTATTCAGAGGGTGGCTATAAGAGGGTCATTATAATTTAGAGGATTCGATATGGTATCAAGAGGAACTGCATTGTATACTAAATGATAGGATAATATATTAAATTTTTATTTCAAAACTGTAAAACAATGTCCGCGACTTGCGGTGTTATCTGTAAATTTGCTAGGATGCGATGGAACAAGATAACAACTAAAAGAACAGAATGAAAAAAAAAAAAAAACTAGATTATGTCCATGCCATACAGGGGACTATCATAAGATCAAGGTAATGGTAATGACGATGGTATGATGATAATAATATACGTAATAACCATTTTACATGTGGCAGTGAGGTTAGCTCCAGCCTCCGCAATATATATGATAATTCCAGCTGGTCGTAATGTTAATGGTGATGTGCATCCGGACTCTTGACAATGACACTGGCTTAGCATCATTATACATAAAAGCAGAGAATGCCTTGAAGTACGAGCATACATTATTGGATTTTCATTATGTCCTGAGAGAGAGAGAGAGAGAGAGAGAGAGAGAGAGAGAGAGAGAGAGAGGAGGAGGAGGGGGGAGTTTGTGTGTGTGTGTGTGTGTGTGTGTGTGTGTGTGTGTGTGTGTTTTACATTCTATTATTGTCTCGAAGATCAGTATTCATGAAGAAGTAATTCCACTTAAATATCTTGTTATCTGCATAATCAAGCTTCTGTTTTCCACTTCCATTAAATTCAAAGATAATTCACATCCTATTAACAGCATATACACAACCTCCACAATTTTAGTATCCTAAACGAGGAAGAATAAGTGCAAATATTTGTTTCCCTTTATATGTTCGCCAAAATCATGATCAGTAGTATTGCATATTGTGAGTGCCATCCATTTGTGACCGTCTTTTTGGACTTTATTATAAATTTTACTGTTTCTCTCTCAACATATCGGACCTTTACCTAGAGTGCTTCACCGAACATTAGTTATAAGCTTCATGCTAAAGTGATCATAATGTTTTCCCCCGTTGATTTTCTATCATCTTAACTCTCTTCAGACTGTTGCTATTCCTTTGTTTCTTCACCATCTCACTTCTAACGTGGTGCAGTTGGTCCTTTTTATTTTATTAAATCCTTTTAAAGCACACTATGGGTACGGAGTCAAACCATACCATCACTTATATAGCAACTCTAGCAGCAGCAGCAGCAACAACAACAACAGTAGTAGTAGTGGTGGTGGTAGTAGCAGTAGTAGTAATAGTAGTAGTAGTAGTAGTAGTAGTAATTGTTGTTGTTTTTGTTATTGTCGTAGTAGTAGTAATAGTAGTTGTAGAAGTCGTAGTAGTAGTAGCAACAGTAGTAGTAATAGTAGTTGTAGAAGTCGTAGTAGTAGTAGCAACAGTAGTAGTAATAGTAGTTGTAGTAGTCGTAGTAGTAGTAGCAACAGTAGTAGTCGTTAGAAACCCAGGATCATCTACACGTAAACCCAGCGGACAGCCGGAAACCAAAAAGAGGAGGTCGAGGGACATTGTGCAACCATGGAGCTTATTAACCACTGTCAGTACAGGGGCACAATCACCTCTCTGAGTGATGGAATTTGCGTTTGTGGAGACCATTCAGCGTTGCCATAAGAATATTAACAATCTTTAATTTTACTTATCTGTTAGTTTTCTCTCTGCAGTTATAAGCGATTACTTTTATTCCCCTGAAGACAAAGCAATGGTTTCGGTAGCGTTTGATGCTCCCTTGTAATCTACGCTCATTGACCTTGCAGTTTTTCCAGCCTGATCACCCATACGATGATCAATGTTCCGGTTACAAATTGTGCCTAATCATCTCAATACATAGCAAATCAACTCCTGATTATATCTTGTCCTCCAAATACTATACTATATCAGTTAATATATTCGTGCAATGCGTACAGTCGTGATCATAAATAATCACCTATCCCGTGCCTCAGGCTGGCTCCTTTATGCACGGCAAGTCACAGTGGAGTAAGAGGGGCTGAAAGGGAGGAGCCAGAAAGAGAAGGGAAGGTGGGTGGGGAGACGAGCGATGGTGCGGGGGTGGAGTGAGGGAGGGGAGGGAGGTTAGGTAGGGGAAAGAGAAGGAAATGTAAAGTGGTAGTCACATAATTTGTCTTTCTTTAATTCAGGGCATAATATGAAGGAGTTAATATTCTGTAGATAATGCTGCATTTCACCTTGTAAAGCGGCGTCAGATAACAAGCTTTATATAGGTGGTGATATCAAGGTCTGGCTCGTGAGAGAAGTATACTGACGTGACAGATCAAACATTAGTGCAGAGCCAGAAGTTTCCAGACAACACACTATTGCCTTGTCCACCAATTTTTTAATAGCTGTTTTTCGGAGGAAAATACCATTCCGAGGTGATGAGAGGGTGTTGGGGGGTTGTTGGGCGGCCATTCAAACCCATACCAGCATGGAGTCCAAGCAACAGATTGTGAGATATCGTTATTATATCAACCCATGTGCACAGGCATCAGATTTATTGACCTTTTATGCACAATTATTTTCAGTAGCCTTTTCATATAGAGATGCCATAAAGTAGTTAGGATGGTGACTGTACAGAGGGAGTGATACCGAGAGGATGATCATATATACCGTGGACACTGCCATGTCAAAGTTTGCATATGATATTTAGTTCCAAAACTAATTACATGTGAGGGTAAAGGACGTCTCTTACACAAACATTACGGAAGTCAAAGCCATCCAGGTTCCATTCTGCATCCAGTCAAAATACGCGGATAAATACAAATATCTGGCTCCACACTAATGTTTGATCTGTCATGTCAGTAAATTTCTCTCACGAGCCAGCCCTTGAGCTTGTTATCTGACGTCACTATACAAGGTGTAATGTAACATTATCTACCGAATATTAATTCCTTTATATCATGTCCTGAATTAAAGAAAATAGACAAATGATGTGACCACCATTTCGCATTCCATTCTCCTTCCCCTACCTACCCTCCCTCCTCTCCCCCACCCCAGCCTCGCACCATCGCTCGTCCCCCCACCCACCTTCCCTTCTCTCTCTGGCCTCTCCCTCTCAGCCCCTCTTACTCCACTGTGACTTGCCACGCATAAAGGAGCCAGCCTGAGGCAGGGTTACTGGAGGAAAGGTGATTATGAAGGACCACGACTGTACCTCTTTATATGCCTATTATATCTAGCAATGTATTTATGTGTCCCTTTGTCTATCTGTCTATTGTCTATCTGTCTTTGTTACTATGTGTCTATTAATCTGTATACTTGTCTATCTGTCTATCGATCTTTCTGTCTTTCTTTTGCTTTCATCATCTTATATGTCTGTCTGTTTATCTATCTATGCCTAACTAACAGTGTATCTGTCTATCTATCTATCTATCTATCTGTCTGTCCACCTAGCTACGTATTGGCTTCCGTCTACCTGCTTATCCTCGGTTGAATAAAATCGTTTTGGTATTACAAGATTAAAATTAATAATCATTAGCTTGTTTTCCAGGTGGTAGATAGTGGCTTCAGTCATCCACTCACTTGACGTAGTGTGGCATACTCCTTCCTTCACATTTATCATTCTTTTTCTATGTCTGTCCTCCAGTCTTTTTATTCCTCCTGTCCTCCCTGTCATCTTTTCAATACTGTTCTTTCCACTATTGGTGGCTCTTCACGGAGTGACAAGCCTAATGTGTGTATGAAGCCATTAATTCACAACACCAACAAAAAGCATTGAAAAAAAAAAAAAATGCTGTCACGAAATATTACCACTGAGGCAAAAGTTTAAATATATATGAAAAATATAAAATATCAAGAACATTTCCGATCTGCCCGAGGCACTTTTGTTTATTTACCTTTACAAGGCGGAGCGATAATAATTATGCCCGCTTGTGTGTGTGTGTGTGTGTGTGTGTGTGTGTGTGTGTGTGTGTGTGTTCCTATTATATCTCCTGAACGGCTTGAGCTATCAACATTAAACCTTCAAGGTATCAAGACATGGCCAGAATCTTGGACTTGGCCAATAGCATATTCTGGCGGGCGATTAGCATTCAGCTCCCGAATGCTCTTCTTTTATGTTTGTAATTCATCATCATCATCATCATCATCATCAACATCCAGTATCGTTCAGCTGCATGACACAGATCTACACCAGCTTTCTCCACTCTGACCTATTTGTTCTTAGGATAAGTTAGTGTGGTTGGCTGTGGTGGGTAGGCTATATGTGGGAGAAGGAGGAGACCAAGTCTGAGGACGAGGTAACTGTGTTATTGGAAAGATGTGAGTGTACGTAGGATTAGAGTGAGTTTCTGAAAACTGCGTGCGTGAAGATGCGTGTGGCGGGAGTGCATTGTTGTTTGTGTGTGTCTGTGTGTGTGATGGTCTGCAGTGGATAGTGTATATGGATATTAAGTGCGCATGTTAGTGAGTGCGTGTGTGAGTGCAGGGGTGAGTGGGTATGAGTGCTGGAACATGGATGAAAGAGTGCATGAATAGAGGAAAACATTGGAAGAGGCCCTCTCCATTGCTAATTAATTCACATACACGAGAGAGAGAGAGAGAGAGAGAGAGAGAGAGAGATGATTCGTAAAACAGTAATATATGAAATAAATCATACAATGATCAATTTAAAAGAAACCACGGAGACAGTCTGGTTTCGATCCCAGGCCTCGCTATCCAGATCCAGTTATCTACCAGTGTTGGCCGGTGTGGCTTCTGTTGGTTTTATGTAAGCAAAATGCATCCATCTCTATATCTGTCTATATATCACTTCAGTGCTCTTCATATACCTTCTTGCAGTCGGTTGTTTGAAATCATTTACAGTCAACTCATTTACAAAATTTAAAGCTATCATCATCATCATCATCATCACCATCCGAACCATACTTGCCACTGAATAAACAACAATACTAAAAGTAATAATCAGAGAATAGATAAGATAACGAAGGTAAATATGAATGAGGGAGATAAGGTTGTGTGTGAGAAGAGTATTTTTGTGTTGTTGTTGGTGGGGCGAGAGGATTATATTGGGCAGAGGAGAGCAGCCTAGTAGTGAAGGTGGTTAAGGAAGGCTGCAGCAAACCCGTCTACTTCACAAAGTCTCTCCTGAGCTGAGTAAAATACTGTGTGGATAGCAAGAATACAGTAAAGAAGACCTCACCGTACTGAAGGGGTTATGGACACAATTGGCTACATGGCATGAGGATTGGCAGAGAGAGAGAGAGAGAGAGAGAGAGCGTAACATTACACTGACATGCGCATATCAGTTGTAAGAAATGCAAAAACCAACACAATTTTGAAACCCGACCTGATGTAGAAAAAGAAACTCTTCGATGGGTTCGATCCCGGGTCCTCCCACTCCATACCCAGACATCCACCTGTGTTGGTTATTGGAGTTTCTGCCAGATATATGTGCGGATAATAGTCTATGCAATGATCAGTTATATCTATCCATCTCATTATTTCTAGATCTATTTGTCTACCTGTCTGTCTGTCTATCGATCTATCTGGCACAATACACCTGTTAGTCCGTCTGCCAGGCCTTCATTGATAGAACCAACTGTTTCTGTCTCAATTATCATCATTTCCGGGTCGGATTATTTGTTTATCAATCCGTCAGCCTATGTATCTGTTCATCCATCAGTAAAAGTTAATCTGTATATCGTTCTGTATCTTCCTGTATATCTTCTTGGTCGTTTAATCATTCTGTTAACAATCAGTGTGAATGGGGGGTTGTGTGTGTGTGTGTGTGTGTGTGTGTGTGTGTGTGTGTTTGTGTGTGTGTGTGTGTGTGTGTGTGTGTGTGTGTGTGTGTGTGTGTGTGTGTGTGTGTGTGTGTGTGTGTGTTGTGAATCTACAGTATCTATTTTTTTATTAGTCACTATGTGTGTGTGTGTGTGTGTGTGTGTGTGTGTTTTGTTTGTGTGTGTGTGTGTGGGGTGGGGGTGGGGTGTGTGTGTGTGTTGTGAATCTACAGTATCTATTTTTTTATTAGTCACTGTGTGTGTGTGTGTGTGTGTGTGTGTGTGTGTGTGTGTGTGTGTGTGTGTATCTATCTATTTATCTATTAGTCAGTGGGTCTGGCCATCCCTCAGGCCACACCCAATGGCAGGCTTCATCCAGGGTGGCCACAACAAAACGCCTTTAACCCTTTGCCTGCCAATTACCTACTTGCAGTTTATTTCCGCTGACGTCACACGATTTTACTATGATGAAGAGAGAAATATGGCCCACCAAAAATGTTAAAACTATCCCATTTAACGTTTTGCCCCAGGATATACAACTTCCTGTTTTATTACGGCTTACCACCCACCAGTTTGTTACACTCATACACACAGCAATTATGAATAAAAATATACGAATTGCCAACATAGATAAAAACTAATACTGACACCAAGTGGCCTACAATGGGTTGTAATTTATAAAAGAAACCATTTGCACGGCGTGGTTCGAGCCTTGGCCTCACTAACCACGCCTAGATATCTACCTGCGTTGGCTGTCGTCGTTTCTATTTTTCTTTGTGAACATTAATTTGTATTCTTTGTCAATTTTTCAGCCAATACATTTGTCCATTTCTGTCTGTGTCTTAGTTTATTCATCGCTTTAACCATCAATCCATCCATCCATCCATCCATTCATTCATCCATCCTCCTTTTGTGTCCATCCTTCCAGCCACCTATGTACTGTATATACCAATGTATCTATATGTGCACCTGTTTGTCAGAGTTAATCCTAGGGGGGTATTACTTCTCGTGTATTAACATCAGGCTCCTATGACTCACTCTCAGATAAATAAAATCGTCTGGCGTTAGTTGGAATAAAGTACTAGAGTTGTGCCTACCATGACAAGGTTGATTGTGATTGCATTAGCACTCAGGCTCCTATGACTCACTCTCAGATGAATAAATTCGACTGGTGTTAGGTGGAATAGCATAGCAGAGTTGTGCCTACTGTGAGAGGGTTAATGGTAACAGTATTAACACTGTGGTGGATGCGTGGTGGAATATGGATGAATGAGTGCGTGAACGGAGAGGAAGACAGTGTAGGATTTAAGACCCATTGCTGGTGCACTTACATACACAAGAGAGAGAGAGAGAGAGAGAGAGAGAGAGAGAGAGAGAGAGAGACGTACTGTTAAACAAGAGAGCAGATCAGGCACTGAACGTGGTATGAGTTACGTAAAAAAGAAGCCTGCAACACAAATATGGATTCGATGCCGGGCCGTCAGTCTCCAGACCCAGTTATCTATCAGTGATGGCCAGTGTGGCTTCTGTCCCTCATATGTAACCATAATGTATTAGTTTCCTTGTCTACACATAATTTCAAAGCATTTCGTCTCTTTACTCCACAGTCTTTTAGTCAGACATCATCCCGAAGAATGAAACGACCTCAAATATAATTGGCATCATCATCATTATCATCATCATCACTACCATCGTCCTTGTCGTAATCAACACAGTAATCGTCGTCATCGTCATCGTCGTGTTCACCATCGTCGTTGTCGGCGTCCATCATCACCATCATCATCATCATCATCATCATTATCCGGACCATACTTGCCTCTGCTAAATGTTATGAGTTATTACAGTACTGAATGTAATAATCAGGGAATAGATAAGATAAAGAAGGTAAATATGAATGAGGGAGATATGGTTGTGTGTGAGAAGAGTATTTTTGTGTTGTTGTTGGTGGGGCGAGAGGATTATATTGGGCAGAGGAGAGCAGCCTAGTAGTGAAGGTGGTTAAGGAAGGCTGCAGCAAACCCGTCTACTTCACAAAGTCTCTCCTGAGCTGAGTAAAATACTGTGTGGATAGCAAGAATACAGTGAAGAAGACCTCACCGTACTGAAGGGGTTATGGACACAGTTGGCTACATGGAATGAGGGTTGGCAGAGAGAGAGAGAGAGAGAGAGAGAGAGAGACTGTATATAAAATCATTAACTCAAAACAATCCGAACTGAAACAATAACAGTACGAACAACACCATGTACAGTCAGCATCAAAAATACTATCGCCTCTCCTGCCCTTCTCTCCTGAAGTATAAAAATATATAAAAATGCGTGTGATGAATCAGTACCAGGCGATGCTGATGCCATTGGTCTACAGCCATATCAAGACATCTTGTTGTTGATTTATTGGACTGATTAGCAAATAACATGGAAAACGTAGCGGCAGAGGCGACACGACTTCTGGTGGTGACTTTACCTTCCCTGGAGAATGATTAGATGGCAACAAAGAATGACACAAAAATAAAATGGACAGAAAACAGAAAAAAAAGAAAAAGAAAAAGAAAAAGAGCCCTGAATTGAAGTAGGAATCGAGGCCCGGTTCTTGGTCACGAATCTGGAGCCTCCTCCTGTCTGTGTGTGTGTGTGGGGGGGGGGGTTCTGTTTTGTCTGCTTTGGTTTAGGTTTGTTTTTCGTACAGTGTTGACAAGATTATGATTACTGTGTTTACATTTATGTGTGTTTGTGGCAAATTTTTTGTCAGATATATTATACGATTTAGTGGTTTTATGTCTGTGTTAATGCAAAATTGTCAGGTATATATTTTTGTGTGTTTATGTTTATCTGCGTTTATGGTAAATTATTGTCAAACATATGTTTTAATGTTTTTATATGTCAGTACGTTTATTCATAATTGTAATATGATATATGTGTCTTTATATTTGTTTATTGTTAATTGCTTGCAGATATATGCTTTTGCATGTTTGTATTTAAGTGTGTTTATCGTTAAGTATTATCAGGAATAAGAGTGTTTATGTTTGTGTTTCTCGTTAACGATTATCAGGTATAAGTGAGATTATGTTTAAGTATATTTATCGTCAACAATTACCAGGTATATGTGTATTTATGTTTAAGTGTGTTTATCGTTAACTGTTTTCAGTTATATGTCCATTATGCTTGTATCGAAGTGTGTTTATGGTCAGTCGTTAAGTGTGTTTATACTTAAGTGTGTTTATCGTAAGTTGTTGTCAGATTTATGCTTTATTGTGCAGATGTTTAAGTGTTTATGGTAAACTGTTGTCATGTATATGTGGTAATTATATAATGTGGAGGAGAGAGTGTAGTGAACCGTTAGTGGTTAGTGTGTCCAAATAACTAGATTAATTGAGTTGCACCCGAGGCATGGAAGAGGGCTTGGGAAGGCCTACACGTTGGAGAAGCGTGTGAGCAGATAGATAACTAGGAAGAAAGAATGAAAAAAAGAAAGATAAATAGACTAATAAATATGCAGTACAGATGGTTTTGTGATAAACAGATCAACAGTTGGGCATAGGAAAATATCGTACTTGTGTACGTTAATGGAAGTTGGTGGAAAGTCTTCTCTTACTCCTGTACCAACACCGGACAGAGAGACAGACAGGCAGAGATAGAGAGATGTAAACAGAGACACAGCGAGACACAGACAGAGATAAATACAAAGAGACAGAGACAGAAAGCACGCTAGAAACAGAGACAAAAAGGGAAAGAAAGTCAGACATAAATACACGGACAGATATATAGATAGAGAGAAATATAGACGTACAGAGAGAGAGAGAGAGAGAGAGAGAGAGACTGTTAAACTGTTCGTAAAAAAAGAAACCGCTGAGTCCTGTTTGGGTTGAATCCCGGGTGCTCAGTAACCAGACCCAGTTACCTACCACTGTTGGGTGTTGTTGCTTCTGTTTATCTACCACTGTTGGCTGTTGTTACTTCTGTTTATCTACCACTGTTGGCTGTTGTTACTTCTGTTTATCTACCACTGTTGGCTGTTGTTGCTTCTGTTTATTTACCACTGTTGGCTGTTGTTGCTTCTGTTTATCTACCATTGTTGGCTGTTGTTGCTTCTGTTTATTTACCACTGTTGGCTGTTGTTGCTTCTGTTTATCTACTATTGTTGGCTGTTGTTGCTTCTGTTTATTTACCACTGTTGGCTGTTGTTGCTTCTGTTTATCTACCACTGTTGGCTGTTGTTGCTTCTGTTTATTTGCAATTGTTGACTGTTCTCTCTTCTGTATTTATCACTGTTGGCTGTTTTCTGTATCTACAACTATTGGCTGTTTTCTTCTCTGAATCTACCACTGTTGCCTGTTTTCTCTTCTGTATTTACCACTGTTGGCTGTTCGTCCTTCGGTTTATCTACCACTGTTGTCCGTTCTCGCTACTGTTTATCTGTGTATGCATTTGTTTAGTCATGCTTGAGGTTCCTTGTTAGTCTTTGCATATTGTTTGCCTGCCTGTCAGCTGATCTGTTTGCTTGACCATATCCCTGTTTATTTATTATTTGTATCTCTACCAGTTTCTCTATCAAACTATCGATCCTTCCATCTGCCTTCCTATCTGCCTATCTATTTCTCTTCGTCTCTGTTTATATATCAACTTATCTATATATTATTATGAAAAATCTCCAGGGATGTGTGCGAATTTTTTCATTTTATCTGCATATATATCTATCTGCTTTTATATCTATCTGTCCATCAGTTTGCCTATCCATTCCAAAGCTAAATGAACCCAACTCCATGCTCAGAAGTAGTCTTGGTAACGTGCAGTATATAAATAACTCTTTGGCCATCACAACCAGGGTATATTTTCAACAACAGTGTTATTGCTGTGAGAGTGAGTGGTATGAGGCTGAGGGTGTCAATACTGTCACCATTAACTGTCTAATGATCAGGATAACTTTAGTACTGCAGGTAAGGCCAAGAGATTTTGTTCATCTGAGAGAGAGAGAGAGAGAGAGAGAGAGAGAGAGAGTGTGTGTGTTTTGCGTGTGTTTGTGTGTGTGTGTTTCAGTTCGTGCTCTGCTCCTTGTCCTTCTTATGTGTGTGTGTGTTTATGTGTGTGTGCGTGTGTGTGTGTGTTTGTGTGTGTGTGTGTGTGTGTGTGTGTGTGTGTGTGTGTGTGTGTGTGTGTGTGTGCGTGCATGGGGAATGCGTGTGTAATGTGTCGATTCTGGGTGTAGGTTATTGGAAAGTACGTGCACATTGTGTGTGCGTGCTGCGAAATGGATGAAGGAGTGCGTGAACAATGGAAGCAACTTGACCCATTGCTAGTGCAGTCTAAGAGAGAGAGAGAGAGAGAGAGAGAGAGAGAGAGAGAGAGATGCTCAATTTTTCAGTGGAATAAGGCGCTTTGCCGAATATGTTACCATTCTACTTCGTAGGACTGATAACTAAGCTAAATATATAAGAGGATAACGAGAATTACCTTCACTAAGAAAAAAGTGTAAATACTAAATAAATTATATAATAAACATACGTGTAATGAAAAAAAATAAAAGAAACCTTTGGGCCGGTTCGGAATCGAAACCTGGATCTATGTCACTGATCAGGACCCTCTTCCGGTTTGGCCGTCAGGCTTCTGTTTAGTGTGCTTGTAATTCATCATCATCATTATCACCAACACTTTTATCGTCGACGTCGAAGTCGTTGTCGGCAACATCATCCTCATCATCATCATCATCCAGCATCCTTCCACTGCATGACACAGATCTGTGCAAACGTTCTCCACTCTGACCTATTTGTTGTTAGGATATGTTAGTGTGGTTGTGTTCCTGGGTGGCTGTGGTGGTTATTTGTGGGAGAAGGAGAGGAGGTCTGAGAACCAGGGAACTGTGTTTTCGGAAAGTAGATGTGAATGTGCGTAGAATAAGAGTGAGTTTTTGAAAAGTGCGTGTCTGAAGGTGCGTGTGAAGGGAACTCATTATGTGTGTGTGTGTGTGTGTGTGTGTGTGTGTGTGTGTGTGTGTAAAATAGGCTCATTTTTTAGTGCGAGTGCTGGTAAGTATGTACAGTATGTTTGGATGAGACTTAAGTGCAAGTTGATTGTGTGTGTAATGTCTGAATTCCGAGTGTAGGTAAATGAAGTGACTGTGTATACTGTCAGTGTGAGCGTGCTGAGAAATAGGAGGACTTCGTGAGGAGAGAGGAATACAGTGTAGGATATAACACGCATTGCCACTCCAGTTATGAGAGAGAGAGAGAGAGAGTACCTTTTATACAGCAGGATACCAAGGAAAAAGTACCAAATCTACAAATATAAAAGAAATCCCCCAAAGCAGACAGGATGTAAACCTGAGTGTCAGTGGCTGCATCCGATTCCTTCCTTCTTGGCTGTCAGGGTTTCTGTCCAGTTAAAACCCTTGAGTACCAGAGGTCTTTCTTGAGCTCAGTATTGTTGTGTGGCGGTAGTTGAAATGTACTGAATATTGTCCTAGAGTTATCTCGATCACCAGAGGGTTAAATATTTGCTTCCTCCTGCATATGTTCAGTGGTTGCTATAGCCAGGAACCAAATACTAGAGTTGTTCCCACCATGAGAGGGTTAAATCTTTCCCTCCTCCTGCATATGTTCAGTGGTTGCGATGGCCAGGAACCGAATACTAGAGTTGTGTACACCATGAGAGGGTTAAATATTTGCCTCCTCCTGCATATGTTCAGTGGTTGCGATGGCCAGTGACTTGCTTGCTTTGGCTTTGTGTTGTAATTCATACCTTTGAGACAGACCAAGAACAAGATGGAGGGGCAAGGTGGGGGAGTATATGAGGCGTGTTTTGGCTGGGAGGACGGGTCGTTAATTAACAGGGACATAATGAATAATCGTTATTTATGGCTTGACCACATCGTGGGAAAGAGAGAGAGAGAGAGAGAGAGAGAGACTAAAAAAATATATCAGAGTATAAACTGAATTTGAAAAAGAACAGCAGCAGAACATATTAAAAAGAAACCAGGTGGCCGTTGGTGGTTTCGATCTTGGGCCTTACTCACCAGACCCAGTTATCTACCAGTTTTGGCCGCTGTGGCTTCTGTTCTTTACCTGTGTGGAAGTTGAATCAGTGAATCATTCAGTCATTAAAACTGTCTATTTATCTATCTATCCGACTTATTCCGTAGAGAGTGAGTTCTACGAGCTCGTCGCTGTTACTAACAAATCTAGTCACTCATCCAGTAACGCATTTTGAGAAATAATCTGTTATCCTATAGAAAATGTAACAGTATTCCGGAATGGGGCTCGATATCTGGTTCTCACTGACGACTGCGGTTCCTGTGGCCTTCATTACGGTGAGGTATTTGTAATTTTATTGCTGCTAGTACAAGAGTATTTTATTGCAGGATTTAATTGTAAGGTAATAGTGAAGCAGTTACTCTCAGGTTAATAAAATGGTGAGGCGTTAGCTGGAACAGAATAGTAGATTTGGGTGTAGCGTTAGAGGGTTAAATATTAGCCTGGTTGTGCATATGTGTCGATGGCCAGTGACTTGCTTGCTGTTGTGATTCATACCTTGGACAGAGAGAGAGAGAGAGAGAGAGAGAGAGAGAGAGAGAGAGAGGGGTTATGATGAAAAAAAAAAAAAGAAGAAGAGCCAAGGGACACTGTGGAATAAAAAGAAAGCAATGGCGGCCACTGGTTCAATCCCGGGCCTCACTAACCAGACCCAGTTATATGACTGTGTTGGCTGTTGCGGCTTCTGTCTGACATCTCACTTACTTATGTGTTTATGTGTCTTTCGCTAGGTCACACACTTGCTTATCTGCCCTCTGTTTGTGCATCTGCGTATTCAACTCTCCGTGAGAGGAATGAAATCACAGTATGCAGAGCGAGACCAGATGGTTCGGAAATGGCTAATGTGAGAGCATTCATTTACTTACCGATGAGTAAGTATGGAAGTTCAGAGAATAAAGTGCTTCAAGGGGTTCACCAGGGAAGAAAGGTCGCTGTTTCACTGAAAGAAGTGATAAAGAATAATGATTTGACCATGGAAGAAAAAATGCCGATGTATGACAGCACTGTGATCCCCACTCTAGTGTACGGAACCAAAGACTGGACATTGTTGGAAGACACAAGTCAAGAGTGAAGGCATTGGAAATAAGTTACTTGATAGCAGCACGTGCATTTTCAGAAAATGACAGACAGAGAAATGAGGAGGTAAAGATGTGTTCTAGTTATGATGTGGATGTGACTGATGGAGTGAAGAGAAATATTCAAAAAAGATATTAAAGATATGGAAAAGAACTGAGAATGAGAGTCTGGCTAGGAGAGTGCATGTGAGGCGGGATTGAGAGGGGGATGAGGAAGTTTAAAGATACGTTGAAAAGACTGAGTAGATCCGAATGAGGGGCAGCGGACAAAGTGCAGGAAGGGCAGGTAAATTGGAGAGGAGAGGAAGAAATGCAAACGATATATTTGTGGCCATTGGTTACCGTATTAAGGCTTCTGGATATTTATAGGTAGATAGACTGATAGATACATGGGTAGATTTCCAAGGATTGATTGATAAAAACATTTTTAAAATTATCCCTCCTACCAATGTCAGTGCATGTATTTATTGTTTTTCATACTGATCATATTTCGCGCAATAAAATACAAGAGTGTCACCACGATAGGCAGGTTAATGGGTAAATTATTAACAATCTAAGGCTCATTACCAGTTAAAATATTTCATCTACCTTTAACAGCAACAGAATAACAGATTTGTTCGAATTAAGAAGGAGTTTCTGATAACAGTATTAACACTCTCGGCCCACATTAACTTCCACCCAGCTGAATAAAATCGTCTGGGATTAGCTGGAATGGAACAGGCTTACTCGAGGTGTCTAATTATGTATTTAACTGGCTCATCTGACCAACGATATGTATCTATTTATCTATGTATCAGTGTGTCAGGGTAGTGGCAAGCACAGAGGGGTGGTGGTAGCAGTAACAATGTTGATGTACGCTCTGGGTAAGCAACGTATATGAGGGAGGCTGGTGTGTTGTGGTGGCAGGGATTTTTAACCGACACCCACCCAAACACTAACCTTGTGTTTATCGTCTGGTTTTCCCTTTGCTGGAGGTATTACCGTATCCTGTATTAAGGCTCCAAAATGCTTGCATCCGTCTTCTTTGGTCACCTAATACCTATGGTCGGCTTTCCACGCTGCTCGATCTCTGGCAGCCTCCTTTTTCAATCTCTTATCCCTGAGATCACCCTCGTGACCTCGTCCCAGGTCTTTTTCGGTCTACCATTACAACCTTACCATTGACATTCACGTTTCTCACTTTCCGCGTTAGATATCGTCTTTCTGCCACTGTGAGCAGATAATCTGAACGGTAGATAGATAAACAGATACACAGTTAAACAAATTAACATGTTAAGTAGGTAGATAGGGGGGTAGATAACATGTTAAGTAGGTAGGTAAGTAGGTAGACATGAAAGCAATAGGTAGGTCGGTAGGCAGGTAAGTAGATAGATCGATAAACTGACAGACGGATAAACAGACATATGGGTCTATCGATAGTCTAAGAGCGAATTTTTAGTTACCTAAGCCAGAAGATAACATTATCGTCCTGTTAGAGAGAGAGAGAGAGAGAGAGAGAGAGAGAGACTATGAAATACATATACGAGCAACGTAAAACTCACACACACACACACACACACACACATGAACCTAATTATGAACCCAGGCTTGATACAGAAAAAGAAACTCGTCTCTTCTTAGGGTTCGATCCCAGGCGGTCACTGTCCACACCTGCGTTGGCTGTAGGAGTTTCTATCAGGTATTTGTATGGAAAATGTAATCTTCAATTGTATCTGTATCTCTGTCCTTCTGTCTATTTCGTATACATCTCAATCATCTTCATCATCATCATCAGCAGCAGCAGCAGCATCGCCATCATCATTCCACTGTAATGTTAATATCTTTTCTAGTTTTATCCACTCTGACCTATTACTTGTAAGTTAGTTCCTTGGCAGTGCAATATATTTACAGGTTTCTTCCTTCCAACAGGGTCTCTGCCAGCCTCTTCCTCTCACTCCATCTCTGGGCTGCCACTCAGCTAACTAAGTTGTCCTACGGTTCCCGCCTAAGAAGGCATGTATCCCACGTATCCACGTATTAAAGGAATGAATAATAGAAACGTTCACCATGTATAATGAACAAATGTTCTCTCACAGTGTACAGGGATGGATCGATTTGTGTATGTGAGAGAGAGAGAGAGAGAGAGAGAGAGAGAACCGAAGCAAAAGAAAAATCATCATCTAATCCTGTGTTGCCCCATGACGAGCGTAGGAGACAGGGTTGGTCCTGACATTTAAGATGAGAGTGAGGAGCCTCACTCATCCCTGAGTGGGAATACGTGAGCAATAAACCTCAGCTACCTCTTGGATATGGAAACCTTCACGGGCTTAATCCGATTGGAGCACCTTAATTACCCATTAAACAGCCAGGCGCCATAATCTGGTTATATGGTTACCACCCAGCGTAGTAAATAGTTTCCTGGTGTACAGGAAACCATTTGGCTTGTCATTCAGTGTAGAGTCACCCATAGGCAGAGAGAAGAAAGAATGAAGGTAAAAAAGAGAGAAGAATGAGTGTAGAGTCACTCATAGGCATAAGGAGGAGGAAAGAATGAGGGAAAGAAAGACAGAAGATGACAGAAGGAGAGAAAGACAGAAGACGACAGAAGGAGAGAAAGAAAGTAGAGAGGAAAGGGCAGTCACCCGAGAGCAGCACTACCAGTGAGTGGATGGTCAGCGCCCCCATTTACCACATACACAAAAGAGTGAGGTTTCAGGTTGGATCCAGGGTGCTCAGTAACCTGACCCAGTTATCTACCACTGTTGGATGTTGTCGCTTCTGTTTATCTACCACTGTTGGATGTTGTCGCTTCTGTTTACCTACCACTGTTGGCTGTTGTTGCCTCTGTTTATCTACCACTGTTGGCTGTTGTCGCTTCTGTTTATCTACCACTGTTGGCTATTCTCGCATCTTTTTATCTACCACTGTTGGCTGTTGTTGCTTCTGTTTATCTAGCACTTTCGGCTGTTGTCGCTTCTGTTTATCTACCACTGTTGGCTGTTGTCGCTTCTGTTTATCTACCACTGTTGGCTGTTCTCCCTTCTGTTTATCTACCACTGTTGGCTGTTCTCGCTTCTGTTTATCTACCACTGTTGGCTGTTCTCGCTTCAATTTATCTACCATTGTTGGCTGTTCTCCCTTCTGTTTATCTACCACTGTTGGCTGTTCTCGCTTCTATTTATCTACCACTGTTGGCTGTTCTCGCTTCTGTTTATCTACCACTGTTGGCTGTTCTCCCTTCTGTTTATCTACCACTGTTGGCTGTTCTCCCTTCTGTTTATCTACCACTGTTGGCTGTTGTTGCTTCTGTTTATCTACCACTGTTGGCTGTTCTCGCTTCTATTTATCTACCACTATTGGCTGTTCTCGCTTCTGTTTATCTACCACTGTTGGCTGTTCTCCCTTCTGTTTATCTACCACTGTTGGCTGTTCTCGCTTCTGTTTATCTACCTGTCTGTATAGGTATAATTTCTGTGTATTTTTAAACTTTTTTATCATTGGCTGCCTCGCAATTCATCCTTTTGTTTGACCATCTTCCTCTTTATTTGTCAGTATTAACGTATGTATGTGGACGTATGTATGAATATATGTATGTGTGTATCTATCTAGACATCTTGATCTGCCGTTTTTTACCTTTGATATTTTGAACTACGTATCTACATATCAGTATTTGTGTATATGTTTATCGATCAATGCATCTATCTGTGTCTACCTATCTACATATCAGTATTTGTGTGTATGTCTCTATCTATCTATGCATCTATCTGTGTCTACCTATCTACATATCAGTATTTGTGTATATGTCTCTATCTATCTATGCATCTATCTGTGTCTACCTATCTACATATCAGTATTTGTGTATGTCTCTATCTATCTATGCATCTATCTGTGTCTACCTCTCTACATATCTATCACTGGGTCTGTCTATCGTATCCAGGGTTACCACAACACTGCTGCATGCTTAGGTGTAGTCTTGTTAAATTGTTATGAATCATGAACTCATTTATGATAAGGATAACTTTAGTAATATATTCCAGCTGACGACAGACGGTTTTATTCAGCTGAGAGGGAGTCACAGGAGCCTGAAAATGTTACTTCTATGACCATTAACTCTGTGTCATGCTCAGGATAATTCTGGTATTTTATTCAAGCTGACGCCAGACGAATTTATTATGCTGATAATGAGTCACAGCAGCCAGAGAGAGAGAGAGAGAGAGAGAGAGAGAGAGAGAGCAAAGAATGAAGAAAATAATACCGCATGAAAACAATCCCGGGGAGATGTGGGGAGTTGTCATAAAACAGTAAAAAGAAACCACATTCAGAAACAGGTTTTGATCCCAGGCCTGACTAACCAGACCCAGTTATCTACCTGTGTTGGCTGTAGTGGCTTCTGTCTGTCATATATCTGGAAAGACTATTGATTGATACGTATAACTATCTACCCATCTGTTCCACTTCTGTCAGTTCCACTTATACTTCAGTAAATCACTTGGTCAATCCATCAGTCGATTTTATGTCTGACAGATCAGGATGGAATAATTTTTAGCAAACGCGGCCTATACCATTCCAAAAGATTTAGACTGGAGTACTATGTGTGTGTGTGTGTGTGTGTGTGTGTGTGTGTGTGTGTGTGTGTGTATCTATCTATTTATCTATTAGTCAGTGGGTCTGGCCATCCCTCAGGCCACACCCAATGGCAGGCTTCATCCAGGGTGGCCACAACAAAACGCCTTTAACCCTTTGCCTGCCAATTACCTACTTGCAGTTTATTTCCGCTGACGTCACACGATTTTACTATGATGAAGAGAGAAATATGGCCCACCAAAAATGTTAAAACTATCCCATTTAACGTTTTGCCCCAGGATATACAACTTCCTGTTTTATTACGGCTTACCACCCACCATTTGGTTACACTCATACACACAGCAGTTATAAAGAAAATATACGATTAATCAACACGGACAAAAACAAAAGTGAGATCACGTGACCAGCAATGGGCTGAAATTCGAAAAAAAGGAAAAAAGAAAAAAAAAACATGCACCCTCTCTGGTTCGATCTCGGGCCTCACCAACCACACCCAGATATCTACCTGTGTTGGCTGTCGTGGTTTCTATTTATCTTCTTGAACATTAATCTATTTCCTTTGTCAACTTGCCAGCCAATACATTTGTCATTTCTGTCTGTGTATTTGCCTAGTCATCGTTTTAAGTAACAACCCATCTACCCATCCATCCAACCGTCCAGCAGTATTAATGTGTCCATCATTCCAGTCACCAACGTATCTATCTGTGCATATATCTGTGTATATGTTGAAGCCTCAGACTTATTCCCGGGTGGGTATTATTTCTCGTGTTTTAAGGTCAGGCTTCTATGACTGACTCTCAGATGAATAAAATCGTCTGTCGTTAGGTGGAATAGAGTACTAGAGTTGCGCCTACCACGAGAGGGTTAGTTTTGATTGCATTAGCACTCATGGTCCTATGACTCACTCTCAGATGAATAAAATCGTCTGGCGTTAGGTGGAATATCATAGTAGAGTTATGCCTACTGTGAGAGGGTTAATGGTAACAGTATTAACACTGTGGTGAGTGCGTCGTTGAATATGGATGAAGGAGCGCGTGAACGGAGGGGAAGACAGTGTAGGATATAAGATCTATTCCTGGTGAAGCAATAGGGAAAGTTATTGTTTTAAAATGAGGAGCAAGGAAACCCGACATGGACATGTGGAATGGAAACCTGGTTCTCTGTGACAAAGCTGGTTTCCTTCCTTGACAGCTGTAAGGGTTTCTTCTCAGTCTAATGACCTTCATTCCTTCTGTTCTTTGCTGCCTCTTGGCCACTTTTTTTTTTTAGCGTGGGAGAGGCTCCTGTAGTGCAAGAGGTCATGGAGGACAGACCAGATTACTCCAGTTCAAATATTCCTTGGTGAAGCTGAATTAAGTCTGTAAGTGGCAAGAATGAAGTCGATAATACGTCATCGGACTGAAGAGGTTTAAAATCCCGGTGTGAATTTTATATAATTAAAAATCTACATATCCATCAGTAGGATATTGTTTTATATTTCATATTCTTGTCAGCAGCAGAGGGTTGCATTCAGGATAAGGAAATCCATAGGTACTAAAGATGTTTGAATCCATCTCCTTTTACCCTCTCAGTGGTGGTGCACAGGGACGCCTTCACTTGGTGGCACCGATATAACTGGTCGGCTTCACTTCCAGGTTACACAGACGTCCCTCAACTCTTTTTCTATCCCCTGAAAGGAGGATGGTGGACTGCAGCAGGAGGGCGAGTTCATCCTGCAGTCCACTGGGTTCAGGTTTCAGATGAACCTGGGGCTACATCCACAACTACCCTCTCAGAACGGTTATGTCGCTTTCATTTCATGCTTCCTTCCCTCACACGATTTTATTCAGCTTCGTGAAAATCCCTCGTAGTAAAGGTGGTTACTGGCAATATTAAAGTTACTGTGTGTGTGTGTGTGTGTGTGTGTGTGTGTGTGTGATATAGTTTGAAAATAATTACAACACCAACATTAATAAGGCTAATGTGCAGTTTCTTCCTGTGCATTCTGGAAAAACATGTAAAGTTCATATCCAGTCCTGCGATATGTATGCCGGTCTCCTTGAAATCCAGGTGCTGACTTTTGTCTCCCAGATAATTTTCATCTTTGGGAGGGCTTATCCCTCAGTGGGGACTGCTGGTGGTGTCACGCTCCTCAAATATCTCATTAAACAAGAGTTTGTTATACAATATGTAATAAGAAATCAAAACCATATGAGCACTCTTTTCACTATGTCTGTGATTTTTGTTTCGCGCAGTCGTCTGACACACACCATAATATATATATATATATATATATATATATATATATATATATATATATATATATATATATATATATATATATATATATATATATATATATATATATACATATATATATATATATATATATATGTATATATATATATATATATATATAGTCTGTGACTATTCATATATATATATATATATATATATATGACTTGTTACATAGCCTATGATTTCATCATCTTTTGTGGTAATTTAACACTTTTTAGTATGCTACATGTTTGGATCACGAGCGTGTTCTGCCTCAGTCCCCCCTTCTACCGTCATAGTAGAGTAAGTCGTTCTCTCTGTTATTCCATTGGGATTTTCAGCTCTCTGTCCCCATGGCTTCATTTGCGCGTCCTTCTTACAAGTTGTATCAAGCTCTGCTGGCCCCTATATAATGAGCTCAGTCTCTGCATCATTGCCACTTAGATCTGCTCCTCATTTTGTTCACATCTCTGTCCTCCCCTGTACAGATATTATTATTGTGAGTGCTCAAGAAATCTCCAAACATCTAGCAGCTGTGTGTAATTTGAGTGTAACTGTTGCTGTATTTTTTCTTGTTCTGTGTAGCATAAGGTTAATTCTTAGGCCTAGTGAGGTCTTTTTTTATTAATGTTGGGTTTTATGTCAGTCATTTTTGATAATAGTTTGTATCTGTAATAATTTATCTGGCATTCACTGAGTATTATCTGGTATCTCATTTTATCAGGGCTGACTTAGATAAATTTACTCTTGCTAATTTCGTGTTAATAGGGGCTATTGCAGTTAACCATATATTTTAACCTGTTTATTTGCCATTACATTATCCTTATGAGTCCTGAATGTTTTGTTGTTAGTTTCAGCATTAAACTTTAACTTGTAATTTTACCTAACTCTTTTGTTTTGAACCTGGAACTTTACCGGACAGTAGTGACTCTTAGTATTCTCACTATAGTGTACGTTATCTTTCTCTGTTCCGGTAACATAAATTTGGCGACCTCATATCAGGATATTCAGGATATTATCATAAGGATATTGCTTGATATTTTGTGACTGTTACTTATTCATGATGTCTACTATTACTACGCTTGATGAAGCCAAAGATTTTTTGTCACATGTGCAAACAGTGTGTGATATAGAAAACAGAATAAAGAATGAACTTAAGCTTGTTGCTCAACAATTGGGAATTGCTGTTCGCTCTCATCATTCTAAAGATCAAATTGTTGACATGATTAATGAAAGCTTGTTTAATGTAACTCCTCCAAATGAGCAAACGCAGATTGAATTAGCTAAGTTACAGCTAGCCCTGCAGGAGGCCCGTGCTAAGGAGGCTGAATTTCAGGCAAAAGCTCGTATTCAAGAGGCTGAGTTTCAGGCAAATGCTAAGGAGGCGGAGTTTCAGGCTCGTGCTAAGGAGGCTGAGTTTCAGGCACAAATTGAAATTGCTAGGATTCAGGCAGACCATGAGCATCGCATGAAACAAGGTGGAACTGGATCATCTAGCTCTGATGATTTTGATGTGGTTAAAAATGTTAAACTTGTCCCTCCTTTTAATGAATCTGATTTAACAAAGTATTTTCAGTTGTTCGAGAGGGTAGCTACAGGTTTTAATTGGCCTAAGGAGTATTGGCCAATACTCCTTCAAACTGTTCTCACCGGTAAAGCTCAAGTAACTTATGCATCTTTGCCTCAGGATCAGTCTGATAATTATGATGTAGTTAAGAGCTTGATTCTTAAGGCCTATGAGCTTGTTCCTGAAGCTTATAGAGGTAAAATTTAGGACAACTTACAAGCAAGATAAGCAATCCCATGTTGAGTATGCAAAAATCAAAGAAGATCTGTTAGAGCAGTGGTTAAATTCTAAGAATGTGGATTCTGATTTTGACAAATTTAAGCAGATGATTTTGCTGGAGGACTTCAAAAGGTGTATTTATAAAGATGTAAGCCTATATCTTGATGAGAAAAGAATAGATAATTTGTCTGATGCTGCAGTTTTAGCTGATGAATATGTTCTCACTCACAAGAGATATTCTAGAGAAAAAGGGAAAGCTGAGAGTAAGTACGTTGCCTCTACTCAGAGTACAGGTAACAGGAAAGAAAATAAAGATGATGTTTCTCAGGAAGTAAATACCAGCTTCACCTCTAGATTTCAGAAAAGTAAATGTACTTATTGTAGTAAGCTTGGTCATACTACGGAGAGATGTTTCAGGAGACAGCGTGATGTGAACAAAAAGGAGTCTTTAAATATTCAGTCAATTGGTCTAGTGTCCACTCTTGAGAGTTCCCAGAATTCTTTAACTGAGTTAACTGAACCTGTTTTGAGGGGTAACTTAAATTCTCATGATGGAGCTCCTCTTTTGAGCAGTAACGTGGGTGACAGTCTCAAGAGTTCATGTGCTAATTTCCTGTCTGATGGTTTTGTCAGTCCTCTGGACAGTAATGACAGGAAATCAGTTAAAATATATCGTGATACAGGTGCTTGCCAATCCCTTATGCTGACCAGTGTTCTAGGCTCTAATGTTAATTCCTCTGATGAAACTGTAATCTTACAAGGTGTAGGGAATAATTACTTCTCTGTCCCTCTGTGCAGAGTGAATTTAGAGTCTGGTTTTGTTAATGGTTCCGTTATGGTTGGGTTGGTTGAGACACTCCCAATGTCAGGTGTAACTTTCTTACTTGGAAATGATATTGGTGGAAGTCAAGTGTGTCCAGCTCCTCAGTTGTCTAGTGAGCCAGTGGCTGCGACCCAGGATTGCGATGTCCCTGATGTGTTCCCTGCATGTGCTGTCACTAGGGCTAAGTCTAAAGTTACTGGTGATTTAGAGGATAATGATGATGATGATGTTATCCTAGCTGACACTTTTCTTGCTAATTTCGACCACTCACCAGATGAGGCAGTACCCCGTAGTGTTGATAATTTGTCTCGTCAAGAGTTGGTTGAGTTGCAGGTTGCTGACCCTGAGTTGTAAGGTCTAGCTAACTCTGCTTACAGTGAAGAAGAGTCAGCCTGTGCTTCTACTTGTTATTATGTAAAGTCAGGAGTACTTATGAGGAAGTTGAGACCCCCAACAGCATCAGCCGACTGTGAATGGGAGGTTGTACATCAAGTTGTCATCCCTCGTGTTTGTAGGCAGGATATCATTAGAGTGGCTCATGATTCCAGTTTGGCAGGACACCTTGGAGTGAGGAAGACTGTGGCACGCATTTTGAAACACTTCTACTGGCCAGGTATCTTCAGGGATGTTTCCTGGTATTGTAAGTCTTGTCACACCTGTCAAGTTGTGGGGAAGTGTAATCAGACCGAAAAGGTTGCACCTCTAGTTCCCATTCCTCCTTTTGAGGCGCCTTTCACCCGTGTGTTGGTGGATATTGTGGGCCCTCTTCCTAAGACTTCTTCAGGATTTTCTTATGTGTTGACCATGATTGATATGGCTACTCGTTATCCTGAAGCCATTCCACTTAGAAATATCTCAGCAAAGAACGTGGTTAAGGAAATGCTAGGGTTCTTCACAAAGTTTGGTCTGCCTAAGGAGGTACAGTCAGACCGGGGAAGTAATTTCATGTCGAATGTTTTCAAGCAGTCTCTGAAAGAGTTGGGCATCTCCCAGATCACGTCTTCAGCTTACCATCCCCAGACCCAAGGAGCGTTGGAGAGATATCATCAAACACTCAAATCGATGCTAAAGAAATAATGTTTGGAAAATCAGAAAGACTTGTATAAAGGTCTTCCATTCGTCGTATTTGACTCAAGATAATTTCCAAATGAATCACTGGGCGTCTCACCTTTTGAACTACTGTTTGGACTTGAAGTAAGAGGACCCCTTGGTTACTCAAGGAATGCTGGCTGTCGGAGGAAGATGACGTCAACCTGCTGGAGTATGTGATGAAGTTCAAAGAACGGCTGTCCACTGCTTTACAGCTGGCGAGAGAATTTAGGAGCTGCTCAGAGAGAAGATGAAGACTTGGTATGATAAGAAGTCCAGGTTACGCCACTTTCAGCCAGGAGATCAGGTTTTGATTCTGCTACCAGTTCATGGGCAACCTCTTCAAGCCAAGTTTAGTGGTCCTTATTTCGTGGAGAAGAAACTCAGTGATGTCAACTATGTCATCGCCACACCAGATCGTAGAAAGAGCAAGCAACTATGTCACATCAACATGCTAAAGTTATATCACAGGCGGGACGAAAATAATCCAGTCTGCACTGTAGCTGTTCGACCTGAGTCTGCAAGTGAAGCTCTCCCATGCAGTATGAGCCTGAGTGATAGTTTGGGGAAGAATCCTGATATCATGAATGATCTCCAGACTAAGCTTTCTCATCTACCTCCTAAGGAAAGGCAGGAGTTTTCGGCATTACTGCAGGAGTACCCGCAAGTGTTCCGTCTCACTCCAGGAAGAACCACTGTGTTGATGCATGATGTCGATGTTGGAGACGCAAAGCCAATTAAACTGCCTCCTTACCGTGTGAACCCGGTGAAAGTTCCTCTCATCGAGAAGGAGCTTGGCTACCTGTTGGACCACAAGATGATTGAGCCCTGTCAGTGTGAGTGGAGTTCTCCTGTCACTCTAGTCCCTAAGCCAGGTGGGTCACAGCGGCTTTGCATTGACTACAGACGTGTTAATCAGATAACCAAAACAGACACTTACCCTCTCCCTCGTGTGGAAGATTGCATAGACAAGATCGGAAAGGCTAGGTACATAAGTAAGTTTGATTTGTTAAAGGGATACTGGCAAGTACCTATGACTGAACGTGCTAGGGAGATCTCATGTTTTGTAACACTAGGAAAGGCTTTTGCATGTTCTGTAATGCCGTATGGTATGAAGAATGCACCAGCCACATTTCAGAAGCTCATGAATGTTGTAACAGAGGGTTTGGCAGGGTGTGTTGTTTATATTGATGATGTATTAATCTTCAGTGACAACTGGAAAGATCACCTATGCCATGTCAGTAAATTTCTTGAGCGTTTGGTTCAGGCTAATCTTGTAGCTAATTT
Organism: Coenobita brevimanus; assembly: GCF_032717465.1. Taxonomy (NCBI): domain Eukaryota; kingdom Metazoa; phylum Arthropoda; class Malacostraca; order Decapoda; family Coenobitidae; genus Coenobita; species Coenobita brevimanus. Next base: position 25,580,502 of record NC_136959.1, on the reverse strand, counting down.
ATCAAAGTGTGAGTTTGGTCAAGCTTAAAGTTCAGTACCTTGGGTATGTAATTGGTGATGAACATGTTGCACCACCAGGAGCTAAGGTTCAGGTTATAAGTGATCTTCCCAGACCTAAAAGTAGGAAA
>NC_136959.1:25570374-25575374 GCF_032717465.1 Coenobita brevimanus | reverse complement strand
ATAAGGAAATCCATAGGTACTAAAGATGTTTGAATCCATCTCCTTTTACCCTCTCAGTGGTGGTGCACAGGGACGCCTTCACTTGGTGGCACCGATATAACTGGTCGGCTTCACTTCCAGGTTACACAGACGTCCCTCAACTCTTTTTCTATCCCCTGAAAGGAGGATGGTGGACTGCAGCAGGAGGGCGAGTTCATCCTGCAGTCCACTGGGTTCAGGTTTCAGATGAACCTGGGGCTACATCCACAACTACCCTCTCAGAACGGTTATGTCGCTTTCATTTCATGCTTCCTTCCCTCACACGATTTTATTCAGCTTCGTGAAAATCCCTCGTAGTAAAGGTGGTTACTGGCAATATTAAAGTTACTGTGTGTGTGTGTGTGTGTGTGTGTGTGTGTGTGTGTGATATAGTTTGAAAATAATTACAACACCAACATTAATAAGGCTAATGTGCAGTTTCTTCCTGTGCATTCTGGAAAAACATGTAAAGTTCATATCCAGTCCTGCGATATGTATGCCGGTCTCCTTGAAATCCAGGTGCTGACTTTTGTCTATTTCAGATAATTTTCATCTTTGGGAGGGGGCTTATCCCTCAGTGGGGACTGCTGGTGGTGTCACGCTCCTCAAATATCTCATTAAACAAGAGTTTGTTATACAATATGTAATAAGAAATCAAAACCATATGAGCACTCTTTTCACTATGTCTGTGATTTTTTTGTTTCGTGACGGGGGTCTGACACCACACCATAATATATATATATATATATATATATATATATATATATATATATATATATATATATATATATATATATATATATATATATATATATATATATATATATATATATATATATATATATATATATATATATATATATATATATATATATATATCTATTGTTACATAGCCTATGATTTCATCATCTTTTGTGTAATTTTAACGCACAGTATGCTACATGTTTGATCACGAGCGTGTTCTGCCTCAGTCCCCCCCTTCTACCGTCATAGTAGAGTAAGTCGTTCTCTCTGTTATTCCGAGTGGGATTTTCAGCTCTCTGTCCCCATGGCTTCATTTGCGCGTCCTTCTTACAAGTTGTATCAAGCTCTGCTGGCCCCTATATAATGAGCTCAGTCTCTGCATCATTGCCACTTAGATCTGCTCCTCATTTTGTTCACATCTCTGTCCTCCCCTGTACAGATATTATTATTGTGAGTGCTCAAGAAATCTCCAAACATCTAGCAGCTGTGTGTAATTTGAGTGTAACTGTTGCTGTATTTTTTCTTGTTCTGTGTAGCATAAGGTTAATTCTTAGGCCTAGTGAGGTCTTTTTTTATTAATGTTGGGTTTTATGTCAGTCATTTTTGATAATAGTTTGTATCTGTAATAATTTATCTGGCATTCACTGAGTATTATCTGGTATCTCATTTTATCAGGGCTGACTTAGATAAATTTACTCTTGCTAATTTCGTGTTAATAGGGGCTATTGCAGTTAACCATATATTTTAACCTGTTTATTTGCCATTACATTATCCTTATGAGTCCTGAATGTTTTGTTGTTAGTTTCAGCATTAAACTTTAACTTGTAATTTTACCTAACTCTTTTGTTTTGAACCTGGAACTTTACCGGACAGTAGTGACTCTTAGTATTCTCACTATAGTGTACGTTATCTTTCTCTGTTCCGTAACATAAATTTGGCGACCTCATATCAGGATATTCAGGATATTATCATAAGGATATTGCTTGATATTTTGTGACTGTTACTTATTCATGATGTCTACTATTACTACGCTTGATGAAGCCAAAGATTTTTTGTCACATGTGCAAACAGTGTGTGATATAGAAAACAGAATAAAGAATGAACTTAAGCTTGTTGCTCAACAATTGGGAATTGCTGTTCGCTCTCATCATTCTAAAGATCAAATTGTTGACATGATTAATGAAAGCTTGTTTAATGTAACTCCTCCAAATGAGCAAACGCAGATTGAATTAGCTAAGTTACAGCTAGCCCTGCAGGAGGCCCGTGCTAAGGAGGCTGAATTTCAGGCAAAAGCTCGTATTCAAGAGGCTGAGTTTCAGGCAAATGCTAAGGAGGCGGAGTTTCAGGCTCGTGCTAAGGAGGCTGAGTTTCAGGCACAAATTGAAATTGCTAGGATTCAGGCAGACCATGAGCATCGCATGAAACAAGGTGGAACTGGATCATCTAGCTCTGATGATTTTGATGTGGTTAAAAATGTTAAACTTGTCCCTCCTTTTAATGAATCTGATTTAACAAAGTATTTTCAGTTGTTCGAGAGGGTAGCTACAGGTTTTAATTGGCCTAAGGAGTATTGGCCAATACTCCTTCAAACTGTTCTCACCGGTAAAGCTCAAGTAACTTATGCATCTTTGCCTCAGGATCAGTCTGATAATTATGATGTAGTTAAGAGCTTGATTCTTAAGGCCTATGAGCTTGTTCCTGAAGCTTATAGAGTAAAATTTAGGACAACTTACAAGCAAGATAAGCAATCCCATGTTGAGTATGCAAAAATCAAAGAAGATCTGTTAGAGCAGTGGTTAAATTCTAAGAATGTGGATTCTGATTTTGACAAATTTAAGCAGATGATTTTGCTGGAGGACTTCAAAAGGTGTATTTATAAAGATGTAAGCCTATATCTTGATGAGAAAAGAATAGATAATTTGTCTGATGCTGCAGTTTTAGCTGATGAATATGTTCTCACTCACAAGAGATATTCTAGAGAAAAAGGGAAAGCTGAGAGTAAGTACGTTGCCTCTACTCAGAGTACAGGTAACAGGAAAGAAAATAAAGATGATGTTTCTCAGGAAGTAAATACCAGCTTCACCTCTAGATTTCAGAAAAGTAAATGTACTTATTGTAGTAAGCTTGGTCATACTACGGAGAGATGTTTCAGGAGACAGCGTGATGTGAACAAAAGGAGTCTTTAAATATTCAGTCAATTGGTCTAGTGTCCACTCTTGAGAGTTCCCAGAATTCTTTAACTGAGTTAACTGAACCTGTTTTGAGGGGTAACTTAAATTCTCATGATGGAGCTCCTCTTTTGAGCAGTAACGTGGGTGACAGTCTCAAGAGTTCATGTGCTAATTTCCTGTCTGATGGTTTTGTCAGTCCTCTGGACAGTAATGACAGGAAATCAGTTAAAATATATCGTGATACAGGTGCTTGCCAATCCCTTATGCTGACCAGTGTTCTAGGCTCTAATGTTAATTCCTCTGATGAAACTGTAATCTTACAAGGTGTAGGGAATAATTACTTCTCTGTCCCTCTGTGCAGAGTGAATTTAGAGTCTGGTTTTGTTAATGGTTCCGTTATGGTTGGGTTGGTTGAGACACTCCCAATGTCAGGTGTAACTTTCTTACTTGGAAATGATATTGGTGGAAGTCAAGTGTGTCCAGCTCCTCAGTTGTCTAGTGAGCCAGTGGCTGCGACCCAGGATTGCGATGTCCCTGATGTGTTCCCTGCATGTGCTGTCACTAGGGCTAAGTCTAAAGTTACTGGTGATTTAGAGGATAATGATGATGATGATGTTATCCTAGCTGACACTTTTCTTGCTAATTTCGACCACTCACCAGATGAGGCAGTACCCCGTAGTGTTGATAATTTGTCTCGTCAAGAGTTGGTTGAGTTGCAGGTTGCTGACCCTGAGTTGTAAGGTCTAGCTAACTCTGCTTACAGTGAAGAAGAGTCAGCCTGTGCTTCTACTTGTTATTATGTAAAGTCAGGAGTACTTATGAGGAAGTTGAGACCCCCAACAGCATCAGCCGACTGTGAATGGGAGGTTGTACATCAAGTTGTCATCCCTCGTGTTTGTAGGCAGGATATCATTAGAGTGGCTCATGATTCCAGTTTGGCAGGACACCTTGGAGTGAGGAAGACTGTGGCACGCATTTTTGAAACACTTCTACTGGCCAGGTATCTTCAGGGATGTTTCCTGGTATTGTAAGTCTTGTCATACCTGTCAAGTTGTGGGGAAGTGTAATCAGACCGAAAAGGTTGCACCTCTAGTTCCCATTCCTCCTTTTGAGGCGCCTTTCACCCGTGTGTTGGTGGATATTGTGGGCCCTCTTCCTAAGACTTCTTCAGGATTTTCTTATGTGTTGACCATGATTGATATGGCTACTCGTTATCCTGAAGCCATTCCACTTAGAAATATCTCAGCAAAGAACGTGGTTAAGGAAATGCTAGGGTTCTTCACAAAGTTTGGTCTGCCTAAGGAGGTACAGTCAGACCGGGAAGTAATTTCATGTCGAATGTTTTCAAGCAGTCTCTGAAAGAGTTGGGCATCTCCCAGATCACGTCTTCAGCTTACCATCCCCAGACCCAAGGAGCGTTGGAGAGATATCATCAAACACTCAAATCGATGCTCAAGAAATACTGTTTGGAACATCAGAAAGACTGGGATAAAGGTCTTCCATTCGTCGTATTTGCCGCAAGAGAATCTCCAAATGAATCACTGGGCTTCTCACCTTTTGAACTACTGTTTGGCCATGAAGTAAGAGGACCCCTTAAGTTACTCAAGGAATGCTGGCTGTCGGAGGAAGATGACGTCAACCTGCTGGAGTATGTGATGAAGTTCAAAGAACGGCTGTCCACTGCTTTACAGCTGGCGAGAGAGAATTTAGGAGCTGCTCAGGAGAAGATGAAGACTTGGTATGATAAGAAGTCCAGGTTACGCCACTTTCAGCCAGGAGATCAGGTTTTGATTCTGCTACCAGTTCATGGGCAACCTCTTCAAGCCAAGTTTAGTGGTCCTTATTTCGTGGAGAAGAAACTCAGTGATGTCAACTATGTCATCGCCACACCAGATCGTAGAAAGAGCAAGCAACTATGTCACATCAACATGCTAAAGTTATATCACAGGCGGGACGAAAATAATCCAGTCTGCACTGTAGCTGTTCGACCTGAGTCTGCAAGTGAAGCTCTCCCATGCAGTATGAGCCTGAGTGATAGTTTGGGGAAGAATCCTGATATCATGAATG
>NC_136959.1:25477874-25565374 GCF_032717465.1 Coenobita brevimanus | reverse complement strand
ATGTACTGTATATATCAGTGTATCTATATGTATACCTGTTTAAGTGTCAGAGTTAATCCCAGGTGGGTATGATTTCTCGCGTCTTAACATCAGGCTTCGTTGACTAGCTTTCAGATCAATAAAATCGTCTGTCGTTAGTTGGAATAGAATACTAGAGTTGTGCCTACCATGAGAGGGTTAGTTGTGATTGCATCAGCACTCAGGCTCCTATGACTCACTCTCAGATGAATAACATCGTCTGGTGTTAGTTGGAATAGCATAGTAGAGTTGTGCCTACTGTGAGAGGGTTAATGACAACAGTATTACCACTGTGGTGGGTGTGTGGCTGAATATGGATGGAGTGAGTGAACGGAGAGGATGACAGTGTAGGATAACCAGACCTATAATTGGCTGTTATGGTTTCTGTCTGTTTCCTTCGTGGTTTGTTTACCCGTCTTTTGGTCGGGATGTATATTTGCCAATCAGTATATGCTTTTACACATTCATCTTCCATTTTTGCACACTTCGAATTGCAAAATATTTATATCCATTAATTTATCTGTTCTTTCACTCCCTAGTACATCTAGTTGTCTATCTGTCTTACTTGGTGGGAAATATGTTTAGGCATTCATGTACCTGTGAGGTACCCTCACTTGAATAAAAAATATCTGACGTCAGCTGTAACAGAGCTGGAGCTGTGCCGACCAGTTGAAGGATAAGACAGCACTGCTTGGCTAGTGCTGTAATCTGCTGGAAAAAAAAAAAATAGTCTGGCGTTACCTGGAATACAATAACAGAATTGTTTCAACGGTGTGAGCGTTGGGGGTGACAGCAATAACATTCTTAGGTTTATGTATTTTGCCTTTCGTCGGAAAAAAAAAAAAAATCTTACGATAGATTGAATGGAACAGGCCTACTCGAGGTGTCTTTTCATACATATGTCTGGTTCATCTCACCAGCGATATGTAAAGTATGCATTTTCTATGTATCAGTGTGTCAGGGTAGTGGCAGGCACAGAGGGGTGGTGGCAGCAATAACAATGTTGATGTACAATATGGGTTAGCAACGTATATGAGGGAGGCTGGTGTGTTGTGGTGGCAGGCACAGAGGGGTGGTGGTAGCAATAACAATGTGGATGTACAATATGGGTTAGCAGTGTATATGAGGGAGGTTGGTGTGTTGTGGTGGGAGGGATTTTTAACCAACACTCACCCAAATAATAACCTTGTATTTTTCATCTGGTTCTTCCTTTGCTGGAGGTATTATTGTATGCTGTATAAAGGCTCCAAAATGCTTGCATCCGTCTGCCTTGGTCACCTAATACCTAATGGTAGGCTTCCCACCCTGCTCGATCACTTCCAGCCTCCCTTTTCAGTCCCTTATCCCTGAGATCACCCTCGTGACCTCGTCCCAGGTCTTTTTCTGTCTGCCATTACAACTTTACCATTGACATTCTCGCTTCTCACTTTCCGCGTTAGATATCGATTTCTGCCACTGTGAGCAGATAATCTGAAAGGTAGATAGATAAACAGATAGATAGTTAAACAAATTAACATGTTAATTAGGTAGATAGGGAGGTAGATAACATGTTAAGTAGGTAGATAAGTAGGTAGACATGAAAGCAATAGGTAGGTCGGTAGGCAGGTAAGTAGATAGATCGATACACTGACAGACGGATAAACAGACATATGGATCAATCGATAGTCTAAGAGCGAATTTTTAGTTACCTAAGCCAGACGAAAATATTATTGTCGTGTTAGAGAGAGAGAGAGAGAGAGACTATGAAAAATATATACGAGCAACGTAACACACACACACACACACACACACACACACACGACTAATTTTGAACCCAGGCTTGATACAGAAAAAGAAACTCTTCGCTTCTAGGGTTCGAACCCAGGCGGTCACTTTCCACACCAGATATCCACCTGTGTTGGCTGTAGGAGTTTCTATCAGGTATTTGTATGGAAAATGTAATCTTCAATTGTATCTGTATCTCTGTCCTTCTGTCTATTTCGTATACATCTCAATCATCTTCATCATCATCATCAGCAGCAGCAGCAGCATCGCCATCATCATTCCACTGTAATGTTAATATCTTTTCTAGTTTTATCCACTCTGACCTATTACTTGTAAGTTAGTTCCTTGGCAGTGCAATATATTTACAGGTTTCTTCCTTCCAACAGGGTCTCTGCCAGCCTCTTCCTCTCACTCCATCTCTGGCCTGCCACTCAGCTAACTAAGTTGTCCTACGGTTCCCGCCTAAGAAGGCATGTATCCCATGTATCCACGTAATAAAGGAATGAATAATACAAACGTTCACCATGAACAATGAACAAATGTTCACTCATAGTGTACAGGGTTGGATCGATTTGTGTACGAGAGAGAGAGAGAGAGAGAGAGAGAGAGAGAGAGAGAGAGAGAGAGAGAGAACTGAAGCAAAAGAAAAATCATCATCTAATCCTGTGTTGCCCATGACGAGCGTAGGAGACCAGGTTGGTCCTGACATTTAAGATGAGAGTGAAGAGCCTCACTCATCCCTGAGTGGGAATACGTGAGCAATAAACCTCAGCTACCTCTTGGATATGGAAACCTTCACGGGCTCAATCCGATTGGAGCACCTTAATTACCCACTAAACAGCCAGGCGCCATAATTTGGTTATATGGTTACCACCCAGCGTAGTAAATAGTTTCCTGGTGTACAGTAAACCATTCGGCTTGTCATTCAGTGTAGAGTCACCCATAGGCAGAGAGAAGAAGAAAGAATGAAGGTAAAAAAAGACAAGAATGGGTGTAGAGTCACTCACAGGCATAAGGAGGAGGAAAGAATGAGGGAAAGAAAGACAGAAGACGACAGAAGGAGAGAAAGAAAGACAGAAGACGACAGAAGGAGAGAAAGCAAGAAGAGAGGAAAGGGCAGTCACCCGAGAGCAGCACTACCAGTGAGTGGATGGTCAGTGCCCCCATCTACCACATACACAAAAGAGTGAGGTTTCAAGTTGGATCCCAGGTCCTCAGTAGCCAGACCCAGTTATCTACCACTGTTGGCTGTTGTTGCTTCTGTTTACCTACCACTGTTGGCTGTTGTTGCTTCTGTTTATCTACCACTGTTGGCTGTTGTTGCTTCTGTTTATCTACCACTGTTGGCTGTTGTTGCTTCTGTTTATCTACCACTGTTGGCTGTTGTTGCTTCTGTTTATCTACCACTGTTGACTGTTGTTGCTTCTGTTTATCTACCACTGTTGGCTGTTGTTGCTTCTGTTTACCTACCACTGTTGGCTGTTGTCGCTTCTGTTTATCTGCCACTTTTGGCTGTTGTTGCTTCTGTTTATCTACCACTGTTGGTTGCTGTTGCTTCTGTTTATCTACCACTGTTGGCTGTTGTTGCTTCTGTTTATCTACCACTGTTGGCTGTTCTCCCTTCTGTTTATCTACCACTGTTGGCTGTTCTCGCTTCTGTTTATCTACCACTGTTGGCTGTTCTCCCTTCTGTTTATCTACCACTGTTGGCTGTTCTCCCTTCTGTTTATCTACCTGTCTGTATAGGTATAATTTCTGTGTATTTTTTAATCTTTTTTATCATTGGCTGCCTCGTAATTCATCCGTTTGTTTGACCATCTTACTCTTTATTTGTCAGTATTAACGTATGTATGTGGACGTATGTATGAATATATGTATGTGTGTATCTATCTAGACATCTTGATCTGCCGTTTTTTACCTGTGATATTTTGAACTACGTATCTACATATCAGTATTTGTGTATGTCTCTATCTATCTATGCATCTATCTGTGTCTACCTATCTACAAATCAGTATTTGTGTATGTCTCTATCTATCTATGCATCTATCTGTGTCTACCTATCTACCTATCAGTATTTGTGTATATCTCTATCTATCTATGCATCTATCTGTGTCTACCTATCTACATATCAGTATTTGTGTATATGTCTCTATCTATCTATGCATCTATCTGTGTCTACCTATCTACATATCAGTATTTGTGTATGTCTCTATCTATCTATGCATCTATCTGTGTCTACCTCTCTACATATCTATCACTGGGTCTGTCTATCGTATCCAGGGTTACCACAACACTGCTGCATGCTTAGGTGTAGTCTTGTTAAATTGTTATGAATCATGAACTCATTTATGATAAGGATAACTTTAGTAATATATTCCAGCTGACGACAGACGGTTTTATTCAGCTGAGAGGGAGTCACAGGAGCCTGAAAATGTTACTTCTATGACCATTAACTCTGTGTCATGCTCAGGATAATTCTGGTATTTTATTCAAGCTGACGCCAGACGAATTTATTATGCTGATAATGAGTCACAGCAGCCAGAGAGAGAGAGAGAGAGAGAGAGAGAGAGAGAGAGAGAGAGAGAGCAAAGAATGAAGAAAATAATACCGCATGAAAACAATCCCGGGGAGATGTGGGGAGTTGTCATAAAACAGTAAAAAGAAACCACATTCAGAAACAGGTTTTGATCCCAGGCCTGACTAACCAGACCCAGTTATCTACCTGTGTTGGCTGTAGTGGTTTCTGTCTGTCATATATCTGGAAAGACTATTGATTGATACGTATAACTATCTACCCATCTGTTCCACTTCTGTCAGTTCCACTTATACTTCAGTAAATCACTTGGTCAATCCATCAGTCGATTTTATGTCTGACAGATCAGGATGGAATAATTTTTAGCAAACGCGGCCTATACCATTCCAAAAGATTTAGACTGGAGTACTATGTGTGTGTGTGTGTGTGTGTGGGTGTGTGTGTATCTATCTATTTATCTATTAGTCAGTGGGTCTGGCCATCCCTCAGGCCACACCCAATGGCAGGCTTCATCCAGGGTGGCCACAACAAAACGCCTTTAACCCTTTGCCTGCCAATTACCTACTTGCAGTTTATTTCCGCTGACGTCACACGATTTTACTATGATGAAGAGAGAAATATGGCCCACCAAAAATGTTAAAACTATCACATTTAACGTTTTGCCCCAGGATATACAACTTCCTGTTTTATTACGGCTTACCACCCACCATTTTGTTACACTCATACACACAGCAGTTATCAAGAAAATATACGACTAATCAACACGGACAAAAACAAAAGTGAGATCACGTGACCAGCAATGGGCTGAAATTCGAAAAAAAGGAAAAAAGAGAAAAAGAAACCATGCACCCTCTCTGGTTCGATCTCGGGCCTCACCAACCACACCCAGATATCTACCTGTGTTGGCTGTCGTGGTTTCTATTTATCTTCTTGAACATTAATCTATTTCCTTTGTCAACTTGCCAGCCAATTCATTTGTCATTTCTGTCTGTGTATTTGTCTAGTCATCGTTTTAAGTAACAACCCATCTACCCATCCATCCAACCGTCCAGCAGTATTAATGTGTCCATCATTCCAGTCACCAACGTATCTATCTGTGTATATATCTGTGTATATGTTGAAGCCTCAGACTTATTCCCGGGTGGGTATTATTTCTCGTGTTTTAAGGTCAGGCTTCTATGACTGACTCTCAGATGAATAAAATCGTCTGTCGTTAGGTGGAATAGAGTACTAGAGTTGCGCCTACCACGAGAGGGTAAGTTTTGATTGCATTAACACTCATGATCCTATGACTCACTCTCAGATAAATAAAATCGTCTGACGTTAGGTGGAATATCATGGTAGAGTTATGCCTACTGTGAGAGGGTTAATGGTAACAGTATTAACACTGTGGTGAGTGCGTCGTTGAATATGGATGAAGGAGCGCGTGAACGGAGGGGAAGACAGTGTAGGATATAAGATCTATTCCTGGTGAAGCAATAGGGAAAGTTATTGTTTTAAAATGAGGAGCAAGGAAACCCGACATGGACATGTGGAATGGAAACCTGGTTCTCTGTGACAAAGCTGGTTTCCTTCCTTGACAGCTGTAAGGGTTTCTTCTCAGTCTAATGACCTTCATTCCTTCGTTCTTGCTGCCTCTTGGCCACTTTTTTTTTTAGCGTGGGAGAGGCTCCTGTAGTGCAAGAGGTCATGGAGGACAGACCAGATTACTCCAGTTCAAATATTCCTTGGTGAAGCTGAATTAAGTCTGTAAGTGGCAAGAATGATGTCGATAATACGTCATCGGACTGAAGAGGTTTAAAATCCCGGTGTGAATTTTATATAATTAAAAATCTACATATCCATCAGTAGGATATTGTTTTATATTTCATATTCTTGTCAGCAGCAGAGGGTTGCATTCAGGATAAGGAAATCCATAGGCACTAAAGATGTTTGAATCCATCTCCTTTTACCCTCTCAGTGGTGGTGCACAGGGACGCCTTCACTTGGTGGCACCGATATAACTGGTCGGCTTCACTTCCAGGTTACACAGACGTCCCTCAACTCTTTTTCTATCCCTTGAAAGGAGGATGGTGGACTGCAGCAGGAGGGCGAGTTCATCCTGCAGTCCACTGGGTTCAGGTTTCAGATGAACCTGGGGCTACATCCACAACTACCCTCTCAGAACGGTTATGTCGCTTTCATTTCATGCTTCCTTCCCTCACACGATTTTATTCAGCTTCGTGAAGATCCCTCGTAGTAAAGGTGGTTACTGGTAATATTAAAGTTACTGTGTGTGTGTGTGTGTGTGTGTGTGTGTGTGTGTGATATAGTTTGAAAATAATTACAACACCAACATTAATAAGGCTAATGTGCAGTTTCTTCCTGTGCATTCTGGAAAAACATGTAAAGTTCATATCCAGTCCTGCGATATGTATGCCGGTCTCCTTGAAATCCAGGTGCTGACTTTTGTCTATTTCAGATAATTTTCATTTTTGGGAGGGGGCTTATCCCTCAGTGGGGACTGCTGGTGGTGTCACGCTCCTCAAATATCTCATTAAACAAGAGTTTGTTATACAATATGTAATAAGAAATCAAAGCCATATGTGCACTCTTTTCACTGTTTCTGTGAATTTTTTATTTGGTGACGAGGGGCTGACACCATATATATATATATATATATATATATATATATATATATATTGTTACGGAACAGAGAAAGATAACGTACACTTTAAGTGAGAATGCTAAAAATCACTACTGTCCCGTAAAGTTCCAGGTTCAAAACAAAAGAGTTAGGTAAAATTACAAGTTAAAGTTTAATGCTCAAACTAACAACAAAACATTCAGAACTCATAAGGATAATGTAATGGCAAAAACAGGTTAAATATATGGTTAACTGCAATAGCCTCTATTAACACGAAATTAGCAAGAGTAAATTTATCTAAGTCAGCCCTGATAAAATGAGATACCAGATAATACTCAGTGAATGCCAGATAAATTATTACAGATACAAAATAATATTAAAACTGATGGACATAAAGATCTCTACATGAATTACAAAAACTTCACTAGGCCTACAAATTAAACTTATGCTATACAGTACAAGAAAAATACCACAGTTATACTCAAATTACACACAGCTGCTAGATGTTTGAAGATTTCTTGAGCACTCACAATAATAATATCTGTACAGGGGAGGACAGAGATGTGAACAAAATGAGGAGCAGATCTAAGTGGCAATGATGCAGAGACTGAGCTCATTATATAGGGGCCAGCAGAGCCTGATACAACTTGAAAGCAGGACGCGCAAATGAAGCCATGGGGACAAAGAGCTGATAATCCCGCTCTAAGCAACAGAGAGAACGACTTACTCTACTATAACGGTAGAAGGGGGGAACTGAGGCAGAACACGCTCGTGATCAAACCTGCAGCATACTGAGCGTTAAAATTACACAAAGGATGATGAAATCATAGGCTATGTAACACCTCCCCACAAAGAAAAAGAAATTTACAAAGGAAATTTCTTATTACTCTAAAACAATCTGTCTAAAGTCTAGATAAGCAATCTGCAATAACATTTTCTTTCCCCTTGACATGTTGTATATCTAATGAATACTCCTGAAGAAGTAGACTCCATCTTGTCAATCTCTGATTTTTATCTTTAAACTTACTAAGGAATTTCAGTGGGTTATGATCGGTATAAATGACTATGGGGTCAAAACCAGAACACAAATAAAATGAAAAATGCTGTAAACCCAAAATCAAGGCCAAAAGCTCTTTCTCAATAGTGGAGTAGTTCTTTTGAGGTGGAGTGAACTTCTTACTGTAGTAAGATACAGGGTGTTCAATACCCTGATCATCCTCTTGCAGCAAAACAGCCCCAGCTCCTGTATCACTTGCATCAACAGCCATCTTAAAAGGCTTAGCAAAATTTGGAGTAGCGAGCACTGGCTGACTTAATAGAATAGCTTTAAGTTTGTTGAAAGAGGATTCACAGTTATCGGTCCAGACAAATTTAACTCCCTTTTTCAGTAGGTCTGTAAGTGGTGATACAAGAATAGAAAAGTTAAGAACAAATCTCCTGTAATAACCTACCATTCCCAAAAATCTTTGTAGCTCTTTCCTACTTTTAGGTCTGGGAAGATCACTTATAACCTGAACCTTAGCTCCTGGTGGTGCAACATGTCCATCACCAATTACATACCCAAGGTACTGAACTTCAGCTTGACCAAACTCACACTTTGATAAATTAGCTACAAGATTAGCATGAACTAAACGGTCAAGAAAATTACTGACATGGCATAGGTGATCTTTCCAGTTGTCACTGAAGATTAATACATCATCAATATAAACAACACACCCTGCCAAACCCTCTGTTACAACATTCATGAGCTTCTGAAATGTGGCTGGTGCATTCTTCATACCATACGGCATTACTGAACATGCAAAAGCCTTTCCTAATGTTACAAAACATGAGATCTCCCTAGCACGTTCAGTCATAGGTACTTGCCAGTATCCCTTTAACAAATCAAACTTACTTATGTACCTAGCCTTTCCGATCTTGTCTATGCAATCTTCCACACGAGGGAGGGGGTAAGTGTCTGTTTTGGTTATCTGATTAACACGTCTGTAGTCAATGCAAAGCCTCTGTGACCCACCTGGCTTAGGGACTAGAGTGACAGGAGAACTCCACTCGCTCTGACAGGGCTCAATCATCTTGTGGTCCAACAGGTAGCCAAGCTCCTTCTGGATGAGAGGAACTTTCACTGGGTTCACACGGTAAGGAGGCAATTTAATTGGCTTTGCGTCTCCAACATCGACATCATGCATCAACACAGTGGTTCTTCCTGGAGTAGCACGGAACACTTGCGGGTACTCCTGCAGTAATGCCGAAAACTCCTGCCTTTCCTTAGGAGGTAGATGAGAAAGCTTAGTCTGGAGATCATTCATGATATCAGGATTCTTTCCCAAACTATCACTCAGGCTCATACTGCATGGGAGAGCTTCACTTGCAGACTCGGGTGGAACAGCTACAGTGCAGACTGGATTATTTTCGTCCCGCCTGTGATATAACTTTAGCATGTTGATGTGACAAAGTTGCTTGCTCTTTCTACGATCTGGTGTGGCGATGACATAGTTGACATCACTGAGTTTCTTCTCCACGAAATAAGGGCCACTAAACTTGGCTTGAAGAGGTTGCCCATGAACTGGTAGCAGAATCAAAACCTGATCTCCTGGCTGAAAGTGGCGTAACCTGGACTTCTTGTCATACCAAGTCTTCATCTTCTCCTGAGCAGCTCCTAAATTCTCTCTCGCCAGCTGTAAAGCAGTGGACAGCCGTTCTTTGAACTTCATCACATACTCCAGCAGGTTGACGTCATCTTCCTCCGACAGCCAGCATTCCTTGAGTAGCTTAAGGGTCCTCTTACTTCATGGCCAAACAGTAGTTCAAAAGGTGAGAAGCCCAGTGATTCATTTGGAGATTCTCTTGCAGCAAATACAACGAATGGAAGACCTTTATCCCAGTCTTTCTGATGTTCCAAACAGTATTTCTTGAGCATCGATTTGAGTGTTTGATGATATCTCTCCAACGCTCCTTGGGTCTGGGGATGGTAAGCTGAAGACGTGATCTGGGTGATGCCCAACTCTTTCAGAGACTGCTTGAAAACGTTTGACATGAAATTACTTCCCCGGTCTGACTGTACCTCCTTGGGCAGACCAAACTTTGTGAAGAACCCTAGCATTTCCTTAACCACGTTCTTTGCTGAGATATTTCTAAGTGGAATGGCTTCAGGATAACGAGTAGCCATATCAATCATGGTCAACACATAAGAAAATCCTGAAGAAGTCTTAGGAAGAGGGCCCACAATATCCACCAATACACGGGTGAAAGGCGCCTCAAAAGGAGGAATGGGAACTAGAGGTGCAACCTTTTCGGTCTGATTACACTTCCCCACAACTTGACAGGTGTGACAAGACTTACAATACCAGGAAACATCCCTGAAGATACCTGGCCAGTAGAAGTGTTTCAAAATGCGTGCCACAGTCTTCCTCACTCCAAGGTGTCCTGCCAAACTGGAATCATGAGCCACTCTAATGATATCCTGCCTACAAACACGAGGGATGACAACTTGATGTACAACCTCCCATTCACAGTCGGCTGATGCTGTTGGGGGTCTCCACTTCCTCATAAGTACTCCTGACTTTACATAATAACAAGTAGAAGCACCAGCTGACTCTTCCTCACTGCAAGCAGAGTTAGCTAGACCTTTCAACTCAGGGTCAGCAACCTGCAACTCAACCAACTCTTGACGAGACAAATTATCAACATTACGGGGTACTGCCTCATCTGGTGAGTGGTCCAAATTAGCAAGAAAAGTGTCAGCTAGGATAACATCATCATCATTATCCTCTAAATCACCAGTAACTTTAGACTTAGCCCTAGTGACAGCACATGCAGGGAACACATCAGGGACATCACAATCCTGGGACGCAGCCACTGGCTCACTAGACAACTGAGGAGCTGGACACACTTGACTTCCACCAATATCATTTCCAAGTAAGAAAGTTACACCTGACATTGGGAGTGTCTCAACCAACCCAACCATAACGGAACCATTAACAAAACCAGACTCTAAATTCACTCTGCACAGAGGGACAGAGAAGTAATTATTCCCTACACCTTGTAAGATTACAGTTTCATCAGAGGAATTAAAATTAGAGCCTAGAACACTGGTCAGCATAAGGGATTGGCAAGCACCTGTATCACGATATATTTTAACTGATTTCCTGTCATTACTGTCCAGAGGACTGACAAAACCATCAGACAGGAAATTAGCACATGAACTCTTGAGAGTGTCACCCACGTTACTGCTCAAAAGAGGAGCTCCATCATGAGAATTTAAGTTACCCCTCAAAGCAGGTTCAGTTAACTCAGTTAAAGAATTCTGGGAACTCTCAAGAGTGGACACTAGACCAATTGACTGAATATTTAAAGACTCCTTTTTGTTCACATCACGCTGTCTCCTGAAACATCTCTCCGTAGTATGACCAAGCTTACTACAATAAGTACATTTACTTTTCTGAAATCTAGAGGTGAAGCTGGTATTTACTTCCCGAGAAACATCATCCTTATTCTCTTTCCTGTTACCTGTACTCTGAGTAGAGGCAACGTACTTACTCTCAGCTTTCCCTTTTTCTCTAGAATATCTCTTGTGAGTGAGAACATACTCATCAGCTAAAACTGCAGCATCAGACAAATTATCTATTCTTTTCTCATCAAGATATAGGCTTACATCTCTACTAATACACCTTTTGAAATCCTCCAGCAAAATCATCTGCTTAAATTTACCAAAATCAGAATCCACATTCTTAGAATTTAACCACTGCTCTAACAAATCTTCTTTGATTTTTGCATACTCAACATGGGATTGCTTATCTTGCTTATAAGTTGTCCTAAATTTTACTCTATAAGCTTCAGGAACAAGCTCATAGGCCTTAAGAATCAAGCTCTTAACTACATCATAATTATCAGACTGATCCTGAGGCAAAGATGCATAAGTCACTTGAGCTTTACCGGTGAGAACAGTTTGAAGGAGTACTGGCCAATACTCCTTAGGCCAATTAAAACCTGTAGCTACCCTCTCAAACAACTGAAAATACTTTGTTAAATCAGATTCATTAAAAGGAGGGACAAGTTTAACATTTTTAGCCACATCAAAATCATCAGAGCTAGATGATCCAGTTCCACCTTGTTTCATGCGATACTCATGGTCTGCCTGAATCCTAGCAATTTCAACTTGTGCCTGAGCCTGTACCTGTGCCTCTTGAATACGAGCATTTGCCTCCTTAACATCAGCCTCCTTAGCACGTGCTTGAAATTCAGCTTCCTTCACACGAGCCTCCTGCAGGGCTAGCTGTAACTTAGCTAATTCAATCTGCGTTTGCTCATTTGGAGGAGTTACATTAAACAAGCTTTCATTAATCATGTCAACAATTTGATCTTTAGAATGATGAGAGCGAACAGCAATTCCCAATTGTTGAGCAACAAGCTTAAGTTCATTCTTTGTTCTGTTTTCTATATCACACACTGTTTGCACATTTGACAAAAAATCTTTGGCTTCATCAAGTGTAGAAATAGTAGCCATCATGAATATATCACAGTCACAAAATATCAAACAATATCCTTATGATAATATCCTGAATATCCTGATATGAGGTCGCCAAATTTATGTTACGGAACAGAGAAAGATAACGTACACTTTAAGTGAGAATGCTAAAAATCACTACTGTCCCGTAAAGTTCCAGGTTCAAAACAAAAGAGTTAGGTAAAATTACAAGTTAAAGTTTAATGCTCAAACTAACAACAAAACATTCAGAACTCATAAGGATAATGTAATGGCAAAAACAGGTTAAATATATGGTTAACTGCAATAGCCTCTATTAACACGAAATTAGCAAGAGTAAATTTATCTAAGTCAGCCCTGATAAAATGAGATACCAGATAATACTCAGTGAATGCCAGATAAATTATTACAGATACAAAATAATATTAAAACTGATGGACATAAAGATCCCTACATGAATTACAAAAACTTCACTAGGCCTACAAATTAAACTTATGCTATACAGTACAAGAAAAATACCACAGTTATACTCAAATTACACACAGCTGCTAGATGTTTGGAGATTTCTTGAGCACTCACAATAATAATATCTGTACAGGGGAGGACAGAGATGTGAACAAAATGAGGAGCAGATCTAAGTGGCAATGATGCAGAGACTGAGCTCATTATATAGGGGCCAGCAGAGCCTGATACAACTTGTAAGCAGGACGCGCAAATGAAGCCATGGGGACAAAGAGCTGATAATCCCGCTCTAAGCAACAGAGAGAACGACTTACTCTACTATAACGGTAGAAGGGGGGAACTGAGGCAGAACACGCTCGTGATCAAACCTGCAGCATACTGAGCGTTAAAATTACACAAAGGATGATGAAATCATAGGCTATGTAACAATATATATATATATGAGGGGCTGACACCATATATATATACTGTATATCACTTGACAGGTCGTCACTTGTCATCTCTCTCTCTCTCTCTCTCTCTCTCTCTCTCTCTCTCTCTCTCTCTCTCTCTCTCTCTCTCTCTCTCTCTCTCTCTCTCTCGTGTATATAAGTGCACCAGCAATGGGTCTTATATCCTACACTCTCTTCCTCTCCGTTCACGCACTCCTTCATCCATATTCCACCACGCACCCACCACAGTGTTAATACTGTTACCATTAACCCTCTCACAGTAGGCACAACTCTCCTATGCTATTCCAACTAACACCAGACGATGTTATTCATCTGAGAGTGAGTCATAGGAGCCTGAGTGCTAATGCAATCACAACTAACCCTCTCATGGTAGGCACAACTCTAGTATTCTATTCCAACTAACGACAGACGATTTCATTGATCTGAAAGCTAGTCAACGAAGCCTGATGTTAAGACGCGAGAAATAATACCCACCTGGGATTAACTCTGACACTTAAACAGGTATACATATAGATACACTGATATATACAGTACTGTACATAACTGGCTGGAAGGATGGACACAAGACAATTGGAGGAGGGATGGATGGGTGGATGGATTGATGGTTGAAATGATGAATAAACAAACACACAGACCATCAATCCATCCATCCATCCCTCCTCCAATTGTCTTGTGTCCATCCTTCCAGCCACTTATGTACAGTACTGTATATATCAGTGTATCTATCTGTGTACCTGTTTAAGTGTCAGAGTTAATCCCAGGTGGGTATGATTTCTCGCGTCTTAACATCAGGCTCCGTTGACTAGCTTTCAGATGAATAAAATCGTCTGTCGTTAGTTGGAATAGAATACTAGAGTTGTGCCTACCATGAAAGGGTTAGTTGTGATTGCATTAGCACTCAGGTTCCTATGACTCACTCTCAGATAAATAAAATCGTTTGTTGTTAGGTGGAATAGCATAGTACAGTAGAGTTGTGCCTACTATGAGAGGGTTAATGGTAACAGTATTAACACTGTGGTGGGTGCGTGATGGAATATGGATGAAGGAGTGCGTGAACGGAGAGGAAGACAGTGTAGGATATAAGACCCATTGCTGGTGCACTTACATATACGAGAGAGAGAGAGAGAGAGAGAGAGAGAGAGAGAGAGATCACAAGTGACGACCTGTCAACTGATATATATATATATATATATATATATATATATATATATATATATATATATATATATATATATATATATATATATATATATATATATATAGTATTATATATATATATAAAGAAACCCATACCAACCTCAAGGTTAGATATCGGTCCCCCCCTAACCAGACCTATAATTGGCTGTTATGGTTTCTGTCTGTCTGTTTCCTTCGTGGTTTGTTTACCCGTCTTTTGGTCGGGATGTATATTTGCCAATCAGTATATGCTTTTACACATTCATCTTCCATTTTTGCACACTTCGAATTGCAAAATCTTTATATCCATTAATCTACCTGTTCTTTCACTCCCTAGTACATCTAGTTGTCTATCTGTCTTTCCTGGTGGGAAATATGTTTAGGCATTCATGCACCTGTGAGGTACCCTCACTTGAATAAAAAATATCTGATGTCAGCTGTAACAAAATTAGAGTTGTGCCGACCAGATGAAGGATAAGACAGCACTGCTTGGCTAGTGCTGTAATCCGCTGAAAAAAAAATCGTCTGGCATTACCTGGAATACAATAACAGAATTGTTTCAACGGTGTGAGCGTGGGGGGTGACAGCAATAACATTGTCAGGTTATATATTTTGCCCTTGGTCGGAAAAAAATAAAAATCTTACGATAGACGGAATGGAACAGGCCTACTCGAGGTGTCTGTTTATACGTATGTCTGGTTCATCTCACCAGTGATATGTTAAGTATGCATTTTCTATGTATCAGTGTGTCAGGATAGTGACAGGCACAGAGGGGTGGTGGTAGCAATAACAATGTGGATGTACAATATGGGTTAGCAGCGGATATCAGGGAGGAAGGTGTGTTGTGGTGGCAGACACAGAGGGGTGGTGGTAGCAATAACAATGTGGATGTACAATATGGGTTAGCAGTGTATGTGAGGGAGGCTGGTGTGTTGTGGTGGCAGGCACAGAGGGGTGGTGGTAGCAATAACAATGTGGATGTACAATATGGGTTAGCAGTGTATGTGAGGGAGGCTGGTGTGTTGTGGTGGGAGGGATTTTTAACCAACACTCACCCAAATACTAACCTTGTATTTTTCGTCTGGTTCTTCCTTTGCTGGAGGTATTATTGTATCCTGTATAAAGGCTCCAAAATGTTTGCATCCGTTTCCTTGGTCACCTAATACCTAATGGTAGGCTTCCCACCCTGCTCGATCACTTCCAGCCTCCCTTTTCAATCCCTTATCCCTGAGATCACCCTCGTGACCTCGTCCCAGGTCTTTTTCGGTCTGCCATTACAACTTTACCATTGACATTCACGCTTCTCACTTTCCGCGTTAGATATCGATTTCTGCCACTGTGAGCAGATAATCTGAAAGGTAGATAGATAAACAGATAGATAGTTAAACAATTAACATGTAAAGTAGGTAAATAGGGAGGTAGATAACATGTTAAGTAGGTAGATAAATAGGTAGACATGAAAGCAATAGGTAGGTCGGTAGGTAGGTAAGTAGATAGATCGATACACGACAGACTGATAAACAAACATATGGATCTATCGATAGTCTAAGAGCGAATTTTTAGTTACCTAAGCCAGAAGAAAATATTATCGTCGTGTTAGAGAGAGAGAGAGAGACTATGAAATATATATACGAGCAACGTAAAACTCACACACACACACACACACGAACCTAATTTTGAACCCAGGCTTGATACAGAAAAAAAAACTTCGCTTCTAGGGTTCGATCCCAGGCGGTCACTGTCCACACCAGATATCCACCTGTGTTGGCTGTAGGAGTTTCTGTCAGGTATTTGTACGGAAAATGTAATCTTCAATTGTATCTGTATCTCTGTCCTTCTGTCTATACATCTCAATATGCTAAACAGTGATTCTGCCAGATACATGCATGGAAAAAGTTATCTTTAACTTTACCAGAATCTCTTTCTTCCTATACATCCCAATTTGTTAAACAATGATCCTATTTGTCTTTCATGTCAATTCAGCTTAACTGTATCATTTAATTCTATTTTTTTTTAAATCTGCAGTTCCATTTGTCTATCTATCTATGTATTTATCAATTTACCTTTATATCCGGACAGTTCTATATGTCTTCTTGTCTATTCTGAGTATTTACCTATCTTCTTTCTTTGTCACTTAGTTCAACCATTTTTGTCACAAGAGACCGACTCTAGACCTCTCTATTGCCACTCATCATCATCATCAGCAGCAGCAGCAGCAGCAGCAGCAGGCCATCATCATTCCACTGTAATATTAATATCTTTTCTAGTTTTCTCCACTCTGACCTATTAACTGGAAGTTAGTTCCTTGGCAGTGCAATATATTTACAGGTTTCTTCCTTCCAACAGGGTCTCTGCCAGCCTCTTCCTCTCACTCCATCTCTGGGCTGCCACTAAGCTATCTTAGTTGTCCTACGGTTCCCGCCTAAGAAGACATGTATCCCAAGTATCCACGTATTAAAGGAATGAGTAATAGAAACGTTCACCATGTACAATGAACAAATATTCACTCATAGTGTACAGGGATGGATTGATTTGTTTACGAGAGAGAGAGAGAGAGAGAGAGAGAGAGAGAGAGAGAGAGAGAGAGAGAGAGAGAGAGAGTGAACTGAAGCAAAAGAAAAATCATCATCTAATCCTGTGTTGCCCCATGACGAGCGTAGGAGACCGGGGTTGGTTCTGACATTTAAGATGAGAGTGAAGAGCCTCACTCATCCCTGAGTGGGAATACGTGAGCAATAAACCTCAGCTACCTCTTGGATATGGAAACCTGCACGGGCTCAATCCGATTGGAGCACCTTAATTACCCACTAAACAGCCAGGCGCCATAATTTGGTTATATGGTTACCACCCAGCGTAGTAAATAGTTTCCTGGTGTACAGGAAACCATTTGGCTTGTCGTTCAGCGTAGAGTCACCCATAGGCAGAGAGAAGAAGAAAGAATGAAGGTAAAAAAGACAGAAGAATGAGTGTAGAGTCACTCATAGGCATAAGGAGGAGGAAAGAATGAGGGAAAGAAAGACAGAAGACGACAAAAGGAGAGAAAGAAAGACAGAAGATGACAGAAGGAGAGAAAGAAAGAAGAGAGGAAAGGGCAGTCACCCGAGAGCAGCACTACCAGTAAGTGGATGGTCAGTGCCCCCACCTACCACATACACAAAAGAGTGAGGTTTATGGCTGGATCCCGGGTGTTCAGTAACCAGACCCAGTTATCTACCACTGTTGCATGTTGTCGCTTCTGTTTATCTACCACTGTTGGCTGTTGTCGCTTCTGTTTATCTACCACTGTTGGCTGTTGTCCCTTCTGTTCATCTACCACTGTTGGCTGTTTTCACTCTTCATCTACCACTGTTGGCTGTTGTCGCTTCTGTTTATCTACCACTGTTGGCTGTTGTTGCTTCTGTTTATCTACCACTGTTGGCTGTTGTTGCTTCTGTTTATCTACCACTGTTGGCTGTTGTTGCTTCTGTTTATCTACCACTGTTGGCTATTCTCGCATCTTTTTATCTACCACTGTTGGCTGTTCTCGCTTCTGTTTATCTACCATTGTTGGCTGTTCTCGCTTCTGTTTATCTACCACTGTTGGCTGTTCTCCCTTCTGTTTATCTACCACTGTTGGCTGTTCTCGCTTCTGTTTATCTACCTGTCTGTATAGATATAATTTCTGTGTATTTTTTAATCTTTTTTATCATTGTTTGGCTGCCTCGCAATTCATCCGTTTGTTTGACCATCTTCCTCTTTATTTGTCAGTATTAACGTTTTTATGTGTACATATGTATGAATATATGTATGTGTGTATCTATCTATACATCTTGATCGGTCTTTTTTTACCTGTGATATTTTTAACTATGTATCTACATATCAGTATTTTTGTATATTTTTCTGTCTGTCTATGCATCTATCTGTGTCTACCTATCTACATATCAGTATTTGTGTATATGTCTCTATCTATCTATGCATCTATCTGTGTCTACCCATCTACATATCAGTATTTGTGTATATGTCTCTATCTATCTATGCATCTATCTGTGTCTACCTATCTACATATCAGTATTTGTGTATATGTCTCCATCTATCTATGCATCTATCTGTGTCTACCTATCTACATATCAGTATTTGTATATGTCTCTATCTATTTGTGCATCTATCTGTATCTACATATCTACATATCTATCACTGGGTCTGTCTACCGTGTCCAGGGTCACCACAACACTGCTGCATGCTTAGGTGTAGTCTTGTTAAATTGTTATGAATCATTAACTCTTTTATGATAAGGATAACTTTAGTAATATATTCCAGCTGACGACAGACGGTTTTATTCAGGTGAGAGTGAGTCATAGGAGCCTGAAAATGTTACTTCTGTGACCATTAACTCTGTGTCATGCTCAGGATAATTCTGGCATTTTATTCAAGCTGACGCCAGACGAATTTACGCTGATAATGAGTCACAGCAGCCAGAGAGAGAGAGAGAGAGAGAGAGAGAGAGAGAGAGAGAGAGAGAGAGAGAGAGAGGGCGAGAGAGACCAAAGGATCACAAGACTAATACCGCAAGGAAAAAATTCCAAATCGGGGGAGTTCTCATAAAATTGAAAAAACAGAAGCCTCAATCCATGATAGGTATCGACCCAGGCCTGACTAACCAGACCCAGTTATCTACCTGTGTTGGCTGTAGTGGCTTCTGTTTGTCATACATCTGGAAGGTCTTTTTGTCAGTATGTATAACTATCTATAAATCTACTTCACCCTGTCTATCCATCCAGGTGTAATAAAATCTTTTAGTCAATCTATCGCCCCATTTTATCAGTCCAAGAAAGCAGGATGGTATAATGTTTCGCAACACGCCCTATACCATCAAGCGAGATTCAGCGTACACATGTGAGTGTGTGTGTGTGTGTGTGTGTGTGCTTTAACTCGTAGTATTTTGGGTGGATATCAATGACACCTCGCAGGTCAAGTCTTTATGTTGCTGGAACTGTCTTGCACTACATACAGTTTTACAACCATGATTTTTGGGGTCAGCCCTGTAACATAATGAACCACTCTCAGAAATAATTAACCGAGAGCATGTATGGCTTCGATATCATCATACACGTTATACAATGGACTCTCATCCGTAATGCAATTATTTAAGAGCGATATCCCATCTTCCCTCGCAATGATTCTTGGTAGGTCAGCACCTCCAAAAATGTAAACAATGTGAAATAGGGGACAGTGAACACATGGGATTCAACGAACTCGGGATACATACCAAAGGACTGGACATGAAGCTTGTATGTTTTATCTGAATGCACAGGAAGAAACTGTAAATTTACCTTATTAATCTCTCTCTCTCTCTCTCTCTCTCTCTCTCCCAGTTTATAAGCATGTGTGATATGTGTATGTGTGAGTGTATAACTGTGTGTGTGTGTGTGTGTGTGTGTGTGTGTGTGTATGTGTGTGTGTGTGTATCTATGTATCTATCTATTTATCTATTAGACAGTCTGGCCATCCCTCAGGCCACACCCAATGGCAGGGTTCATCCAGGGTGTGTGTGTGTGTGTGTGTGTGTGTGTGTGTGTGTGTGTGTGTGTGTGTGTGTGTGTGTGTGTGTGTGTGTGTGTGTGTGTGTGTGTGTGTGTGTGTGTGTGTATCTATCTATTTATCTATTAGTCAGTGGGTCTGGCCATCCCTCAGGCCACACCCAATGGCAGGCTTCATCCAGGGTGGCCACAACAAAACGCCTTTAACCCTTTGCCTGCCAATTACCTACTTGCAGTTTATTTCCGCTGACGTCACACGATTTTACTATGATGAAGAGAGAAAAATGGCCCACCAAAAATGTTAAAACTATCCCATTTAACGTTTTGCCCCAGGATATACAACTTGCTGTTTTATTACGGCTTACCACCCACCATTTTGTTACACTCATACACACAGCAGTTACAAAGAATATAGACAAACTAGCCAACATAGACACAAAATACGCCTGAGACCAAGTGACCAGCAATGGGTTGAAATTTGAAAGAAAATAAACCTACCTCCCTATGTGATTTGATCTCAAGCATTACTAACCACGCCCAGATATCTACCTGTGTTGGCTGTCGTGGTTTCTATTTATCATCTTGAACATTAATCTGTTTTCTCTGTCAATTTGCCAACCTATACATTTGTCCATTTCTGTCTGTGTGTTTGTTTAATCATCTTTTTAACCATCCATCAATCATTCCATCCTAACATTCATCCAATCACCAACTGTATTGTGTCCATCCTTCCAACCACCTATGTACTGTATCTGTCTGTCTATCTGTTTATCTTTTCAAGTCTCAGAGTTAATCCCGGGTGGGTCTTATTACTCGTGTCTTAACATCAGGTTACTGTGACTCACTCTTAGATGAATAACATCATTTGGCGTCAGTTGGAATAGAGTACTTGAGTTGTGCCTACCATGAGAGGGTTAGTTGTGATTGCCTTAGCACTCAGGTTCCTTCGACTCACTCTCAAATGAACAAAATCGTCTAGCGTTAGGTGGAATTGCATAATAGAGTTGTTCCTACTGTGAGAGGGTTAATGATAATATTCTAAACCCATTAGCTCCCAGGGTTCCGGTGCGAGGGATTTTGCTGGGAGGGTACTAAGCGTACCTCCCTTCGCCTGTCGGCTCATAGTCGCCAAGCTCATAGGTTCCTACCCCAGGATTTCCTTCTTTATTAACCATTGAAAATGCCCAGCTCCGGCCTATACTGAGGACGCTGGGCGGAAATGGGTTAACACTGTGGTGGATGCGTGATGGAGTATGGATGAAGAAGTGCGTGAACGGAGAGGAAGACTGTCTAAGATATAAGACCCATTGCTGGTGCACTAAAATACACGAGAGAGAGAGAGAGAGAGAGAGAGAGAGAGAGAGAGATCCTGTTAAATGCAGATCAGGCACCGAACTTAGTATGGTTTACGTATTGATTAAGCTGTGAAAGCCCTCTTATGGTTCGATCCCGGGCCATGGGTATCCAGACCCAGTTATGTACAAGTGTCGGCCGGTATGACTTCTGTCCCTCAAATGTAACCATAACGTATTTGTCTCCCTGTCTACATATAAATTCAAAGCATTGCATCTATTAACTCCTGGAACTTTCAATCAAACATCATCTTAAAAAAGAAATACATTTAATTAGCACCGAAGTGGTGACATGTGGAGATGTAGGAGGACTATTGGGCCCCAAGGAGGACTATTGGGACTTGGGAATAGGCCCTGAAGCCTTTGCCCAGAGTAGGACACATAATTAAAAAAAAAATCATTATCACTTTCATCATCATCTTCGTGGTGGTCAACATCATTTTCGCCATAGTCATCGTCGGTATCCATCATCATCATCATCATCATCGTAGTCATCGTCGTCGTCACCACCATTATCATCATCATCATCATCATCCGGACCATATTTGCCATTGATATTTGGCATGAGTTAAAAACTGTAGTAAATGTAATAATTAGCGAATAGATAAGATAAAGAAGGTAAATATGAATGAGGGAGATAAGGTTGTGTGTGAGAAGAGTATTTTTGTGTTGTTGTTGGTGGGGCGAGAGGATTATATTGGGCAGAGGAGAGCAGCCTAGTAGTGAAGGTGGTTAAGGAAGGCTGCAGCAAACCCGTCTACTTCACAAAGTCTCTCCTGAGCTGAGTAAAGTACTGTGTGGATAGCAAGAATACAGTGAAGAAGACCTCACCGTACTGAAGGGGTTATGAACACAGTTGGCTACATGGCATGAGGACTGGCAGAGAGAGAGAGAGAGAGAGAGAGAGAGAGAGAGAGAGAGAGAGAGAGAGAGAGAGAACATTACACCGACAGGCGCAAATCAGTTGTAACAAATGCAAAAATGAATCCAATTTTGAACCCGAACGAGATACAAAAAGAGAAACTCTCGCGGCTGGGTTCGATCCCGAGTCCTGCCAATCCAAACCGACACATCCACCTGTGATTTTGTTGGAGATTCTTCCATATTTATGTACGGCCACTTGTATCAGTGCAACTATTTATTATGTCTATCTATCTGTCTATCTACCTATGTATCTATTTGTATAACTATCTTATTGTCTACCCCTCTTTATATGTATCAATCCCTACACCTCGCACGATAAACCAATTAGTCCGACCATTAGGCTTTCATTCACAGGATTTACTGTTTCTGTCTCAATTACCATTATTACCGGGTCTAATTATTTCTAAATCTATCTGTCCATCTCCGTATTTGTCGATCTATGTTTCAATATCTATCTATCTATCTTTCTAAATCTGCCAATCTGTCCAATATATCTCAGTCAGTCTGTTACCAATCTGTGTATGAGGGGGGGTTGTGTGTGTGTGTGTGTGTGTGCGTGTGTGTGTCTAGTTATCTATTAGTCAGTGGGTCTGGCCATCCCTCAGGCCACACCCAATGGCAAGCTTCATCCAGGGTGTGTGTGTGTGTGTGTGTGTGTGTGTGTGTGTGTGTGTGTGTGTATCTATCTATTTATCTATTAGTCAGTGGGTCTGGCCATCCCTCAGGCCACACCCAATGGCAGGCTTCATCCAGGGTGGCCACAACAAAACGCCTTTAACCCTTTGCCTGCCAATTACCTACTTGCAGTTTATTTCCGCTGACTTCACACGATTTTACTATGATGAAGAGAGAAATATGGCCCACCAAAAATGTTAAAACTATCACATTTAACGTTTTGCCCCAGGATATACAACTTGCTGTTTTATTACGGCTTACCACCCACCATTTTGTTACACTCATACACACAGCAGTTACAAAGAATATAGAGAAACTAGCCAACATAGACACAAAATACGCCTGAGACCAAGTGACCAGCAATGGGTTGAAATATGAAAGAAAATAAACCTACCTCCCTATGTGATTTGATCTCAAGCATTACTAACCACGCCCATATATCTACCTGTGTTGGCTGTCGTGGTTTCTATTTATCATCTTGAACATTAATCTGTTTTCTCTGTCAATTTGCCAACCTATACATTTGTCCATTTCTGTCTGTGTGTTTGTTTAATCATCTTTTTAACCATCCATCAATCATTCCATCCTAACATTCATCCAATCACCAACTGTATTGTGTCCATCCTTCCAACCACCTATGTACTGTATCTGTCTGTCTATCTGTTTATCTTTTCAAGTCTCAGAGTTAATCCCGGGTGGGTCTTATTACTCGTGTCTTAACATCAGGTTACTGTGACTCACTCTTAGATGAATAACATCATTTGGCGTCAGTTGGAATAGAGTACTTGAGTTGTGCCTACCATGAGAGGGTTAGTTGTGATTGCCTTAGCACTCAGGTTCCTTCGACTCACTCTCAAATGAACAAAATCGTCTAGCGTTAGGTGGAATTGCATAATAGAGTTGTTCCTACTGTGAGAGGGTTAATGATAATATTCTAAACCCATTAGCTCCCAGGGTTCCGGTGCGAGGGATTTTGCTGGGAGGGTACTAAGCGTACCTCCCTTCGCCTGTCGGCTCATAGTCGCCAAGCTCATAGGTTCCTACCCCAGGATTTCCTTCTTTATTAACCATTGAAAATGCCCAGCTCCGGCCTATACTGAGGACGCTGGGCGGAAATGGGTTAACACTGTGGTGGATGCGTGATGGAGTATGGATGAAGAAGTGCGTGAACGGAGAGGAAGACTGTCTAAGATATAAGACCCATTGCTGGTGCACTTACATACACGAGAGAGAGAGAGAGAGAGAGAGAGAGAGAGAGAGAGATCCTGTTAAATGCAGATCAGGCACCGAACTTAGTATCGTTTACATATAAATTAAGCTGTGAAAGCCCTCTTATGGTTCGATCCCGGGCCATGAGTATCCAGACCCAGTTATGTACAAGTGTCGGCCGGTATGACTTCTGTCCCTCAAATGTAACCATAATGTATTTGTCTCCTGTCTACATATAAATTCAAAGCATTGCATCTATTAACTCCTGGAACTTTCAATCAAACATCATCCTAAAAATGAAATACTTACATTTAATTAGCACCGAAGTGGTGACATGTGGAGATGTAGGAGGACTACTGGGACTTGGGAATAGGCCCTGAAACCTTTGCCCAGAGTAGGACACATAATAAAAAAAAAAAATCATCATTATCATTTTCATCATCATCTTCGTGGTGGTCAACATCATTTTCGCCATAGTCATCGTCGGTATCCATCATCATCATCATCATCATCGTAGTCATCGTCGTCGTCACCACCATTATCATCATCATCATCATCATCCGGACCATATTTGCCATTGATATTTGGCATGAGTTAAAAACTGTAGTAAATGTAATAATTAGCGAATAGATAAGATAAAGAAGGTAAATATGAATGAGGGAGATAAGGTTGTGTGTGAGAAGAGTATTTTTGTGTTGTTGTTGGTGGGGCGAGAGGATTATATTGGGCAGAGGAGAGCAGCCTAGTAGTGAAGGTGGTTAAGGAAGGCTGCAGCAAACCCGTTTACTTCACAAAGTCTCTCCTGAGCTGAGTAAAGTACTGTGTGGATAGCAAGAATACAGTGAAGAAGACCTCACCGTACTGAAGGGGTTATGAACACAGTTGGCTACATGGCATGAGGACTGGCAGAGAGAGAGAGAGAGAGAGAGAGAGAGAGAGAGAGAGAACATTACACCGACAGGTGCAAATCAGTTGTAACAAATGCAAAAATGAATCCAATTTTGAACCCGAACGAGATACAAAAAGAGAAACTCTCGCGGCTGGGTTCGATCCCGAGTCCTGCCAATCCAAACCGACACATCCACCTGTGATTTTGTTGAAGATTCTTCCATATTTATGTACGGCCACTTGTATCAGTGCAACTGTTTATTATGTCTATCTATCTGTCTATCTACCTATGTATCTATTTGTATAACTATCTTATTGTCTACCCCTCTTTATATGTATCAATCCCTACACCTCGCACGATAAACCAATTAGTCCGACCATTAGGCTTTCATTCACAGGATTTACTGTTTCTGTCTCAATTACCATTATTACCGGGTCTAATTATTTCTAAATCTATCTGTCGATCTCCGTATTTGTCGATCTATGTTTCAATATCTATCTATCTATCTTTTTAAATCTGCCAATCTGTCCAATATATCTCAGTCAGTCTGTTACCAATCTGTGTATGAGGGGGGGTTGTGTGTGTGTGTGTGTGTGTGTGTGTGTGTGTGTGTGTGTGTGTGTAGTTATCTATTAGTCATTGGGTCTGGCCATCCCTCAGGCCACACCCAATGGCAAGCTGCATCCAGGGTGTGTGTGTGTGTGTGTGTGTGTGTGTGTGTGTGTGTGTGTGTGTGTGTGTGTGTGTGTGTGTGTATCTATCTATTTATCTATTAGTCAGTGGGTCTGGCCATCCCTCAGGCCACACCCAATGGCAGGCTTCATCCAGTGTGTGTGTGTGCGTGTGTGTGTGTGTGTGTGTGTGTATCTATCTATTTATCTATTAACCAGTGGGTCTGGCCATCCCTCAGGCCACACCCAATGGCAGGCTTCATCCAGGGTGGCCACAACAAAACGCCTTTAACCCTTTGCCTGCCAATTACCTACTTGCAG
Source organism: Coenobita brevimanus (assembly GCF_032717465.1). Taxonomy (NCBI): domain Eukaryota; kingdom Metazoa; phylum Arthropoda; class Malacostraca; order Decapoda; family Coenobitidae; genus Coenobita; species Coenobita brevimanus. The sequence continues at coordinate 25,539,304 of NC_136959.1, read as the reverse complement.
TTTATTTCCGCTGACGTCACACGATTTTACTATGATGAAGAGAGAAATATGGCCCACCAAAAATGTTAAAACTATCCCATTTAACGTTTTGCCCCAGGATATACAACTTGCTGTTTTATTACGGCTTACCACCCACCATTTTCTTACACTCATACACATGGCAGTTATAAAGAAAATATACGACTAGCCGACACAGACAAAAAAAATAATAACAGCAAGTTGCCAAGAATGGGTTGAAATTTATAAAAGAAACCAAACTTTCCGGATTGGTTCGATCCCAGGCCTTACTAACCAGACCCAATTTTCTACCTGTGTTGGCTGTCGTGGTTTCTGTTTATCGTCTTGGACTTTAATTTATTTTCTCCATCATTTTCTCAGCCTAGATATATCTGTCCATCAGTGTATGTGTATGTGGTTATCCATCCATCGATCCATCCATCCATCCACAGGTTTTATTGTGTCCATCCTTCCAGCCACCAATATATCTGTCTGCTTATCTGTGTGCTTATGTTTAAGTGTCAGAGTTAATCCCAGGTGGGTATTATTTCCCGTGTCTTAACATCAGGCTCCTATGACCCACTCTTAGGTGAATAAAGTCGTCTGGCGTTGGTTGTAATAGAGTACTATAGTTGTGCCTACCGTGAGAGGGTTAGTTGTGATTGCATTAGCATCAGGCTCCTATGACTCACTCTCAGATGAATAAAATCGTCTGGCGTTAGGTGGAATAGCATGGTAGAGTTGTGCCTACTGTGAAAGGGTTAATGGTGACAGTATTAACACTGTGGCTGGTGCGTGGTGGAATATGGATGAAGGAGTGCGTGAACGGAGAGGAAGAAAGTGTAGGATATAAGACCCATTGCTGGTGCACTAACATACACGAGAGAGAGAGAGAGAGAGAGAGAGAGAGAGAGAGAGAGAGAGAGAGAGACCTAGTTAAATATTAAACACATCGAAAAAATACCGATGTAGCATGCTATCGACAAAAGAAACCTGCCGAGTGCATGGTTTCGATCCCGGACCCTCAATATCCAGACCCAGTTACTTAGCACTGTTAGCTTCTGTCAGTACTGTGTCAGGAAAATCGGTCTTTATACAACAAACAATTCGTCACTTTTTTATCTGATATTTTGTCAGTCAGTTTGTCTGTCATCCTGTCTACCCTATTTCATGTATTTATCCATCTATCTGTCTACGTCAGTACCATCCGTCTGTACATCCATCTGTCTACTTCAGTAGTATATGTCTATTCATCCGTCTGTCTACATCAGTACTGTATGTGGATATGTAGGCAGTAGGTAGTTACGTAATCAGGTGAGTGGACAGATTGATATACTGATAAATGCATCAACAGAAATATGGAGATACAGATAGTCTGAGGGTGTGTTCTTTAAGTTACTTAAGTCGGAAGAAATTTTTATCCATGCGTTGAGAGAAAGAGAGAGAAAGAGAGAGTGAGAGGGGGGGGGGAACGATAAAGATAGAATCTGACATACAAAAATCAGCAACGTAAAGACACACACACACACACACACACACACACACACACATGAACCTAATATTGAACCCAGGCTTGATGTAGGAAAAGAAACTCATTTCCTGTTAGGGTTCGATCCCGGGCCGTCTCTGTCCACACCCAGATATCCACCTGTGTTGGCTGTAGGAGTTTCTGCCAGATATATGTATGGAAAATGTAATATATGAACGTATGTGTATCTCTGTCCTTTTGTCTATCCACCCAATATGGTAAACAGTGATTCTGCCAAATATATGTATGGAAAATATAATTCTTAACTGTATCTGTATCTCTGTCCTTCTCTTTACCCATCCCAATATGTCCTCCTGTTTACCCATCCCAATATGTCCTTCTGTTTACCCATCCCAATATGTCCTTCTGTTTACCCATCCCAATATGTCCTCCTGTTTACCCATTCCAATATGTCCTTCTGTTTACCTATCCCAATATGTCCTTCTGTTTACCCATCCCAATATGCTAAACAGTGATTCTATTTGTCTCTCATGTTAATTCACTATGTCTCTATCATGTCATCATTGTATTTTTTTGTCTGTCTACGTAGCCATTTGTCTATCTTTTTATCTACCTATCCATCCTTTCATCTTTTTGTCTGTCTGTCGGTCTGTGTATCCCTTTGTGTATCTATCACTTCTCGTTGTCACTAAATTCTTCTATGACGGCCACTTAAAAGGTCATCTACACCTCTCTGTTATCATCATCATCATATACACCATCATCGTTATTATTATTATCATCCTAAACTTTCTCCACTCTAATTTGTTAATTGTAAGACAGTTCCATGGTAGTACAATACATTTACAGGTTTCCTCCTTCCAACAGGGTCTCTGCCAGCCCCTTTCTCTCACTCCATCTCCTGGCTGCCACTCAGCTATCTTAGTTGTCCTGCGGTTCCCGCCTAAAAAGGTCTATATCCCATATATCCACGTATTAAAGGAATAAATAATAGAAACGTTCACCATGTATAATGAACAAATGCTCACACACAGTGTACAGGGATGGATCGATTTGTGTAAGAGAGAGAGAGAGAGAGAGAGAGAGAGAGAGAGAGAGAGAGAGAGAGAGAGAGAGAGAGAGACTAACAAAATATATCTGTGTGTAAACTGAATTTGAAAAAGAACAGCAGCAGAACATATTAAAAAGAAACCAGGTGGTCGTTGGTGGTTTCGATCTTGGGCCTTACTCACCAGACCCAGTTATCTACCGGTTTTGGCCGCTGTGGCTTCTGTTCTTTACCTGTGAGGAAGATGAATCAATTAATCATTCAGTCATTAAAACTGTCTATTTATCTATCTATCCGACTTATTCAGTAGACAGTGAGTTCTATGAGCTCGTCACTGTTAATAAGAAATCAAGTCACTCATCCAATAACTCAATATAAAAAAGAATCTGTTATCCTATAGAAAATATAACAGATTTCCTGTATTGGGCTCTTCCCATTGTTATTGCGGTTACACACACACACACACACACACACACACACACACACGGGGAGGGGTAACAGAACCTAAACACTAAGCATGGTTCCGATGCGCCTATCAGCCCTAAAGAAGAAATATAATCCTTCGTGCCGTCCAAAAAAAAAGTATTACATTTCTGAAAACATCATAGCCTGAATCCTCATGGCTTTCAAAATCTAAATTATCTCCTAAAGTATCTCATTATATGCCTAATATATCCAGCAATATATTAAGTATCTCTTTACGTATCTATCGCTGTATCTGTCTTTGTCTGTTACTGTCTAGCTGTCTGTTTATCTGTATATTTGTCTCTGTCTATCTTTCTTTCATTTGCTTTCATCATCTTAAATGTATATCTGTTTCTAGCTAACTGGGTATCTGTCTGTCTATCTATCTCTTTGTCTATCTACCGATCTATCTACTACTACTACTACTACTACTACTACATCTGCTACTACTACTACTACTACTACTACCACCACCACCACCACTACTACTACTACTACTACTACTACTACTTCTACTACTACTACTACTTCTACTACTACTACTACTACTACTTCTACTACTACTACCACTACTACTACTACTATGACTGCAACTACTTGCAACACCATAATGGCACTCACTGGAGTAATAAAATAATAAGCAGGGATGTGTTTACGTGTGCCTTTTGCATCATCTGCCTGGGCCGCATAATGCCTCTGCCTCTTTACTGTGCTTTTAGGCACTTGATCATCCCTATATCTTCTTGAATTATATATCACGAACATTCTTACGCGTTTCTTTCTTTTTATAAGCCTCTGCGTATGAGAGTTTCCTATGTTTATGTATGGTGAGGCTACCGACCATGTTGGCTCCAGCCCGAAATAGAGCGAATCTACCTAATCTCTGATACAACCATTCACTTTAATTTTATCTTTTATTCTTTATACATTTTAGCACGTCTGGCCACGAATGATTTTTCTTTTCTCCCAGCATTTTACCATATCATATATTATCAGTAGGATATTTACGCTCATTTAAGATGGTTCGTTTTGCAGTTTATTTCACGTAGCTCAGTGGCAAAAGAAGACAGTATTATGGCTCAATATTATCTTCACGGCACTTCCTCGTGACTTGCAATATATTCTAGCTTTAATCTTCCGTCAGAACTCAGTATTCAAGATGGAGAGATGGCAGTTTTAGGCCAATTTAAAGTAAAAAGGATATAATGGATCGACTCATTCGTAACAGTATAAAGGAAAATTGTTAGTCATTGAAATATTGGTTTGTTTCACCTCCTCTTTTCAAACATCCATGCTATATCAAGTGGGACTGCAGTTAACGAAATATTTGCCTTGTGACTGATGCACAGGTTAAATAGCTGATTAGCAGTGTTTGTTTGTTTGTTTGTTTGTTTGTATGTGTGTGTGTGTGTGTGTGTGTGTGTGTGTGTGTGTGTGTGTTGGTATTGAGTAGGAGAGGACACCTGCCACAATCAAAAACAGTAGTCACACAGAGATAATACCGTACTTGTCCCCGGCACTTAACTCTCCAGCTAACTCCATCTGTGTGTGTGTGTGTGTGTGTGTGTGTGTGTGTGTGTGTGTGTGTAATTCACCGGGTCGGTCAGGATCACCTGATGGCTGTGATCATCAGCATTTTACCCTCCCGGAAGAGAGCTGAGAGCTCATATAGTCCGATCTAAGGGCAAAGCCTTGACCTTCACACACGCACACACCCATGTCCTGTGTCAAGCGGAACAGTAACTACCCGCTTCGTCAGTGAAACTTTCGCATCCCGAGCAAGGCGAGAACACCAGTCTTAGCAGATGCTAGGAGAGAGCGTTGCCACTGAGCCGGTGTGTGTGTGTGTGTGTGTGTGTGTGTGTGTGTTATGCAAGAAAAAAAGAACCAAAGGCCAGATGCCCGCAAACCGTTCCCCCCAAGAAAAAACAAAAACAAGATTACGGAGAGCCAAATTCAAGATCCGTTCGTTTCGAGATGCCTGGACACACTGCGTTTGAAAGAGTGGAGATCATAGGCAGTAGGAAATACAGACAGAGGGAGACAGTTCCAGAGTTGACCTGTTGCATACATGAAGGACTTGGAGTGACGGTTAACTCGTGCTTTAGAGAATTGAACAGAAAAGGGATGAGAGTTTGTTGTTAGACGATATTCTTAACTTCCAAAGTTAATGTAATGTTAAAGCTGCTAAGGTGAGGGAAGAGAAACTGAACTTTTGCAGGGAACTGTACACAAACACCTTGTCCCGTATTCTCGTTGGTTTAGGAAGCTCCCTATCACCTCCTCCATACCGATTTATTTTTGGATATAGCTGGTTGATGTAATTTTGTACGTTATTTCTGCACAGCATGGCAACGTTAGACGGATTCATGTAACGTAGAGGACAGTACGGTATAAGAAGATAAATCGCTTAAGAAAATGTACTAGAGAGCTTCCTTAGCCTACGTGACAAGGATACTTTAATGCCTCGAGGGATGACTTATGGATATTATTCCTGCTAACGCCATAGTGCTTTACTGGCCTTTGGGAAACCTTCCGACGTGTGACGGTTAGAGTGAAATAATCACCCTCTTAAATACTGAACTAAGGTGAAGTGGCCTTGTGGATAATCAATGAATGCAATGGATGTGCTGTTTGGATGACGCTGGTGGGGTGGACAGATATATATATATATATATATATATATATATATATATATATATATATATATATATATATATATATATGCAGACTGACAGATGCAGTATAGTCTCTAGCATTACAGAGTTCGTTGCGGTAAGGGTCTACGTTGGATGGATATGCCGTCCATTTCACTATAGGCACTGCTGAAACCATTTACCTTGCATGTGTCTTATCTCAGGGGAGCTGGTGAGGGACGCCTTCACGTGGTGGCACAGATATGACTGGGCGATCAAGGTGCTCGATTATACAATCGTCCCTCAAACCCCTCCCTATCTCCCTAAAAGAACTCTGTCGGATTGCAAAATAATGGCAAAAGTTTCTGCTGTTTACATTTAAGCAATACCTAGAATAATAACTACGACAATAGTAACAATTTTCTGGACCCAAGCCACTCTACAAAATACTAGGATGTGGGTTTATGATGAGGATATAGTGTATGTGCCATGTCTAAAACCAAGTCCCTCTTGCTGGCGGCGAAAATGTGGTGGCGTACGCTCATACGAGGCCATAAGGTGGTGCTCACGTTGGCACTCAACCTTTCTTCCGATAGTGCCAGCGTCGTTTGGCTGAAGTTATGGTGCTCGTGTATGTTGAACCAGCCATTTTAGAAGCTTCTCTCCTCTAAGGTTATTGACCAGGCTTCCTTGCTACTCTTGGGTTATGGACAGCACCGAGTGGTATGGTAGTGGCTGGCAGCGGCTCTCTTACATATCAATGGCCCTCAGTATCTTGCTGTACATATATCCTGGCGTGAGATATGGTTGTGATTATTGACTAGTAGTTCTTATCTCGGCAACTGACGATTGATAAGATACCTGAACTGTTTGGAGTATCTCAAACAATGCTTTGATATTGTCCACTGTTACACTTGCTTCAGGTGAACAGGTGTAAGGGTTACTGTAGCAGCAGTTCATTTAGTAAGTAGTTAATAAATAATGTGTAAGTATAGATTGTATGGGATAGGCCATGTAATATACTTTGTGTGTGTGTGTGTGTGTGTGTGTGTGTGTGTGTGTGTGTGTCTTGGTAATTCTAGTTTCAGTGATAGTGGTGCAAATTGTCTAGTAGCTTTAATAGCAGTGGCAGCAGTGGTGTTTGTGGTTGCAGTTAACGTAAGCTGTGGTAGCAAAAGTGACGTTGATTTAGCTGGTGATTGAGGCTGCAGCTGTGGTGGTGGTGGCAGTTTTTGTGCCTGGGAACTTGTTTGCACGACTGCCGTATTACTGGTATAGTAGTACTCGCGTAAATTTGCGCCTGTGTTGTGGCCCGCACCTGTGTACAGTGTGCCACGTTTTCTATACCGTTATCTCTCTCTCTCTCTCTCTTTGATTCTTTTATAAGTTATTTATAATTGTGCTTTCATTTGTTAATTTGGTTTTGTTATATTTAGTGATATTTATCATTTTTTGTACACGGCGACAGATGACCCGTTATTGCAGTACCATGATTGATATTCATTGATTCATTCTCTTTCCCCTTCCTCCATCTCTCTCTCAGCCTGACAATGCCTCCACCACCACCACCCCCCGTCATGCCGACAATGCATTCAACCTTGCCCCTCTCCTGCCTCTCTCTCTCTCTCTCTCTCTCTCTCTCTCTCTTTTATTGCAAGAGACATTTTGGATATTTTCTTTTACATAATATTGTATATATTGTAAATTTTACATCATTTCCACACCACCCTTGAGGTCAAGGCCACCGACTGGGTGTAGAATTGTTGCCGCTCGCGAGTGAATAATGTTTTTTTTTTTTACTTCGGCATTGGCATATGCCTACTATTTTGTCCCACATATTAGCTTATGATTATAAATGTGATTATTCCTCGCCCTTAAAATTACGGTAAAAGCCAGTACATGTGAGCATTTTTCCCTAGCAACACCTGTACAAGCTATGCTTGGGTCTATGGAGGGGTACGTACTTTACCTTAGGCCAGACTGTGTTTGTCAGTGTTGCCACTCACAAGAATTATATGAATTATTTCTTTTACTTTGGATATTGGTATATTTCTTCTTTTTTCAGGCTCATTATCTTATATCCATAAATGTGATATTATTACCCACCCTAAAACTACGCTAAAAACCATTAAAAGTGACTACAATTTCTTTTAGCAACACTGTACAATATGTAGGCTATGCCATGTTTTCATGTTACTGTATAAATATTTTATACATAATAAGATTACTGTTGATTCTTCCATCAAAATACACAAGTGTAAGTTTTATTCATTTGAATTTATCGTATTTGTGATGCCTTGTACATAAATAGCTTCCGTTTCACATCGCAAGTTGGGGAAACGTGGCACCATTGTACACAGGTGCGGGCAACACCAAAGCCGCACATTTACGCGAGTACTGCTATAGTTATTTTGCTCTTGTGATGGCTATAGCGAAGGAGAAAGTGATGAGTAAAATTTTGTGAGAGCTGGGGGTGTCGACTGTCATCTCTCTTGTTGTAGTACCATCAGGTGACTTTACATGCTAAGCCAAATTGTTTCTTGTAGGCTAGTCCAGGATATACCTTCTCACGCTGAATGGTATCCAGGCTGATGCTCGGTGATCTGCTGAATTAATAAGACACTCCAGCAGGATGTGACCCAAAAGGTTTACATCGGATACTTGGAGTGGGTTTAATTCTGGCCTAATACCACAGAGGGAAAGTTACTGATCACTCTTGATTATGTCTGGCCTAAGCAGCCTAGTTAGGGCAATAGATTTCAGTTCAGTATACCATCTTTACACTACACGCTAAGTTTAATATTCCCAGGATCATGTTCTTATTTTTTTACTCTAGCCTAACTTAACCTAGCCTACGCTAGCCTAACAGATTAATCTAACTAACAGACTAGACCAATATGATACTAGGAAAACAACCCAAACTTAACCTAGACTTTCGTCGATAGGGAAACACTGCAAAATGTTACATAAGGAAAATTTTAACTCAGACCCCCACGATTCTGATGGTCCGATGAAGAACCGGACAATAAACAAGTAGATTTTATAAGCTGTGGTATGCTGGCGGTATTTGGCGTGTTCCAGAGACGGCTTGATCTGCTGGTGTGGGCGTGGGTCTGGCAGTGAGAGTATGAATAAATGAAACAGGCTAGATACGCTAACTAAGCCTCCCCATTAACCCACGTGAAAAAAATGGACGAAGTGGATGCCGAGTGCTACATATAGCCTACCCTATATTGCCTATGGTAGTGTTAGTTTTGCTTGTGGTACTGTTTGATGGAAGGTTTGTGTTATAACCATGTGTTAGATGTATTGGCAACGGTGATTGCAGTGAATGCTAACATATCTTTATAAATTCTAATGGCTTTTGATGGGGTAGATTATCTTTAGGTCATTATTTAGTGGATTACAACACGTAAATGAATCAGGATTATTAGCACTGTGTTAGAATTACGGATAGCAAATAATAATCCTTTCTATTACCCTCGATTCAGTGTTATTGCCTCCCATGTATTGCAGTCAGCTTGTAATTAACCTTGTTTATAGTGTCACCTTTTGCTGGTAATTTGTAGTTGTTTATTGACCTGTAGGGCTGGCAGGACATTTATACTTTGCTGTAATTGTTGTCATTGTGCGTGTTATTGCTTTGCTGTAATTGTTGTCATTGTGGGTGTTATTTTTGTTAATGACGAGCACTGATGAGGGTGGTGTAAACTGTAAACAATTTCACTCTCTAATTCCATAGCTTGATTTGTTGTTTGAGTGGGGGAAATTGATTATCTTTGTCTCGTTTTCCCGTTATTGTTATCACTGTTATTGTTTGGATCTGCAAACCAAAGCGATTAAGTTTGTAATTAATTTTATTTTATGTGATGTTGCTTTCGTTAAGGGTCAATGTTTATAGGATGTGTGTGTGTGTGTGTGTGTGTGTGTGTGTGTGTGTGTGTGTGTGTGTGTGTGTGTGTTGCACTGGAGAATAAAAATGAGTGCCAAAACTCGACTGGGAGTAGGGTACTTCTTTCGTAGCCAAAAATAAATAAGCAAATGAATCAATAAATGAATAAGTACACATATGAAAGTAAAAAAAAAAAATAGTCCCTTATATTCAATACCCACTGAACATCACTCTAGGTGTGTCCCTCGTCAAAATACACTTCAAAAACGAAACATTTTCTTGGATTTTGTTACCCCGCCACGACCTCCTCAACGCGGCCCTCGCTCCGCTGAACAGCTCCGAGCAGCGTAGTAAAAGGCGCCTCACGTAACTTGTCAAAGATACTCTCAAAAGTGTTCCCTGTTTTGTTTTTCATTTTCCTACATGCTCCGGTACTCTTCCTTGATTTAATTAGTTGGTGAAGTTTTCCAGCCTCGTCATTTATAATAATGGCAGCTTATTAATTTTATGTTATACTGGGAAATGATCAAGATATTTTCAGTGATATATGGGTGGAGTTGGTATAGTGGTATCAGTATGTATAGTACCATTAATAATATTATCGGCTAATGTGATAGAAAGCGTTAGAAGATATATATTGGGGTGGTTTGGCCATGAGGAGAGGATGGAGGGCGAGAGACTAACGAGGAGAGTGTATGCAAGTGAGATGGAGTGGGGGAGAGGGAGGGGGAGGCGGGGGATGAGATGGGAGGGATGGAGTAGAAAGGTATATGAGAGGGGGGGTTTGTAAGCTGGGAGCAAGGTAGTGCAGTGGCACTGGACAGTGAGACATGGAGGCGATTTGTTTGTGGCCACCCCTTACGGGATTGAGGAGCCTGGCAATAGTTAGATAGCTTACGTAAACTAAAACATATGGTTGAAATAGTGATGCTAATGATGAAGTTAGTTAATCTAGGCGATAAGATAACTGAGGCATTGTAAAAACGTGTATCGGTATATTAACCACAGTACAATAAGGTGGGATGAAATATAGACACTTAATTTCATACGTAAAAAAAAAAAAATAACAAAGGATAGCACAAAATATATTTCCACGATCATTCCATAACCAAGGAAAAGCAGTTGCATAATGTGTAAGATCATTACCAGAGGATTCGCACAATTCAGCTAACGTTCATCCACACACATGTTCACCTCCCCCCCCCCCACACACACATTAGCGGTACCTTCCAAACGGTGATTCGTTGCAATCGTAGGACATTGACTCGTTCCATGGACAGGCTAGTAAGGACACCACGGAGGCCATGAAGGGTGCCATGTTGCATTATAGAGCAGTGTTGTGTCAATGGTTCTATATATTTCCGCCTATGTTTGGAATTCTATCTGTTCGATATCAGTATAGATGAAGCAACAACAGCTTCGTGTGAGTCTGACAGATAAATCATACTACGAAAAAGAGAGAGAGAGAGAGAGAGAGAGAGAGAGAGAGAGAGAGAGAGAGAGAGAGAGACTTTGTACTTTACGTGTATAGTGGCTCTCACCCCACCGTACTTCCGTCCATTATCCGGGAGTATAATTAATGCAGGACACGCTATGTGGATAAACAGTCTTGCCCACAATGATTCTTTCGTCATACCAAGACCCAAGGTAAAGTTTCCACATCCAATTTTCTGTATATCTTAATCATAGTGAGGATGCCGGGAGTTCGAGGGGGTTTGAGACTGTTTTTTTTTTCTTCAAGGAAGAAGGAACCAAAGGCCAGAAGCACACAAGATTGTTCCCTCCAAGAAATAATAAAAACAAGATAACAGCCAAATTCAAGATCCGTTCATTTCGAGATGCCTGGATACACTGCGTTTGAAAGACTGGACATCATAGGCAGTAGGAGGGAAATAGTCTACTAGGCCTGCTAACCCTTCGTAGTGTAAATAAATATGTACGTCGGGTGTATCACTTCCTTCATGATATGTTCGCCTTTTTGGAGATAGCTGCGTCCGCGTACGAATCATTTACTTTATTCTTCCCTTGGGTCCCTTCCAGGTGGCGTGGTATTATTGAAAATTGAGGTAAATCACACTTTTATGTAGAGTACTTGGCAGGTGCATATAAACTATCAGCGATTACACTTTATTCTGAAAAACGTGCAGTAAATTTTCTGAAATGGGTGGCATCTGTTCCACTGAGTAAGATGGCTTATGTAGGGTTCAGTAGAGGTTAGGTGTGCTGCGCTGTGTATTTTCTTCCTGCTGACTCGTAGCTTCTTTATTCGACTTAGACTTGCTGAACGGAAAGAGTGAGATTTCACCTTCATGAACTCCAGTTTGAAATTAATATTGACTATAAACTGCATCATGAAAAACAAAACAAAACTAGAGTGGCACTCAGAGAAGCACATCTTTCCGACAAGGGCAACGTAATTTCCAAACCACTCATCATAATGGGTTAGGTTTTCTCACCACTGATTTTCACCAAAAAAAAAAAAAAAAAAAAAAAAAAAAATGTTTTCCGGATCCAGAATCTGTAATACGACCCGGATCGGTCCCAAAAGTTTATCCATTGTTCCCTGGGACATGGGCTATGTACTCACAAGATTTGGTCAAAATCTCTTGATTTTTGAGTACATGTTTTACCGTATGATGTTTTCCTCTGCGTGTGTCACCTGGTCTGTTTATTCATAGTACGACCAGTGCCAAATTTTCGACATTACTTTTTTATTATACACGCTCTCGCGAAGGGATGATGGGTGTTATATTTTGATCAGCGTGTGTTTTATCTGTCTATCTGTGTGAGCAACCTGACACAGCTTTCACCTAACTTTACCCAAAGGGATGAAGGGTACCGGTATTAGCTTCTCTTAATACCACTCATAATACTATTTAAGAAGTAGTAGTTTCTCTTAATACCACCTCTTTTCTCCCTCAACACACTCCCTGCCGTTGTACTATCACCATCCCATATTTCTTAAACCCCTGGCGAGGGAGAGGTGGAAGACAAGGCTGAGGTATGGGCAGGCTAAAGGAGAATGGCGGTTCAGTAGTGTGTGTGTGTGTGTGTGTGTGTGTGTGTGTGTGTGTGTGTGTGTGTGAGAGAGAGAGAGAGATAGAGGGATGAGACGCCAATACCTGTTGTTCCCCTGCCCTTTCTCCAACCTCGTCCTCCACTTCCCTCTCGGCAGGGGAGTGAAGAAATTAGTGACAGTGATAATGTACCAAGTTACTGATGGATAAACACTTGTCACATCACCATTACCCCAGATACTTGGCCTAATGCAGTATATCTCACCAGGCTAAGATAGTCTGTTTACTCTAACCTGGCCTAAAATTGCAATCTCTCCACCTAGAATGCAGAGTTGCAACAAGACAATATGATGGTATTTGCGAGGAAGTGTTAGGAAAGGGATCTAGAAGCGTAACATTTTTCTGCCACTGAGCTACGTCAAAAGTAATAAACTCTAAAAGAAATGTGGGCCAAATTAATGTGAAAGGAGTATAGTACATGCATATCAAACATAAACACACCATATCACACGCAACAATCATTTTCATTCCCCCTGCAGCCCGACCTGCCCCCGTCCTCACTCGGCTTCAGACATTAAGCTGCTCATTGCAACAAGCCGGTGAGAGTTATAGTCTTGAGCAGGGAAATTATTGCTCATAATTCCCGGGTCATGTCCAGGGGTGTTGTATCGTGTTAGGAATATTTCAATGTATAAATACCCTCACTCTCCCCCGCCAGTGCACACCAATACACCCCCCGGGAAATTTAATGGAGCATTGTTGTCCAGCATTTCCATGGGATTTTGCAACTAACATTAAACGTTGAGATTTGTGAGTGTTTTAAGCCAGTTGTTACTGTGTTGACGCGGGATAATATTGTACCCACTTCGGCATAAGGGACTAGCTGGAGGAGCTTTGTATTCACCTGTATCTGTTTGTTTGCATATAGGCTACAAAATTGAACACGCTGCCGTGATCCGACTTAGTGTCAGCAAGCAACGGTGAATGATCTGTATGCCAGAACAATCTTTTTTCATTTATCTCCGGCATTAATCCCATCTCCTCCTCTTGGTATGATCGCTCAAGTGCCTAATCGGTATATTGTATATATTGAACAATCATTATGATACCACACACTATTATCTCACTCAGACTGCCCATTAATCTCTTTCAAATATGATTTACTTTTTCACCGACTGCACTTCCATCTAAAAATCTCTTCACATCATTAAAAACCTTATCTTTGACACATACATAATACTTCCATGATCACTCCTCGTTCACTCTGTCTTGTATTTTACTCATAAATGCTATAAATACCCTACAGACCTTGCCACGTGTGTCATTACTGTCTCTTAACGTATATGTTTGTCCACACGTCCCCTAAAACTCCTAAAATCACACGGTTCGCCAGTCACCAAATATTCGATAAATTCCTTGTTTTATTTATCATTATTCGTCCATATATCTTCCCACCACATTTGATGATACATGTATACATTGCAACAACACCTCATTCCTCAGCTTCTTAACAGCATTCTTCAGCTTCTTCACAGCATTCTTTAACTTCTTCACAGGATTCTTCACCTCTTCACACCATTCTTGTTTCTTCACAGCATTCTTTAGCCTATTCACAGCGTTCTTCAGCTTCTTCACAGCATTCTTTAACTTCTTCACGGCATTCTTCACCTTTTCACACCATTCTTGTTTCTTCAAAGCATTCTTTAGCCTCTTCACAGCATTCTTCAGCTTCTTCACAGTATGGTGATCACAGCTGTATCCTCTGTGGTGGTATAAGCCACTTTTCTTTTGGGCCGTCCTAACACTATACTTAGGTTGTGAGAGCCATGTTTCTAAGTCTTTTCTAGAATGTCCACCAAAATCTATTAGTTTTTCCATGACAATTTTTCCACAGTACTTGCATTGCTTGATTGGCTATTATTGATGAGAATTTTCTTTTTTTTTTCACAACTGATATTTACCTGGTATGGCGTTCTCGCTAATTAGCTTTACCTTCATCGAAGAGTTTCCTTGCTGTATTATAACATTGGGTTCTTAGTCTGAGTGGATATTTTTAGTTCCTTCCCAGTGTTCAGAAGCATTTTTAGTCCTTACGCAAAAAACTGGGTCTGAAAATCCTATATGCTCTCAAGTACATAGATATAAGGACAGATATCTTTAGTTAATGTGATGATATGAAAGTAATTTTGCTGGTTATTTGTACAGCTTAGTCTTCAGAACATCTTTATTCCCCATGACCTCTGCATCCAAGAAGAGAAGTCAGTTATTTATTTACACATTTTGATTAAATTTTACAGATGGGAATAAGGGATTTAGCTCCGGTAGAAACTCATCACTGGGAAGTGAGAGGGGAGGAGAGGGAGGTAAGTTCTGTTTCTACTGCTTTTCGATGCCTTTACTTCACTAATTTTCCAGCCTCATTCATTCGGGCAAGAGCAACAAAACAAATCCATTACTGACACGACTCTGATTACACTTGCTGGTCAGTTATACCTAAATGCAATAACTCACTGTTCTGTTCTGGATTTACAAGCCTTGCACCTATAAATCTGTCTCTCCATCTGCCTCCCAACTCTCTGCCTGTCTGTCTCTCTATGTTAGAAGAAAAAAAAATCACCATTGTTTATCCCACTAATCGGATCGTCTTCCGTCAATTAACTGTCGGAAAATTAGTCTTTATTCTTATGCTAATCCTTCTGCTGATATAAACAATGACTGCAATGGAGGTGGTGGAGCAGAACGCAGTATCTGATGGGAAAATTACTGACGGTGGAAGAGACGAGGTTGTGTGTGTGTGACACAAGCACAGACATACACACACACACACACACACACACACACACACACACCGCGTAGCAAAAAAACACCCGCTGGCGGTCCGCCGGGGATGTATAATATTACTGTAAGCCCCCGCAACCAACTCAGGATCTCTCGGTCTATGTGTGTGTGTGTGTGTGTGTGTGTGTGTAACTCGACTTAACTCCTGAACCCCAAGGGATATCATTTCCTGAGAAAGAAAAACTAATACTTCACTTTTAATTAGGCTTCCTCTTCTTTCCTTCCTCCTGTTCTTCCTTCGTCGGCACTCCAGGTTTCCCTCCTGTCTTTATTCTCTCTCTCTCTCTCTCTCTCTCTCTCTCTCTCTCTCTCTCTCTCTCTCTCTCTCTCTCTCTCAACATCATTACTCTTTTTATAGTTCCTTTAGCTTTCATTCTTCCCATCATATGCATCTCTTACCATATTACTCTTCCTTATGCTCTTTTTCCCTCTCTTCTCTTCATTCTGTGCTAGTTCTTGCCATTTTTCTTTGTAACATTGTTTTAAGATGCCTTATGCATTTTTTTTCTCATATCTTGTCGTTTCTCTTATCGCCTTCCATGCATGTTTTCCATCTGACTCCCTCATTATTTCATTTCAGTTTGCCCTTCAATGCTCTTCTCTCACCGGTCATCAGTATTTAATTTCCTTCTTCTGTTTTCCTTCTGCTTTCATCTTTCACCACGCCTCTGTAGATTCCATTCCCTCAGTCCATCATCATCCTTGCAAACATCTCTCTTCTGTCATCATTTTCTGTACTTTCCTCTATGACGCCATTTTTCATCGTAATATTCACTTGACTGGCTTTAGTTCGCTGTTTATGCACGATTTAGGTGTTTACTTCCTGGTTCTCTAATATCTCACTGCCCTGCCTTAGTCATACACCAGAGAGTGGTCAAAGCGCGATCATTTTCCAGGAGGAGGAGGAGGAGAAGGAGGTGATTCCAATAACAAGCCTTGCATAGTAATCTGGAACGTCGGGGAGTGAAAAAAATAAAATAAAACGATTTTAGGGTAAATTACAGTCAAGTGACAGGACCCTTATATAATGGCTTCCTGTGGCATTTTCTGAATTTACTGTAGGCCTTTTGGTTTCTTACATGCTTTTGTTGTGGAGATGCTGTGCTGAGATTTGTTATACTTAATATTCTGCTCTATGTTAACACTGTTCCTTGTATAGCGACAGAGCAATGAAGACAAAACACGTGAGAGGAGGACTGACAGCTGAGAAGGTAAGAGTGAAGATAGATAGGAAGGTGAGAGTAGCGAGGAGCATTAAGGGTAAGGATAGGAATGGTGAGGCGGATGGAAAGAAGTGTGGAAATGAGAGAGAGAGAGAGAGAGAGAGAGAGAGAGAAACAGAATCTGGTATCTCCAACACAACCTAACCTACTTCCTTTTCCAGAAATAATGAAGCATTCCACTTCCTGGCTCGCCTTACATATCTCACTGATTACTCTCGCGTCTTCATTACTTTCTTCTTTTCTATTTTTTTTTCCTTTTCTCATACAATCATTTATTTCCCTCCCTATACTAATCATTTCTCCCTTTTCTCTCTCTTTCTTCATTCTCTCATTCTTTATTCTCTTTTTTCTCCTATCCTTTCTTCCAATCTTTCTTTCACTGTAATTCTCATCACTTCCGTGTTATCATTATTTCATGTTTTGTTTCCCAAATCCTTCTCTCTCTCTCTCTCTCTCTCTCTCTCTCTCTCTCTCTCTCTCTAACCAGACGCCCTAGTCCCGTAAGGATTGGCTGTGAACAAATCGCTCCCATTTTGCACCTGTCCTCTTCCGTCAGGGACGCTCCACTGGCGATCTTCTCACCTACCTTTCAGACTCGTGTCATCCTCGTTTCGGGACTTTGGCGAAAGCTTTGCCATTGCACTTGACATCTCAAAGGCTTTCGATCGAGTCTGGCATAAATCTTTAATTTCCAAACTACCCTCTTACGGTTTCTATCCCTCTATCTGTGCCTTCATCTCTAGCTTCCTTTCTGGTCGCTCTATAGCCGCTGTTGTAGACGGCCATCGTTCTTCTCCCAGATCTATCAACAGTGGTGTTCCTCAGGGGGCTGTCCTATCACCAACTCTCTTCCTTTTATTCATCAGTGATCTTCTAAGTTGTACATCTAACCCTATCCACTCATACGCTGATGACTCCACCCTTCATCTTTCCATTCGGTTCCCACAACGTCCATCTCAGCAGTTACTTCAACAAACAAGGGATGAGGCTATGGCACACCTAATGTCTGACTTGGCTCGTATCTCTGACTGGGGTAATATAATCTGGTTGTTTTTAATGCATCTAAGACTCAGTTCTTACACCTATCAACCCGGCAAAATCTTCCACAGTTATACCCACTAATGTTTAATAATATTCAGCTTAATCCTGCATCACCCTTGAACATGCTTGGGGTTTCATTTACTCAGGACTTATCTTGGAAAGATCATAGTACATCTCTTGTAAAATCAGCTTCCAAGAGATTAGTTGTGCTAAGCCGACTCCCTTCCTTCTTTACCCCTGCACTATTGTTGACTCTATGCAGGGGTTTTATCCGCCCCTGTGTGGAGTACAACTTTCATGTGTGGGGAGGCTCCCCACATACAGCTCTTCCCAATAGGGTGGAGTCAAAGGCTTATCGTCTCATTAACTCTCCTCCTCTTACTGACTCCCTTCAACCTCCGTCTCTTCGCTGCACTGTTGCATCTTTATCTCTTTTCTATCGCTACTTCAATGGTCACTGCTCCTCTGAACTGTCTGCATGCATTCGTCCACCTTTATGATGGGAGCGTAGCACCCGTCTAGCAGCAAACTCTCGTCCCTTTTCTGTCCAGCTCTCTAATGCAAGAGTTAACCGTTACTCCCAGTCCTTCATTTATGCAACGGGTCAACTCTGGAACTTCTCGCTCTGCCTGTATATCCCGCTTCCTATGATCTTCAGTCTTTCAAACGCAGTGTGTCCAGGCATCTCGAAATGATCGGATCTTGAATTTGGCTCTCTCTTGTATTTTGTTTTTCTCTTGGAGCGAACTGTTATTGCGGGCTCATGGCCTTTGTTCCCTTCTTCTTTTACTCGTATTAAAATAAAATAAAAAATTGTTGACCTCCCTCCAACTAACAGCCCCCACCCCCCTTCTCATCGATCTCTCCACTCTATCCCTCTCATCCTCGGGCTCCTCCTCCATCTCACTCACATTCCTTCTTCTAGTCAGTCTCTCACTCCCCATTCTCTCCACATGACCAGTCATTCTCATCCTTGGGCTCCTCCATCTCACTTACATACCCTCTTCTAGTCAGTCTCTCATTCTTCATTCTCTCCACATGACCAGTACATCTCATTCTTGGGCTCCTCCATCTCACTCACATACCCTTTTCTAATCAGTCTCTCATTCTCCATTCTCTCCACGTGGGCAGTCCATCTCAAAATGCTTCTCTGATAGCTTTCAGTCACATCCACCATCCTTGTTATTATATGCCAGTGTAATTACCTGTTGGAGAGGCGAGAGGGTGGAATCCGGGGCGTCCATATGACATGATACGGAGCCCAGGAGAGCGATAAAAACGTTCCCTTGTATTCATCTACGAATTTTCGCGAGGATGAATATTATCTTTATATCTTTTACCGACAGTCCCAAAGTACAGTGTAGTCGTGAGCAATACCGTAACGTGCATAGTTTCATTCTTTACCGCGACTGTGACTGCTGTCCTTCACGTGTTCTGTACCTTAAATCGTTTCTGTTGCGTTACTCTCTCTCTCTCTCTCTCTCTCTCTCTCTCTCTGTGTCATATTTCCCCCTCGTTTCCCCTCCTACATTCTTCGGGTGACACATGGCGATGGGAGAAGAGGCAGCGAGTTTTCCATGTGTTTGCTGTAATAGTGTCAGTCGCCCTTGTTTCCCGGCCTGAGGGGATATTGCTGACAGTGGAAACAATAAAATGCTGTGAATATTTTAACAATTCAAATTACGCAAGAATGCCAGTATTGCCGTAGTGATGTAACTGTGAGCACCATTGGATAAGTGGTGGGCGGTCTCTCTTTCATTTTCCGTGCATTACTTCTTTCACAATATATTTACCGACTCGCCTCCGACTTCCTGAACACATTTGACTCTTTTTCCTGCGGTATATGTACAGTACTCTCTCTCTCTCTCTCTCTCTGCTGTTTACATTTAAGCTAATTTTTCCCTGCTACAGTAACGAGTGATATAGCTAACTAATATATCCTTGAGAAACAGCTTGCATGACAGTGAGAGTTTCATTTCCAGCAACTCGCTCAAGTAGCCAGTATTGCTACCTAGACCTCACTCTGCTAGTTCAAAATAAAAACATAAGTGTGAGGATAACTTCAGTAGGCCAGTCGACCCAAGCTAGGCACCTCCTACAAGAGTGTCACTGATTCGAAATAAGACAAGGATAGTAAATAAGAGAGCTCTCTCCCGCCCACCAAACCCTCCAGGAGAATGTGACAAAAACGTTAGGAAGAACAACACGCAGCATAGAAAAATTGACATAGAAATTTAGCAGGAAAGTGTGAAAAGAGAGGAGAGAAACATTTTTTTTTTTTTTTTTTATAGTCAATATTAGTCCTATGTCTCTCAGAAGCAAAGAGGTTACATTTACGGGGTAAACTTAAATTGGTGGTTTGGCCATGTGGAGAGGATGGAAAGTGAGAGACTGACGGGGAGAGTATATATGAGTGAGGCGGAGGGGGGGGGAGAGGGAGGGGAAGGCCAAGGATGAGATGGAGGGATGGAGAGGTATATGAAAGGGGGGGGGGTGAACTGGGAGCAGGAGAGTGAAATGGCAGGGGACGGACGCGATTTGTTTGTGGCCACTCCTTACGGGATTAAGGCGTCTGGCAATAGATAGATAGATAAACTTAAATTGGTACGTTTTTCACTAACAATTATTTACACGCAAAACAAATATCACCATTGGAAAAACGAATGAAAATTAGGCAACATGATGAAGCTATATAATTAACAAGAAAGTATCAGTATCCAGTCAACTCTGGAACTGTCTCCCTCTGTCTATTACCAACCGCGTATAACCTCCACTCTTTCAAACGCAGTGTGTCCAGGCGTCTCAAAATGAACGGATCTTGAATTTAGCTCTCTGTTATCTTGTTTTTGTTTTTTGTTTTTTCTTGGGGGGAACACTCTTACGGGCTTCTGGCCTTTGGTTCCTTCTTCCATGCATTAAAAAAAATAATTGTACTTTGTCGAGAGACGCTAGACAAGAAGCCAGATTAATGTTTTAAATTTTTATCCTGTCTGAAATGTGCAAACTTAGAGAGAGAGAGAGAGAGAGAGAGAGAGAGAGAAAGAGACAGACAGACAGACAGACAGACAGACCTAATAACCCTAAAGAGAAGAGGTTCTATTCTTTACTGTCTTCTTTAACTCTTGTGTTCTTGACTATACTCTTTTTACTCTAACCTGGCCTAAAATTACCCTTTCCTCATCTTCAGTGTTGAGTTTAGCAATAGATTAATAGTGAAAGATGGTGCTATTTACGAAGAAGTGTTACAAAAGGGGTGTAGAGCCGTAGTATTATCTTTTTCTATTGAGCTACGAGATAAGAGCTGCATAATGACAAGAATTTGAGCCAGGTTAAGGTAAAAAGAGTATAGAACAGAATAGGTTTTGTGTTACTCCTTATCCTCCTCTGGTCATAGCCTGGCGTGCCCTTCTGAAAATACGATTGACCACTTACGAGTTTGGGGCGACAAGGAAGTTAAAATATCGACACTGTTTTTGTGGTATAAGCATAAATTGTGTTTACTATCAAGACACATCGTGTGAAAATCTATCTGTCTATCTATCGACGCCCTAATCCCGTAAGAGGTGGCCACAAACAAATCGCCTCCAAGTCGCCCTGTCTTCCGCCATTTCACTGCCCTGTTCCCAGCTCACATCCTCTCTCTCATACCTTTCACATACCTCGCTTTGCAATAATATCAAGTGCTTGCTAAACATTTTGCTTTGATTTTTGCCGTAAGTAAGATAAACAAAAAACCGTTTCTTAAATATTGTTAAAACGTGGTCGGTCTTCCTCATTGTACTTCCTTTATTTATGGAAGAACTGAAGCATAACACTGGCCAGCAAGTACTTGATGTCAAAACTATTCTCTCTCTCTCTCTCTCTCTCTCTCTCTCTCTCTCTCTCTCTCTCTCTCTCTCTCCAAGCTGTTATTGCCTGTCACATCTCTAGCCGCACAAGACCGACTACTGAGGAAAGGAAACGGGTGTATAAATCAGAACAATGAAGCAAGAGCAAAGCATGTGTGTGTATGTACCCTGTGTATGAGAGAGAGAGAGAGAGAGAGAGAGAGAGAGAGAGTGAGGTCACCTGGAAACACGGTAACGAGGTCATTAGGGAGAAATTAATTGCCTTCCTTGATGGTGTTTGTAAGTTGTCAAGATGCAGGCATTGAGGAGGGCTTGTTGTGTTCACGTCGGGGAAGGAGGCTCCATAACACCTTTTCCTTAGGGATTTATTTTTGAATATGGCTGGTTAATATTCTTTTGTATGTTGTTTGTGCAAAGTATGACGATGTTTAAGAGGTTTAATGGAACACAGAAGAGGATAGTAAAGTGTAATAAACATAATTAATCGCTTAGGAAAATGTGTTAAGGAGCTTCCTTAACTGAAGAGAATAGGGACCCTGATGTTGGTGAAGCTATAATCCAGCGGTCCATCCAGGTCCGGCCTCCTGCAGACAGTAATATCGATCCACTTTTTAAGCGAACAGATATTAAACTCTTAAGGGATACTCTGAGAAGTTTGCCGGGTTCCAACGATCGCAGTACTGGGTCTCGAAAGTAATGATTCACTGTTCCGTTTTTTATCACAAGGAATCGAGTCGATATTAAGGTCCGCAATAGTACAGCATAAAGAGCAGGTCTGAGCACCGAATGTGTGCGATGAGCTTAGTAAATTAGGAAGCCATAAATAGGCGGAGTAAAGTGCGAGACTAAATGGATGTCGTGTTACAGAAAAAAAAGGCTGTAAGCAGACCAATGTCGATTAAATGTGGGATGAGGTCTTGACAAGCCAGCTCAGAGTTAGTGGACTTATGAGATGCTGCGGGAGACCGGATGACTTATAAATTGGCCACCAAACACCACATCCAAGTGAACAGAGAAATGCCCCTCTGCATGAAAGAGCTCGCGTTCCATCCCAGGTTAGAGAAGAGAGACTGGTGTGAATTTTGTACGTGACACACAGGAGGATTGATGGACCTCAGAGAATGGGCTGGCAGGTCTGTGCTTAGTCGGACACACACACACACACACACACACACACACACACACACACAAAGATGAAATAAGAAGCATCCTCTCATTTCCACCACCTTGTAACAAACCACCATTACAGATTCACGCAAGCACACTGACGCTACCAATTCACCCCGAGCCTTGTTGATCCGCAGTACATTTCCAGTAACAAAAGTACCAGCATTACTCCAGTAGCAGTAACAATAAGTACTGGTGAATTATTACACACCAGGAGTGCAAAATATTACCTACCACACGTTGATACTAGCAGTTGTACAAATATCGCTTCCATTGGTACGGTACCATTGCCATCACTCTCCTCCATCATTACAGTGTGTGTTTGTGTGTGTGTGTGTGTGTGTGTGTGTGTGTGTGTGTGTGCAAACAAAAATACAGTAACCTTTATTTATAGTTTGTTGTTCTAATGGACGCGGGTTCGAATCCCGACCGGGGAAGGGAACAGTTTAAGGATCTGAATTTCGTTAAGGTGGACTTTGCTGATCTACCATTACTGTAGACCCACCACCATGTCGCAAAAAAAAAAAAAAAAAAAAAAAAAATCGCTAATACCAGTACACCAGTCCTGTATGAGACAGCCCTAGCATATATTCAATATGGACGGTGGGTGTTAGTGCCGAAGTGGTGACATGTGGAGGTGTAACACGTACGAGGACCACTGGGTGTCAGGGATCGGGATGTTAAGCCTATACCCAGAGTCGGACACAATAACAAAAGAACAAAATACACAAGACGTTTACGGGCTAAAGAAGGAACATTTGGGAAACTGTCCGGATTCTGTCACTTTAGTAGGGTTGCTTCATGTTGCACAAACGGACAGATAAATAGTTTGATATAGATAATAGGCTATATTTCTCTAGACAGACGGATGGAAAAGGATAGTTCAGAGTCAGAAAGGATCAGCAAATAGATAAATACTAGGAATTCAATAGTAGACCAGAAGTGAAGACAGGTAGGTAGGAACGAGGCAAATAGACAGTAATGATAGACACACACTTCAGACACACAGCAATTAATTTCTCACCATGTACTGCACGACGCATAGTGATCTGAAAATAGGAGAGTGCGTGTCATGCGGGAACACGGGCCACACATTTATCACGGCGAGTGTGTGGTCGGTCCGGTTATCACGCACTCTCTGTCATGGCCTCAAATTTGCAGCAGTTCGTTGACAAAGGGTTATGTTTTTGTTGATGTGACTTTGTGAAGAGCAGACTATGGGTCGGGTGACAAGTGTTCGTTTGTCGTTATAACTGGTTTGGGATGGAATGAAGGGCATGAATTAGGTCGAAATTCTTCATACAAATGACTTTTAACAAAATATTAATATCTAGTGGTGTAATCCTATCGCGTGGTCACTTCCAGTATCTCAAGTGAATCTATTCCTTTGTATTTAATATTTCGAAATTTGGTTATAATGAAATAAAGACCATACAATCATGACCTGGCGAAAAACATGACCGTAAACTATCCACGCGATTGCTAATGTCAGTATTCTAGAGCCCACTTTTTTCTTATATGTAAATCTCATCCTCCTACTCATCACTGACCTAAGCTGTGGGTCTGGCCCTGTCCATTCACACTCTGATGACGCCACCCTCCGCTTCACCACCAACTTCTCACAACGACCATCACATAAGTTCAAGGGATATAGAACATACATAGTGACTGAATTTAAGAACTGAGATGGGATATGAGAATAAGAGTATGGAGAAAAGATAGGATCGCTCGAAATAAACTGAGTGACACAAAGATAGGGTGAAGTTTGGTTTCATGATTTTAACAAAGCACAGCAGAACAGCGTAAGTGCAAAAGAGGAAGGAAGTGAATGTTCCAACAAGCTGTAATGCTGTAATGTGTTGGTAGCGGAAGTAATGGTAAATGTATTAATGATAGGATTGTAAAACATGCGTTCGGCTCTGGACATTGCCTTAACAGCCAGTTCCCTGAGTGCCAGCAGCTCTCCTACGTACCACACACCTTCAAATACCACCATTTCGGAGCTAACACCTACCGTCCATATTGACTACATGCTAGGGCTGTCTCATACAGGACTGGTGTATTGGTATTAGCAGGGCTATTTATACGACATGCTGGCTGATCATACAGTAGGCCAGAGTCTGCTTTAACGAAATTCACATCTTGAAATTGTTCCAGTCAGGACTCGAACCGGGCCCCGTTAGGACTGCAGGCCACCGCTCTACAGACACAGCCATCGCCCCTGTCACTTCTTAAATACACAGTAATTTAGCTGTGAAATTCTGGGCTATGCCTTTCTCTGAATTTTAGGAAGAGAGGGTAGGTTGATTACATACGACTCTTGGAAAAACAGTAGCCAGATAGACTATTTCCTGGTTAGGAGGGCTGGTAGGAGGTGGTTGATGAGGGATGTTAAGGTTATAGGAAGCGAAAAATGTGTGCAATAATACAAACTACTAAAATATGACATGGTACTTAAGGAGCGGGTGATGAAGATGACCTATGCACGTTGGAGGGAAATATGGAGGTTGAAAAAACAAGCAGTAGTGGATGCCTTCTATAGCGAGATGAATAGAGTGTGGCTGAACAGGGAGCTGTTGACAGAAGTGTTAATGAACAGTACAGAGCTCTCAAGAACAATCTCCCAAGAGTTACTGATCCATTATGTTGATGGACAAGGGGACCCCCAAGACATAAAGTAACATGGTGGTGGGATGAGGGTGTAGAAGCTGCAGTTGAGGAGAAAAGAAGGCTTTTCCGGGAATGGGAAAGGGGTGGTAACAAAGAAGAATACTTGGCTGCCAACCGTACGGCTAGAAAAGAGGTATACAGAGCAAAACCTGAGTCTCAGAGACATTTACTGGATAACCTAAATAGCATTGAGAGGAAGAATATGATATTAAAGGTGGAAAATCAGACGAAGAAGGAAAACAGAGATATCATAGGTGAGAAACGTGTGAAGAATGATGAAGAAATAGTAGTGGTGAAGAGTGAGGATACTAAAGACGCCTAGAGGGAACATTATAACCGGTTGCTAAATGAGGAGTTTGACTGGAACAGGGAAGGTTTGGAGTCAGCGGATCCAGTGTTTGACCATTGGCCTTTGATTGGCGCTGCTACTGTGAGCAGGGCAATACGCAGGATGCAGGTGGGGAAGGCGGCATGTGTGTCTGGGTTGACTTTGAATTGCCGAAAACCTCAGGAGATGTAGGATTGGGGTTAGTTACTGATTAGATAAATACTATCATATATGAGTATTTTGTCCCAGATGACTGGCTGAAGAGTGTGATCATAACTGTGTACAAAGGGAAGGGTGATGTTTTGGAAAGATGAAATTCTAGAGGTATAAAACTTTTGGTCCAGATAAGGAAAGTAATTTAGTTTAGAATGTATGATTAGAGAAAAAGTGCATATTGATAAGATGCAGTTCTGGTTAATGGCAGACAAAGGTAACACTGATGCCATATTACAGGAAAGAAGAGGACTATGTACTTTGTTTTGGTTGATATGGAGAAGGCCTTTGACAGAGTCCCTAAGGAGGTGGTCAAGTGGGCATTAAGAAATCTTGGGATCAGGGAGTGGCTGGTTAGGGTGGTTATGGCTATGATTGTGGGTACTCGCACCCGGGTGAGAGTGAACAGAGATTTGAGTTATGAGTTTTCTGTGAATGTTATGTGCATCAGGGTGCAGTCTTGAGCCCCCTATTGTTTATCATGGCGCTTGAAGCCCTCTCACGTGACTTCAGAGATGGACCCCCGGGGAAGATGTTGTATGCCGATGATTTGATGTTGACTGCAGTGGATGAAAGGGAGGCGAAGGAATATTTTAAGAAGTGGAGAGATGGTATGGGGTACAAGGGCTTGACAGTAAATGCAGATAAAACTACGGTGAGGGTATCATGGCTTGGTGGCAGTACTGTCAAAGAAGAGGGAGAGTGACCATTTGTAGTTTGCCACATTGATATGAAAAGTAATTCCATCTTGAGCAGTGCTTGTGGTAAGTGGGTGCATAAGAGATAGTGGTATTAGTGGCAGACTGCTAGATAATACTAATTTCATGTGTCGGCGAAAGCATGTGAAGATTGTCAGGCGGGTAAGGATTAATCTTGCTGGTGAGTCTCTTGAGTGTTTGGAAGAGCTTTGTTATGGGAGACACGTTAATGCTGGAGGAGGGACTGGAGCTAGCTCTGTGGCTAAAGTGAGGAATGATTGGAAGATGTTCAGGGAGCTGTTGCCTCTCCTGACACTGAGATAGCTCTCCCTCCGAGCTAAGGGATCTTTGTATGTGGCATATGGTAGGAATGTAATGCCGTATGGTAATGAGACGTGGGAATTAACGGAGAGGATAGTCATTGGCTCAAATGTACAGAAACGAAAATGATTAGGTGGATATGCATTGCGCCCCCGAATGCAAGGCCTGGAGGGGGGGGGGTTAGGTTTACGATTATAGACTTAAGAGGAAGAATGGGACTGGAGTATACTGGTGCTGTGATGAGGAGGGGTAGGTTGAGATGGTTTGGGCATGTCGAAGGGATGGGGTATGACAACTGGGTGCAGAAAGTGAAAAGCATGAGCGTTGGAGGTGGGTCTGCGAGAAGCAGATCGATAAAGGCCTGGGACAAGGTCAGAGAGTGTGACCACAGGAATAAGGGACTGAACTGGACGGGTGCCAGAGATCGAGTAGCATGAAGAACAGCTACTAGGTGACCAAGGCCGACTCATGCAAGCATGTTGGAGTCTTTATAAACGATAAGAAATGAAACAATACGAAGGAAGGTGCGGTGAAGGATATGTAGTTATGGAAGGGAGAATTTCTACGGCTGGTGAAGAGTGTATGGTTGTAAACGGGGAGAAGCTAAGTATGTATTCGTCATTAATTGGTAGTATTGGATGAAGGAGAGTGTTGTTATATCGGTAGGCAAGAGTGTGCACTGACTGTGAGTAACAAAGGGGAATGTTGTGGGAAGTGAGGGTGAGTTGTTGTTGTTATACATAGGTTCATGTGGACGAGAACCCATTAGTGGAAACTTAAGATCTTCTTGTCTAGCAGTCTACCATTCTCCTTTCATTGGATAAAGCGGTAGTTCAGAGGAGTTTGTAGATGGAGATCTCTTTGTTGTCCTGTTGTATCGATGCCACCACTGGAAAGCGCCCCTCTTCAGAATGGTATAAAGGTGAGATGTGTCAGTGATGGAGATTGTTTAATGGCAAAATCAACAGAATACGAAAAGTGATGAAGTGTGCAAGTAGTGGTGGTGCAAAGGGAAGGTTGTGTGATGGTTAGAGCGTGGCGTGGCGTTGTAGACTTCTTTTCTTTCTATATAGACTGAAAACATAATAAAAGACTACTAACTAGACCGTAGGAGACAACGCTTTCATTGAAATACTCCTGCTTATCGGTCCGCAAAATAGACAATTAATTACTAGGAAAAAATAAATACAACAAATGGTGGTAACAAGGAATATCTGTATGACGCGTTTCACTTGGCGTCTGTGGGGGAGGGAAGGGAGAAACAGGGCAAACCAGAGTGAGTAAAGCGGGGCAGAGTAGGGCGGAGAACAGTCAGGCAGGGCAGGGCTACCATACCAAGATGCAAGATCCAGACAGCAGCTCCACAGCAGAGGCATTAAGGGACAGTAGTGGAAGACAATGAACTCACTCTCTCTCTCTCTCTCTGGTTATGTTTTGTTCTGGCAGTGTTCTCATTCCTGTGGGGTGTTGTAAAATAAATTATTCTCAGAACAACAATGAAGCTGCTCGCGGCCTCTCGCTCACAGCTGAACACTCTCCACCACACAGGAGGGTGTCAGAATTGTATTCTCTCCCTTGCATGATTGTATTACGTATTTTCTACGTATGATCGCGTGTACAGATTTAAGAATCCAACCGCATACAACTCACACATCACACATTTCATATTACTACTACATAGAAATGCGTCATCAAAATATTAAGTGCATATCGACTGCAAAATATATTCTAAAAAGATACTTGTATATGTTGTAAATCTCTTCTTAAGTACACAGTCATACAGCTGGGAAATAATGGGCTATATGTTTCAGTGTCCTTAGCATTTGCCACAAAATATTCCGAAATACCATCTCCGTAAACTGCTCTCGTTGACTCTCCACTCTCACCGTCATTTCAACATCAAAAATCATCGTTAGCACTACCAGTGATGTGAGTTTGTACCCTGCAACACCAAGACCTCATCCAACATTGTAAACTCCGACATATTCTTTGTTGACATACACCATCCTAGCCCACAGGCAGGTATCATATACCCATCTGGTGTTCTACCTAGTTCCTTACCTCCATGCATCTGCAGGTCGTTGTTGTCTTGCCCAAAACGTTCATTTGATCTCCATACTTTAGGGGAGACCATCTTATCTTGGCTCAGTTTCTTTCTTGTTTCTTCTAATCACTACTCATTTTGGTGCCATTCCTTATTACTTCACCAAATTCATGTATTTAGTACAGCTATTTCTTGGGCAGATACTACCAGATACCCTCCTTATTCATAGTTTACCCCCATTGGATGGTTTTATAAGGTCGTCAGAGTGAAGTGCTAACAAACAAACATACTAAATGAAATTGGTTGGCATGAATTCAAAGAGCTTACCATCTTTAAAGCTTGGAATATATTTGTGGAGACCATTGCGCATACAGTTGGTAAAACCGGTATTTTTAAAATCAAAATTCCGAAATGCTTTACCTGGCTTTATGAATTTTTGCCGTTGTGGTAAAAACGTCGACCTTCCTCTATTGCTTTGCTCTGCAGTTTCCTTATTTATCTCCACTTCGAGAAAAATACACATTATCTGAAAGAATCAGCTCAAAGTCGTCCTCCGCACCGACCTTGCCTTTGTTTTGCGCGCGCGCGCGAGTGCGTGCGTGTGTGTGTGTGTGTGTGTGTGTGTGTGTGTGTGTGTGTGTGTGTGTGTGTGTGTGTGTGTGTGTGTGTGCATTACTTTCCGTAAAGTCTGTCTGTCTCTCTAACTGACACACACACATACACACACACACACACACACACACACACACACACACACACACACACACACACACACACACACACACACACACTACAATGCGAGAGGTGAAGGTCATTTCCTCCAAATCAGCACTTAAAATGCAAATTTGTGTTAGGCTTGTACCTGCCTAGGACTTCGAATGATGGTGTGTACATACGTGTGTGTGTGTGTGTGTGTGTGTGTGTGTGTGTGTGTGTGTGTGTGCACTAGTCATTGCTGGTCAGGGAGACAGTCATACAATCTTTGTGAATGAAACACAGCTATAAACACACAGACAGGGTTACACTTCAACGTCACACACACACAAGCGGAAATTACTGTACTTGCTGTCAATAGAGAGCTGGGGAAAGCAGTGAGTCTAACGAAATACAGTGGGTGAAAGAGGATTAAGGCTGCGAATTGAGTAGGAGAGAGAGAGAGAGAGAGAGAGAGAGAGAGATTGTTTGGAACGGGAAGCTATCAAGGTGAGATGGGATGTCACTGAAGAGGATTAGGCGGAAGAGGGGACATAAAGGCGAGGTGGCGATGAGAAGCAAAGATTATGGCGATATGAAGAGGCGGAATGTGATAAAGGAGAAAGCAGCAGTGTGATGTAGCGTGGCAAGGGGAAGATGATTTGGATTAGGGAGAATGAAGACAGATCCTGAAAAGCAATGAGGTAAAATTGTCTTTTGTATGTCGTGAGGTGGAGTACAACAAAAATAATAAAGACTGATGTGGCTGAAATGTATTATGAGTGTCAGATATAAAGGTGATAAAGGGTGGAAGGAAAAGGGTCAGGCTGATTTTGTGAAGTGTAGGAGTAGAAGGAACTGGAATCTTTACTAGGTTAGGGGTAGAAGAAGCATTATAGCCGATTAATAACTACTATAACCAAACTATACGTGGTCCTTACGTGTCAACAAGTGGGTTGGTGGATGGTTAGTGCCCCTCCCCGTAAAACAAATAACTCAAAGTCAAATGGCCACCCCTTATGGGATTATGGCGTCTGGCAATAGATAGATAGATAGATACATAGAAAAACTACTACACAGCAAAGTCGATTTTGTGGTTAGAACATTGGTGGTTACAGGAAAAGAAGAGTGGTCTCAGAATGATTCAGTGATAGGTAAAACAGTTTCAGGCTGAGACCTCTAATTGTAAGCTAATCATCCTGGTCCTGCTATCCAAGTCCCTTCCCCCCAAAAATCCTTAAATTATGCTCAGATATTTCACTGTATATTAAATTGTTATAAACAGAATGGCATCTGAACTCATCTCGCGTCTCTGCCATATCGTTACCAGCCATATAATCTTAGACATAGCACCGTCAGGTTCCTTAATCACTCTCTCCTTTCTGCTCATGCCCAAGTGTGATTTGAACCGTTTGTGTTCAGTTTCCGCCTAGTTTTTTATTTTTTTTTATATTCCTGTTTTGCTTCTGTCTCTACTCTGTTGTTCTCTTATGATCTCTCTCTCTCTCTCTCTCTCTCTCTCTCTCTCTCTCTCTCTCTCTCTCTCTCTTCTCTCTCTCTCTCACACACACACACACACACACACACACAAGCCTCTAAACGTCACCTTCAACGAGTAAAGTTTGGTGCTACTTTTCCCATCACCCTCCTTATCTTCCCCTTGGCACAGTTAACTCTCAGGTGTTCTCCCAAAGACGAAGTTGAGGGTCATGTGAGAGTGTTTGGTTTTCCTTTCTTTCACAGTCTAGAGGCTGCAGTTATGGACCTCATTTATCGACTGAGGTGTCATATGAACTCTCTCCAGCTGACGGTGTGTTAGTGGTCGACACGCTCTAGTTAAATCCAACGTCACAGTGACCAAATAAGAAAGAAGGAGAGTTAAAGCCATACAAGCAAAAACTTTTATTTACATGTTCACTGGAATAATGTTTGTATCAGTGGAAGGGTGTTCATCATGCAGTAAGTTATTCATTCATTACACTTTTGATGCAACCCACAGGCAGCTGGCAAACTAATAAAAAAATGAATAAGTAAATAAATAACATCCTGTGTACCCGCCACATCATATAGTGTGAAGAAAGACAAGAAGTGCATGTAACTCCTATTTATGTACTAAAAAATCACTTTGCACCTTAATATCCACCACGGAAAGGATCACACTGTCTACTCCGAAAGTTTGGTTGCAGAACCTGAGATAAGCACACATTTAAGAATTCACTGTGCACGGGAAGAAGCATACAATACTTCATCTTTGAAATCCTTCCGCGGCATCACTTAGCTGTCCATGCATTGTACCCTTCATTTGTTTTGCTCAGCCATTCATCACCGTTGCCATCACAGCTTCCCCTTTAATCAACAGCAATCCCACTTCTGACCGTTTGTATCCTGTACGTTCTCTCCTTTCGCAGGGTAATGCAGTGGTTCCTCTGTGTCAGTGAGATTTGATTCTCAGTTCCTCAAATTGACGTCTTTTCACTGCTGCACATAGTGGGAGAGCAAACCTTCCACTCAAAACGGGCACGCACAACTTGACTATATAATGTATAATATTCTCATGTTTCTCTACTCCAGCAACCGGCACACCCTTACTAGCATTTAATTAATTGGTCAGTTCTGGAACAGCTTGCCACATCTTTCCCAACCTAACTACAAACCATAGTTTTTGTGATAAAGTTTTTCTAAAAACTCGAAAAGGAATGAGTTTTTGGCTGCCTTTGTTTCATTTACATTGGAAGCAACGAATCTTGCCGAATATCTGTCGCAGGCTAAATCTTTCTCCAATAAAGATTTTCACACCGAATGGTTCATGCATTGTGTCACTTCCCAAAAGTAGCATTCTTAAGACCTTTGACACTCCTTTGTCCTGTACTTTTTCTTTTCACACACACACACACACACACACACACACACACACACACACACACACAAGAAAAAAAAAAACGCCGTACTCCCACAACGAGTTACTTCCTCCATTACCATTGCACTCACACCCGTTCAACCTGTAGTTATGCTTAGGAGCTCTCCCCACCTGCTATCACAGTATTAGGATATACGAAGCATAGATGACTGCATAAGTAAGCCACCATTACCATTGTAGGGCAAAAACAGCGCCTAAAATGATGATCCGCAGCTCAGTGTATAAGTACCTGATGCCAGAACGGCATAATCATTAATAATGTCTTTGGGTGTTGGTTCCTTCAGTACAATGCCTTCATATTTTACTTCTGAGATGGTTTTAGCCAACTTAAGTTAAACCTCTCGATGTGGAGCCTTGAAAAGGTCATAAAAACATCATCTCCATAAATCCCTCCAGTTTTACTGTGTTCTAGCAGAAGCCAATGCAGATCTGGGTAGACCTCTCATAATGAAGGGTTACTCGTACTTGTAAGTTATCTGTCTGTATGTTAAGTCTGTCCATATATCCATCTATCTCTATGTCTATCTGCTTACCTATCTATCTACCAACCTATCTACCTATCTAACTACCTACCTACCTATCTAACTATCTATCTATTGTCTATCCAACTGTCTGTCTATCTATCCATCTATTTATCTATCCATCTGCCTATCTATCCATCTACCTATCATCCAGTTCTTGCTGGCTATCAGAAGTGTTCGGACTAGCCTACTCATTCCCGACAATATAGGAGAGGGTGACCATCCTCACTTGCCCCTGAGTGACGTTATTTGTGCAGTAAACCGTAACTTGTCTTTAGATGTAAACCCTTACAGGCCTCATCCAGTTCTAGCCTTTAAACCCACTAGACCACCAGATGTCGGTAGGGATAATGCATTTGTAGAAAATGATTTCAGTATATCGATGGGTTCTGGATATATGGAGGAGACGTGAGCAATAAGTGATTATCTGAACTGAAAAAGAGTAATACATTAACAGTTAAAAATACAAGAAGTGTCACTCATAAGTAAAGCATAAGCACCGCCTGACAGCACATGTATCTGGAGAATCGATAAACTAGATTCACATGAACCTAAATCATTTAAATAATTCACCTATATAATCACCATATGCATCGCAGGCTCTCCATCTATCAGTCTATACATCTATCTATCAATCTCTGTCTCTCTCAGAGTTTCCTGTTTTGTTTTCCGGACATACATTCATGACTACATGTCGTACACAGTCAACCCGACGACTTTCAAGTTGAAAAAGGGATGCCAGACTCATGCTGTCTCTTCTTTACAAAACTCATGTATCCAGCTGTCACGGGGTTTTTGTGAATATGCAGTATTAAAGAATATTATTCAATAATACTTAAGAACAGGACAATGAATTGTCTTGTGAAAATCAAGCAATGATTACTTTATTCCGGCTTACTTCGCCGATTCTCTAAGGACGAGAATTTATAAACTTTCTCAACAGTACACAGCAGAGACTAATTATTCACACGTGCTGTTTATTAGTACTGTTGGCCTCTGGAGAAAGTGACTCCACCCCTGACAATCAATAACTAATGCTATTAATGATAAACAAGTTCTTGCTGATGCAATTAACTCCTAGATGGCACAATGGATTTGAGTTAATACAAAACGACTGGCCTAAGTACCAGTTATGAATAGCAAAGCATTTATGCAAACTAGGAGCTACAACTAGAATAAGCTTATGGAGAAATAAAACACGAGTTCACATTACATTAAGCTCAAGAAAAAGAACTGTTAAATTTATTGATTACAATGAAATAAATTAACGTTACATGAGTCTCAAGATAAATTCAAATAAGGAGATCGCACTCAACCGCTCACTCAAAAGCTAACTCTTAAACCTAGGAAAAAACGAAAAGAAATACTGATCAGAAAAGTGGACCAAGCTGATGACTGGGCGTCGTTGCTGAGGAAGGACGCTGCACACGCTGAGCCTCTCGCCAATCACGCTAGGTGGGAATTCAATGGCGGCTGCGGGAACTAGGCGTCGTTGCTGAGGAAGGACGCTGCCACAGACACTACCTGCTTCCACGGCACTCAAATCTTGACTCAATCAAATTGTGGGAGAGAGGCAAGTGTCATGGCCGCACTTGCTAACTGCCAATGAGTGTGAGTGATACACACCCACAATATCACTCAGGTGGAGGTTAATGTCGCGCACAAAGACGATCACATATGAAATAGTGAAAAATGTCCTGAAAAACACTCCCGATCGGGTGAATACGTGGCGGTTAAACTGAGCGATAAATACTGGGATTCCACTAGAATTCGCGGTTTCCCACCAAAGTTAATGTCACGAGTTTATTCAAATACTTAATAGCGCCAACTCGTGACATTACGCCCCATCAAAAATGAAATTTTTTTCTCAGGAAAAAAATTTCAGTATACATACATATAAATCCTAACTCAGTCACATAAGATTCACACTGTGGCGTGTGTGTGCTATCCTGCTACAGGAGAAAGTCACAGTCGCCAGTGAGTGAAAAAACCTCGCATTTACGTTAATAGAAGCAAGCTTGGGGGAAAAACTCCGTGATGACAGTGAAAAATCCTGTACTCAGGTCAAACTGAGCGAAAAGTTCGCTACATTTACATTAACAACTATTTGTTATGTAGCGTGATGTATGTAATACACGGTGTAGGTGTGACAGTTGTGGTGTAACCGTACCTACGTGTAAAATTACATAATGCAATTTAATAATAAATGATGACGATGAGGCAGAAGAGAAGAGGTGGAAGCATGCGTCAGGGACGATCAGCTGTTCTGCATGGAAATGCTGCACCCGCCAGCTGCACCTGCGAAAGGAATCAAGATGGAGCATGAAAAGTATCATTTCTGTCTCTCTACCTAGCAATCAGTACTTATGTCATTATTAACCAGGAAACATAGTCTTAGGATTCACAAATCTCTCAGGACCCTTATAGTTTACTAGTTAACGCTTATTAACTAGGAAACGTGCCAGTTCATGAATTGCTCAAATCTCTTAGAACGGGCAGTTTACTAGTTAACCTAACATTATTAACCAGGAAACATGCCAGTTCTTGAATTGCTCAAATCTCTTAGAACTGGCAGTTTAATGGTTAACCTAGCTCTACACTTACGATTAATGACAGGAAGCTGAGAATCGATATGCAGTCTCGGGCAGGTCACGTTTTAACACCCACCTTGGGTGTGAACACTCGTGTGAATATTGTGCATTCTCCAGGAATCCTCAGAGAGGCCCACAGCTCGAGACATTCCACAAGGTAATTCATACACAGCCTTGGACTGTCTCTGCAGGGTTCTCAAACTTCCTCCTTAACTATGGTATACATGTATATACAAGTCCTGGATGTAACGTGTCCTGTGGGACCAACGGGCAAGACGTCAGCAATTACTGGTACTATTAACTGGGAACCAGGCTGGTCCTTGGATTACTCAAATCTCTGAGGACGCCCATCTTACGGAACCCAGCATACAACAGTTGCCTGTGTTAGTCAGCAGTTAGCAGGCGAGACATCAGGTCTGCACCTACTTTATCACTTCCCTTGATGTATCTCACAACAAGGTTAAACTGCTGTAAATACTGTGTCCAGCGTGTCAATCTTGCATTAGCCATCTTGGTCGTGCTGAGACTAGTGAGTGGCATATGATCAATTTCCAGAGTGAATTGTGCTCCATATAAATAATAATAATATTTCTTAACACCATCAACCACGGCCAAGAGTTCCTTTTCAACAGTACTGTAATTCCTCTCGGCGGGTTTTAGCTTACGGCTGTGGTATGCCACTGGGAAGATTCCACCTTCTGATTCCTGCATCAATACGCCACCTACTCCATCTTGTGAAGCATCAGTGTGCAGTATGAAAGGTTTGTTGGAATCAGGCAACTGCAAGATAGGCTCCTTGCACAACATGTTCTTAAGGGCAGTAAAAGATCTCTCTTGCACTTCTCCCCATTCAATGGTGTTTGGAGCATATTTCCATAGCACCTCATACAATGGTTGGGCAATGAGAGCAAAGTTGGGGATAAAACTCCTATAATACCCCACTAGCCCAAGGAATGCCCTAACCTGTTTCTTGGTCACGGGTCTCAGGGCTTCTCTAACCTTCCTGATCTTGTCACCCTGACACCTGCAGCGATTGTTACCAACAATATGTCCGAGGAACTCCACCTTACTGTGAGCAATCTTACATTTGCTAGGCTTCACAGTCATGTTGAAATTCTGGAATCTACTGAAGACAATTTCCAATAGTCTGAGGTGCTCTTCCAACGTGGCGGAATGAACGAGGACATCATCAACGAACATCTCTACTCCTACAATACCATGGAGCACTTGTCTCATGGCATGATTGAATACTGCTGGGGAATTGGTAAGTCCAAATGGGAGGACTTTATACTGATATAACCCCCTAGGAGTAGCAGAGGCAGTAAACTGACAGCTCTCGGGGTGAAGGGGAATCTGGAAGAATCCCTTCGCCAAATCGAGCTTCGTGAAATATCGTGACCCTGCCAGCTTGGAGAAGATGGCAGTGTGGTCACCCATTGGCTCAGCATCCACTTTGGTGATTGCATTGAGCCTCCTATAGTCACCACAAATCCTGACTCCACCATCTTTCTTGCGAACTACTACCATTGGACTGCAGTAAGGAGATGAGGACTTTTCAATAATACCTGCAATCTCCATGTCACCAATTTCATTATCTACTGTGCCCAGTAGTCGCATGGGAATCGGATATGGGTTAACCATTACGGGAGTATCACTGGTCAACTCAATCTTGTGACAATCAACCTTTGCAAGTCTAGGTTGGTCAGAGAAGACATCAGCATACTGACAGAGCAGTGACCTTATGGCATTCTGATCACCCAATGCTAAGTCAGCGTTAAGTAAAACATCTCCGACAGTCTCTTCCTGACGGGACTGAGTGGTTAAGGGCTCGTCATCATGGTCATCAACTGGGATCACCGCGGCTGCCCTGGTTTCTTCTAGTGGCTGGTCACTATCATCAGCTACTCATAGGCCAATCTCCTTGGGGTTTGACTCATGATAAGCCTTCAACATATTAATGTGGAACCTTTTGCAAAGATTCCCCATCTGAATTATGTAGCTGAGGTCTGAAATGCACTCTACTACATCAAATGGACCCTTCCACTGTGCCAACAACTTGTTCTGGGCTGTGGGGAGTAACACCAAGCACTTATCGCCTGGACTAAACTTCCGAAGTTTTGCCTTCTTATCATAATAGGCTTTCTGAACTTCACGCGCCTTGATCAATTCTTCCTTAGCTAACTAGCATGTCGACTGGAGGCGGTCAGCTAGATCAAGGATGTAGGTGTAGGTGGTCTTGACTTCAGGGTTGGGTTCTTCATCATCCCATAAGTCGCGAAGGACTTGAAGTGGTTCACAGACCGACCTTCCATACACCAGTTCAAAGGGTGAGAACTTCAAGGAGTGCTGTGGAGCTTCTCGATAAGCAAACAGAAGAGGAGCAATGAACCGCGGCCATTCCTTTGGCTGTTCGGCGGCCATGTGCTTTAACATCTTCTTGAGAGTCCCATTGAACCTTTCAGACAGACCGTTACACATGGGATGATAAGGCGTAGTTCGCAGGCCTCGGATGGACAACAACCTGAATGGTTCGTTCATCATTGCAGAGGTGAACTGCGAACCCCAGTTGCTTAAGACCTCTTTGGGGATACCTACGCGACAGAACACTTCGATCAATGCCTCAGGAAGTGATGGCCTCTATGTTCTTAACCCGCCCCATCCCGACGTTTTCTGGGCAGTGGTACGCCCCAGTCCCGACATTTTTGGACTTTTTTTTTTTTTAGGCTCAAACATTCGCTTTTGGTGAGAAACATCGAAAATTCATAGAGAAATCACTCACCTGAGGTTTAAAATACTCGATCCAGGTACGAGTACCTCCTTACCTGACTGGGTTTTCTAACAGGCTGGCACCAAAGAAAACGAGTTCTATGGGAGGGTAACTATTTTATCCACTCATAAACAGTATTTATTTATTTACTTGGTACGAATTTATATGTAGTACAAGAGTATATTGGTTTTCAAACAGTAATATAGGCATTATAAGCATTGTTTCACTAACTCATCACCATTCATGACCTTTTATTTCCACATTACCTGATCATCATTTCTGACTGTTTCTTCCTCTAATGCTATGTAAACTTTGTCCTCCACATTGTCATCGATTGGGGAATCACTCTGGCCCTGAATATCTTTATTGGCCAGGTCACTGGTAACAGGTGAATTGCCGAGACAATGGCGTGCAGGGGGGGTGGAGGTTATGCGGAGTAAGGCATTGTCCCTGCTTGGCATCTTGTAGAGGAATAGAGGAAGTTGTCCCATGTATACGTGCCAAAAATCACTCGCAAAATCACTCGCGAAAATAGAAAATTGTGCAAATTAGGGACCTTGCAATATTGCCGTGTTAATTTACGTCTCTGGGATATGACTGCACATCATGTGAGGACGTGAATTCACATCTCCGGGACGGGGTGGATTAAGGGCCACGGCTTCAGGCCACCGTGTGCTGAAATCAACAATAGTGA
This sequence comes from Coenobita brevimanus, assembly GCF_032717465.1. Classification (NCBI taxonomy): domain Eukaryota; kingdom Metazoa; phylum Arthropoda; class Malacostraca; order Decapoda; family Coenobitidae; genus Coenobita; species Coenobita brevimanus. Next base: position 25,500,186 of record NC_136959.1, on the reverse strand, counting down.
GGATATACCTTGATCCATCACTTGCCGTAGGAGAGATTGGCCCAACAATGTCAACTGCTACTCTCTTGAACGGTTCAGAGGTTACAGGCATTGGTTTCAATGGCGCAGGACGGACACGTCCCCGGTCACTGGTACGCTGACACACATCACAGGAACGCACAAGCCTTTTTATTTCCTGTCCCATTCCTGGCCACAAAAAGTCAGCATGTATGCGGTCAGAGGTTTTCTTTTGGACCATGTGACTTACCATGACTGAACAGTGACTTAATTCGAACACTGCCCGGCAATACTTCGCGGGAATGACGAACTGCAGTTGAACCTCGCCCTGAGGTGTTCGTGACGCACGGTACAGCCGTCCTTGCTTGTGAAGGAACCTGGCTTGACCTCCCAGTGAATACTTAATCACTTTACCCTCCAGCTTCTTACACACTGAGGCAAGTGTTGGGTCAGACTGTTGTTCTTGGACAACGTCTTGACTACAAATCAAATCTTGCGGCGTTGCAATGGTCAACAGGGTGACACGATTCGGAGCCTTGGCAATGGCTCGTGTTACTGCAACAGCCGAAGTCTGAGTAGCAACATCTACAGCGCAACTGTTTTTGACGCCCGGTATGTTGCCGATAATGAGGTCAAACAAGGGTTCTGGCATGACAACAGCAGCTGTCAAGCCAGTATAGAAAGGAGATGCTACCTGGATACGTGCCTCAGGGAACAATCTCACTGACCCATCAATAAGTCTAACTTGGATCTGCTTGAGAGAGCAACCTGAGGAACCATTATCTCTCAGGACATTTACAGAAACACCTCCCACAAACCCTGGCTGAACAAGAAAGGCAGTGTTACTGGTGGAAGGGTCTGAGGAGGTAGCAGCCAGTCATTGGTGAGTCTGCGGAACAAACGATGAAGCAAATGTGGTGCCCTGAGAACTTGATACCTGAGGGGTCGTGCTCACCATCTGAGGAGCTGGAGCATTGACCACCTGTGGAGGAGGGTTCACTGTCGCTGGGGAACTAGTGAACTGCGGGGAAGTACCTGTACTGGTGGGGTTGGCACCACTGTATGCTTGTTGTGGCGTGAGGGCTGCATTTGCATCCTGACTCCGATACACTAAAGCCGATTGTCCTGACTGAGGGTTACGTGGTTTGTCCTTGCCCTGCTGCTGCTTAAAATACCAGTACTGCTGCTGGTTAGAGTTCTGCTTATTGTACCGCTTCCACTCAGGTTTCTGAGTGTTTTGCCCCTGGTCCTTCTTCTGCAGTTTTGGACCTTGGCCATTATTCTGAGAACGGCCTTGTTGCTGGGGTTCAGTCTGAGATGGTTTCCCAGATTTATCAGGTTTCCTGTTCCAGGTATGCTGCTTACGAGTTTGATACCCATATCCAGTGAAGAATGCATCAGCCTTCTTCACCATTTGGCTGGCATCTCTTATCTGGCAGATCTTAAGCTGAGCCATAAGTTCAGTAGGCCACGGCTTTTCTAGCTGCGTGCGCAGCATAAGGTCAATTATCCCCTCATGCGTGGAAGGAGTTTCATCTTTCTCCATCCACTCATCTAAGTAAGCAATAAGCCGGTCAAGAAACTGAACGGCAGTCTCTTTTTCATGTAAACGCGCCCTCATGAACTGACTCTTGGCGTCATCAACTGTGAGACCGTACGCTTTGACGAGTGCGGCCTTCATCATCTCTTACGTGAGATTGTCTCCACGAATTCTGTGGAGAATATCGAGGGCAGGGCTCTCAAACAGGCTAAGAAACTGAAGCCGCTTAGCTGCATCATCCAGCTGGTACAGTTGAGCCATGTCTTCAAAACGAGCCATAATATATATGGCTCGATTTGCTCGCCTTCCTTGTATGGGGGAAGCTTGATGTGTGGGGTCGCCATAATATGTGCAGGGATAGTGTTCGTGGAGCTTGGGCCAGCTGCACCAGATGTGTCTGAAGCCAAGGAATCTCGCTTGAGCTTCAACATTTCAATTTCATGATTTTTGCGTGCTTCTCGCTCAGCACGTTCGTGTTCTTGTTGTTCTCGCTCACGTTCTAACTCGAGTTCACGTTGTTTTTGCTCGTGTACGCATTGGATTCTATGCTCTTCACGAGCATCACTCTCGCGTTGCTGCTCGTGACTAAGCTGAGAAAGGACATAATTCTTTACTTCTGTTGGGTCTGTAAGCCCCATGTCTTTGGCTTCCTGAACATAGACGCTGGTAGACATGATGCTAACTCAGTCTAATAAACTAGTGACTCAGTACTGACTGCAATTTGCAAAGAAAGATGCCAATAATCAAGAATAAAGAATATAGGCACAGGTTAGTGGTGACCAGTTTTATCTAATTAAACTGGTAAAGAAAGAAAATTAAACAAACAACTGACTGTGAAAACTATTATGTAAATTAATGGAACTGAATCAATAATCACCAATAAGGTAGTGCCTATAGACTTTAATGATAAATACCTAAGTATGAGTAAGTGAGTATTATCTCGTGAATAACTTTAGAGGTAGGAGTTAATATCCTGGAATTAGGTTGCCAAATGTCACTGGGTTTTTGTGAATATGCAATATTAAAGAATATTATTCAATAATACTTAAGAACAGGACAATGAATTGTCTTGTGAAAATCAAGCAATGATTACTTTATTGCGGCTTACTTCGCCGATTCTCTAAGGACAAGAATTTATAAACTTTCTCAACAGTACACAGCAGAGACTAAGTATTCACACATGCTGTTTATTAGTACTGTTGGCCTCTGGAGAAAGTGACTCCACCCCTGACAATCAATAGCTAATGCTATTAATGATAAACAAGTTCTTGCTGATGCAATTAACTCCTAGATGGCACAATGGATTTGAGTTAATACAAAAGGACTGGCCTAAGTACCAGTTATGAATAGCAAAGCGTTTATGCAAACTAGGAGCTGCAGCTAGAATAAGCTTATGGAGAAATAAAACACGAGTTTACATTACATTAAGCTCAAGAGAAAGAACTGTTAAATTTATTGATTACAATGAAATAAATTAACGTTACATGAGTCTCAAGATGAATTCAAATAAGGAGATCGCACTCACTCGCTCACTCAAAAGCTAACTCTTAAACCTAGGAAAAAACGAAAAGAAATACTGGTCAGAAAAGTGGACCAAGCGGATGACTGGGCGTCGTTGCTGAGGAAGGACGCTACACACGCTGAGCCTCTCGCCAATCACGCTAGGTGGGAATTCAACGGCAGCGGTGGGAACTAGGCGTCGTTGCTGAGGAAGGACGCTGCCACAGACACTACCTGCTTCCACAGCATTCAAATCTTGACTCATTCAAATTGTGGGAGAGAGGTGAGTATCGTGGCTGCACTTGCTAACGGCCAATGAGTGTGAGCGATACACACCCGCAATATCACTCAGGCGGAGGTTAATGTCGCGCACAAAGACGATCACTTATAAAATAGTGAAAAATGTCCTGAAAAACACTCCCGATCGGGTGAATACGTGGCGGTTAAACTGAGCGATAAATACTGGGATTCCACTATGGTGGTACCAATCTTAAGTGGCGGTTTAGGTGGGGCACGAACCTCTGTACAGTGTTGCCACGTGTTCCATACGCGCTATGTGAACGGCTCTGATATATGTTATAGGCATCACAATAAGATAAACACATAAGAATATAATGGTAATGTGTGTATTATAATATATGAAAGAACAGTAAACTGATTATGCGTAAAATATTTATACGGCAATACAGAAACGTGGCATAATTATTTTACAGTGTTACTAAAAAAAAAGTAGTCACTTTTATTGGCTGTTGCCGTATTTCTGGGGTTGGTAATAATGTCACATTTATGATTATAAGATAATGTGCAGGAATATAAGCAAAAATATGCCAGTTTCTTAGTAAAAAAAATATATACATTAAACCCTCGTGAGCGGCAACACTCACACACACCCAGTCCGACCTGGTCATCTGTGAGGGATAGAGGAATAGGCCTGTTTGGGGACACCTCTTAAAAAAAACGCGCCAAGACTTTAACCTCCTGGATGGTGTGGAAATAGTCAGATTTACAATATGTACATTATAACGTAAAAGAAAATAACTAAAATATATCCTAAAATACCACAGACGAGAGAGAGAGAGGGGGGGGGGAAGGCAGACCAGGGGTAGTGTTGAGTGCAGCTTAGTGTGAGATGAAGGAAGGGAGGGAGGGAAGGAGGGAGAGAGTGACTGAATGAAAACAAATCATGGCGCCACAACAACGAGGTCATCTGGCGCCATATGTAAAACAATAATATTTTTAAACATAATTAGATACGGTATAATAAAAACAAAATAAAGAAATCAAAGCACAAGTTTATAAGTCACTCATAAAAGAAACAAAATTCCCAAGGGTGATGCACATCTCCCCAAGGAGAGAGAGAGAGAGAGAGAGAGAGAGAGAGAGAGAGAGAGAGAAGGCAGGCAAGGGGCAGTGTTGAGTGCATTGTCAAGCTGAGGGAAAGATGAAGGGAGGGAAGGAAGGAGGGCGAGAATGATTGAATGAAAAGGCGCCGTAACACCGAGGTCATCTGGCGTCATATGTAAAATAATAATATAATAAAAAACAAAATAAAGAAATGAAAGCATAAGTTTATAAGACATAAAAGAAACAAAATTCCCTAGGGTGATGCACATCCCCCCAGGAGAGAGAGAGAGAGAGAGAGAGAGGCATCGCGAGGATGGAAAACGTGGCAACACTGTACAGAGGTTCGTGCCACACCCAAACCGCCACTTTAGAATGGTACGACCATAGAATTCGCGGTTTCCCACCAAAGTTAATGTCACGAGTTTATTCAAATACTTGATCGTGCCAACTCGTGACACCAGCCTGATGCCTCATCAGTTCCTTTGCCTCGCCACCCTCAGTATCTCTCTTTTTCATACACTCATTTACCATATCTTCTTGGCCTACCATGTCTCCTTCAACATTCTAACACACACACTCTTTCATCAAGCTATTTATACCTCTGCTAACCACATGCCCATACCAACTAAGCACACTCTCTTAAATTTTGTTTTCCACGGTCCTCCTTACTCAACATCATTCATAAATCACAGTATTATTTATCCTATCCATTCCTCGAACTCGACTCAGATTTGTCAAGAACCCCATCTCCATCACTTTAACTCATAACTTTTCACTTTCATGCCACACCAGTCTCACACACCCATACATGAATGGGGGTATTGTGTTTATATTCTCTCATGCAATTCTTTAGTAGCTGCGGCACTCAAGGCCTTTATAGCAACAACCACTTTCCTTCCCTATGCCACTCGGCTTCCACTCGATTTCCACATTTATCTCTGCTTTCTATTGCTGCTTCCGAGTGTATAAGCCCACTAATTCGTCTCTCTCCATACACCACATAACACTGAGCGTCACATTCTCTTTCAACAACTATCACTTTACTCGTAACTACAGGCCATGACAAAGAGTCTATGCGTGGTGGCGCTGCGTGCCGTTGGGTGGAGAAGCTGCGGCGTTCACTAGGGAGACAAATCTCACCACATTTCATGCATCTCGTCATAAGGAAATACCTTGATCCGACCCTGGCAAGGAGCTGTCTTCCACAAGAGAGTGTCGTCGATTTCCTGAACAATATACTGTTCTGCAAGTGTGAGACGGCCACACAGAAGCAGTTGCATACCTGTGGTCGACAGGTCTGCTTGGCCAGACAGATCAAAGATAACCAAAAACAAAAGCACCCTACTCTTATTCACATTACTATGAAGGCACAACGCTTATAAGCATCAACAAAAATCTGTATTACTTCTACCATGGTCTCTCTCTCTCTCTCTCTCTCTCTCTCTCACGGAGGTGGATATGCATCTAGTATAAAAAACTACGCAGTGTATTTTTCAGTTAAAGATAAATATTCTTATCGCCAAACATCAAGATAAGGATATAACATAGGAAATTCTGCCGGTACTACTTCTCCTTCACTTAACGAATATTTTCCTTCGTTGTACATGATTCTCACTTTTCTGTTTCCTTACATCATATATTCAAGCGAGTTCGGCGTAAATCTAGTTATCTGATATTTTCTTTCGAACATAATTTGCCACATTCTTAATATTTTTTACTTCTTTGTGGGTACTGAAGTTTAACAATTGTTCAGCAGTCCATCAATTACTCTCAGTACATAAGAGAGAGAGAGAGAGAGAGAGAGAGAGAGAGAGAGAGAGAGAGAGAGAGAGAGACAGACAGACAGACAGACAGACAGACAAAACGAGAGAGAGAGAGAGAGAGAGAGAGAGAGAGAGAGAGAGAGAGAGAGAGAGGACGAAAGCAGATAACTGAAATGGATATATACTAAACAAAGATGCATATGTGAATGACCCAGTGAAATATACAGGCATTACTAGCATACAACCTCATCACCAGCTAAACTTCCCAAGGATCAACCACTCACCTATTTTCCCCTGGGACCCACTGCCACATGGACCAATTATCCCCCATGGAGCTAGTATCTCCCTGGACCTATATCTCATCACTGACCCATTTTATCCTATGGGCCTATTTCCCCCGTCGATATATATTAACCCATGGATCCAATTACCCTGCATGGCCCTATTTAATGCAGTGGACCTAATTTTTCCACTGACCTATTTTCCCTCATGGTCCTATAGTCACTCGTGGCCCCAGTTACCCCATAGACCTATTACCGATGTACAATTTTCCACCCACCTGCCCACCCAACTACCAGCCAATCCTCTTACCAGTCCACACACACACACACACACACACACACACACACACACATACAGAGAGAGAGAGAGAGAGAGAGAGAGAGACACACACACACACACACACACACACACACACACACACACACACACACACACACACACACACATACACAGAGAGACAGACAGACAGACAGACAGACAGCAGACAGACAGACAGACAGACAGACAAACACAAACAAACAAACAGACAGGCAGACAGAGGGGGACGGGGGGGCTCTAAAACAAATAAATTAACCGGGCATTAATGAAAAGATAGGTGGGAAATAGGCCAGGGACCCAAAGGAAAATAACATAATGCAAAGGTAAAAGTTTATATCAAATGCGTTGTATATCCTAGTTTAAGTTTTAGATCCCATGGGCAAAGATAAAAAGGGATGTGGAAACCTTAAGGCCAAAGTTTAATCTTAAGAGTGAATGTCCAGAGGGGTGTGAGTGAGAAAATGGTGAGACTGAGAGAGGTGTGAAAGAGAAGAAAGAAAAACAGTGAGACTGAGAGAAGAAAGGGTAACATACAAAGCAGAATTGAAAGAGAGAGAGAGAGAGAGAGAGAGAGAGAGAGAGAGAGAGAGAGACAGAGAGAGAGAGAGAGAGAGAGAGAGAGAGAGAGAGAGAGAGAGACAGAGAGAGAGACAGAGAGAGAGACAGAGAGAGAGAGAGAGAGAGAGAGAGAGAGAGAGAAAAGGGATGCAGAACAATTAAAGAAATTTTTACCAACTGAACATAGCTGAGATGGCAAAGAAGAGGTATAGAGAAATGACGAAAAATCGGACATACAGTATAAACTAAAAATGTTTATGATAAAAAGAAGTTTGCAAATGATAGCATGCAAAAACAATTAAATGTGAAACGGTGGAATCTACTGTACTGAAAACAACAGAACAGAAATAAGAGGCGGTGTGGTACAAGGAAGTGAGGTTTTGAGAGGTAGTGAGGAGGCACACAAGGAACAAAATACTTATTGACAATGAGAGAGAGAGAGAGAGAGAGAGAGAGTGTCAGGCTATTTCCTCAGATTCTTTAAGTACTCTGTGTCAAGTAAGGCCTCTTACTACTCGCCTGGGTTCATCTAGCAGGGTTGGAGCTGCCTTCCAAAAACCACACCTAAATAGAGGGATGAATTGCCACTCCCCCGACATCTACAATCAAACACACCCTTCCCTGAACCTACATTTTTACCCATACAAGAAATATACTCCAGTTCATACTTGTTTTAGCTCTACGTTCACCTGATTACATCAACACACATACAGTCTCATTCGTATATATTCCTGTGTTCACTGATATATATCCACACCTGCAATATATACTCACATCCTGACATCACGTCTACACCTTCGCCGAAAGACTAAACTCCCCAAATGCCTCCATCACTTGGCACACCCACCTATATCCGTTTTCTTCTTCTTCGGATATAATCTGCAGTATTCACCTCTTTTTCATTACCAAAAATTATATTCGCCAGTGCTAGATCAATCGCTACACTACATCAACCGATAGGACACCACACAACACAAAACAGGACAACACAGCACCGCACCACAATCACGCAACACCACGGCACACCACACCACACCACAACCAAACCACAAAACGTCACCTAACATAATACTGCACCACACCACAACCACAACGCATTATACCTGAGCCACATCACACCACATCACAACTATACTACATACCACATCACATCATAGCCACACACACACACACACACACACACACACACACAGAGGGATTCAACCGAGGTGGATGTGCGACATCAGCGCTCCGTACCGAACCAACACGGCCAGTGGCATTACCTAAATTAGTATCTTTGTATCAGTCAAGCTCTGTACCAGATTAGACTAAATGATTATTCATTATTAAAAGGAAAAAAATAATAAGTTTAAACAAGACTTGTTCAAATAGGAAAAAGAACCAAGACCAAAGAATACGCTGAGTCATCTGAGGTTTGTTTAGACTACAACAACATGGGGATTGTAGGTACAGTCGCCAAACTTTCCACCTGGGCCACCTAGCCGCGAGAGGTGGGTAACGGGTGCTGGCAACAGTGTATATGTTTGTTCGTGTGTACATGCTCGACGAAAGTTCGGATCATGAACTCTCTTCGTCCATAGTGAACCTCTGTCAGAGTCAGAGTTCATCCCATAGATGGCTGGGTACGGAGTTAGGTGGTGAGAAAAATGCCTCAGGAGTAAGGCGGCTCTCCCATCGGCTCAGCCAGTTGCATGAAACTGGTCGCATGGAAAATTATTGTGTGCCACAGGTCGCGCTGACCAAGGCCAAAGATATATGACTATATAAATTTTATAATAAAGTAATATAAATAATATTCTTATATAAATATAAACTTTTATTTATAATACAATAATATATATTATACTATACATATTTGGCCTTGGTCCGTGCAACCTGTGACATGCAACAATTCCATGCGACCGGTTTCCTGCAACTGGTCGAGCCGGTGGGAGAGCTGCTTAAGGGGGGAGCTTGGCATAGTGAAGTCCAGGGCAGGTGCAGGATGTTGAGGGGAGGGGGTTACGTTATTCATACCGCCAGTGACAATAACTGCCGAACTAGTTTTTGAGATCCATTGGCAATCTACCAAATATTTGCATTTTTAACAATACTAAACATGTTATTTTCTATGTTGTTTTTACATTGTTACAATAACATGTTAATGCACTAAATACTGGAATCACTCCAAGCCTTTCTCTCACACTCTCTTATTATATCAGTAATTCCATTTCATAGGGTTATCACTTGATACCATTATCAGTATAGGTTGAAGATGAATGCATTTACCTAACATCTACAACCAGTTACAAGTAAGATTGCCTGCCATATTCACATGATGAATGACACTGACCAATAAACATTAGGATGATGTTCAGACACTGTTAACGGTTGCTTATTTCCTCGTTGGTAGTACTTCAGGCAGATGTTTTCATGTGTTCTGTGGTGCACCACGAAGAGGTAGGAGATTAAAATAGTCACCTCAGCAGGCAGAGAATTTATGCATACTTTTGTCGAATGTGGTTATTATATCAGCTATGATAATGATTTACCGTACCATTTTTCATATGACTATGATCATTACAGCACATCTTTATAGTCCATTCGTCTAACATATGACTGAATTACACATTGCAAGGAAAACTGATTGTGAGCGGTGCCGCTTATATGTGCGGTCACACATTTACATGCTCATCGATTATTCACCGAACAACATTATCTCACATTATAGCAAGATGAAGACACCATCTCTTCACTACAGTATGCAAAAGCTTCCAGTCATTTTAAGCTCAATTTTATTGATTCATGAATTGTTTGGACATTTATATCACCATTGCCTGTGATATTACTTATGTGATTGGTAAATGCAACATAACGAACATGAAATTATCATTACAGGCTGGAACACTTTTTTTTTTTTTTTTAATTTATTTTTTTTTTATCCCGCGAACCTCGCTTTAGCCCCCGTCACCGAGGTCCGGAGTGCGAGGATATGTGATGTTGGTTGCTGACTGGCTGCTACCAAGACCTAGGTCATAAGACAAGGGCTTGGTGTTTAATAGGAGAAACCCATCTCTCCTGACGGGGGTGGAACCACGTCACACGGATCGCCTGGCGGAAGCGTTAACTACCACGTCACCCACAGTACTGTTTCAAATATTTAATATATATCAACTATTAAAACAATTGCCGTGTTTGCACTGCAAGCACAGAGATCCACGTAATGATTAAGTGATGAGATGCTTAGGTTTTCTATTGTTAACGAAAGGTTGACTCATGACTAGCTGACTCAAGGCAGTATTCTGCCTCAACGAACGAGTTTCAACCTCCGACATCTACAGCTCCTAACTCTCCTACTTAGTTTAAATTAATATCCTCCCAATGAGTAATCCTGTAACGATTAATGACCTAACTTGTCTAATCATGTCTCGGATCAAGAATGGTATTTCAATATGTTTAATCGAGACCGGCCCAGGACTGGCTAAATGCAAAACGAACAGTCAGACACAGGTATCTACTTTTCAACCATAAGAGCCGGTCACACGACGGTTCTTCCCCCCCAATATGCAGTAGACATTTTTTAGCCATGGGTTTATCATGTAATAATGAAAAAGAATACTTTTTTAAATATATTATATATGTAAAGATGCGGCCTTTTGAATTAGTTTACTTATTGTTCTCAATACTTGCATTATCCAACACTTTAAAGAAGCTCCTTTGAAATTCTATCGCCTAAAAATTGTTGACTGATTACTGGGATGAACTTTGACTGAGGTTCACTAAGGAAAACGAGAGGTGATGATCCGAACTTTCATCAAGCATGTACACACGAACAAACAGATAGCCTACACTGTTGCCAGCACCCCTTACCCACCTCTCGTGGCGGGGTGGCCCAGGTGGAAAGTTTGGCGACTGTACATGCTCTGCACTTTTAGTATTGCAAAATGGATACATACTTTAGTAAAGCAAATTTGGAAAAGAAAAGGGATAAAGGTAAAAAGCAAAATGATGATTTCTACCAAGAACTGGTTAGAGTGGAGACTCACAATAGGCTGGTTGAACGTGTAAACAAACTAGAAATGGCTTTCAAAAATGAAATTGATGAAATAAAGAAGCAGATGCACTTGCAAAAGGAAGAAATAGAAAAACTAGGAAGGGAGGCCAATAAGAAAGACACAACCATCAGTGAACTAACAGTGGAATTGAGTACACTCAGGAAGAAAATGAGTGAAATGGCAAGTACAGTAGTCAATCATGAGAGTGTTATGGAAGAGTTCAAAAATGACACAGAGATAATTAGGCAAGTAAGCAGTCTTACTGACCAGAGCAGTGATATTGAGGAGAAGATAACACAGGTGAATGAAGCTGTGCAAAGCTACAAAAATGATGTGGAAACCACGTATGCTGAAATGGTGAAAGTAAAGAAAGACTTAGAAACAATGGTGGAGGAAAAAAGCATTAAAAAGGAAGTGAAAAGAATAATACAAAACAATCCGAAGTTAGTCAGAGATTCAGTAGATATAAACAAATCTATAGTAATCACTGGTATAGAAGAGGAAGAAGTAAAAAACAAGATCACAAGAGACAACAAGGAGATGGCAAATGTAATGAGCTTACTGAAAGAAGTATCAGAGGAAACCTGTAGTAAAGACATAGAGGAACACAAAAAGTTAGGGAAATATGAGAAAAGCAAGACAAGACCTCTAAAGGTGACTTTCCAGAGTGTAAACACTGTGGAAGAGATACTAAGAAATGCAAAGAATCTTATGGAAAAATAAGAGTTCAAAAATGTATGGATAAAAAGATGCCTAACACAAGAGGAACTGAAATTAGTGAAAGAGAAAAGGGAAGAAGCAAAAACAAAAAATGAGGGAAGATCAGAAGAGGTGAAGAAGAAATTTTTTTACAAAGTAATAGGATTACAGGTACGAAAGTGGTACAAAAACAGGATGGAATAAAAAAGCGGAAGGTAGTAGAACCATGTCATGACAAGTATATAAACAAGACGATAAAGTTGATGTACTCAAATGTGGATGGAATGGTATCTAAATTACTAGAGATGAATGATTATGTCAGAGAAAATGAACCACAAATAATATGCCTAACTGAAACAAAATTAACACCAAGGATATCCAATGACATACTAAACTTAGAGGAATACAATATATGGAGAAGAGACAGAAATTTAAAAAAAGGAGGAGGAATTATAATATTAACTAAAAAAATCTAAAAGTCAATGAAATAAAACTAGATATACCATCACAAGTAGAATTGATTGCAGTAGAGATCAACACATCTGAAGGTAAAGTAATTGTAGCCAATTTGTACATGCCACCCAGATCAAACACATGGGAAAGAGATGAATATGAGGACCTGGCAGAGAGTACAATTCAGAGTTTAAGATCATTACTATATAAAATGGAAGAGAAATCAGAAAGAATTATACTAACTGGGGATTTCAATACAAATATAAATTGGAAGACTCTAGATATAATTAGCCAAGAAAGCTGTTGGGACCAAAAGCTCCTGGATCTCGTACAAGAGTTCTTCGTAATGCAACATGTGAGGGAAACCACCAGAAAAAGAGGACTTGATGTACCTTCAGTGCTAGATCTAATATTTACTAGGCAAGAAAATGATATTGACAGTTTAATATATCACCCTCCACTCGGCAAAAGCGATCATGCAGTACCAAATTATAACTTCAGGATAGCATATGACACAGTAAACAGCAATGACAGTTACAAAAAGAGCCTAAACTATAAAAAGGGAAATTATCAAGACCTAAAGAAGTATTTCTTAGAAGTTGATTGGGAAAATGAGCTTAGAGGACAAGATTTAAATGCTGTATATAAAAAATTCTGTGAATTTTATAAAATAGGAGTCCAGAAGTACATCCCACAGCACTAAGAAGCAGATAAGAAAATACAGAAATGGTTCAATACAGAATGTAAAAAATCAAAAGAAAGAAGAGATTTGTTGTGGAATAGATACAGAAGACATAATAGTGAAAGGGCGTATAATAATTACAAACAGGCAAGAAACGATTATACAAGAATAAGGAGGGAAGCCCAAAAACAGTTTGAGGAGGATATAATAAATAAACGTAGTGATCAACCAAAGCTGTTTTACAACTATATCAGAAGCAAAACCAAAGTAAAAGATATAATACAATCATTTACGGACGAGGGAATCACTTATACACAAGAGAAAGATATTTGTGAAGCACTAAATAAGAATTTCCAATTAGTTTTTACAGAAGAAAAAAATTTTGAGAGGGACTATGTGGAACATGCATGTCCACACATACTACCAGATATACAAATAGCAGAAAAAGTAATACAGGAGGAGTTAAGTAGATTAGACAGAGGAAAAGCAAGTGGTCCTGATGAAATTTCATGTTGGGTACTACGAGAATTTGCAAAGGAGTTAAGTAAACCATTATTTTTAATTTTCAAGAAATCGTTGAGTCAAGGTAAACTACCTGATATTTGGAAAAAAGCAAATATTGTCCCCTTATTCAAGAAAGGAAATAGACAAAATCCACTCAACTACCGACTAGTATCAATGACCAGTGTTGTAAGCAAGGTATTAGAAAAGCTTATAAGAAAAGCTTGGGTAAATCATCTAGAAGAACACAGTATGATAACAGAAAGACAGTTTGGTTTCAGAAAAGGAAAATCATGTGTTACTAATCTGTTGAGCTACTATGACAGAGTAACAAACACAATACAGGAAAGGGAAGGATGGGTGGACAGTATCTATTTAGATTTCAAGAAAGCTTTTGACACAGTACCACACCAAAGACTTTTATGGAAACTGTACCATCAAGGAGGAATTCGAGGCAAACTGTTTTGTTGGATGCAAGACTTTCTCATAAAAAGAGAAATGAGGACAGTACTAAGAGGAAACTACTCATCATGGAAAGAAGTGACTAGTGGAGTACCACAGGGTTCAGTGCTGGCACCAATCATGTTTTTAGTGTATATAAATGATATAAACAGTAACACTGGAAATGAGAGCTATCTGAATATGTTTGCAGATGATGCAAAAATACAAAGGAGAATTACTAACACACACTCTTGTAAAGAGCTACAAGAAGAATTAAATAAACTTCATGAATGGAGTAGTACATGGCAAATGGAATTCAATGTGGACAGGTGTCATGTAATCAAGTTTGGTAAAAGTGGAAAAAGACCTGACTGGGATTATAAGTTAGGAAATAAAACCCTATACACATCAGAAAGAGAGAAAGACCTAGGTGTGATTATCAATAACAGACTATCTCCGGCTGACCACATCAGCGAGACGGTACGGAACATGTATACACTGCTTGCAAATATAAGAATAGCATTCACATACATAAATGGAGACATGCTAAGAAGGATAATAACATCATTCATTAAACCAACCCTGGAATATGCATCAGTAGTCTGGAGTCCTCATCTCAAAAAGCACATAGACAAGATTGAAAAAGTTCAAAGGGCCGCTACAAGATGGATACCAAGCTTAAGGGACCTAAGCTACGAAGAAAGACTAAATAAACTGAATCTACCAACACTACAGGAGCGAAGGAAAAGAGGTGACATGATAATGCTATGTAAGTGCATATCAGGGAAGGAGAAAATAGACATAAGTGATTACTTAACATATGGAGAAGCATCAGCAAGAGGACACTGCAAAAACTGCATAAGAAGAAAGGTGATAAAGACGTAAGGAAATTCAGTTTCCCAAACAGAGCAATTGATCAATGGAATGCACTACCGAATGAAATAGTGTGTGCCAAAACAATTCACAAATTTAAGGATATGTACGATAAATATGGTTTAAGACACGGGACAGTACGAGCTTGACTCATTCCTGTAAAGATACAATTAGGTAAGGTAAGAACACACACACACACACACACACACACACACACACACACACACACACACACACACACACACACACACACACACACACACACCCGCTCCTCATGTCTTTAGGTTTAAGGTCATTGAATCTATACTATCATCCTTTTTTGTAGGAAGGAACGTGACCAACCTACCAGTGAGGGAGGCCTTTTCCCAGGCCGCACCCAGTTCCTTCCGTAGTGTCACATAATCCTCTTCCTGTCAGCTAAAATGCACGAGGAATAAGGAGTAATACAACATAAGGAAAGAAGAGAATGTAAGAGACAATGTTAAGGGAGAAGAAATGTATGGATTTGGTGTGCATGAGAGAGAGAGAGAGAGAGAGAAAGAGAGTCCGTATACCCGTCGATTAAGTTAGCTTCCTAAGACCCTTCCCTGAGTGATTTATTTTACATATTACATCATACTGTCCCATTCTCTTATATACAACCATCAAACATCTCAATATATTGTTGAAATAATGTACAATGGGATATTAATCACCCATATCGAAAAATAAATCGTTAAGGAAGAGGTGCTTGGGTGCTTCCTCAGCCAACGAGAATACAGGGAGTAATGGGACGTAAGAAAAAAAAATGAGTATGTGAGACAAAGTTAATGGAAAAGAACAGAAGGGGAGTTTGAGAGAGAGAGAGAGAGAGAGAGAGAGAGAGGTGGAGAAAGATAGCTCTGTGATGAAACGCTTTTCCGTAATATCTATTTGTTTATCCGTGGTCTTAATTCATTAAACGTAAGAAAACTACGAATACTTAGTGAGAGAATGAGGCTTGAATGAGTCTGCACGTGAGGAAATGCAGGTGTTTTTCTTGAACAAAATGATATAAAGATTTGCTGTTGTGTTCTACGACACAGTGTTTTGTTTTTCGAATGTCGTGATGTAAATTGTTGGCTTTGAGTGACATGTAATATAATGAGGTGTGTGGTGTGTTATGATGGAGAGTGATGATGTTTGGTGTGGTATGGTGTGGTATAATTACTTAGTGGATGGGGGTGTACATAAGATTAAGTCATGGCTGAGTACAAAGACTAACTTCTGATATAATGGTTATGAGATAACTTCACGTTGCATCATCAAACAAATGAAAATATTTATTAAAACTCTGTTTCACTGCTTTCCAAATGTTCCACTACAGGCCATAAATCTGCCAATAATGCTTCACATAGAAAAAGATTTTCAATAAAATTATGCTGTTTTCAAATTATTTAATTCAGTTTAGGAGAGATTTACCTGGAGATGTTAGGCTCAGCTTTCATTAACATGCCCAGTAAGAGAGGTATTTTCTAATTTGAGTAAGATCATGCAAAGGTAACAAAAAAATAAAATCATCCTCGTGTTGAAGGAATGAATACCTTTCTTTCCTCTCCTCTGTGTGTAACTAAACCTAACCTTTTTTGTTCGTTTTCTTCCTCTTGGTTCCGAAATTTTCTCTCAGGCCAATCTTCTGTTTCCCTAATACCCTCTGCCTGGCTTCCGCTTTGCAGTATTCCTTTGATTAGCCTTCCTTCTTTTCCCGGTACCCAAACTTTAACTCTGCATTACTTCCTTATTTATTCATTAGAACATACGAGTATTCCTGTTGTTTGATCTGCCCTTTCCTCCTGGCCACCATATATGCACCCATACCTGTCCCTGCCTCCTCCACCCCAGCTCTCACCTCTGCGTATCACCAGGTGTCTCAGTGATCGCCTGGACAATTGCCACTGTCATCTCCTCGAAGCCAGAGAAAAAGAATATCTGTATGAAACTTGAGCTGAGGGTTACGTGGCGCTTGAATGTAGAGCAGGTCGAGGTGAGGGAAGCTTGGCAGAGGAAGAAGGGCAGGAAGGGTGGAGGAGTGAGGAGGGTAGGAAGGGTGTGAGGAAAATGATGGTAGGAATGTAGGAGGGAGGGAAAGGCAGAAAGGTAGAGAAGTTTCAAAAAGGGAATATGGCGGGAAGGGTGGGAAAAGGAAATAAAAGAAGGGGGCAGGAAAATAATGGAATGAAAAAGAAGAGAGTAAGATGGGAATGGAATGGGAAAAGGAGATCAGAAAGAGAGACGAAAGGAACATCAATAATAATGGAAATGGAAGTGTAGCAGAAAGAGGATGATGAGAAGGGAAGGGAAGAAAAAAAAAAGAGGGGAGGGGGAACGATGATAATAAAATAAAATAAGGGAAGCTGGCAGAAAAGCTAGAGAAAGGGAAAGGAAAGGAAGAGGAATAGAGCATGAATTCAAAGGAAGGAATAAGATCAATACGGGAGCCGGAAGAAATATAATATTTACAAGATACAAGAAATTAGACAATAAAGCTATAACAAATGTAAAGGTGCCAAAGTAGGAACGTAGAAACATTGAACAGTGACAACAGTACCAACTATTCCTGGGTGGGCTTCACAAGTAATCACTAGTCATCAACAAGGCGGTTGAATCGAAAGAAAAGCAGCCTGCAGTCCTAATGGACCGGGATCGAATACCGGCTGGGACAGGGAACAGTTTAAGGATTTGAATTTCATTAAAGCAGACTTTACTGATCTACCAGAAGATCTGCCGACATGTCATAAAAAATACCCACGCTAATACCAGTACACCAGCCCTGTATGAGGCAGCCCTGGCATGTATTCAGTATTGACGGTGGGTGTTAGCGCAGAGGACGTGACATGTGGAGGTGTGTAGAGGGACTGCTGGGCCTTGGGGTAAGCCCTGAAGCCTTTGCCCGGAGTCGGACACATTAAACAATATACATAAGAAAAATAAAGGTGAACTCTACGGATTCATTTTACCATATTTCTCTGAACATCCGTGTCTATGCTTTGACCTCTGACCCCATGACACCTTTAGGAATGTCTAAGAGAGAGAGAGAGAGAGAGAAAGAGAGACAGACAGACAGACAGAAAAGGTTCCAGGGTATATGTCAAAGGAACAATTATTCCAACTTAGAAGTGAATTGGTGAAGATTGTTGTTATTATCATCATTATTATTATTATTATTATTATTATTATTATATCACTGTTGTTATTGTTGTTGATGTTGTTTTTGTTGTTGTTGTTGTTGCCGCCGCCGCTGCTGCTGCTGCTGTTACTATTACAAGCCGCGAAGGGAAGGTGGTACTGTTTTCAATTTCTGTGTGTGTGTGTGTGTGTGTGTGTGTGTTATTCCTCCTATGCTACTTGATGGATTCGAATGAAAACTCCCAGGTGAGTTTTCCAGATTACTGGGAACGTTTTTCACTATATACAATTTCGCTCACATGATTTTTTAGGGGGTCAGCCCCCCTCACCAACATAGAAATGTTAAAAAGTAATGGAAGAGGTGCAGATTTGGCTTTGATATCTAGTGCATGTTATACAATCGACCCTCGCCCGTTATGCAGTATTTAAGAGCATGAACCTCCGTAAAGAGTCATGGGGGTCAACCTATCTCTCAGAAATAAAAACTTGACAAACACACTCACTGTTATACCCACTTCGTGTTCATTCACACCTACAGGGTCACCAACGCTAAATAAGAGTCACACAACAAAACAACATACTATAACATCACCATAGCCACGCCACGCTACAGCATATCACACCATAACCACACTACAGTGCACCACACTACGTCACAGCCACACCATACCACACCAAATCATACCACATAACACACCACACAATACTACAGCCAAGTGACAGCACATGACAGCCACATGACATCATACTGCATCACAGCCACACCACACGCAGCCTTTCCAGTTAACAGGCACATCAATTTACACCACACCACACCACACCACACCACAACCACATAATACCATACCACCTACAGTACACTACACTACACCACGGCACAGCCACAGCCCTATCCCTGCTCTTCGTGTCTTTAGGTCTAAGTTAATTGAATCCATCCGGTCGTTCTTTTTGTAGGAGGAACGTGACCAACCTACCAGTGAGGGGGCCTTTTTCCCAGGACGCTCAAAGTCCCTTCCATTGCGTTACATGATCCTCCCACTGTCAGCCAAGAGGCCGTAGAAACGAGGAGAACTAGAGCATGAGAAAAGAAGAAAGTATGAGAGACTATGTTAATGGAAAAGAAAAGTATGTGAGTGAGTGAGCATGCAAAATGAGAGAGAGAGAGAGAGAGAGAGAGAGAGAGAGAGAGAGAGAGAGAAAGAGAGAGAGAGAGCATGGATGGGAGGAAGAGAGTGAAGTCGTGGAGAGATGTGAAGTAGAGAGATAGCGTGGAGAAGGGAAGCGGGAGACATCTGTTAATAGTAATAATATTTTGTTATAATATCTATTTCTCCTCCGTGGTATTACTCAGTTTGTGCTGGAAAATTACCAGTACTTAAAAGCACAGTAAATGCGGCTTGCCTCAGATTGTACGAGACGGGTTGCTGGTGCCTATTGAACTTTAAAAGACGATTAAGAATAGGTGTCGTGTTGTTTTCAGTGTTGTGCTTTGGTTTATGATGACGTGGAGTAAGATAATGGTTATGCGTGACAGTGTTGTAGAATGTGGTGTATGGTGAGGTGGTGTGGTGTGAAGTGTGGTGTATGGTGAGGTGGTGTGGTGTGAAGTGTGGTGTATGGTGAGGTGTGTTGTGAAGTGTGGTGTATGGTGAGGTGTGTTGTGAAGTGTGGTGTATGGTGAGGTGTGGTGTGAAGTGTGGTGTATGGTGAGGTGGTGTGGTGTGAAGTGTGGTGTATGGTGAGGTGTGGTGTGAAGTGTGGTGTATGGTGAGGTGTGGTGTGAAGTGTGGTGTATGGTGAGGTGTGTTGTGAAGTGTGGTGTATGGTGAGGTGTGGTGTGAAGTGTGGTGTATGGTGAGGTGGTGTGGTGTGAAGTGTGGTGTATGGTGAGGTGTGGTGTGAAGTGTGGTGTATGGTGAGGTGTGTTGTGAAGTGTGGTGTATGGTGAGGTGTGGTGTGAAGTGTGGTGTATGGTGAGGTGGTGTGGTGTGAAGTGTGGTGTATGGTGAGGTGTGGTGTAAAGTGTGGTGTATGGTGAGGTGTGGTGTGAAGTGTGGTGTATGGTGAGGTGTGGTGTGAAGTGTGGTGTATGGTGAGGTGGTGTGGTGTGAAGTGTGGTGTATGGTGTGGTGTGGTGTGAAGTGTGGTGTATGGTGAGGTGGTGTGGTGTGAAGTGTGGTGTATGGTGTGGTGAGGTGTGAAGCGTGGTGTATGGTGAGGTGTGGTGTGAAGTGTGGTGTATGGTGAGGTGTGGTGTGAAGTGTGGTGTATGGTGAGGTGGTGTGGTGTGAAGTGTGGTGTATGGTGAGGTGGTGTGGTGTGAAGTGTGGTGTATGGTGAGGTGTGGTGTGAAGTGTGGTGTATGGTGAGGTGTGGTGTGAAGTGTGGTGTATGGTGAGGTGTGGTGTGAAGTGTGGTGTATGGTGAGGTGTGGTGTGAAGTGTGGTGTATGGTGAGGTGTGGTGTGAAGTGTGGTGTAGGTTGGCGTGATATGCTGTGGCATGGCTTTTTGGTGGGTTTGGTTGATGACAAATTTAACTATTCAAATAATGGCTGTGACATCGAGTTACAGCTAATTCAGCGATCAGTAAAGATTTGTGTTTAATAAAGCTTTGTTCTGCTGTTTCCCAAGACTTTCATTGACATAAAAAAAAACACACAATTATATTAAGGACTTCACACAAATGGCGTAGATCTCGTTATTACACCAAAGCTCGCCAAAGGCATGAGCGACATGATGTTCTGTTTGGATAGAGAGAGAGAGAGAGAGAGAGAGAGAGAGAGAGAGAGAGAGCAAAATAAGTCAGAACAAAGTAACCAAATTCAGAGACCTTTGTGGAGCGTTTGAGGGCCACCCAAGCTGTTAATCATCTGTTTTCTAAAACAATAGGTCAAAGGTGAATATCACAGTTTAGGTCAAAGCTTGACCGAGCAAGGTCATCTTAGGCAGTTTCCTTCCTTTTTAAACCAAACTCCCAAACCCGGTGGAAGGGTTGGGGGTACGGCAAGAGGGTAGGGATTCAGTTTTGAGAACAACCAGAAGACCCGCCAACATGTCGTAAAAATACCTCCGCTAATACCAACACACCAGTCCTGTATGAGACAGCCCTGACATGTATTCAATAAGGACGGTGGGTGTTAGCGCCGCAGTGGTGACATGAAGAGGTGTATGGTATGTAGGAGGACTGTTGGGCCTTGTTAGCAGGCTGTGAAGCCTATGCCCAGAGTCGAACACATTAAAAAAAAAAAAAAAAAAATCAGTCAGTGATCAAGGTCATGGGGCAAGGTCAGTGTTTGTCCCTTGTGTGAGCAGAATGGCAGTTTTTTTTTTTTTTTTTTTTTTTTTTTGCTTCATATGGACATAAAATGGCCGAGGAGGGGTGAGTCAACCATTTTTTTTTTTTTTTTTAAACATTAGGACAAAGGTCAGGGTCACATATCTTTATCAAGTAAAATAACCTTTAGCTGATTTTGACCAAAATTTGGTGGAAGTGGTCAGGGTAAGACATGGCTGAAGGAATTCGATTTTGAGATAAATCAGTCAAAGATCAAGGTCACAGGGCTAGGTCAAATGCCAAGATCATACTGCAAGGTCAACCTAATCAGTCCTGTACCGATTTTAGATGAAATTAGATGAAAGGGTTGAGGGCCAGGCAAGAACGACGTTATTTGACTTTGAAAACAATTGGCAGAAGGATAAGTCATGGGTCAAAGTAAAATATTTGAACCTATAATAATAATAATAATAATAATAATAATAATAATAATAATAATAATAAAAATAATAATAATAATAATAATAACAATAGCAGAAACACATTTCTTCTCCAGTTCAGTTCACACTTGAAAGATTTGGTTCTTTGGCATAAACCCTCGGTATATTTCTCATGCGTGTGTGTGTGTGTGTGTGTGTGTGTGTGTGTGTGTGTGTGTGTGTGTGTGTGTGTGTGTTACAAGCCTTCTTAAGGATGTCATGGGGTCAAGGGTCAAGCCATACAAAGACACATTAGGTGAAATGTAGCAAAACGAATCAGCAGAAACCGTACAACTGGGAAATCTGTGGTGAATGCCATCCTCTTTTCATTCCTAATATTGGCAGTCTTAAATGTTTTCTTTTACATTTGTCACTTTCAGTTAAATATATTTTTCATTTCTACTTTTTTTGCTTTCACTTTCCTCTAAA
>NC_136959.1:25275374-25472874 GCF_032717465.1 Coenobita brevimanus | reverse complement strand
AATAACCCAAACGATAACATAATATTCTGGTCAACCCTTAACTCATTCAAAACTAAATATATTACCACGTCTTCCATTCCACCGTTACAGTCCCCCAATGGAAATCTAGTAAGTGACCCACGTGAAAAAGCCAAACTTCTTGTTGACATTTTTTCAACAAACTCAACCATAAATACAGAAAATCACAATATTCCTGTACTTGATTTTGATTCCCCTCAAATACCTCCTTTCATGATTCACACCAGATACGTACAAGCTGTATTACAGAATCTCTCAGCAGACAAAGCTACTGGTCCGGATGAAATTCCTTCAGTAGTACTTAAAAATTGCTCCTCAGTGTTGGCTCCTGTATTGGCAAAATTTTTGCACTTATTCATCCGTACCTCAAGTTTTCCAGCCTCTTGGAAAGAAGCAAATATCCATCCAGTTCCTAAATAGGGGGCAACTTCTGATCCATGAAACTATAGACCAATTGCAATTTATTTTTGGTAAAGTTTTTGAGACACTAATTAACAAACACATAGTCAAGCATCTAGAAATCAATAAATTAATCAATGATCGGCAGTATGGATTTAGACAACAAAATTCAACTGTAGACATTCTTTGCCTTCTTACCCATCAGATTAACAAAACAATAGACCAACAAGGTGAAACACACACAGTAGCACTTAATATATCTAAAGCATTTGACAGAGTATGGCACCAGACCTTATTGTCTAAGATGTCACACTATGGCCTTGCATCACTTGTTCCTCTAATTTCTTCTTACCTTCAAAATAGAAAAATACGGGTCATGGTAGACAGAATTTATTCTCAGTTTCATTCCATAAATGCTGGCGTACCTCAGGGATCAGTTTTGGCACCAACCCTCTATCTCATTCATATAAATGATCTCCTATCTGTCACTCACGACCTAGTACACTCTTATTCTGATGACTCGACACTTCATAGTTCTTTCACATTTAGTACCTCCTTTACACAATTTGATATAATAAGGTCCCAAATAAACACAGCAATTTCTCTGAACCAGGACCTTTCTAAAAATGATCAATGGGGACAAACAAATCTGGTCTCATATAATGCTCAGAAAACTAAGTACATTAATTTCTCCAACAGAAAGAATCCCTCAGACTCTCAAATAATTTTAAATGATGTCAAAATTCCCATATCCACTACAATTGATATCCTAGGTGTTACTCTAAACCCCAACCTAAGTTGGACAGGTTATGTTTAATCCCTTGCTAAAAATGCTACCAAAAAATTGGGACTTATGTACAGAGTTCGTGAGTTCTTCACTGACGAGCAGATGGCCACAATATACAAAAGTCATGTGCGTTCTCAAATCGAATACTGTTCATCACTGTGAAGTGGATGTGAAGCAGTTGCACTGAGGCAGTTGGACAAAATTCAAAATAAAACCATTAGATAAATCAATAATCCTGCCATTAAGCAGGACCATCCTCCATTATCAGTATGTAGAGATGTTGCTTCTTTAGCATTATTTCATCGATATTTTTACCATAAGTGCTCTGACGAACTTGCTTCAATTGTGCCTCCCCTTCACATTTTCTCCCGAAATACTCGGGCAGCTGGGAGCGCCCATGAACTCACACTCTCTCCCCGGCAATGCAGAACCTCTGCTTATCAAAATTCGTTTATCCCCAGAACTACTACTCTCTGGAATTCACTTCCTGGGAGTTGTTTCCCACAAACATTTAATCCACTTCAATTCAAACCCAGTTGTTATAAATATTTTATGAATGGAGGATGCCTATAGGCACATGGACTTATTTTTTTCCTTTGTTTTTCCTTCTTCCATTCATTATCTAATATATATATATATATATATATATATATATATATATATATATATATATATATATATATATATATATATATATATATATATATATATATATATATATTCGCATGCACACTAACTCCAATACTTTTCTTTTCCACTAACTTAGTCTCTCATACTCTCTTCTTTTCTCACACTCTAATGCTCCTCGTTTCTACGGCCTCTTAGCTGACAGTGAAAGGATTATGTAATACTGTACTATGAAATGCACTGACAGCGTCCTGGGAAAAGGGTCCCCTTACTGGTAGGATGGTCACGATCCTCCTACAAAAATGGACTACTGAGTGGATTCTATTAACTTAGACCTAAAGACACAAAGAGCAGGGATAGGGCTTTGGATATGCCGTAGTGTAGTGTAGCACAATGTGGGTGGTGTATTAAGATGTGCTTCTTGTGTGGTGTGGTGTGGAGTATTATGGTGTGTTGTGCCTATGGTGTGCCTATGATGTGATGTGGTGTGGTTTAGTATGATGTGGCTGTCATATGGTGTGGTGCTGTGTGGCGTGGTGTGGAGTGGTGTGGTGTGATGTGTCAAGCGATGTGCCTATTGGTTGATATGGCTGTGGTGTGGCCTTCGTGCAGTGTGGTGTCATGTGGCTGTGCTGTGGTGTGAGGTGTTGTGTTGTGTTGTGCGATATAGTGTAACTGTAGTGTGGTTCTGTGTAGTGTGACTGTGGTGTGATAGGTGTGATATGTTGTAGCGTGGGATTGTGTTGTGTGACTTAACCTCGCCCTGATGAGATTGCAAGTGAACACGAAGTGAAAAGTGCAAATAATTACTGAAGAAAGTGTAGCTGAGTATAAGAATGGTTGGCAAATGGCGTTAGTATTCTTAGACTGGGTGACGAAGATGAATACCTGATGTGAAGGTGTGGGTATTAATGTTGCAGGTGTGAACATAAACGAGTAATTATAAGAATTGACATAAAATATTACCTTAGGCGCATGGAAGTTAATAGGACAAGGTACTGCCAAATATAAATGTTCTCACACTTATGTCATCATTCTGCTGTCCCACCTCACAGCTCAACTTCAATTCTCCATCGTCTGTCTACACACTCCACCGCTGCTACATCGAACTTCTTCCCAGCTCCCACCATTCCTCTGATTTCTCCTGCTTACTCCTTCACCTTTCTAGATCAGGCTCTGTCTCACCATGATACCATCTCTCTCTCTCTCTCTCTCTCTCTCTCTCTCTCTCTCTCTCTCTCTCTCTCTCTCTCAGTTACCAACATCTCACTGGCACCCATCTGGATTAACTTTTACCATTAAACTTTGGTCTTATATTTTCCACATCTTTCTTTATCTTTTCCCAAGTGGCCTAAAACTTAAATTGGGATATTCAAAGCATAATTATATAAACTTTTGCCTTCCATATATTACCTTGTGCAGGATTATTCATCTCTCACATATCTTTTTTTTTTTTTTTTCCTAATATCCACTTCATGTCTTTGTTCTCTCTCTCTCTCTCTCTCTCTCTCTCTCTCTCTCTCTCTCTCTCTCTCTCTCTCTCTCTCTCTCTCAGTTGCCTTTTTACTTGTGTTGTGTCAGCAACTCTCCCTGGGTCTTAATAAGTGTTGAATTCAGTTTTATTCATAATATATATTAACGACGTCGATGTTGGACTAAACAATTTAATTCCCAAATTCGCGGATGATGCAAAAACTGGCAATACCATGTTAACTGGTAGGGAAAGAATTAGCCTTAAAAATGACTTTACCAAAATTGCTTAATGGCCAGAAAAATGGCAAATGCCCTTCAGTGCAAGTGAATGCCAGGAACTGCAATGTAAGAAAAAAACAACAAAAAAGTATGATTACGAAATGCAAGGTCAGATGATTAGCAAGTCCTCACAAATTAACAAGTTAGGAATAATAATTTTCAGATAACCTCGATTTTTCATATAAGTGTGTCCTTGCCGCTGATAAAACCAACAACGCCTGAGGATTCATCAGAAAGCACTTTACCTATAAGAAGAAAGATATTATGATCCCTGTGTATAAAAGCATAGTTAGGCCACACTCTGAATTTGTGGCTAACTTTTGGGCACCATATGTAGTATAATATACTGAAAAACTTCAAGCTATACAAAACAAGGCTTTCCAGTTAATCCCATACCTGAGGAATAAATCATACCTCGAGAGGCTTAAGGAACTGAATTTATTCTCTCTTAGAAAACGAAGAGTCAGGGGTCAACTAATAGCATGTTTTGAAATTCCCGGCAGCTTTAGAAATATCGAATCAAACAATCTTTTGAGAGTTAATACTGAGACCACAACGTGAGGCAATGACATGAAGCTGCAAGCAAGGGAGGCCAATCTTAATGCGTGCAAAACGTCTCCACTTTTTCCATTGCAAATTACTGAAATAAAGTCCCTACGAACGTGGTCGAAGGCAGAGCTATAAAGAGCTTTAAAAAGAGGTTATATATACATCGTGCTGCGATCGATATTACTTAAAAAGGAAAGTAAGTGTATATTCATATCTATATGTGTGTGCACATATGCACGTGTATATGTATCCATACGTGTAAATGAATATCCTGTTTCTGAGGACGAGAGGACAGAGTCCAGACCATCAAGACAGAAGGCCTGATCGCTCCCCTGTGACGCCATCCACGTAAGGCATCCAGTGCGGCCTGCTTCTCTCTCTCTCCCTCTCTCTTTTTTTTTCTCACACACACACACACACACACACACACACACACACACACACACACACACACACGCTGTCTTAATTCATTAAGATGCTCTCACAAAAATTTTCCATATCTTCTTTCCAGCATGTCGCCCAACCTTAATTCTAGTTTCTGTCCACCCACATTACCTCTCTTTGCCTCTGTTCTCTCAGCTATTTTTCTTTTCTTTCCCTCTCCAGGTTCTCTTGCCTCTGCTTTCCACTTGCATTTAGTGTACATTCGTTCCGCCTCGTCATTTTCGCTTGTAGCAGGTTATTAGATGTCTCTCTCTTGGTTCACTTCAGTCGCAGCGTCTTTTCCCGCCATCCTTTTAGCTTTAACATCGTTCGTGCCTTCACCAACAAAGAATCCAGGTTCCTGCTCTCCGCTTTCCATTCCAAGAATCAGTTTTTCTCCCTGGCAATGTCCACTTACCCAGCCCCCCTCTCATTTGGTAAGTTTCTTTAGCGCAATTGCCATACCACCTTTACTTCCATACCTCTGTATTTCTTCTTAAGGCGAAACATTTACTTGCCCCACTTGACACTTTGCTCTGCTTCTGTCCCTTCACCTTTAGCTCGCCCTTTCAAGACGTCTCCTGAGCGCAGCCCAATTTTCGTCTTCTTTGTGGCCTCGTCAGCATTTTCTTCTTTGCAAAATTGTCTCCTCTCCTCTCCTTTCCCCTCTTGTCTTCCTTACTTGCTCCTTCTTTTGTTTTCGAGAGGTTAGCATCATCTTAGAGTTTTCTAGATAGTTGTGGAAACCCTTGCTTTCCGTAACTCTTCATTTCCACTTAATAATTTGACCAAAATAGTTTCGCAGTACAATGTGTGTTACACATTACCCATAGACACGTGTTCTTGTATGCAGACAGTAGAGAACTGCAGCGTATTATGGTACTGATATATAAAAATTAACTGCAGTTTACCTTCCAACACATGCAATATCCTCTACAACAATTCTCAAAATGCATCTTACACGATAGTTATTATATTACCACATTCCTACACGATTTGTCTTAACTTCAACATGTTTTTTTTTTCTTGTATTAATATTTATCAATGGTTTTCTAATTATTTCTTGTTCACCTTCCAGGCTATTCACACTGTGTCTGCTCTTGGTATCTGTGTGTCTGACTTAGATTTATCTATCTGTCTATCTACTGTATATCTATATACTTAGGCTGCTTCCCCCAAAGAAAGGGAGGTAGCAGAGACAGGACGACACACTCCCAATTTACTCATCCAAACATATACATTTATTCCTATATATATATATATATATATATATATATATATATATATATATATATATATATATATATATATATATATATATACAGAAAGTTCTTTTTTCTATGATCTAGCAGGAAATCGAACATGGGACTCCAGCATAAGAGCTAGGCATCGTGTCGCTATACTGTGATGTTATACAAGCTAATCCATCCGAATTCTATGATGAACCAGGCGAATCCATTATGGGAGGATGTTTTTCATTCTATCTAGGAGTCCCCTCTTCGAGTCCCGGGGGGCGCGATAGCACAGTGGTAGCGCGCCGGACTCGTAATCGGGGGATTGCGAGTTCGAGCCTCGCCCGGGCTGCCGTGCCGGGAGTGGTAGCTCGCTCCTGTAACCCTAGCGGGGCTATATAGTCCAATACAGGGCTTAGCTCGGGGAACTCCATTTCTCCCATTTCTTCGATTCCCGGCTAAAGAGTGAAAAAAAAAAAAATCCACATAGGTCCAAACGGACGAGTAAAACGTGTGTTTCTCCAACATATATGAAGGCGCTGGTACTGGCTGGGATTGATTAAAACTGTTGTGTCACTTACCGAGTTTCGTGGGGCTAAGCAAAAATCTAGATGACTGAAATACTCATATGTGTCTTCGTACAAGTTCGAGTCACATTCCGACTCGCTCAGCAGTTTAGCCCGCCGAATCCTAACTCTACCTCACAGACATACACATCCACATTTCTGTCATTCATACCACCTATCAGCTTGATTCAGTCCGCAGCCATATAGAGCAGCGTCACCAATCGCTGGATGGACATTCATAGGTACTCGATTCTTCCAACCAGCCCAGTCAGCTGTCACTTCCTTAGCCTCATCATTCTTCATGCCTCGTTTTGCCCACACTCATTTACCCTGTATATCCCTTTCTTCTTGACCTACCCCACCTTCTTTCACTCTCAAACACGCTCAAATACACCCTTTTCACAACTCTATTCACACCCATTCTCTCCACATGACCACACCCTCTAAACAAGCTCACTTCGACTCTGGTACCCACATAGTTCCTTATTCCACATATTTCAAGTATCAAATTTTTGATTTTCCTGACTACTCTCCACACTCCATACACACACATTCCTGTCCAGCAAGGTAGCACAAAAAGTTTTTATGCTTACATTCATTAGGATTCCACGCCAAACAATGGAAAGCTACTATACTTCATCTTACGTTTGTCTTTTCTATCTTCCAAACGCCTTTTCAACTTGGCGCCATTTCTTCTCCAGTTAGCTTCAACTTGCCAGTAATCCCAGACTTTTTTAAAATTTTTATTGAGACCATTTAAAATGATTTTTGCAGTCTAACATAAAACCATATGAAAGCACAAAATTTGAGATCCTGTGTTTTTGTATGTTCATTAATCATCATGGCAATTTGCACAGAAATATGTTAGTGTACAATAACTGTGTGTAGGCAATCTTGTATTCCCTGGAAATATTGGCAATATTGCATTTGTACGCTTTCACACTCTCCCACCCACACTGTTACAGCCCCAGAGTCTGAAAAGTGCCACTGCAGGGATATGTGCCTGAACAGAGTAAAGTATCGGAACTGTGAGCATAACAGTAACAATAGAGCTTATGCGAGGGGAATTTCCCGGGTCACACTTGCTGTAATCAGCCAGGCAGCCGGGCCAGAAAAATCCAGAGGTGATGATGGAAGACGGGGACTGTCCAAAGGAATTTTGCCACAGAAAATTTTTACTGGGAAATGATAAGGAATTTTGAGATGGGCCGTGTGGGATTTGGGCGGGTGTAGGTGAGTACTGTGGGTGTACGGGAAGGTTGGTTGAGGTGTAGGGTGCTGTGTGAGAGAAGAAATGGGCTTACTATAGAGACCAGCGTGGAACATAGGAGTGATGCTAGGCTGAATGAACTGATGTAGGTATTGTGGTGTAGGTGTGGGTTGTGTTTTTTTGGTGGGTAAGTGTGGTATGATAAACTACGTGTAAAATCTTTAGTGTATGTTTCTTTTGTTTGTGTGTATGTTATTATTAGTTGTATAGAATGTTTGTGAAGCCACATGGATATTGTGTGGTGTACTTTGTGTGTGTTGGCTGACTCGAACATCCTAGATGCAACATTCTGAGTGGAGATTACAGTTCACTGGCCTTCTTCATGTTAGCAGAGTACTACATGGTAGGTGTGTGTGTGTGTGTGTGTGTGTGTGTGTGTGTGTGTGTGTGTGTGTGTTCAGTCGCATTCCCGCATACCAGGACTGATTTTATGTCTCTTGCTAGGATAATTAAGATCGAGTGTCGAACTAGTGTGTCCGCAGACTAAAAAAAAAAAAAAAAAAAAAAAGTATGTTATCGGGAGCCTGGGGGAGGGTAACTCTGCCTGGCAACGTGGTCTGCCGTCCCCTTACAGGAGGATGAGAGGTAGCTGTGGGGATTCGTATATTCGAGCAGCTTCCTTGTTAGCATATATCGGTGCCACTGTGTGAAGGTGCCTGTTCAGCACCTAGGCAGCCTAGAAACATTGTATTACACTGTCTCTAAATTGAAGCTTAGATAAGGAGTAAAAATCAAGTTGCTTCAATCTGTCTGTATTGGACGCTACAACAGACACTGACTGATTTTGCTATCTGCTTGTTGACATTTGGAGAAGCAAAAATGCTCAGTCAGCTCCAAAACTCGCCATACAAAATTTTTGTATACATAATATAAAATCAGTGTCTTTAAACCTGAGAGTGATTTTGAGATGGCCTGTCATGTTATTCTTCTTTTTGTTTACTTCATTACTTGTGGGGGGATTTTTAAGTCCCTTCGCGCTGTCATACCTAGATCTTTAAAAGTGCTTGCCTTCCTTATGGTTATCCTGCCACTCCATAGTCGTATAATTACTACAACAATCGCAATGTTTCATTTGATTTTTTTTTGTGTGTGTGTGGTAAATGGCATTTGCCCATCAGATTTACATTCACCAGTTTTGTCTAAATAATTTTCATTCTTGAGAGAGAGAGAGAGAGAGAGAGAGAGAGAGAGAGAGAGAGAGAGAGAGAGAGAGAGATCCAACACAGTACATTTGGCAAAATGGTATAATACCCTTAGTGCTGCCCTGAACTCAACTATCAAAATAACTTAGAATAATTAAGGAAATAGTACAGTGGAAAGCCCCTGAACACACACACACACACACACACACACACACACACACATACACACACACACACACACAGCACCTCCTCGTTCCTGCCTGGTAACTGTTGTCTCTGTTGCAGTGTACACACCTCCAGCATCATCCACCAGTAGTTCATTACTGGTTAAATTTCACATAATTTTCTTTTTTCATGCACTTGATTCGAGAGCGAACTAAGCAGGTGCTTCACGTCTCTCTTTTCATCGACCTTTGATCAACCATTATAGTCCCAGTACATTCTGCCGTTCTGCCTTTTACTTACCCCTCCTCTCCATGTGACAATACAGTAATTATCCAGACTCAGTCCCAGCCTTCTATCAACAAATTCCTTGACCTCACATCTTTTATGAATGTCTCTATTATGACTTGTTGTCTTGATGGTGATAATAATGGATGTGAGATTGTTCAGATGGTTATTGTAGTGGTTATGATGGTGGTTATACTGGTGAGGGTGGCAGGTGAAGTAGCGGCATACTGCGTGCATATGCTGTGATGGATGTGGCTGTGCGGATGGCGGGAATGGTTGCGGTTATATTAGGTATGGTGGTGTTGGTGGTTGAGGTTATGGTAACGGCTTCTCTCTCTTTGCCTATTCCTTTCGTTCCTTCTCTACCGCTGTCTGTTTTTGAATATCACTGGAAATCATGGTCAATCTTTGCTAACAAACCAACTATTTTCTTTTGGTCGTCAACACGCCTCTCTCGAAACCAGCGTTGACGAATCTTTATGTTCCCTTCCAGAATGGGAAAACTATGCAATCTGATATAGTGGAATCAGAGATGAAGTAAAAAGTTTTACTTTTAATCGAGATAGATTATCTTCCTTCCTCAGAAATGTGTTAGGAATTTTCAGAGAAATGTTAGATGACCATAAGTCGCTGTTTTCTTTAACTGATCATGATTTCCCATATCACGTGAAAAATAATATCACCGAACTATAGTATATGAGTAAATTATGTATTCTCTGACAAACCTTTGTAGGGTACATTCTCACAGTAATTATTGCCACTTCTCTTATGTATGCTAGTGCAATATTCGGCAGTACAAAACGCTGTATGCAAATACACAAAATTTCAACAGTGTGTGTCAGTTTTTTAATGAGTTAGTAATTTCCTTGGGGGAAGCAGCCTAGGTATATAGATAGATAGATAGTAATTTGGCAATATATCCACCAATAATTATAGCTGGTGATGATGTCACGAAACATGAGGCGGCGAGATATTGGCGTGGCTGGTGTTAGGGAGCTCAAATTGAGTTCGCTAAGTCATGGCGATGAGCTCAAACACAGGTCATTCGATTTTCGATTATATGTGCTACAGTGAGCTCGACATCAGCTGTAGTCATCAGTCAGTCAAATTCTTCATTAAATGGATGTTTTCAGTTATTAACGACGAAGAAGAAGTGGTTAAAACTCTGAATCTGTGCTTCATCATTCTCTCATATTAAATGTCAGGACCAACTTGTCAAGCCCTGGGCTCCTACGTTCCTCATGAGACAATGTAGGATTGGATGAAGGGTGGATAGATGGATGGATTGATGTATTTCATCACCTACATCATTCCAATTCCTCACCTAAGATAGATTGAAGTATGATCCAAAAGAAAATAAAGGAGTACAAAGGACAGCAAACAGCAACAGATTAATGGCGCTCTGGGGGCTTGTTTGTTAAAAAGAAGATTATAACGACGATATCTGATTCTTTGAAATAATGATAAAGACTGCAAAGCAAGAAGACAAAGCATGACACACACACACACACACACACACACACACACACACACACACACAGAAGCAACAGCATGCCCAGTGAAAGAGGCCCCACACCTTTCCTGTCACCATCCAGTCTCCCGGAATCTAGCCTTAACCTCACAGGCATAACTGCCACTTTCTCTCTCTCTCTCTCTCTCTCTCTCTCTCTCTCCACATCACGGTGCTGAGACGTACTTTATATTTTCTGTTTTTTCTTATTTCTCCATAATCCTTTTCAGGTTGGTGTAATTCCTATATTTCTTCACCAATTCGCTTCAAGCCTGGCACAACTCTTCTCTGGGCAAGTACCTCCAGACACTCGGCCAGCTCCATGCTGCTCTTATTGTTAGCTGCAATTTCTTTCTGGTAGTCTTGTATTCTTGTTTAATTATGGCAGGCACTTCTACCTTTCTGAATTAACCGATTCCAGCCAAACCTGGACACAATGACTACCCTATGACCCAGTTGTGTCTGTAAGGTTTTGGTTGCTAGGCAACTACTCGTTGCTTAGCAACGACCGAAAAACCGCTTTTTCCTACTTTTCACTTTTGAGCTGTAGAAAACTCTGACATTTTTTGGAGTAATCTTGAGGTCATTCCCAATCAGAAGTGTGCCAACCATTTTTTCCCTCTCCGCTAGTTTTCAAGAGGCAACCCTGCAAAGATTGGTCTCAGCATCCCTAGCAGTCTTGCTTAATTGTGGCAGGCACTTCTCAGAATTAACTGATTCCGACCAATTCTGGACACAATTACCAGCCTATGACCTAATTGTGTCTGCAGGGTATTAATGGCTAGGCAACAACTCGTTGCCTAGCAACGGCTCACTTGGCCCCTCCGTGGCCGTAGGTCCAGAAATTGTTGGTGTCCGGTGGTCTGACCCAGCAGCATTTTTTCAGATTTTGAATATCGATTTTTTTAAACCAAATTGCAGAGAACGTCTGGTGCACCTGGCAATGCAATTTTTGCTTCCTAAACCCATCCTGTGCTTCGCAATGAAGCACACACACACACACACACACACACACACACACACACACACACACAAAATCGCCAAGTGACTGCATACACACCGGTGAAAATATACGGAGGAACGAAAAAAAAACATCGCACTAAGATGTATCCATATTTTCACCCCCTCCCCCCCCCGAAAAAAAATCAGTGGTGCTGAAATGGTTAAAGTGACAACATAATAATGTGTATTACGAACAAAATCAGTACATAATTTGGGGGGTTTCATTGAAAAAATATACTGGGTATGATTTTTTTCACATTTTTTAATATTTAGTGTTTATGCAAGTATCGAGTTATTTCTGTTGTCTGGGTGGTTTAGTTTGTGTACAAGAGAGAGACGTTATTTTTAGAATCCAATCAGACAAGTGTCCTCCTTTGTGTGTAGGTTGAACTGCAACGGCCCACTTACAGCTGGCCATCGTCGCTTACCAGCTTGTTTATTTATATTTTAGACATTTTAAAGATCTTTATGGAGTCAAAGGTAAACACACACACACACACACACACACACACACACACACAACTTTGATAAGCTTTGTAACTCTCTCTCTCTCTCTCACACACACACACACACACACACACACACACACACACACACACACACACACACGCTGTTTCAATTCATTAGGATGCTTTCGCAAAACTTTTCCATAAGTCTTCTCTCCAGTGTGTCGCCCCACCTTAATTTTAGTTTCTCCACTCACATTACCTGTCTTTGCCTCTGTTCTTCCAGTTATTTTTCTCTTCTTTTCCTCTCCAGGTTCTCTTGCCTCTGCTTCCCACTTGCTTTTAGTGTACACTCGTTCTGCCTCGTCATTTTCGCTTGTAGCAGGTTATTAGATTTCCCTCTCTTGGTTCTCGTCAGTCGCAGTGTCTTTTCCCTCTATCCTTTTAGCTTAACATCGTTCGTGCCTTCACCAACAGAGAATCCATGTTCTTCCTCTCCGCTTTCAATTTCAGGTAGCCGAATTTCTCCCTGGCGATGTCCACTTACCCAGCCCCGTTCTCATTTCGTAAGTCTCTCTAGCAAAATCCCCCTACCTCCTTCACTTCCATACCGCTGTATTTCTTCTTACGATGAAACATTTACTTGTCCCACTTCATACTTTGCTCTGCTTCTGTCCCTTCACCTTTAGCTCGTCCCTCCAAAACGCCTCCTTAGCGCAGCCCAATTTTCATATTGTCTGTGGCCTCGTCAGCATTTTCTTCTTTGCAAAATTGTCTCTTTTCCTCTCCTTTCCCTGTTTGTCTTCCTTACTTGCTCCTTCTTTTTTTGTGGAGAGATTAGTATCATCATAGAGTTTTCTTGAATGTTCTGTAAAGCCTTGCTTTCCGAAACTCCTCATTTCCACTTGGTCATCTGACCAAAATAATTTTGCAGTTCAAATATATGCTACGCATAGTCACGTGTTCTTGTATGCAGAAGATTAAGAATTGCAGCATATTATGGTACTAATATAATAAAGTTATCTACAGTTTACCTTCCAGCACTTTCAATATCCCCTACAACAATTTTCAAAATACATATTACACGATAGTTGTTATATATTACAAGATTCCTACAAGTTTTCAACATGTATTTTTCTTTTCTTGTACTGGTATTTCTCAATGGTTTTCTCATTCTTCCTTGTTCACCAGCCTTGCTAGTCACACCGTCTGCTCTTCACATCGATCAATCGCTCCATCAGTCTATCTATCTATCTATCTATCTATATATACTTTATATATATATATATATATATATATATATATATATATATATATATATATATATATATATACACACACACACACACACACACATACGTTAAGTTTCTATATGATCTAACAGGGAATCGAACCTGGGACTCCAAGATAGGAGCCAGGCATCGTGTTGGTATAGTGTGGTGTGATAGAAGCTAAACCACCAGAATACAGTGATGAACCTGGTGAATCCATAATGGGAGGATATTTTTCATCCCGGTGTCTGGCTTCTACCTTGGAGTTCCCTCTTCGATTCTTGGCTAAAGCGTTATAAAGAAAAAAAAATCCGCATAGGTGTGTTTCTCCAGCATATATGAAGGCGTTTGTACTGTCTGGGTTTGATTAAAACTTCTGTGTCACCTGCCGAGTTGCTTGGGGCTAAGCAAAAATCTAGATGATTGAAATACTCGTATGCGTCTTTTTACAGGTTCGAGTCGTAATCTGATTAGCTCAGCAGTTTAGCCCTCGGAATCTTACCTCTACCTCACAGACATACACACCCACACTTCTGTCATTCATACCACCTATCAGCTTGATTCAGTCAGACAGCTATCTAAAGCACCGTCATCAATCGCTGGATGTACATTCCCTCATACGGACACAATTCTTCCAACCAGCTCAGTCCACTGTCACTCCCCTAGCTTCATTACTCTTCATGCCTCGTTTTGTCCACACTCATTTACCATATCTATCCCTTTCTTCTTAACCTACCCCGCCTTCTTTCACCCTCAAACACACTCAGATACACCTTTTTCATAACTCTATTCACGCCCACGACCGTTCACTCCACATGACCAAACCATCTACACACGCTCACTTCGACTCTGGGATTCACATACTTCCTTATTCCACATATTTCAAGAGTCACATTTTTGCTTATCCTGAATACCCTCCAGACTCCAAACACACATTCCTGTCCAGCAAGGTAGCACCAAAGATATTATGTTTACTTCATTAGTGTCACGAATCAATTCGCGACATTTCCCTTTTGTGAGAAGCCACGAACTATTAGTGGAAAACTCACTGTGTATCGCTCAGCTAACCGTTTCTCCCTCCATTTCGGGGTATACTTTCCAAAACATTCGTCACTGTTTTCAAAAGTGACCGATTTAATGCACTTCACTAAGTGCTGTACTGAGCGATACTATTGTTCTTTATTGTTCGCCTCTGCTTCCCTCAACCGTTAGCCACGCCTTCTTCCGGTGGTCTGTGGGTCCTGCTTATACATTATTTGAATTCAGTCCAGTTGTTGCTGCGACGGAGAGAGGTCCTGTGCCAGCAGTGAGGTCAGCTAGTACCCAAGCTCCACAGTTCTTCAGTACTTCCATCCTAGTTCAGCTTGGGTGATACGCAGCATTCATCGACTATAGTATTTCCTTCTTGTATTTCCCTAGTCATAAGAGTTTAGTTAAGGTGTTTTTTTTCTAGGCGTAAGTATTTAGCTATTGCGTGAGTGAGTGAGTGCGTCTCATTTAATTTGATTTGAATTGTAACATTAAATTTATTTTTTGTGATTAATAAATTTAACAGTTCCTTCCTTGAGCTCAATGTAAAGTAAAATCTTGTTTCATTTCTCCATAATTAAGCTTATTTTCCATATAGCTCCTAGCTTGCATAAACGTTTGCTTTCATAACTGGTACTTAGACCAGTCTTGTTGTATTAACTTAAAATCCGTTGTGCCAGATAGGAGTTAATGCATCAGCAAGAACCTGATGTTATTATTATTAGTATTAGTTATTTATTGTCAGGGGTGATGTAACTTTCTCCAGAGGCTAACAGTACAGTAATTCAGCAATTGTGAGTAATTAGTCTCTGCTGTGTACTGTTGAGGAAGTTTTTGAATTCTCGTTCTTAGAGAATCGTTGCACGATTTAGCAAGACAATCATTGTCCCTGCTCTTCAGTATTATTGAATATTATTATCAATTTAAATAACATTTAAGCATTCATTTCAAAATTACCGTGATATTATAAAAACCCCGTGACAATTGGCGACCTCATTCCAAGATATTAACTCCTAGCTATAAAGCTATTCACAAGATAGTGCTCACTCATTCATATTTAGGTATTTATCATTAAAGTCTGAGGAGTATGTGTGGAGTGACGCGTATGGATCGAGTGCGAAATGATGAAGTGCGAAGGAGAACTGGAGTTGTTCGGGAGATGGCTGGTAGAGTTGAGCAGAGGGTGTTGCAATGGTTTGGGCATATGGAGAGAATGGATAATGAGCGATTGGTGAAAAAGATAACTAGATCTGATGTGAGAGGTGTAAGGCTGAGAGGAAGACCACGAATAGGATGGATGGACAGTGTGAAGAGAGCGCTGGATGCGAGAGGGATGTCTGTTGAGCAAGGAAGAGTGGCTGTGCGTGACAGAAATAAATGGAGAGAAATTGTGAATGAATAAGTGATGACGCAGCCCTGAGGGGATATTCTCCCGCATTTGGTCTGATCAGCTAGTCAGGTCAGGTGCGGGTAAGGGGATGGATCTGTTATGATGTGGCAGGGGTAAACCAGTTCTGCTGTCGGGCCCTGCTGCGGATGTCACTGATTGCATTGCGCAGTTGACCCTTGTGCGGTGTGATGCAGTGAGGATCTGTCCGTTCTCCCCTTTGGAGCTAAGATGCGAATGAATGTGTTTGAATGGATGAGTAAATGGAGAGTGAGTCGTCCTGTCTCGGCTACCTCCCTTTTCTTGGGGGAAGCAGCCTAGGTATATAGATAGATAGATCATTAAAGTTTATAGGCACAAGCTTACTGGTGTTTACCCTTAATTTAGCAAGTGAATTTTGCTTAATTAATCAATAGAATACTTAACTCTAGTTTATTCTTGGTAACGCCAGACGATTTTATTCGCTCCTGGGAAGTCGGCGTACCCATTGTGTTTATTATTGAGTCTTCCCAGTCATTTACATTTTTGATTTATTCTTTGCCAGTTAACTAGATAAGACTGGTCACCACTAGCTTGTGTCTGTATTCTTTATTTGTATTATTAGCATTCGTTTGCTTAATAAATTAGCGCCATGGCAGCCAGTGCTTATGTACAGGAAGCCAAAGATATGGGTCTCACTGACCCAGAGAAAATACAGAGTTACGTTCTCTCACGGTTCAATTACGAGCAAGAACGTGAGAAAGACGCTCGTGAACGTGAGCGAGAACAGCGCGAATATGAGCGAGAACAGCGTGAACACGAACAAAAACAACGCCAGCTCGAGTTAGAAAAAGAGCGAGAACAGCGCGAACATGAGCAAAAACAGCGCGAACTCGAACTAGTACAAGAGCGAGAACAGCGCGAATACGAGCGTGAACAACGCGAGAGAGAATGAGAGCACGAACGTGCCAAGCGAGAAGCACGTGAAAAACACGAATATGAAATGATGAAGCTCAAGCGAGATTCCTTGGCTTCAGACACGTCTGCTGCAGTTGGTCCAAGCTCCACGAGCGTTTCCCCTGCACATGTCCTGGCGACCCCACGCATCAAACTTCCTTCATACAAGGAAAGCGAGCGAATCGAGCCGTACATAGCTCGTTTTGAGGACATGGCAGACTTATATCAACTGGATGAGGCAGCTAAGCGGCTTCAGTTTCTTAGCCTATTTGAGGGCCCTGCCCTCGATATTCTCCACAGAATTCGTGGAGACAATCTCACATATGAGATGATGAAAGCTGCACTCATTAAGACGTATGGTCTCACAGTAGACGACGCCAAAGTTCAGTTCATGCGAGCTCGTCTCCAAGACAAGGAGACAGCTGTTCAGTTCCTTGATCGTCTCACAGCTTACTTAAATGAGTGGATGGAGAAAGATGAAACTCCTTCCACGCGTGAGGGGATAATTGACCTTATGCTGCGTACACAGCTAGAGAGGTCGTGGCCTGCTGAGCTCATAGCACAGCTTAAGATCTGCCAGGTGAAAGATGCCAGCCAAATGGCAGAGAAGGCTGACGCATTCTTTACTGCATACGGGTATCAAGCTTGTAAGCAAAACACCTGGAGCAGAAAAGATACTGCCAAGTCTGGGAAGCCGTCTCAGACTGAATCCCAGCACCAAGGCCGTTCTCAGAGTAATGGTCAAGGTCCAAGCAAACCACAGAAGGACCAGGGGCAAAATACACAGCAGCCTGCTTGGAAGCGGTACAACAAGCACCCCAACCAGCAGCAGTTCCCCAAGCAGCAGCAGCAGCAATACAAGGACGAGCCACGTAACCCTCAGTCAGGTCAATTAGTGTATCGGAGGCAGGAGGCAAATGCAGCATTCATTCCACAAGTACCCGGTGGTGCCATCTCTACCAGTACAGGTACTTCCCAACAGTTCACAAGTCCCCCTCCGACCATGAACTCTCCTCAGACACCTAGTTCCCAGGGCGCCACGTTTGCTGCATCGGTTGTTCCGCAGTCTCATGAATGACTGGCTGCTACCTCCTCAGACCCTTCCACCAACAACACTGCCTTTCTTGTTCAGCCAGGGTCTGTAGGAGGTGTTTCTGTAAATGTCCTGAGGGACAATGGTTCCTCAGGCTGCTCTGTTAAGCAGAGTTTAGTTCGGCCTGATGAGTATACAGGTCGATAGATCCAAGTTAGACTTATTGATGGATCAGTGAGATTGTTCCCTGAGGCATGTATCCAGGTGGCGTCTCCATTTTTCACTGGCTTGACAGCTGCAGTTGTCATGCCAGAACCTTTATTTGACCTCATCTTAGGCAACATACCTGGCATCAAAAATAGTTGTGCCGTAGATGTTGCTACTCAGACTTCAGCTGCTGCGATAACACGAGCCATGGCCAAGGCTCCAGATCGCGTCACTCCGTTGACCGTCGCAACGCCGCAAGATCTGATTCGTAGTCAAGATGTTGTCCAAGAGCAACAGACTGACTCGACACTTGCCTCAGTGCGCAAGAAGCTAGAGGGTAAAGTGACCAAGTATTCACGGGGAGGACAAGCCAGGTTCCTTCGTAAGCGAGGACGGCTGTACCGTGAGTCACAGACACCCCAGGGTGAGGTTCGACTGCAGTTTGTCGTTCCCGCCAAGTACCGCCTAGCAGTGTTACAATGGGGTCATTGTTCAGCCTCAGGAGGTCACATGGGCAAAAGGAAGACCCAGGGC
Source organism: Coenobita brevimanus (assembly GCF_032717465.1). Taxonomy (NCBI): domain Eukaryota; kingdom Metazoa; phylum Arthropoda; class Malacostraca; order Decapoda; family Coenobitidae; genus Coenobita; species Coenobita brevimanus. The sequence goes on along the minus strand of NC_136959.1, from coordinate 25,454,304 downwards.
CATATCCGAGCTGACTTTTTCTGGCCAGGGATGGGACGGGACATAGATAGTTTTGTCCGTTCCTGCAATGTGTGCCAAAGTATCACCACTACTCAGGGACATGCCCTTCCTGTGCCATTTATAACCACACCTGTAATCTCTGAGACAGTTGAGAGACAGGGTAGTGGTGAAGTGGGTGCAGACCTGACGTCTCGCCCTCTGGCCCCACAGGACACATTATGTCTAGGGCCTGTACATACATATTATGTACCGTAAGTTAAGGGGGAAGTTGAGAGGCGACTTGAGGCTATGGAAGACCCAAGTTTGCACAAGGATTCTCAGCTTCCCGATACTAATATAAGTATTGTAGGTTAAGGGGGAAGTTCGAGAGAGAACTCCGCAGAGGCGACTTGAGGCTATGGAAGACCCAAGTTTGCACAAGGATTCTCAGCTTCCCGGTACTAATATAAGTATTGTACTGTAGGTTAAGGGGGAAGTTCGAGAGAGAACTCCGCAGAGGCGGCTTGAGGCTATGGAAGACCCACGTTTGCACAAGGATTCTCAGCTTCCCGGTACTATTATAAGTATTGTACTGTAGGTTAAGGGGGAAGTTCGAGAGAGAACTCCGCAGAGGCGACTTGAGGCTATGGAAGACCCAAGTTTGCACAAGGATTCTCAGCTTTCCGGTACTAATATAAGTATTGTATTGTAGGTTAAGGGGGAAGTGAGAACTCTGCAGAGGCGACTTGAGGCTATGGAAGACCCAAGTTTGCACAAGGATTCTCAGCTCTCCGATATTAATATAAGAACTGTAGGTTAAGGCACAGGTTGAGGACCCGTGTGCGGTTCGAGGCTATGGAAGACCCGAGTTTGCACAAGGATTCTCAACTTGCCGACCATAATCGTGTGCTATAATTAATGGCGACCTCGAATGTACGTCGTAGCACTGACTGCTAGGCAGAGAGAGTAATTGTAACATGATAAAATTTTGTCTCATTGACACTGTTGATGCTCCACCTCAATTGGTTTTGCAGGTTCAGCAATGGGTGTAGCAGTTTTGCTGTGCGGACCAGCTGATCGTCTGCCGCACGCTGCCGCCTCTTCTCCTCTGCCTTCGTCATCGCCATATTATTATTTACTGTGTCATTTTACACGTAGGTACAGTTACACTACAACTGTCACACCTACACTGTGTATTACATACATCACACTACACAACAATTAGTTGTCAGTGTAAATGTAGCGACTTTTTGCTCAGTTTGACCTGAGTACAGGATTTTCACCGTCGTCACGGAGTTTTTCCCTCAAGCTTGCTTCTATTAACGTAAATACGATTTTTTTTTCGCTCACTGGCGACTGCGACTTTCTCCTGTAGCAGGATAGCACACACACCACAGTGTGAATCTTGTGTGAATGACTTAGGATGTGTACATATATATATATATATCCACAAATTTTTTCCCATAAGGAAAAAATTTAACTTTGTAAGGGCGTAATGTCACGAATCAATTCGCGACATTTCCCTTTTGTGAGAAGCCACGAACTATTAGTGGAAAACTCACTGTGTATCGCTCAGCTAACCGTTTCTCCCTCCATTTCGGGGTATACTTTCCAAAACATTCGTCACTGTTTTCAAAAGTGACCGATTTAATGCACTTCACTAAGTGCTGTACTGAGCGATACTATTGTTCTTTATTGTTCGCCTCTGCTTCCCTCAACCGTTAGCCACGCCTTCTTCCGGTGGCCTGTGCGTCCTGCTTATACATTATTTGAATTCAGTCCAGTTGTTGCTGCGACGGAGAGAGGTCCTGTGCCAGCAGTGAGGTCAGCTAGTACCCAAACTCCACAGTTCTTCAGTACTTCCATCCTAGTTCAGCTTGGGTGATACGCAGCATTCATCGACTATAGTATTTCCTTCTTGTATTTCCCTAGTCATAAGAGTTTAGTTAAGGTGTTTTTTTTTTTAGGCGTAAGTATTTAGCTATTGCGTGAGTGAGTGAGTGCGTCTCATTTAATTTGATTTGAATTGTAACATTAAATTTATTTTTTGTGATTAATAAATTTAACAGTTCCTTCCTTGAGCTCAATGTAAAGTAAAATCTTGTTTCATTTCTCCATAATTAAGCTTATTTTCCATATAGCTCCTAGCTTGCATAAACGTTTGCTTTCATAACTGGTACTTAGACCAGTCTTGTTGTATTAACTTAAAATCCGTTGTGCCAGATAGGAGTTAATGCATCAGCAAGAACCTGATGTTATTATTATTAGTATTAGTTATTTATTGTCAGGGGTGATGTAACTTTCTCCAGAGGCTAACAGTACAGTAATTCAGCAATTGTGAGTAATTAGTCTCTGCTGTGTACTGTTGAGGAAGTTTTTGAATTCTCGTTCTTAGAGAATCGTTGCACGATTTAGCAAGACAATCATTGTCCCTGCTCTTCAGTATTATTGAATATTATTATCAATTTAAATAACGTTTAAGCATTTATTTCAAAATTACCGTGATATTATAAAAACCCCGTGACAATTAGGATTCCACACCAAACAGTGGAAAGCTACTATATTTCTTCTTACGTTTGTCTTTTCTTTCTTCCAAATTCCTTTTCAACTTGGCACCATTTCTTCTTCTTCAATTCGCTTCATATTTGCCAATTGTCCCAAGCTTTTTTAAAGATTATTACTGAAACCTTTTAAATGGTTTATGCAGTCAAACGTAAAACCACATAAATACAAAATTTGAGATCCTGTGTTTTTGTATGTTCATTAATCATCATGACAATTGCACAGAAATATGTTAGTGTACAAAAACTGTGTGTAGGCAATCTTGTATTCCCTGGAAATATTGGTAATATTGCATTTGTACGCTTTCACACTCTCCCACCCACACTATTACAGCCCCAGAGTCTGAAAAGTGCCACTGCAGGGATATGTGCCTGAACAGAAGAAAGTATCGGAACTGTTAGCATAACAGTAACAATAGAGCTTATGAGAGGGGAATTTCCCGGGTCACACTTGCTGTAATCAGCCAGGCAGCCGGGCCAGAAAAATTCAGGTGATGGTGAAAGAAGAGGACAGTCCAAGGGAATTTTGCGACAGAAAATTTTACTGGGAAATGATAAGGAATTTTGAGATGGGCCGTGTGGGATTTGGGTGGGTGAGGGTGTATGGGAAGGTTGGTGGAGGTGTAGGGGTGCGGTGTGAGAGAAAAGGTTGGGGAAAAAGATAAAATATGGGTGTTGCCACAGATACTGATGTGAATGTAGTGTGGATAGATATTGGGGATGTGGGTTTGTGTAAGATATGAAGAGGTGATGTCTAAGTGACATGATTATTCATGCTTGCTATGGAGACAAGCGGGGAAATTAGGAGTGACGAAAGGCTGAATGAACTGATGTAGGTACTGTGGTATAGGTGTGGCTTTTGTGGTGGGTAAGTGTGGTATGATAAACTACGTGTAAGATCTTTAGTGTGTGCTTCTTTTGTTTGTGTGTATGTTAATTGTAGTTGTACAGAATGTTTGTGATGCCATATGGATATTGTTTGGTGTACTTTGTGTGTTGGCTGACTCTATCATTTAAGATGCATCGCTTTGAGTGGAGGTAACACTTGACTAACCTTCTGCATGAAAGCTGAATACTACATGTGTGTGTGTGTGTGTTTGTGTGTGTGTGTGTGTGTGTGTGTGTGTGTGTGTGCATTCCCACATACCAGAACTGATTTTGATGTCTCTAGCTAGGATGAATATGATCGTCTGATGAGCTAGAGTGTCCACAGATCCCATGAGAAAAAAGGAAGTAAAAAACTGTGTTACCGGGAGGGTGGCTTTGCGCTGGCAACGTGGTCTGCCGTACACTTATAAGAGGATTGGAGACAGGGGATTCGTATATCCGAACAGCTGCCTCGTCAATTTATACAGGTGCCACTGCGCGAAGGTGTCTTTTTCCAACACCTAAACAACCTTGAAACATTGTATTACATTCCCTGAAAATCGAAGCTTTTATGAGTAAATATCAGATTTTTTCAATCAATCAGTATGAGACGTTGCAAGAGACGCTGATTTTGCAACGACCTTGCTAACATTTGCAGACCAAAAATGCACAGGATCTCCAGCAGTGGCCATACAAAATTTTTATATGATGAGAAATGAGAGTCTTTAAAACTGAGAGTGAATATGCGATGGCCTGTCATTTTATTGTTATTTTTGTTTACTTCATTCCTTTTGGGGGGGAATTATCATTCCCTTCGTACTGTTATACCCAAATCCTAAACAGTGTTTGTCTTCCTTATGGTTAACCTGCCATTTCATGTATCATTTCTTACAATAATCGCCAGGTTTCATTTGAAAAATTTCTGTGGTAAATGGCATTTGCCCATCATATGAACATTCATCAGTTTTGTTTAAATACTGTCATAATTTTAATTCTTGAGAGAGAGAGAGAGAGAGAGAGAGAGAGAGAGAGAGAGAGAGAGAGAGAGAGAGTGGTTAACCTGCCATTTCATGTATCATTTCTTACAATAATCGCCAGGTTTCATTTGAAAAATTTCTGTGGTAAATGGCATTTGCCCATCATATGAACATTCATCAGTTTTGTTTAAATACTGTCATAATTTTAATTCTTGAGAGAGAGAGAGAGAGAGAGAGAGAGAGAGAGAGAGAGAGAGAGAGATCCGACACAATACTTGTGGCATACTGTATATGATTCATAGTGTTGCCCTAAAGTCAGTTGTCAAAATAACTTGAAATTATTAAGGAAAGAGTATGGTAGAAAGCCACTGAACACACATACATACACACACACACACACACACACACACACACACACACACACACACACATTCCCTCAGGCTAGGAGACGTAATCGTCGCTTTAAAATCCAGATGTTTGTTTCAGTATTTAGGTAGTAACAGACTGGGGTAGAGGGATAAGATGAATTATCTAAACCATGACGGAAAATAATAACTACTGCACACTCCCAGCCCCCTTGAAGCTACGCAGATTCACGGTATCAGTAACATGGGAAAACAAAACACAGGACAGAAGGAGCAGTGTAATTAACAGTGACGGCTGAAGCCATTAACGAATGAAAAGTCAACAGTGGAGACCAGTGGTGTCATCATACCTGTGGCGAGGTGTGTGTGTCGGAAAGAATGCAATTATTACACTTCCCTGAACCACACATCAGTTGCCTGAATGGATGCTGATGGAAGGAGAAAACTAATGACTGAATTAAGTTTCTGTCGACAATTGCTTAATTATAAGCGACTGTAATTGGAGCTGAATATCTGCAAGAAAAATTATGTTTATATCAAACTTCCAAACAACCAAAATGTGTTACAGTTAGGATTACTGCTTACCTGTCTGCAGTTACTGTTTTTATTATTATTATTATTATTATTATTATTATTATTATCCAGCCTTCCACTCTTAACCCCACCCTTTCACTCCCAACCTCCAACCTACCACTCCTACCCCCAACCTTCCATTCCTACCCCCAACCTTTCACACCTACAGTACACTCAACCTTCCACTCCTACCGCCAACCTACCACTCCTGCCCTTAAACTTCCACTTCTACCCCAACCTTCCACTCCTACCCCAACCGTCCACTCCTATCCTCAACCTTTCACTCCTACCCCAACCATCCACTTCTACCCTAAGTTCCACTGCTACCCCAACCATCCACTTCTACCCTAACCATTCACTCCTTCCCCAACATTCCACTCGTGCCCCAACCTTCCACTCCTGCCCCAGCCATCCACTCCTACCCCAACTTTTCACTCCTACCCCAAACTTCCACTTTTGCCTTAACCTTCTACTCCTACGCAATCTTTACATTCTCCTAATGAAAATGTTTCCATGACCGGAGCATTACCATTTATTAACACAATTCCATGACTGTACCACACCAGGGTCTTCGACTCTGCCTTGAAGCTCGGCAACCTTTTCCACAGTTCACCGTAATCTAATCCACCAGTCTCGCCACAGGTTCATTCTACAGCACAACAAAAGGCAACACTACAGCTCTGTCTTGCCCTCAACAGCTCTCCACAATCCATCATGTTTCACATTTCACAGTATTAGACATTTTTCGGACTTCCTCAAGGTCAATAGTTTGTTCCATACTGCATGATAGCCCAATACATTCTTCAACCAAACTCCACACAGCTGCTCAAAGGACCTGAATGATGTATCCTCCTCCTCCCATAGCTCACAATAACTTCTCTACGGCTCAGTAACACTTTCACACAGCTCAACGATATGGCCATGAGTTTGGAGAAGTGTGGTGCAGCTCCTTCGTAGCCCTTGCTCTGCAGACATAGCAGCACCGCTCTTACTTTCTCACGTAGCGATGTCGAGACAAATGAATTAACACCAATTAATCGTGACAAATCTGACCAGGTGAATCTCAGGTGCCCACAGTCAGGGTAACCAGGCTGACCAGGAGAATCACAGGCGACACAGTCGGGTGACCAAATTGAGCAGATGAATCACAGGCGACCACAGTCGTGGTGACCAGGTTGACGCCGCCAAGGTCTGGATCGAGGAAAACTACTTTGAAATGCATGGTGAGAGATGATGAGGAATGCTGTCAGTGCTGGAACGTGATGATGGAAAATATTAGATTAGGATAGGTTATTTTTGCCTTGTATGTTAGAACTGTTAGGTTGGGTTTGGGGAGAAGGTGTCACTCTAATATGGAAAAATTATAATTTTTTTCATAACCAATAATGATGAGAAGCGGCACCGTGGATGGTGTGTGTGTGTGTGTGTGTGTGTGTGTGTGTGTGTGTGTGTGTGTGTGTGTGTGTGTGGTGAGTCTAATTCTACATTTACGTTTGACCATCGTGGTACACAAATCAAATCAATAGCATAAGACAGTACAACACTCACACGTTGTCGTTTCTGCCAGACGACTTTAAAATATGGATATATCATTCAGGTTTAATGTGGCTGATATTAGTTCTATGAGAGCTAAAAAAATTACTCGATCCCTCACATAGAGTGCCTGTCAATATCCAATTTACATTTTTATGTAAATAATTACAATTTACTGACACATCATGACGTTCGGATGTGTTTTAACTTCTGTTGTCCCATTGAAGTTTTCTTTTATTTTGTTGTAATCTGATTATTTATTGCTCAAGGACGAATTTTTACGAAACTTAAGTGGTTTGGCGTGATGGTAGGAACAGATGTGGAAGTTGTGGGGATTAGCTACCTGTAACACTGTTTGCTAATGACGTGTTGGAGGTTCATTCAGAACGAGCAGTGAAATTTTTTTTTTTTTTTTTCGAAATTTAGTTCACTAACTCTTCTACACCCGTCGTAGAGGTGGAGGAATGCAAGCAGACAGTTCAGAGGAGCAGTGACCATTAAAGTAGCGATAGAAAAGAGATAAAGATGCAACAGTGCGGCGAAGAGACAGAGGTTGAAGGGAGTCAGTAAGAGGAGGAGAGTTAATGAGACGAAAAGCCTTTGACTCCACCCTATTGAGAAGAGCTGTATGTGGGGAGCCTCCCCACACATGAGAGTTGTACTCCACACAGGGGCGGATAAAACCCCTGTATAGAGTCAACAATTGCGCAGGGGTAAAGAAAGAGCGGAGTCGGCTTAGCACACCCAATCTCTTGGAAGCAGATTTTACAAGAGATGTAATATGATCTTTCCAAGATAAGTCCCGAGTAAATGAAACCCCAAGCATGTTCAGGGATGATGCAGGATTAAGCTGAATACTATTAAACATTAGTGGGTACACCTGTGGAAGATTTTGTCGGGCTGAAAGGTGTAAGAACTGAGTCTTAGATGCATTAAAGACAACCATATTATTTTTACCCCAGTCAGAGATACGAGCCAAGTCAGACATTAGGTGTGCCACAGCCTCATCCCTTGCTTGTTGAAGTAACTGTTGAGATGGGCGTTGCGGGAACCGAATGGAAAGGTGAAGGGTGGAGTCATCAGCGTATGAGTGGATATGGTTAGATGTACAGCTTAGAAGATCATTGATGAATAAAAGGAAGAGAGTTGGTGATAGGACAGAGCCCTGAGGAACACCACTGTTGATAGATCTAGGAGAAGAACGATGGCCGTCTACAACAGCGGCTATAGAACGACCAGAAAGGTAGCTAGTGATGAAGGCACAGATAGAAGGATAGAAACCGTAGGAGGGCAGTTTGGAAATTAAAGATTTATGCCAGACTCGATCGAAAGCCTTTGAGATGTCAAGTGCAATGGCAAAGCTTTCGCCAAAGTCCCGAAAGGAGGATGACTAGGAGTCTGAAAGGTAGGTGAGAAGATCGCCAGTGGAGCGTCCCTGACGGAACCCATACTGACGATCGGAAAGAAGGTTGTGATAGGAAAGATGCCTTAAAATTTTTCTATTAAGAATTGACTCGAAAACTTTTGAAATACAGGACGTTAAAGCAATTGGACGATAGTTGGAGGGTTGGGAGTGGTCACCCTTCTTTGGGACAGGCTGAATGAGAGCAAACTTCCAGCAAGAAGGAAAGGTACAAGTTGACAGACAAAGGCGAAAGAGTTTGCCTAGGCAGGGTGTAAGCACAGAAGCACAGTTCTTGAGAACAACAGGAGGGACCCCATCAGGCCCATATGCCTTGTTAGTACTGAGGCCAGTGATGGCAGAAAATACATCAACTGAAGAAATTTTAATGTCAGCCATGAGGAAGTCAGAGGGGGGAAGTGATGGAGGAACAGCACCGGAATCGTCTAAGGTAGAATTGGAGGAGAAAGTCTGTGCGAAGAGATCTGCTTTATCAGTAGAAGAAATAGCTACAGAACCATCAGAGTAGAAAAGAGGAGGGAAGGATGATGAGGTAAAGTTGTTAGAAAGATTTTTGGCAAGATGCCAGAAGGAGCGGGAAGAATTCGAGTTGGAGAGTTGAGAGCATTTAGTATGGATGAAATTATTTTTAGTAGCGCGAAGAACCGACTTAGCACGATTCCGGGCAGAAACGTAAAGATGATGTGATTCAGGGGTGGGTTGGCTCCGGTACCTTTTGTAGGCCCTCTCCTTGTTGCGGACAGCATTAGAACAAGCGTGATTAAACCAAGGCTTTCTTGCATTAGTCAAAGGATATGAGAAAGGAATGTATGCTTCCATGCCCGAGAGAATAACCTCCGTAATGCACAAGGCACACTCAGATGGCTCACGGCCATGGAAGCAATAATCATTCCAGGGAAAATCAAAGAAGTACTGCCTGAGGGCCTCCCAGTCCGCGGCTCCAAAATGCCACAGACGACGTTTCCCTGGAGGGTCCACAGGCCGTACCGGAGTGATAGGACAGGTTAAGGTAATAAGGTTGTGATCGGAGGAGCCCAACGGAGAGAAAAGATTAACAGAGTAAGCAGAAGGATTAGTTGTGAGGAAGAGGACAAGTATGTTGGAGCTCTCTCCAAGGCGGTCAGGGATACGGGTAGGGTGCTGTACAAGCTGCTCTAGGTCATTAAGGATAGAAAAGATGTAGGCTTGTTCACCAGGTGGATCCGTGAAAGGAGAGGAGAGCCAAAGGTGGTGGTGAACATTGAAATCTCCAAGAATGGAGATTTCAGAGAAAGGAGAAATGGATAGAATGTGTTCCATCGTAGAAGTAAGATAGTCGAAGAATTTTTGATAGTCAGTAGAATTAGGGGATAAGTACACAGCACAGATATATTTAGTCAGAGAATGACAGGAAAGCCGAAGCCAGAGTGTGGAGAATTCAGAAGAATCAAGTTCAGGAACACGAGAGCAAGATAAGTCGTTGCGTATATATACACAACAGCCACCTTTGGCTTTGAAATGAGTATAGAGAAAGTAGGAGGATACAGAAAAGGGTTTGCTGTCAGTTGCCTCAGACAGCTGAGTCTCCGTTAGAAAAAGAAGGTGAGGTTTAGAGGAGGAGAGGTGGTGCTCAACAGAGCGAAAGTTAGAGGAAAGGCCGCGAATGTTGCAGAAATGAAGAAGAAGAGGGTCAGACCGTGGTTCCAGGCACCTTGAGTCGTCACCGGGAGACGGGCAGATGGTGGGGGCATTTATGGTCCCCCCCCCTGGGGACTCCGAGGCTTGATAAGACGACGCCATTTTTGGTAAATTTTGAATAGGAAGTGTAGTGTGAACTGTGCATGTAGTTTGGTGAAGATAGTTAGAGAAATTTGTACTGGAGAGCATGCTGGCCTACTCTCTGTGTAACTGAGACACTGAAAAAGTTCAGCAAAGGGGGATGGTCAGGAACTAGTCCTGAGGGCTACTTCTGGCCTCCAGAAGTAGCTATAAGATTGCTAAAATGGCTATAAGATTGCTAAAATGGCTGCCCTTCTCCTACAACACCTGGGAATGAACCCAGAACCGTATGTTTGCTGATTCCCCTCTTCCGCTTTCTGCAACAACCTTCCACGTCCCTTTCCTGACTCTCTCCCTGGCAGTCATATGTCTACTTGAAATTCAGACACGGGATCATCACTTACACAACCACATTAATGGAGTATACTGAATACTTAACAAATTATAGCGATAAGACGCATTATTTACTGATTAAAAAAAACACACACACACAATAGAGAAAGTTAGGTAGAAGGCAAGACAATAAGCTCAACAAAGCTTCCTCCTCTATTATGGAACTGGAACTCATTTACAGTACGGAAGGAGAGAGAGAGAGAGAGAGAGAGAGAGAGAGAAATTAAAGATAAATACAGCTCGGATTCCATGAGAATTAATTAATATGCTGGTGTTTGCTTAAGTAAAGTCAACAGGCTGTCACCATGACCACTAAGGGTTACATCTTGGCTTATTCAGTATTACTGTATATAATTAGTTTCAATATTGGTACAATGTAGCTGCCAATTGGAGGATGCTGTCGACTGATCGGTATAACAACAAGGAAATGATGAGACAGAGAAGTATTACACAGAGGCTCAGTTACTGCGGAAATGTGCATAACGGTATAACATAAATGGGGTGAACAGGAGGAGCTTACGGTGGAAATGGGATTTGTAGATACAGCTTTGCTAGTACTGTACATATGTCAGTAATAAATAGGTTTGTGAAAGAAAAATGAACAATATACCAGCGTTGAAAGGATAAAAGATACATTACATGGGAAGCCACTTTGGAATCGAAGGCAAAAGTCCCTTCAATTATTGGATAAAAAAGGTTAAAATGTGGAAACTTAACCATCAATATTTCGTGTCTGGGTGTATAGCTGTATCTACTGGACTTTATGGGACAGACAGAAGAATTACTAAATGTAATATATATATCGAGTGAAATAATATATATGAAGTCAGGATTAGTGTGTATATCTATTTATCAGTCTGTCCAATATACTATAATCCTATGTGTGTGTGTGTGTGTGTGTGTGTGTGTGTGTGTGTGTGTGTGTGCGCGCGCGCAGCCAAACTGGATTTTGACGGAACTTGGCAAGATGGTTGGAATTGGGTTCCAGATGGGCAAGCTTCAGTTTCATGTTGATTAATATTTTCTGAAGAGGTATTCTGACACCAGATAATTAGCCCCTTTGGTGATGAAATACACGCTTGTGGAAGAAGTGACGGGGCATTTCCGTGGCGTGCTATACGTCTTGAGTGAGCGAGAGAGAAGGTGTACACCCACAGTCCGATGTCTCTTGCTTGCTACAAACAGACACTTCATTCAGCAGAAAATAGTGGTAGATGGTGATGGTGGTGGTAGCTATGATGATGATGGTGATGGTGGTGGTGGTGGTGGTGGTGGTAGCTTTGGTGGTGGTGGTGGTGGTGGTAGTGATGATAGCTGTGATATGATGGTGGTGATGTGTGTGATGATGATGGTCGTGGTAAATGAGGTGTTGGTGGTATCTGTGATGATAGTGGTGGTGATGGTGGCTGTGATGATGATGGTGGTGGTGTTAGCTGTGGTGATGGTGGAGGTAGTGGTGGTGATGGTTGCTGAGGTGATGATAAATAATGGTGATAGTGGTAGTTGAGGTGGTGGTAATGATGGTGGTGGTGGTAGCTGTGGTGCTGGTGATAACTGTGGTGGTGGTGGTGGTGGCTGTGATGATGGTGAGATGGTAGTGGTGGTAGCTGAAGTGATGGTAATGATGGTGGTGGTGGTAGCTGTGGTGGTGGTCACAGATCTTCAGAAACGGCTCTCATGTGGGCAAGTGCCTTGCAGGGCCACAAACCACACTTTCCGAAGAGATACGCGATTCAGAGATGACTCTAATTTGTACAATTGCCCCATAGGACCGCGAGGCTCTTGTTCTGACATGTATTTACAGTATAGCATCGAGTGTAAAAAGTACGAAAATCAACTAAGAAGGAAAATTATAGCTATGTTTCTGTTTACCTATCTCTCTTGAGTAGTGAGAGGATTATAAATATCTTTCTTTTTAAGGAGTTGAAAGGTTAGGAGGCTCCGGTAGTAAAGTGATTGATCAAAGGTGGAAGGAAGCCATACCCAAACCTACCACTGCATGAAGGCAACAGATGACTGCAGATTTTATTCACCCTATACAACACTTTACTACGAATGTATCATGTGAACTATGAAAGCTTTACCTTGAACATTACTGCAGACCAGGTAATCCTTGCACCTCAGTATGATAGGAAGATTGGCAGATAGTAACTTTTGATATTATTATTATTTATTTTTATTATTAATATTATTATTATAATTATTATTATTATTATTATTATTATTATTATTATTATAACTATTATTATTATTATTATTATTATTATTATTATTATTATTATTATTATTACCTTGATCATTATTGCAACATATTGAAGTACACCACTAAGTAGGTTAAACATCTCTAAGTGAGGAGGGTTCCAACCCCCTCGCCTGTGCAGGTGTAGAGGCAGCGAGACCCCCATAATCTACCTATACTGTACAATGGTGTCTTTCGGATTCCCACATCCCGACTTATTGCAATGGATACACCAGTGAGTTTAAGTCAACACCAGCACAAGGACTGACCTTCATCTTCTCCTTCTTCTTCTTCCTGTTAATATTTCCAGAGTAATTATTCTCATTAATGCTGATATTATAATTACAATTTTTACAACTATAGCAATAGAAATAATAATAATAATAATAATAATAATTATTATTATTATTATTATTATTATTATTATTGTTATTGTTGTTGTTGTTGTTAGTAGTAGTAGTAGTAGTTACAGTAGTTGTAGTAGTAGTAGTATCATCACCTCCACCAGCATCACCAGCATCTTCATCATTAACATTATCATCATGCTCATCATCATTATTCAGTATTATTATTAGTACCACTATTACTACTACTACTACTCTTATTACTGTTATTAACAACAACAACAACAACAATAATAATAATAATAATAATAATGATAATAATAATATTTACTATTATTACTATATTACTACTACTACTACTACTACTACTACTAACAATAATAATAATCATATAGGTCAAGGATTAAATCCGCTAAAGTGAACGTTGTCAGTACAGGAATAATGCACACAAGAGTCAGAGTTAGATCGGGACACCGTAATGAATAATTTGACAAATGAAGTATTCTGGGTGAGATATCAGGAAAAATAATGGACACTTTCAACTCACATTATGCACTACTGGACACGGGAAAAATATCGAATTTCCAAGAAGTGATGACACGAGGACATAATGCAACCCTAATTAGAAGGATAAAAGGAGCTTATGTTGGGAATAAGAATATGTGGAACTGTGACTGACGTTGTGTGTGTGGGGGGGGGGGGATGAAGACTGAACTACGAATCAGATGAAGGGACAGGGTTGAGGTGCATGTGAAAACTACTGATTTGGATGAAGTTATTGACAGCAGCTGAGTCACTATTTATGGTCTTGCTGATAAACTACGATAGGTGTGAATCGAATGTGAAAAAAAAAAAAAAAAACGGAGGAGCCAAGGTAAACTCGGAAGGTAGTTGGTGTGACAGGGAAGAATGCTTACCGAAAATGGGAATACAAAATTAAATTAATGTAAAGGAAAACGGTTGATTAAGAACGAGGTTCAGGAACAAAGTTCAACTCGGTACGTAAGAATCAAGTCACCAACACGTAGCCTGGAATATATCTGCTTGAAACGTGAAGATATTCGAGTCCCAAGACGAATGGCGTCGTTAAAGGTCTAAAGAAGGAGTCTCCCGGCCACCGTTTGTTGCATAGACGAGCCGTTCAAGCCAGAAATGCCCCAAGATGACAGCGAAAAGCGAGATTCTTCTGGAAATATTATTGTGGTAATAAATCTGATTGGGAAATGTGCGTGTGTTGCCTGGATGGGACGTGTGTCGGTCTGGGAGGGATGTGGGTGTGTCCTGGGGGTGTGGTGGTAAGTGTGTGTTGTGGTGTGGTGATGTGAGTTGTGGAGTTGTGCTGGTAAGTGTGTGTTGTGGAAGTGTGGTGGTGTGTTGTGGAGGTGTGGTGGTTAGTGTGTGTTGTGGAGATGTGGTGGTTATTTTGTGGAGGTGTGGTGGTAAGTGTGTGTTGTGGAGGTGTGGTTAAGTGTGGTAGCAAGAGTATGAAGAGTGAATGTGGTAGTAAGTGTGTCTTTGCAGGTGTGGTAGATACTGATAAGTTATGACGAGAAATATTAATTGGGTTATCGAAGGGTGAGTCGAGCTACAGTTATCCTGGTGTACTCGATATAAGCCATTAATTCGTGCTGCATCACTTAGTTCATTGAATCATCAGGTTGTTACCACATGAATTATTATAGCAAACCTGTTATTTTTGCCATAATGGTAATCTTTTTTCCCTGGTTTACTTTTAAATTTGCCGTCAGTGCTAATTGGATGACTATTACTGCACAATTCTTGCCTTCCACTACCAGCCAGACTCACAACTCTGATGGTGAAGTGATAGTGTCTGTTGACCTCACATACTTGTAGGCTATCGTTATTAATTACTGAATCTTTACCATTAACTACTTCAATATGATGTTATGCTTACTTCTGAATTAGACAGGGTGGGAATAACATGAATAAAATAGTAAAAGACATCATATTGTTGGCAGATTTATTTGAATCTGTTCGTCTCTTTCGGTAGAGCAGGCTTTTTCTTAGGTGAATTAAATCATCTGGGGCTTGTAAGAATACACTGTATAGTGACGTCATGGTACTGAATGTCAACCAGACAGACTGTGACCTGCGCTCTCTGTCGCAGCTCACCACAACTCCAGTCCAACCTCCTTCACGTGCTGTTAATATTAACCACCTATCCTACTTTGCAAATAATGTCTGCTGATAAGGATGCGGGGATAAACCGCAAAATGAAAATTGTATACAGTAATCAAGTGAAAGAACTTTCTGTAAAACCACCTAATGCCATTGCTATTTCATTTTACAAACGTAACAAGAAACAACTGTTACTCTTTCGCAAGTTGTTGCTTAAAGGCTTTCCTCCTCTGTATAGAGGGCCGGGGCCTTAATATTGCCTGGCCATTGGTGTGAATGCTATATTAATAAATAACAGAGAGGCTGTATCTCTCAGTCACGGTCAATGGCCATCCTCTGGATGGTATTATTTCAGAATTACACCCAGCTAACGGAGACTGAAATTAATATGTTCTCCAGGTAACTTGTGCAACTTTGAGCCATTTCTTTTCTATATACATCCGTCCCAGATGCACTTTAAAGTACTCAGTAAATAGGGAGGAAAGTGGGGAGGGATTGTCTCGCTCCTAGCTTCGTCTGTTATCACATCGAAGCTAAAATTACGATATGTCAAGTTAGGTTAAGAAAGGGTAGCTTAGTTTAGTTCACTTTAACATAGATACAATAAAAGATGGACACAGGAGCTTGAGAATCCCACCTCCCCATCTCCTTGTGTCCTGAGTACACAAGAGCATTTGCGACGGATGATTACAGAAGCGAAATTGCTTAGAATTATTCGTTTAGTAATGGGCACGTTAATCCGGTATCCGTTAGTTACGGTAGGTGGAATTCCGAAGATTGACCCTCGGGACTTGGTGTAGTTATTCGGAGCCATACGTGTCGGGACTGAACTGTAAGTAAAGCCACACACACACAATACATAACAGTAGCACAGAGTACAGGTTAAGTGATGATAGGGAAGCGTTGTGTCTCCTTGAGATACGTGTTTAGAGAGACAATTGTAACAACAGAGACACCCGCACCACGCAGCATGTGTGGGGATTGGGCTGATGACTGTATCGGCTGTATGTATGTCTGGGATGGAGTAGGAGATACCAACCCTAAGATGTGTTGTGGCTGTGTGTGGGAGGAGATAGTGTACGAGGGGAAAGGATGTGTTTGCAGTACAGTGCTTGTAGTCTGAGCCAGGTTAACCACTGTAAAACCAGTATCGGCAACAAAATCTGACTGAAGAAGCTGTTGTTGACAGATTGGGTGATAATGAGGGTTCACGCTCTGTCGGCGCCATACCAACTGGCCGGCAGGGAACCCTGGTTCATCCAGCATTCGCGTTTCTCACCAGTGAGGGCTGGTGTTTTGGTTCAGATGGACTGCCTAACCTGCAACAAGCTGGTAACCAAAGTGATGCCTGTAATGAAGAGCTTCGGGACAAACTTGGCTGCATCAAGTGTCCTGTCACTGCCTACATGGCTGGGGATCCAGTGGGTGGTGACAGGTATACCTGTTTTGACTACCACGGTTCTGATCCTCGAAAATGAACTAAAAATCCTGATAGTATCGAGGTGATTTGCCTTGCTTAGTGCCGTGAGGGATTCTGTATATTAAAAGGGATAATGGAGACTTTAACCCCTTCAGTACACTGGGCTTTCCTTTGCTGAATATAATTGTTTGGAGTTTGCAAAAGTAAACCAGAAAAGATGCTATCACACTGAAAGGGTAAACTATACAAAATATTCCCTTCTAGGCTTTATGTCTCAACTCACAACTCTAAGCCACCCTCCATCAAGTCCTATTAATGCTGAATGGTAAATGTTGCCTTTTTTTTTTTTTTTTAATAAATAACAACGGAGAAAGGAAAAACAAATGAGTAAAAAAAAATAATCCATACACCAGTTTACTTGTGTCCTCTGTTCATAAAATATCTGTAACAGATAGACTTGAACAGTTGTGGGTTGAAATTTGGAGGGAAACAACTCTAGGGAAGAGAGTTCCAGAGAGATGCAGTTCGGGAAATGAAAGAATTTTGTTTGGCAGAAGTTCTGCAATATGGCTGAGTGACATTCCAGTCATGAGCGCTACCTGACGCCCGTCTAGCACAAGGGAAGGCATGGAGAGGTGGCACCATGGACGCAACTTCGTCTGAGCATTTGCAACAAAAATATCTGTAATATAATGCAAGGGAGGCAGCATTCCTTCTTACTTGCAGAGGAGGTAGTTTATATGTAATAGCAGAGTTGTTAATGATTCTAACAGCTTTATTCTGAATTTTGTCTGGTATATTAAGCACTGATACCACCGTGATGATATATTACGAAGGTTCTAAGCACTACTTTAGTTGCTGTCTATATTAAGTGCTCCCCCTTGCCTGTCTGAGCACGTCACATAGCACATCATCATTTTCTTGTCGATTTTTATCATTTAATGCACTCCAGAATAAATAAAAATCTCTTCCTCTACTTTCATTTATAGTCACATCCTTGTTCATCCTACAAAATCTTATGACCATCGCTGACTCCCCTTCTCTCTCTCTCTCTCTCTCTCTCTCTCTCTCACACACACACACACACACACACACACACACACACACACACACACACACACACACACACACACACACACACACGAGTAAATAGCATAATAAACCAGACTAATTGCTGCAACAAGATTTTAACAAGTAAAGACGTGTGGGAGAGGCATGGTGTAGTGGTGGATTGTCACCCATCAGACTTAATTGTCACTTTGATTAACTCAGTCCACGACAGTTCTCTCTCTCTCTCTCTCTCTCTCTCTCTCTCTTATCGGAGAGCTTAGCAAATATACGATAGGACAGCTTCAGTATATCACGTTTATTAACAAAGAGAACCTGAATTTGGCTTCAACCCTCCGATCCGTTGATTAGTTAGTTCTTGTTATCATCGAAAGTACTGTAGACTGTAGCAGCAGTCGAACAGGGCAATACTCCCAACTTAAACGGAAAGCTGCTGACAGGGAGAGCTGGAGCTACCCTTTCATCAGCCCTCGAAACTAGCTTTTGTTCATCTCCCTTTACTGACTTTTTCAGTTTCAGTAACACAAACAATAGGCCAGCATACTCTCCAATACAAGCCCCTATAACTGTCAACATCCAATTACATGCACAATACACATTACACTTCCTATTATGAATAATGGCATCTCAACACCAAGCCCCAGAATCCAAAAAGAGGGGGGGGGGAGACCATAAAAGCCCCTACCATCCGCCCCTCTCCCGGTGACGACCAAGCAAGTTGTCTGGAACCATTGTCTGACTCCATTCTTCATTTCTGCAACATTTGCAGGCTTTCCTCTAACTTCCTCCTTCTTGAATACCACCTCTCCTCCTCTAAACCTCACATTATCTTCCTCACAGTGACTTAACCATCTCGGACGACTGATAGCAAACCCATCTCTGTACCCTCCTACTTTCTCGTACCCACGTCAAAGTTAAAGGTCGCTGTTGTGTATATGTATGCAACAACATATCTTGCTCTCGTCTTCCTTAACTTGGATCTTCTGAATTCTCTTTCCTCTGCCTTTGGCTATCCTGTCATTCTCTGACCAAATATATCTGTGCTGTTTACTTATCCCCTAATGCTACCGACCATGAAAAATTCTTTTACAACCTTACTTCTAAGAAGGAACACACCCTATCAATTTCTCCTTTCTCTGAAATCTCCATTCTAGATGATTTCAATATTCACCACCGCCTTTGAATCTCATCTCCTTTCACTCATCCACCTGGTGAACAAGCCTACATCATTTCTATCCTTAATGACCTACAGCAGCTTGGACAGCACCATGCCCGTATCTCTGATCATCTTGGAGAGAGGTATAACATACTTGACCTCTTCCTTACGACTAATCCTTCTGTTTATGCTGTTAATCTTTACTCTCAGTTGGTCTGCTCCGATCACAACTATATCACCTTAACCTATCCTATTGCTCCAGTAGGCCTGCGAAATCTCCCAAGAAATGGTGGCTTTAGCACTTTGGAGCTGCTGACTGGGAGGCCCTCAGGCAGTACTTCTTTGATTTTCCCTGGGATGATTATTGTTTCCATGGCTGAGAGCCATCTGAGTGTGTCTTGTGCATTTTGAAAGTTGTTCTTTCGTGCATGGAAGCGTGGATTCCTTTATCTTATCTTGTTACAAATGAAACAAAAATGGCTTAATCATGCTTATTACAATGCCGTCCTTAACAAGGAGAGGGCCTTCAATCGGTATCGGAGCCAACCGATCACTGAATTTCATATCTTTTATGCTTCTGCCCGTAACTGTGCTAAGTCTGTCCTTTGCACTGCTAAAAATTTCTTTCATACTAAATGCTCTGAGCTCTCCAACTCAACTTCTCGTTCCTTCTGGCACCTTGCCAAAAACCCTTCCAACAACTTTACCTCATCATCATTCCCTACTCTTTTCTGACCTGATGACTCTGTTTCTTCTACTGACAAAGTAGAACCCTTCACTCAGACTTTCTCCTCCAATCCACCTTAGATGATTTGGGTGCTGTTCCTCCATCACTTCCTCATCCCCGTCTGACTTCCTCATGGCTGATATTAAAATGTCTTCAACTGAAGAATTTTCTGTCATCGCTGGCCTCAGTATAAACAAGGCATAGGGCCTGATGGGGTCCCTCCTGTTGTTCTCAAGAAGTATGCTTCTGTGCTTACACCCTGCCTAGGGAAATTCTTTCGTTTTTGTCTTTCAACTTGTACCTTTCTTTCTTGCTGGAAGCTTGCACCCATTCAGCCTGTCCCAAGGAAGGGTGACCATTCCCAGTCTTCTAACTATTGCCCAGTTTCTTTAACATCCTGTATTTCAAAAGTTTTTGAATCTTTTTATAAAAAAAAAAAAAATAGCACTTTGCCTACTACAACTTTCTTTCCGATCGTCAGCGTGGATTCTGCCAGGGAGGCTTCTCTGGCAATCGTCTCACATAACTTTCAGACTCCTGGTCATCCTCCATTCTGGACTTTGGCGAAATCTCTGCCGTTGCACTTGACATCTCAAAGGATTTCGATTGAGTTTGGCATAAATCTTTAATTTCCAAACTTCCCTATTAAAGTTTCTATCCTTCTATGTGTGCCTTATTCCCTAGCTTCCTTTCTGGTCATTCTGTAGCTGCTGTTGTAGATGGCCACCATTCTTCTCCTAGAGCTGTCAATAGTGGTGTTCCTCAGAACTCTGTCCTATCACCAGCTCTCTTCCTCTTATTGATCAACGACCTTCTGCACTGTACATCTAGCCGTATCTACTCATATGCTGATGACTCCACCCTTTACCTTTCCATTCGCTTCCCATAGCGTCCATATCAGCAGTTACTTAAAAAAAAAGGGGGGGGGGGATGTGGCTTTGGCGCACTTAATGTCAGACTTAGCTCATATATCAGACTCGGTTGAAAGTAATCTGGTTGTTTTTAATGCATCAAAAACTCAGTTCAACCCAACGAAATCTTCCAGAGGAGTATCCTCTAATGTTTATGTATATCCAACTCAATCCTGCATCATGTTTAAACATACTTAGGGTTTCATTCTTTCGGGATTTATCTTGGAAAGAACATTATTACCTCTCTTGTAAAATCTGCCTCCAAGAGATTAGGTGCTCTAAGCCCACTCTGTGCCTTCTTTACCCCTGCACATTTGTTGACTTTATACACGTGTTTTGTTCGCCCCTGTGTAGACAATAAATGAATGGGGAGGCTCCCCACATATATCTCTTCTCGACAAGGAGGAGTCAAAGGGTTTTAATCTCATTAACTCTCCTCTTACTGGCTCGCTTCAACATCTATCTCTTCGCCGCACTATTGCATCTTGATCTCATTTGTCAATACTTCAACGGTCACTGCTGCTCTGAACTGTCTACTTGCAGTCCCCTACCATTACAGCAGCAGCATAGCACCCAGTTAGCAACAAATTCTTATCCTTTTTCTGTCCAACTTTCTAATTCATGTATTAATCACTCCTCCCAGTCCTTTATGTATGCAGCAGGTAAACTCTGGAACTGTCTTTGTCTGTTTTTTCTACTGCCAATGACCTCCAGTCTTTCAAACGCAATGAGTCCAGGAGTTTCAAAATGAACAGCTCTTGAGATTGCCTCTCTGTTATATTGTTTTTGTTTCTTGTTTTTTGGAGGGGACAGTCTAGCAGCCTTCTGGCCTTTGGTTCCTTTTTCCCTGCATAAAGGAAGAAAATCAGGCGACTTAATTCACTTTTGCATTTTTTCACATTGAAGAGGTAAAAATCACATTCATCTACCATCCTAATACACAAAGTCTGTTAAAATCGAGCTCAGGCTGTTTACCCGTCCCTGCCCCGGAGGGGCTCGGGGACAGGTATTGTTTTCACCAGGTTTGATGTCTGTTTGTTGTTTGTTTGTTTGTTTGTCTGTCTGTCTATCTGTTAACAACTTTACGCAAAAGCTACTGGTGCGGTTTCGACTAAAATTACATGGATGATGGGCTATGACCTAATCAACTGATTAAATTTTGGGCCAAACTGGGCCATGGCCCAGGCTGTAGACCCCCGAAATAAAAAAAAAATCTTTTATTTCCCATAACTCCATTCAAATTCGTCATATCGACATGAAACCAAAACCTAAAGGTGCATCTTTCAAACCCGCATCCTACAACATGCCTCATTACATCAGGGGGGTCACTTCAAGTTAGCGGTAGGGGGGTCAATGTCAAGTGGGTTGGGCCTAAAATTTCAAATGGTCATAAAATTGTCAATTTTCACTCGACTTCCTTAAACTTTGATGTGTGACATCTTTGACTAGATGTTGTGCTTATACATCAACACTAAAATTACTGCCGGGGACGGGTTTGCTGTGCCTTGGCACCACTTCTTGTTTGGTTATGTTATCATTCACACACCTGGGTCGAATTTAGACTTTGCCTTGTGGCCTTGAACTCCGACTGATTGCTGTCACAACTGAATCATTTCATTCTTACCTAGTTGGCAGCCCTTCGCTCATGTTTGGTTAAATTGGATAACAAGTTCAGAGTTATTTTGCTAGGTGACCTTGAACTTTGACCTATTGTTCCGAAAAAAAAAAAAACACACACACACACAAAAAAAAACGGTATGTTTGCTCTTGGGTCCTCCTCCAGCCCTTCCACCAAGTTTGGTTAAAATAATGTATGAATTTTTAGTTATTTTGTTCACACACACACACACACACACACACACACACACACACATACAGAGGGATTCAAGCTAGGTGGACGTGTGACACCGGCGCTCCGCACCAAATCATCACGGCCAGTGGCATTACCTAAATAGTATCTTGTATGAGTCAAGCTCAGTACAGGTTAGACTAAATGATTGTTCAGTATAAAAAGGAAAAAAATAATAAGTTTCAACAAGACTTGTAAAAACAGGAAATAGAACCAAGACGAAAGAATACGCTGAGTCATCTCTGAGGTTTGTTTACAACAAGACGGAGATTGTAAGTATATGCTTTGCACTTTAAGTATTGCAAAATGGATATATACTTCAGTAAAACAAATTTGGAAAAGAAAAGGGATAAAGGTAAAAAGCAAAATGATGATTTCTACCAAGAACTGGTTGAAGTAGAGACCCACAATAGACTGGTTGAACGTGTAAACAAACTAGAAATGGCTTTCAAAAATGAAATTGATGAAATAAAGAAGCAAATGCACTTGCAAAAGGAAGAAATAGAAAAACTAGGAAGGGAGGCCAATAAGAAAGACACAACCATCAGTGAACTAACCGTGGAATTGAGTACACTTAGGAAGAAAATTAGTGAAATGGCAAGTACAGTAGTCAATCACGAGAGTGTTATGGAAGAGTTCAAAAATGATACAGAGACAATTAGGCAAGGTAGCAGTCTTATTGACCAGAGCAGTGATATTGAGGAGAAGATAACACAAGTAAATGAAGCTGTGCAAAGCTACAAAAATGATGTAGAAACCACGTATGCAGAAATGGTGAAAGTAAAGAAAGACTTAGAAACAAGGGTGGAGGAAAAAGCATTAAAAAGGAGGTGAAAAGAATAATCCAAAACAATCCAAAGTTAGTCAGAGATTCAGTAGAGATAAACAAATCAATAGTAATCACTGGTATAGAAGAGGATGAAGTTAAAAACAAGATCACAAGAGACAAAAAGGAGATGGCAAATGTAATGAGCTTACTGAAAGAAGTATCAGAGGAAATCTGTAGTAAAGACATAGAGGAACACAAAAGGTTAGGGAAATACGAGAAAAGCAAGACAAGACCTCTAAAGGTGACTTTCCAGAGTGTAAACACAGTGGAAGAGATACTAAAAAATGCAAAGAATCTTAAGGAAAAAGAAGAGTTCAAAATGTATGGATAAAAAGATGCCTAACACAAGAGGAAATGGAATTACTGAAAGAGAAAAGGGAGGAAGCAAAAACAAAAAATGAGGGAAGATCAGAAGAGGACAAGAAGAAATTTTTTTACAAAGTAATAGGATTGCAGGTACGAAAGTGGTACACAAACAGGATGGAAGAAAAAGGAGGAAGGTAGTAGAACCATGTCAGGACAAGTATATAAACAAGATGATAAAGTTGATGTACTCAAATGTGGATGGAATGGTATCTAAATTACTAGAGATGAATGATTATGTCAGAGAAAATGAACCACAAATAATATGCCTAACTGAAACAAAATTAATACCAAGGATATCAAATGACATACTAAACTTAGAGGAATACAATATATGGAGAAGAGACAGATATTTAAAAAAGGAGGAGGAATTATAATATTAACTAAGAAAAATCTAAAAGTCAAGGAAATAAAACTAGATATACCATCACAAGTAGAACTGATTGCAGTAGAGATCGACACATCTGAAGGTAAAGTAATTGTAGCCAATTTGTACATGCCACCCAGATCAAACACATGGGAAAGAGACGAATATGAGGACCTGGCAGAGAGTACAATTCAGAGTGTAAGATCATTGCGACATAAAATGGAAGAGAAATCGGAAAGAATTATACTAACTGGGGACTTCAATACAAATATAAATTGGAATACTCTAGATATAAATAGCCAAGAAAGCTGTTGGGACCAAAAGCTCCTGGATCTCGTACAAGAGTTTTTCTTAACGCAACATGTGAGGGAAACCACCAGAAAAAGAGGGCTTGATGTACCTTCAGTGCTAGATCTAATATTTACAAGGCAAGAAAATGATATTGACAGTTTAATATATCACCCTCCACTCGGCAAAAGCGATCATGCAGTACTAAACTATAACTTCAGGATAGCATATGACATAGTAAACAGCAATGATAGTTACAAAAAGAGCCTAAACTATAAAAAGGGAAATTATCAAGACCTAAAGAAGTATTTCTTAGAAGTTGATTGGGAAAATGAGCTTAGAGGACAAGATTTAAATGCTGTATATAAAAAAATTTGTGAAATTTATGAAATAGGAGTCCAGAAGTACATCCCACAGCACAAAGAAGCAGATAAGAAAATACAGAAATGGTTCAATACAGAATGTTAAAAATCACAAGAAAGAAGAGATTTGCTGTGGAATAGATACAGAAGACACAATAGTGAAAGGGCGTATAATAATTACAAACAGGCAAGAAACGACTATACAAGAATAAGAAGGGAAGCCCAAAAACAGTTTGAGGAGGATATAATAAATAAAAGTAGTGATCAACCAAAGCTATTTTACAGCTATATCAGAAGCAAAACTAAAGTAAAAGATATAATACAATCAATTACGGACGAGGGAATCACTTATACACAAGAGAAAGATATTTATGAAGCACTAAATAAGAATTTCCAATTAGTTTTTACAGAAGAAAAAAATTTTGAGAGGGACTATGTGGAACACGCATGTCCACACATACTACCAGATATACAAATAGCAGAAAAAGTAATACAGGAGGAGTTAAGTAGATTAGACAGAGGAAAAGCATGTGGTCCTGATGAAATTTCATGTTGGGTATTACGAGAATGTGCAAAGGAGTTATGTAAACCATTATTTTTAATTTTCAAGAAATCCTTGAGTCAAGGTAAACTACCAGATATTTGGAAAAAAGCAAGTATTGTCCCCTTATTCAAGAAAGGAAATAGACAAAATCCACTCAACTACCGACCAGTATCACTGACCAGTGTTGTAAGCAAGGTATTAGAAAAACTTATAAGAAAAGCTTGGGTAAATCATCTAGAAGAACACAGTTTGATAACAGAAAGACAGTTTGGTTTCAGGAAAGGAAAATCATGTGTTACTAATCTGTTGAGCTACTATGACAGTGTAACAAACACAATACAGGAAAGGGAAGGATGGGTGGACAGTATCTATTTAGATTTCAAGAAAGCTTTTGACACAGTACCACACCAAAGACTTTTATGGAAACTGTACCATCAAGGAGGAATTCGAGGCAAACTGTTTTGTTGGATGCAAGACTTTCTCATAAAAAGAGAAATGAGGACAGTACTAAGAGGAAACTACTCATCATGGAAAGAAGTGACTAGTGGAGTACCACAGGGTTCAGTGCTGGCACCAATCATGTTTTTAGTGTATATAAATGATATAAACAGTAACACTGGAAATGAGAGCTATCTGAATATGTTTGCAGATGATGCAAAAATACAAAGGAGAATTACTAACACACACTCTTGTAAAGAGCTACAAGAAGAATTAAATAAACTTCATGAATGGAGTAGTACATGGCAAATGGAATTCAATGTGGACAAGTGTCATGTAATCAAGTTTGGTAAAAGTGGAAAAAGACCTGATTGGGATTATAAGTTAGGAAACAAAACCCTATATACATCAGAAAGAGAGAAAGACCTAGGTGTGATTATCAATAACAGACTATCTCCGGCTGACCACATCAGCGAGAAGGTACGGAACATGTATACACTGCTTGCAAATATGAGAATAGCATTCACATACATAAATGAAGACATGCTAAGAAGGATAATAACATCATTCATTAGACCAACCCTGGAATATGCATCAGTAGTCTGGAGTCCTCATCTCAAAAAGCACATAGACAAGATTGAAAAAGTTCAAAGGGCCGCTACAAGATGGATACCAAGCTTAAGGGACCTAAGCTACGAAGAAAGACTAAATAAACTGAATCTACCAACACTACAGGAGAGAAGGAAAAGAGGTGACATGATAATGCTATATAAATGCATATTAGGAAAGGAGAAAATAGACATAAATGATTACTTAACATATGGAGAAGCATCAGCAAGAGGACACTGCAAAAAACTGCATAAGAAGAGAGGTGATAAAGACGTAAGGAAATTCGGTTTCCCAAACAGAGCAATTGATCAATGGAATGCACTACCGAATGAAATAGTGTGTGCCAAAACAATTCACAAATTTAAGGATATGTACGATAAATATGGTTTAAGACACGGGACAGTACGAGCTTGACTCATTCCTGTAAAGATACAATTAGGTAAGAACAATTAGGTAAGAACACACACACAAAACGCTCGAAACATAACCTTGCTCTCACTTCGCGAGTTCCGGATATAAATTTACGTCATCAGACTGAAGAGATTAATGCAGTTCGAAACCATCAGATTCCATCGGTCAAGTAGTCAGGAAAGTTGTCTGCTGCTTGAAAGAGCGCGATTACGTTCGTAGTCGGGGGCAGGGGGCAGGTAATTTTATTGTATTTTGTTAAAACATATTCCGCTGAACTTTCATAGACTCAGTCCACTGATATATCAAAAGAACATCCCCGCCAACACCATCACACCAGCACTGAATGAGGCAGGTCTAGCATGAATGTATGGACGCTGAACATTAGTGTTGAAATGGCGATATGTAAAGGTGAGTGATATGTAAGCGGACCGCTAAGCTTTAGGAACTGAGCAGTAAAATGCACAATAGGACCACAGTGTGACACATTATAAAAAATCCTTTGTAAATGGCATGATATCACTTATATGATATTTGATGTTCGCTTTACACACACTGACTGTACATATCCGGCGTGACCCACCACAGCGCCACGGGGAAACGCATGTTGGCCCCGCCACTGGCTTAACCCTTCAGAAATGGAATGGTGTCAGCTTGGTCAGCCACGTGCCTCCCTTACCCACCTTTCCTTCACCACCAGACTTCCTACACACCGTTTTGCTCTCTGTATCGACAAAAATGTGAGCATGTTGCCAGGCCAGATTTTAACGATCTTCTGCAAAGAGAAATGGGTGCACGTCTAGGGCAACGAGGGTATCTAATATGACTTTGGAGACCATTGGCAGAAATATTGGGCAAGTCCTTTAAAGAGCGAGAGAATACAAAATCTGCAGAAAATGTATAAATCTGTCATAAATTTCTTACAGGTACAAGGCTTTACGTATAGCGGGATGGATTCATATAATGTCTTAAATATTTTCTATTTTATCTTCAGTTCAATGTACAGAACTTCTCCTACTCCAGCAAAAGTTGGCAATGTATTTTCTGTTTTACAGCTCAACCTTCATCATGTAAGTTTATCAAAATACACTCTGCAAAGTCACCTCCCCCCCCCCCTCTCTCTCTCTCTCTCTCTCTCTCTCTCTCTCTCTCTCTCCAGACACATATCCCGGACAATTTAAGGTGTTTTCGAGACCAGAGTCACCCCCTTCGTGACCTTACCCCCGTTCCCTCACCTAAAGAATACGAAGACATCAATACTTTGATGGTGGTATATGAGAGAGAGAGAAAAAAGAGAGAGAGAGAGAGAGAGAGAGAGAGAGAGAGAGAGAGAGAGAGAGAGAGAGAGAGAGAGAGAGAGAGAGAGAATTCATCCCAATAATAATAAGTTTTGCATCAGTACTGGTATATAATTCGTAGCAACACAGTCAGTCAGAACGTTATTCCGCCTCCCGTCCATGCTAGGCTATAACAAGTTTTATTCTCCTAACTCTGGTATTCTTTTACACATTGCCTTTTCCGTGTTCAGTAATACCTCGTACATTTTGCCTACATGTATTTTCATTATATGGCTAAATAACTGGTAATAAAAGTTACCTCGTGACATTAGTATCGTTCCATAAACGCCTGTTATTAGTTTACTAAAGACAAGTTTCACATCTGTAATTGCCTACATTTGTATATACTTGTGGTTTTTCTCCATGTCCCAGTTGAAGGCTTCTGTTGTCTATGTTGTGTCATTATGGCAAAAATAGGTGGACTGCAGAGCAAAGCACCAAAACTGAATTATCTTGGGGGCTACTAATTGCACAACAGATCAATACACATCGTTGAAAACTTATGAAAAGGTAACAGCCGATACTTAAGTGACTTTCCTCAAAACCTGTCACCATTTTGCTGAAATGGCATCAAACTGAGCACCAAAACCAAGTTATCTTGGAAACTAATAAACCTACAGCCGATCTACACAACTGTGCGAAAACACACACAAAAATCAGTGGTCATTATGTGTGAGTTCTCAAAATTCACCAACATATTGTCGCAAAAAGTCTAAAAGTAGCAACTGGCCGCCCAAACTTCTCTCAGATTTACTCTAAACTTATCTCTAAAATTATTAAAGCTGCAACGGATCTACACACATCGTTAGAAAGAACTTACATTCAGTATTGCTTGCTCGATCAAACATGTTCCAGATTTTCAAGCGTGGACTCTTGTAACTTCACATGGCCTTAACAGATTCTGACAGTTAAAAATTATTGATATACACCGCTCAAGCGCCTCAACCCCCCCCCCCTCTCTCTCTCTCTCTCTTCTATTTTCGTCTCATTTTCCAAATGATCTACCATATGAGATCGCTGGCCAGAGCCAATAACAACCACGAGGAGGAGGTGATGAGAGCAAGCGACTGGTGGAGAGAGAGAGAGAGAGAGAGAGAGAGAGAGAGAGATCACTGGATTAACACATCAACAATACCAAGATCTCTCACATGGCAACCGGTGGATGCTAATTGCCTTTCGTGAAGCTGCTTGTGTGATTTCTCAAGATGAAGTCTTGTGGGAGGGTTTGTTTAGTGTTTACTGACTGCTGATTTGTTCGCCTGATTGTTGACTGGGATATGAATGGATCTAAGCACATTCGCACGTTCAAGCAATCATTTTGGCACATATCTTGCCTTAGTGTAAATCATTCCATCCCTGTTTATCTCTTATACTCATGCATACCACATATTCCTCTTTCTCACTTGTGTTCTTTATGATTGTGCTGTGGCAATTGCAGACCCTTTTTCTATTCTATTGTTTCGGTCTGACTCACAAACAGTCCTTTGATTCTTATAAAACCCTCCTTAGACAGATATTCCTTAACATCATCCTTCAGCCTCATCCTTCCATTAGTCAGCTCCATCTCCTCCTCTGCCAACAACCCACTTCACTATCAAGCACTGTTTAGTTCTCCCGTTATTCATACAATCCAGGTTCTTTATGACGCTTATAAATTATAGCTAACTGCTCGTCAGTGAAGAAGTTACGGACTCTGTACAATAATCCAAGTTTCTTTGAGGCGGTTTTAGCAGTGATCTGACATGAGAGGCCCAGCTGAGGGCATTGTTAAGTGAGACACCAAGAATTTCAATACTTTTGGAGACAGGAATATTAACAGCATTGAAGGTAATATACGGATCTGGCAATATCTGTGTATTAGTAAATTGTATATATTTGGTTTTACTAGCATTAAATGGGATTGTCCCCATTCATTGATCATAGATAAGTCTTGATTTATGGAGATGGCTGTACTGAGTTGAGAGTTAGAGATAATAGACTTTGTAAATGGGTGTTTGAGTGCGAATGAACTGTGAAGTGTTGAGTCATCTGCATATGAGTGGATGGGATTGTGGGTGACAGATAAGAGATCACTAATATGAACCAGGAACAGGATTGGCGCAAGAACTGATCCCTGTGGCACGCCGGCATTAATTGAGTGGAAATTGGAAAATACATCATCTACTTTTACTCTTAGTTTTCTGTCACTGAGATACGAGGAAAGCAGAGGAACAAAAGACGTTAGTCCATAGCAAGGGAGTCTGGACAGCAAGGAACGGTGCCACACTCTGTCAAAAGCTTTAGAAATATCAAGAGCTACTGCATTTTCCCCATGTTGGTCGATTGATTGGTGGATGGTGTGAGTCAGAAGACTGAGCATGTCAATGGTGGATCTTTCGTGGCGAAAACCATATTGTCAATCACTATTTAAGTTGTTGGAACAATTTCAGGAGAGTCAAGTTCTAGTACTAGGACGTTCTGACTGACTTCCTCCATGGTAGAATTTCTGGCAAAAGTACTGACTCTGCCTACTTCCACTCCTTGTAATTCGACAGGGGTTGATCGCTATCACTGGAGATACGCCATGCTCCGAACTGGGTGCAGCTGAGTCAGTATTGATGGTAACCTGAGCCAGGGTCAGCCGAGATGATTCATCATAATTGCTGTTAAGAATTCTTAAAAAGGATTCTGAAAATTCCTCACTGTAGAGTTAATATTAAGGGACATTTGGTATGACTCAAATTGTTTACGGATTTTGACCTGTGACCTTCTGATCAAGGTCAAGGTCAATCATACTATGCAGCTCACGTTCACTCATGACCCACTACACTGCCATGGAGTTTGGTCAAAATCGGCCAAATACTTTCCAATTTTACACTTTCAGGCAAAAGGCTGCCATTTTGATTTTTCTCAGTAACTCAAAAAGTGTTTTTTGGATCTCAGTATGAACACCCAGGTGCACTAGTGTATGTTGATGACTAGATACTGGAACTTTTGCAAAGCAATCGGTTCTGTAGTTTTTGCTGCGCAGGAGAGCAAATATTGAAAATGACATAGAGGGTGCTAGTCAGGCGCTAGTGTTAGGGGATAAAAATGTGCTAAAAGAAGCCTGCTACCAAGATACATCACTCATGAAATTATCAGGTCTCTATCTCGAACGGTCTTGGAATGCCAGCCTTCTAGATCTCCCACCCCCCTTCCTCAAAAAAATATCTACAGTATCAATAAGAACTCAACAGAATGTGGAATTCTAAATAATAATAATAATAATAATAAAAATGATAATAATAATAATAATGATAATAATAATAATAATAATAATAATGACATATGAGGAAGCCATGCACAGATCAAATGAGAGGCGCATATTCGTTCGAGGCTAAAATACACTAAGGCCAAGACATCAGGTACAGGACAAGTCGACACAGGACAGTTGAGATGCAAGACACACCAGGGCATGATCCAACAGACACATCATAAACCTGACGAGAAACACACTACATGTTGGCAAGATTTGGCGACACACACTATATACAGCATACTATGTTCAATGCAAAGTGTTAGCAAGTAATACCATACATAGAGCATAGCATGTCAAAAGATGAACCAAACATCAGAAAAATCAGATGAGAACAGACAATAACCGAATAAGCAGCGCTACAGGGGGTTAGAAGGAGGAGAGGAGATTAAGAAATGGAGGTGGGAGGGGGGGGGGAAGGTACACAGACACATCATATTTCTTTGCAACGGCAGTCTGGGGAAATTACCTTGGAAGAGTGAGCATTTTAGCAACAAGGGAAACGAGAGAGAGAGAGAGAGAGAGAGAGAGAGAGAGAGACTCGTATACAGTAATCAGTGTCACTGACATCTATTTAGTGTTATGTGGTAGAATAAACTATGAGGAAATTATGTAACAGGAAAGTGTATGGGGTATGGGGACGGGCGAGGGGTGAGGGAGGGACTGAGGCAGGGAGGAAAACCCATACAGCAGCAGGGAGAGTAACCGGGTCAGCAGGTCTGGTAGGTGACGGGTGAGAGAAGGAGGGCGACAGGGAGGGAACACACAGCAGCGGGGATAGAATGTCAGTAAAAGGGTCAGCAGGCCTGTGAAGGAAGGGCGCTGGGAGGGGAGAGACTGACAGTGAGGACTCAGGCTGGGAGGGTGTGTTGAAATACAAGACAATTTACAAAAGAGGAAATTAGCACGGATTTAAAGGGAAACAGAACCAGGAAATAGAAGACAGTTATGCACAATCAAAAAAAGCATAGGTTAATGGAGAGTGAATAGACATAAGAGAATAAAAGTGAATATAATTGGCTTTGTTGAGATGTGTCGCGATATAAATTTGGAATTAATTGGAGGGAGAAGAGAAGTAAGGAAGAGGAGAAGGTAAGCATGTATGTGAACTCACTAGTAATATATATACTGCACTCCCTCGCGTACATCATCCATCGTGTACATATTGTGTGGTGTTGGTTTCCTGTTGTTTGATGAACTATGGTGAGTGGCTGGGATGGTAGCTTACAAGGTAGTCATTGTCCTGAGGTCCCACCAACAGTCATGAAGGAAACAGGAAGTTCTACCGGTATTTCCGTTCCTTCAACCCTTTAGCTTTCAGGATACTGTTATCCTACTAATATTAACAGCACTCTTCTGATGCCACCCAAGTGAACCGTATGAAATTCCTTCTTCTCATTTATAGTCATCATTTTTTTTTTTTTTTACCATTTACCCTTGTATTATTTGGCTTCGTCCTCTTCACTAATAGCATATTTTCTCCAAAAGTTTCTTACGTCTTTTCACGATCCGTCAATCATACTTCGTTAAATGTAACTTTCACTGGCGGCTTTATTGCCTCTTGTCTGAATGGTCCTACATCCATTAATCTCTTTTCATTTTTTTTCAGTGCCATTCACAATCAAATTACCTTCAGTAGTGCCTCCACCATCTTTCCACCTCCCTCCCTCGTCGCACCACTTTCTCAATTCTATATTGTAGTTCCCTCGTTTTCCCTCCATCGAGACGCCCCTCAACCCTCTCCAATAATATCCATCTCCCTACTCCTCCCTTGTCCACTTATTCTCACTTTTTATTCACCGTTCTCCCTGTACTCTTAATATTGCACTTTCATTTATCAGAGCATTCTCACTATGTTTTACTTTTTTTTTCCAATAAAAAATTTGTCTCTTCTCTTATTTTTCCGTTTCACTACAAAGTTTTCCACCCATCTCCTCCTGTTCATGTCTCATTCCGTTAATTTGATACTCGTGTCCCTCCTCTCCAACTACTTCGTGCCATCCTCCATCTTACTGTTCTATCCAATTTCCTTGGACTCCATTAAAGTTTCATGCTGTAATTCTTCCCCTCCCCCCTCTTAACCCTCCGAAAGTCTCTCTCTGTTTTAGCCTCTTACTTTGGTATCATTCTCATCTCTCGCATGTTCCCGGTTAAAGCCTATTTCCCATCTTACCCATCCACCTGAGTCACACCCTCATCCACCTCACTGCTTCACATCAACATCCACTCCACACTCTCATCACCCACACCATCATCCAACCCACGCCCTCAACATCCATGCCCCCACGCACCCCTCATCATGATCCACCTACCACTGTCATCCACCCCACCACCAACATCCACTCACCACCCTCATCCACCTACCACCCTCATCCATCCCACACCATCATCCGACCCACACCCTCAACATCCATGCCCCCAACCATTCCTTACCATCATCCAACCCACCCCCTTCAACGTCCATGCCCCCACCCACCCCTTCATCATCATCCATCCCACACCCTCATCCAGCCACCACCCTCATCCACCCACCACCAACATCCACCCACCACCCTCATCTACCCACCACCCTCATCCACCCACCACCAACATCCACCCACCACCCTCATCCATCCACCACCAACATCCACCCACCACCCTCATCCACCCCACACCATCATCCACTCACCACCAACTTCCACCTACCACCATCTTCCACCCACCACCATCACCCACTTTCCTTCACCCCTCCACCACTCCCACGAGCCTGGAGACGTGTTTAATTAAGTGCTCATTTCTCTCTCTCTCTCTCTCTCTCTCTCTCTCTCTCTCTCAGTCCTCGCGTGGAGAGTTCCGTGAGAACAATAAGCTATACTACAAACTTCTGAAGAACTAAAATCACTCCATACATTATAATAGGCTGAACTCCCCTTCTCATGCCAGGGTCTTTGTCCAGCCCACGACCATCAGTTCCTTCTCACAGACGGTTTTTGGGAGTGGAAGACTCATATCCAGACTGAAATTATGTTTACTCTGGAGCTACAACAGTTTTGACCCGAGTTGGATCCACTGTAGTTACGAGTATGACTACAGCACTGAAAACAAAACATTTTCTGGGAGGTTCGCCTGGCCCCAGAAAGTATTAAGTGCAGTCTGCAAACACTCTTGACTATACAGTATGAGCTGGCCCTAAAAGTGACTGAAAAGGAAGTGAAAATGTGGAAAGCTGTTGGAAAACGATGACAGTTATGCATAGCAACGAAGATGTAAATACTGCCGTGGAGAGAGAATGGTTCCTCTGGACTGGACTGTATGAACTGATCCTTAGACTGGCTAGAAGAAAGAACAAAACCAGGATTGACTGGTATGACGGGAAGTAATATTCGTCCTGAGAAAGAAGGCAAAAGCGACCGAAGAAGATGAAGAGATAGAAGACTTGCAGTGGTAGGTCGTGACTGTGATACTAAGGTGCCTGAAATGGCTCTGGCATTGCCTGCAATGAGGCACAAAGGTCTTGACTGGCTCGCTGAAGGAAAGAGAACATGTCACTAAAAAGTAAATATAAAAACAGAAAAAGAGTGAAGAGACAATGAAAGACAAGGTGAAGAAAGTAACAGTGAGAGGAGATAAGGGAGACAGAATTGAAAAAAAAAAAATGAGCTAGTAAGGAAGATGAACCAAAATGGGAAATGTAAATGTATGTGTTATAAAACAAAGAAATTTTGCAAGACCGTGAGAGTGAGAATATGTGATGCTATGATGTTGGAAAGTGTGGAAAAGCATTCGTTTATGAATAGGCCGATGAGTCATAGTGTGTTGTAGTAAATGAATGAAAAGAGAGAATTTTTGGCATAAAGCTACTGCTGATGAGGTAAATACGAGAGAGAGAGAGAGAGAGAGAGAGAGAGAGAGAGACAGACAGACAGACAGACAGACAGATCATTAAGTTACATTCTTCTGTATTACAAAGGTGGAAGGACTGTTATATAGGCATAGGACTGAGTGCAAGCCTTAGGCCTCGAGGTCAAGACAGAGGCACATATATATATATATATATATATATATATATATATATATATATCATCTTCAGCCCATAACATCCCACAGTAAGACATAGGCCTTTCCCAGACGTTTCCTGTTTTCTCGCCCTTGTGCCATTTCTTACCTTTACAGATCCTTACAATCTCGAAAGAATTGTCTGCCTTCATCGCGTGCTCTTTATTGTTTTGTCCGGGACTCTCGTGTCTCCGTATTTTTTTTTTTTTTTCATCACACCACTCGGCACCCAGTCGCTGGTCGTTCTTGGTCTTTCTAAATCAGTTATTACCCATTCTGTTGCTTTCCTTGTCCATTTGCTGTCGTGTCTTATACAAATATGGCTCGCCCGATACCATTTCTTCTTTTACACTGATTTTATTACGTCCTCCAGTTCGTTTCCTAATTCAAGCTGATTCTTTCCTATCTCTCTAAATGATTCCTAGTATCGATCTTTCCACACCTTTCTGGGCACTTCTCAACTTTCTTTCCAGTGGTTTTGGGTCCATGTCCCTGAGCGTTAAGTCATTTACAGGGAAAATACATTGATCAAAAACTTTTTGCTTTAAACACAAACGTAAAATGCCCTTTAACATGCTGTTTGGTCAACCAAACGCGCTTCGACCCGCTTTATGCGTCACTTTATTTTAGATTCGAATGGCAGGTTTGTCTGTACAAGTTGCCCTAGGTATACAAATTCATCAGCTAATTAAAAAAAACTCATTTTCATTCTTATTTCCTCATTATGAGCTTGCTTATTAAGCACGGTTTTTGTCTTTATCTTATTCACATTCCGTCCTAAGGAAAGGCTTTGTTTAAATCTTCTGTCAACTGTTGGAGCCGTCCAGCTGACTTAGAGAAGAGACTGATCCCATCATCGAAGCTGAGGTTACTCAGATATGCATCTCCTATTTTAATTCACATATCACTCCAATTAAGCATTCTAAATACTTCTTAATATGTTTTAAATTTTTTTTGGGAGACAGTATCTCCCTGTCTTACACAGTTTTTGTTTAATTGGGATTTTCCAGAGTCTGTCTGGAGCTTAATGGTAGCTGCTCCATCTCTGCATGTCTTCTGATTTTCTACAGTAGATCTCATCTACACCCTGTCTATGAATTACACTCAATACCGCTGTTATTTCTACTGAATTGAAGGTTTTTTCATAACAGATGAACGCCATACACAAAGGTTTCCTAGATTCATTTGTCTTTTCAGTTATTTGACTTATTGTGTGTATGTGGTCGATGGTTGAGATCGAAAGCCTGCTTGTTCACTGGTCTGGTTGGAGTCTGACACGTCTGAAACTCTGTTACTGATGGTCATTGTGAATAATTTGTATAAAACTGACAAAAGGCAAATTATTCTTTAGGATTGAAGTTTTTTAAAGTATTTCATGTGTATTAAGTTCATTACTGCATTTTTCCAGGCTGCTGAATCTTCTCCTTCTCTGAGACATTTCGGAAAGTTTTGATAGTTTTTCCAAGACAATCATCTGCATTGTTTATTAAATCTCCTATGATACCGTCTTCTGATGTTCTGCCTTATTTCATACTCTTCAAAGCTGTTTTAGTCCCTTCTATATTTATAGCTAGAATATACTTTATATATATATATATATATATATATATATATATATATATATATATATATATATATATATATATATATATATATATCCCCCTTCCCCAGGGGAAGGGAGGATAGAATACTTCCCCAGTATTCCCTGCTTGTCGTAAGAGGCGACTAAAAGGGACACTTTTATCTACATTCTTTTTGCTCTCTTTCTTTCCCTTGTACTTTGTTTGTCCAAAGCCTCTGCATTTTACTTTCAGTTAGTTAATTTCCTCTCTCCACTGTCTGGCTCCTGCGAGTCACTGGCATTGGCTCCAAAGTAAAATATTTTTCTGCCTAAGAAATCTTGATGAACACTGGTGACGAAGCAATGGCCCTCAGTTCCGTGCAGCCCTTAAGTGGGCAGGGGGTGCTAAGAATCCCACTGTGTAAAAATAAGTTTATACATCCAAAACGAACCTTAAGAATAGGAAACTGGAATGTTCGAACTCTCAGTCAGGCTGGTAAAATGGAAGAGCTTATTTCAGTGTTCAAGGAATACAAGATAGATATTTGTGCTCTTACAGAAACGAGGTTGCTTGGAGTTGATAAAATGAATTTGGAAGATGGTATTACTATGCTGGTTTCTGGTAGGAGTGATGGAAATCATTACCAAGGAGTAGGCTTACTGCTGGGTAGAGATGCTTGTAAGGCAGTATGTGAGTTTGAACCAATTAATGAGCGCTTGCTTTATGCTCGTTTAAAATCTGACCATGGTAATATCAGTATTGTTGTAGGGTACGCTCTGACAAATGAGGCTGCTGATGACATGAAGGATGACTTTTATGAGAAGCTGCAGGATGTAGTGAATAGAGTGGCAAGACATGATGTGTTAGTTTGCACTGGTGATTTTAATGCAGTAGTAGGGATGGCTTTGAAGATTGTATGGGTAAGGAGGGTGTTGGTGTAAGAAACAAAAATGGGGTGCGACTTGGAAGCTTTTGTTTGGCAAATGACCTTATAATTGGTGGAACTATCTTTGAGCATAGAAAAATACATAAGACTACTTGGATTTCACCATGTGGTAAATATTGTAACCAGATTGACCACATTGCAATTAGCAGAAGGCATAGGAGTTATTTGCAAGATGTTTGCGTAAGGAGGGGGGCAGATATAGGTAGTGATCATCAACTTGCTGTGTCAAAGATTAAAATAAAACTTAAGAGAAACGTTAATGGTAATTGTACAGGAGGTAATAATGGTGATTTGGATGAGCTGAGAAGTGATGAGAGCACGAGGGAAAAGTTTCGGTGGGAATGTAGGAACAGGTTTCTAGTCCTGCAGACTTTGATGGAATCTGAAAACAATGATATTAATCAAATGTGGAGAGAGGTAAAAGAGGTTTTGCATGAGAGTGCTAAGGTTACTATTAAGAAAAAGGGAAAAGCGAGAAGGAAAAAGTGGATGTCAGAAGAAACATGAAATGCAATTCAGAAAAGGAAAGAGGCTAAGTTAAGAAGTGAAGAACAACATGTTGATGGCCAGGTAGTTGAAGTACTTAGAGCAAAGTACTGGAGTTTACATTCTGAAGTAAAAAGACTCGTTAGACGTGATAATAGGAGACTATATGATGAAAAGGTGACAGAGACAGAAATTAAATTAAGTAAAAATGACGGTCAGAGCACAAGAGCAGCGTATCAGGCCATAAAGGAGTTAACTGGGACTGAAAAGAGAAGGAAGGAAACACCTGTACGAGATAGAAATGGTAAATTGATGACTAAAGATTTGGATATAAAAGGAAGGTGGAAAGAGCACTTTGAATATGTTCTAAATAGACCAATCCCAGCTGAAGAGGACATTTTGCCAGCCGAGAGAGATTTGCAGATAGAAACAGGGGATATAACTTTGGAAGAGGTAACAAAATCTATAAAGGAGTTAAAGAATTTTAAGGCCCCAGGAGAGGATGGAATATTCCCTGAAATGCTTAAGGTGGAAAATGACGAGTTGATGAATGCTCTTTTGAAACTTTTTAATGTGGCTTGGGATAATGGTGGAATTCCAGAAGAGTGGAAAAATGGAGTGATTATAAAAATACCAAAAAAGGGAGATTTAAGTGTGTGTGGCAATTGGAGGGGGATAACTTTAACACCTGTAGTTGCAAAAGTTTTTTCCAAAATCTTACTGAACAGAATCGAGACAGTAATTGATAAAACTTTAAGAGAAGAACAAGCGGGATTTAGAAAGGGTCGAGGTTGTAATGATCAAATTTTTATTGTAAGGCATCTAATGCAACAAGCTAATGAGATGAAAATGCCACTTAATATGTGTTTTGTGGATTTTGAAAAGGCGTTTGATAGTGTTTCACGTGGAGCTATGTTGAAAATTATAAGATTCTATGGTATACCAGAAAAGGTTGTAAATATTATTAGAAGCCTGCATGAAGGTACTTTTTGTAAGGTAATGGTGGGTGGTTCTTTAAGTGATCCATTTCAAATTAGGTCAGGAGTGATTCAAGGAGGAGTTCTTTCGCCATTGTTGTTTGTTTTGGTTATGGATTATGTTATGAAAAAGGTTGTAAGGAGAACAGGTGCAGGGAGACCTGAGTGAATGTGGTAAATGGAGGGGAATCTCTTTGTATATATATATATATATATATATATATATATATATATATATATATATATATATATATATATATATAGATGTATATATTGTTACGGAACAGAGAAAGATAATGTACACTTTAAGTGAGAATACGAAGAATCACTACTGTCCCGTAAAGTTCCAGGTTCAAAACAAAAGAGTTAGGTAAAATTACAAGTTAAAGTTTAATGCTCAAACGAACAACAAAACATTCAGAACTCATAAGGATAATGTAATGGCAAATAAACAGGTTAAATATATGGTTAACTGCAATAGCCTCTATTAACACGAAATTAGCAAGAATAAATTTATCTAAGTCAGCCCTGATAAAATGAGATACCAGATAATACTCAGTGAATGCCAGATAAATTATTACAGATCCAAACTAGTATCAAAAATGACTGACATAAAACCCAACATTAATCGAAAAAGACCTCACTAGGCCTAAGAATTAACCTGATGCTACACAGTACAAGAAAAAATACAACAACAGTTTTACTCAAATTACACACAGCTGCTAGATGTTTGGAGATTTCTTGAGCACTCACAATAATAATAACTGTACAGGGGAGGACAGAGATGTGAACAAAATGAGGAGCAGATCTAAGTGGCAATGATGCAGAGACTGAGCTCATTATATAGGGGCCAGCAGAGCTTGATACAACTTGTAATAAGGACGCGCAAATGAAGCGATGGGGACAAACAGTTGACAATCCCGCACTGAATAACAGAAAGGACGACTTACTCTACTATAACGGTAGAAGGTGGGTACTGAGGCAGAACACGCTCGTGATCAAACATGCAGCATACTGTGCGTTAAAATTACACAAAGGATGATGAAATCATAGGCTATGTAACACCTCCCCACAAAGAAAAAAGAAATTTACAAAGGAAATTTCTTATTACTCTAAAGCAATCTGTCTAAAGTCTAGATAAGCAATCTGCAATAACATTTTCTTTCCCCTTGACATGTTGCATGTCTAATGAATACTCCTGAAGAAGTAGACTCCATCTTGTCAATCTCTGATTTTTATCTTTAAACTTACTAAGGAATTTCAGTGGGTTGTGATCGGTATAAATGACTATGGGGTCAAAACCAGAACACAAATAAAATGAAAACTGCTGTAAACCCAATATCAAGGCCAAAAGCTCTTTCTCAATAGTGGAGTAGTTCTTTTGAAATGGAGTGAACTTCTTACTATAATAAGATACAGGATGTTCAATACCCTGATCATCCTCTTGCAGCAAAACAGCCCCAGCTCCTGTATCACTTGCATCAACAGCCATCTTAAAAGGCTTAGCAAAATTTGGAGTAGCGAGCACTGGCTGACTTAATAGAATAGCTTTAAGTTTGTTGAAAGAGGATTCACAGTTATCGGTCCAGACAAATTCAACTCCCTTTTTCAGTAGGTCTGTAAGTGGTGATACAAGAATAGAAAAGTTAAGAACAAATCTCCTGTAATAACCTACCATTCCCAAAAATCTTTGTAGCTCTTTCCTACTTTTAGGTCTGGGAAGATCACTTATAACCTGAACCTTAGCTCCTGGTGGTGCAACATGTCCATCACCAATTACATACCCAAGGTACTGAACTTTAGCTTGACCAAACTCACACTTTGATAAATTAGCTACAAGATTAGCCTGAACCAAACGCTCAAGAAATTTACTGACATGGCATAGGTGATCTTTCCAGTTGTCACTGAAGATTAATACATCATCAA
The DNA here is from genome assembly GCF_032717465.1 of Coenobita brevimanus. NCBI lineage: Eukaryota > Metazoa > Arthropoda > Malacostraca > Decapoda > Coenobitidae > Coenobita > Coenobita brevimanus. The sequence goes on along the minus strand of NC_136959.1, from coordinate 25,413,268 downwards.
TATAAACAACACACCCTGCCAAACCCTCTGTTACAACATTCATGAGCATCTGAAATGTGGCTAGTGCATTCTTAATACCATACGGCATTACAGAACATGCAAAAGCCTTTCCTAGTGTTACAAAACATGAGATCTCCCTAGCACGTTCAGTCATAGGTACTTGCCAGTATCCCTTTAACAAATCAAACTTACTTATGTACCTAGCCTTTCCGATCTTGTCTATGCAATCTTCCACACGAGGGAGAGGGTAAGTGTCTGTTTTGGTTATCTGATTAACACGTCTGTAGTCAATGCAAAGCCGCTGTGACCCACCTGGCTTAGGGACTAGAGTGACAGGAGAACTCCACTCGCACTGACAGGGCTCAATCATCTTGTGGTCCAACAGGTAGCCAAGCTCCTTCTGGGTGAGAGGAACTTTCACTGGGTTCACACGGTAAGGAGGCAATTTAATTAGCTTTGCGTCTCCAACATCGACATCATGCATCAACACAGTGGTTCTTCCTGGAGTAGCACGGAACACTTGCAGGTACTCCTGCAGTAATGCCGAAAACTCCTGCCTTTCCTTGGGAGGTAGATGAGAAAGCTTAGTCTGGAGATCATTCATGATATCAGGATTCTTCCCCAAACTATCACTCAGGCTCATACTGCATGGGAGAGCTTCACTTGCAGACTCGGGTGGAACAGCTACAGTGCAGACTGGATTATTTTCGTCCCGCCTGTGATATAACTTTAGCATGTTGATGTGACATAGTTGCTTGCTCTTTCTACGATCTGGTGTGGCGATGACATAGTTGACATCACTGAGTTTCTTCTCCACGAAATAAGGGCCACTAAACTTGGCTTGAAGAGGTTGCCCATGAACTGGTAGCAGAATCAAAACCTGATCTCCTGGCTGAAAGTGGCGTAACCTGGACTTCTTATCATACCAAGTCTTCATCTTCTCCTGAGCAGCTCCTAAATTCTCTCTCGCCAGCTGTAAAGCAGTAGACAGCCGTTCTTTGAACTTCATCACATACTCCAGCAGGTTGACGTCATCTTCCTCCGACAGCCAGCATTCCTTGAGTAGCTTAAGGGGTCCTCTTACTTCATGGCCAAACAGTAGTTCAAAAGGTGAGAAGCCCAGTGATTCATTTGGAGATTCTCTTGCGGCAAACACAACGAATGGATGACCTTTATCCCAGGCTTTCTGATGTTCCAAACAGTATTTCTTGAGCATCGATTTGAGTGTTTGATGATATCTCTCCAACGCTCCTTGGGTCTGGGGATGGTAAGCTGAAGACGTGATCTGGGTGATGCCCAACTCTTTCAGAGACTGCTTGAAAACGTTTGACATGAAATTACTTCCCCGGTCTGACTGTACCTCCTTGGGCAGACCAAACTCTGTGAAGATCCCTAGCATTTCCTTAACCACGTTCTTTGCTGAGATATTTCTAAGTGGAATGGCTTCAGGACAACGAGTAGCCATATCAATCATGGTCAACACATAAGAAAATCCTGAAGAAGTCTTAGGAAGAGGGCCCACAATATCCACCAACACACGGGTGAAAGGCGCCTCAAAAGGAGGAATGGGAACTAGAGGTGCAACCTTTTCGGTCTGATTACACTTCCCCACAACTTGACAGGTGTGACAAGACTTACAATACCAGGAAACATCCCTGAAGATACCTGGCCAGTAGAAGTGTTTCAAAATGCGTGCCACAGTTTTCCTCACTCCAAGGTGTCCTGCCAAACTGGAATCATGAGCCACTCGAATGATATCCTGCCTACAAACACGAGGGATGACAACTTGATGTACAACCTCCCATTCACAGTCGGCTGATGCTGTTGGGGGTCTCCACTTCCTCATAAGTACTCCTGACTTTACATAATAACAAGTAGAAGCACCGGCTGACTCTTCTTCACTGTAAGCAGAGTTAGCTAGACCTTTCAACTCAGGGTCAGCAACCTGCAACTCAACCAACTCTTGACGAGACAAATTATCAACACTACGGGGTACTGCCTCATCTGGTGAGTGGTCCAAATTAGCAAGAAAAGTGTCAGCTAGGATAACATCATCATCATCATTATCCTCTAAGTCACCAGTAACTTTAGACTTAGCCCTAGTGACAGCACATGCAGGGAACACATCAGGGACATCACAATCCTGGGACACAGCCACTGGCTCACTAGACAACTGAGGAGCTGGACACACTTGACTTCCACCAATATCATTTCCAAGTAAGAAAGTTACATCTGACATTGGGAGTGTCTCAACCAACCCAACCATAACGGAACCATTAACAAAACCAGACTCTAAATTCACTCTGCACAGAGGGACAGAGAAGTAATTATTCCCTACACCTTGTAAGATTACAGTTTCATCAGAGGAATTAACATTAGAGCCTAGAACACTGGTCAGCATAAGGGATTGGCAAGCACCTGTATCACGATATATTTGAACTGATTTCCTGTCATTACTGTCCAGAGGACTGACAAAACCATCAGACAGGAAATTAGCACATGAACTCTTGAGAGTGTCACCCACGTTACTGCTCAAAAGAGGAGCTCCATCATGAGAATTTAAGTTACCCCTCAAAGCAGGTTCAGTTAACTCAGTTAAAGAATTCTGGGAACTCTCAAGAGTGGACACTAGACCAATTGACTGAATATTTAAAGACTCCTTTTTGTTCACATCACGCTGTCTCCTGAAACATCTCTCCGTAGTATGACCAAGCTTACTACAATAAGTACATTTACTTTTCTGAAATCTAGAGGTGAAGCTGGTATTTACTTCCTGAGAAACATCATCTTTATTCTCTTTCCTGTTACCTGTACTCTGAGTAGAGGCAACGTACTTACTCTCAGCTTTCCCTTTTTCTCTAGAATATCTCTTGTGAGTGAGAACATACTCATCAGCTAAAACTGCAGCATCAGACAAATTATCTATTCTTTTCTCATCAAGATATAGGCTTACATCTTTACTAATACACCTTTTGAAGTCCTCCAGCAAAATCATGTGCTTAAATTTGTCAAAATCAGAATCCACATTCTTAGAATTTAACCACTGCTCTAACAGATCTTCTTTGATTTTTGCATACTCAACATGGGATTGCTTATCTTGCTTGTAAGTTGTCCTAAATTTTACTCTATAAGCTTCAGGAACAAGCTCATAGGCCTTAAGAATCAAGCTTTTAACTACATCATAATTATCAGACTGATCCTGAGGCAAAGATGCATAAGTTACTTGAGCTTTACCGGTGAGAACAGTTTGGAGGAGTACTGGCCAATACTCCTTAGGCCAATTAAAACCTGTAGCTACCCTCTCAAACAACTGAAAATACTTTGTTAAATCAGATTCATTAAAAGGAGGGACAAGTTTAACATTTTTAGCCACATCAAAATCATCAGAGCTAGATGATCCAGTTCCACCTTGTTTCATGCGATACTCATGGTCTGCCTGAATCCTAGCAAGTTCAATTTGTGCCTGAAACTCAGCCTCCTTAGCACGAGCCTGAAACTCAGCCTCCTTAGCATTTGCCTGAAACTCAGCCTCTTGAATACGAGCTTTTGCCTGAAATTCAGCCTTTTTAGCACGGGCCTCCTGCAGGGCTAGCTGTAACTTAGCTAATTGAATCTGCGTTTGCTCATTTCGAGGAGTTACATTAAACAAGCTTTCATTAATCATGTCAACAATTTGATCTTTAGAATGATGAGAGCAAACAGCAATTCCCAATTGTTGAGCAACAAGCTTAAGTTCATTCTTTGTTCTGTTTTCTATATCACACACTGTTTGCACATTTGACAAAAAATCTTTGGCTTCATCAAGTGCAGTAATAGTAGACATAATGAAAAAGTAACAGTCACAAAATATCAAGCAATATCCTTATGATAATATCCTGAATATCCTGATATGAGGTCGCCAACTTTATGTTACGGAACAGAGAGAGATAATGTACACTTTAAGTGAGAATACTAAGAGTCACTACTGTCCCGTAAAGTTCCAGGTTCAAAACAAAAGAGTTAGGTAAAATTACAAGTTAAAGTTTAATGCTCAAACTAACAACAAAACATTCAGAACTCATAAGGATAATGTAATGGCAAATAAACAGGTTAAATATATGGTTAACTGCAATAGCCTCTATTAACACGAAATTAACAAGAATAAATTTATCTAAGTCAGCCCTGATAAAATGAGATACCAGATAATACTCAGTGAATGCCAGATAAATTATTACAGATCCAAACTAGTATCAAAAATGACTGACATAAAACCCAACATTAATCAAAAAAGATCTCACTAGGCCTAAGAATTAACCTTATGCTACACAGTACAAGAAAAAATACAACAACAGTTATACTCAAATTACACACAGCTGCTAGATGTTTGGAGATTTCTTGAGCACTCACAATAATAATAACTGTACAGGGGAGGACAGAGATGTGAACAAAATGAGGAGCAGATCTAAGTGGCAATGATGCAGAGACTGAGCTCATTATATAGGGGCCAGCAGAGCTTGATACAACTTGTAATAAGGACGCGCAAACGAAGCGATGGGGACAAACAGTTGACAATCCCGCACTGAATAACACAAAGGACGACTTACTCTACTATAACGGTAGAAGGGGGGGACTGAGGCAGAACACGCTCGTGATCAAACATGCAGCATACTGTGCGTTAAAATTACACAAAGGATGATGAAATCATAGGCTATGTAACAATATATATATATATATCATTTCCTGTGGCACCCCACGGGATGCATAGGGCCTCGATGAACTCTCTCCAGCAATATTTGTCTCTTGCCATCTCCTTCAGGTCCCACCAACACTCCTCTCCTGCTTCTTTTTTCATTGTCCTCAACCAGGTTTCCCTCGGCCTACCTCTACCTCTTCTTCCTCTAGCAGTCCACTCTGGCACATCCTGTATTAAACTACCTTCTTTTCTGTATATGTGCCCCAGCCACTTCCAACGAGACAGTCTCACATATTCATTAACTGGTTCCACTCTCGCAATATCCCTTACTCTTGCATTTGTAACTCTGTCTTGCCACTTTACCTCAAGAGTCCTTCTCAGTATTTTATTCTCAAATCCTAATACTTTCTGATCTGTTGCAATCATTGTACTGTACCATGACTCTCAACCTTCATCATAGTCTCCCTCCCCCACCACGTCCTTAATCTCACCACCATATCCTCACATTCGGTCTCCCAACAGGCCCTGAACATGGACGTAAGATAGGACCACTCATGCCTGCAAACCGTAAAGGAAATTTATTGTATTGCTAAAAACTCACAGATCCAGGGTACCTTTCTCACGCCCCCTGCACTGCTGCACTGTATTTTGTCCTTACTGCCAAGGTCTTAGTATTTTCACTAAACCTTGCACCCGGCTGCTTGCTCGGATAAATTATGGTCATCCTATTTTTCCCAAAGTATTTCAGCTGGCTGCCTGGAGAGAACTGTTTTCACTTATTATTATATGAAAGAAGCCATAGGAGGAACTCTGGGAGACCCGACTCTGAAGAAGGATACATAGAAGGACTAACATCAACAGCATGATATGAAGACATACTCGTATAAGGAAATAACAGGTAATACGTGAAGAAAGAAAAATTTAGACAAGGCAGTTCTTACAAAATAATGGGCAAGACTGAAGGATAGGTGAGATAGGGGACACGAGATTTGGAAGAGCACCTTCCGAACGGAGATGGAAGTGTGTGGCGGTAACTGTAAACAGACGATGATTGGATAAACGTGGGAGAAATATTTATGCCTTGAATGTCAACGGAATAACAAACCCGAATCTTTCTTACAATTCATCTCCAAATACTTTCCCAAGCCAACATTTTTCAGGCCTCCAGCTTCTGTGTCTTTATATATGCTGTATACATATATACATATAAATCTATCTACCTATCTATCGGTCTATCAATCTATCAGTCTATCTATCCATCTATCTATCTATCTATCTATATACATCGAGAGAGAGAGAGAGAGAGAGAGAGAATGAATCGTTTTTGACAGTGGAGGTATGTGTGTGTGTGTGTGTGTGTGTGTGTGTGCTTCTCTTCTTGGATCCTTTTTTTTATGCAAGGAAAAAGGAACCAAAGGCCAGAAGTCCGAAAGATTGTTCCCTCCACGAAAAAAAAAAAAGAAGATAAGAGTCTAATTCAAGATCCGTTCATTTCAAGATGCCTTGACAGTCTGCGTTTCAAAGACTAGAGGCTATACTTAATAGCAAATACAGACAGAGGGAGACAGTTCCAGAGCTGACCTGCTGCATACATGAAGGACTGGAAGTAGCGGTTAACTCTTGCATTAAATAGTTGGACATAAAAGGGATGAGAGTTTGTTGCTTGACGGGTGCTACACGCCAGCATTAGTGGTGAAGGGATGCAAGCAGGCAGTTCAGAGGAGCAGTGACCAATGAAGCAGCGATAGTAGAGGTATAAAGATGCAACAGTGCGGCGTAGAGATAGAGGTTGAAGGGAACCAGTAAGAGGAGGAATGTTAATCATCGAATAGAAAGCTCCTGGCACGCATCAGTAGACGATTTATTCTCCGTTTTTTTTTTTTTTTTTTTTTTTTGAGGGGATATGAAATTTATATTTATCATTATTTTTGACCGCGTCTTAGTGCCAGTGAATCTCTCCGTTCTTAGATATTCAGTGGACAAGATATGACAGTTGTTAGTGTTTGAGCCGGCCACGTCTGTGGAACAGTCTTTTCACAGCTGGACTGTTTTCAAGTATTAGCGCGCGCGCGTGCGTGTGTGTGTGTGTGTGTGTGTGTGTGTGTGTGTGTGAACTTGCCGACCCATTGTGCTACTTCTGAAACAGAGATCAGCAGGTGGTTTGGTATGTGAGTTATTGGGTGGGTGGGTGGGTCAGTGGAGGAGAATAGGTCCATTGGGTAACAGGTCCATCAGGTAAATAAGTGTATGGCTGCAACAGACTCATGTAGGAAGATAGGTCCATGGGGAATAAGTCCTTGAGGGAAATAGTGCCAAATAAAATCACACAGGTAAGTCCAACAGGTAAACATATCCACGGGAGAAAATAGGCAGTTGTGGGGATTCGGTGTCATGGGGAATAAAATAGGTCGGGAGAGTAAAACTGGGGAAATAGGTCTAAGAGTAAAACTAGATTTGATGAGAAAGTAGGTCCAAGTAGGAAATAGTTCCACAGGGGAAATATAGGTCCACGGGGGAAAGCACGTCGACACTGGAAACTGGTGCATGGTGGTCAATAGGTTCATGGTAGATAATAGGCCCATTGGTGAGAACAGGTCCATGGGAAAATCGGTCCAAAGGTTAGTCGGCCCATAAGGAAGAAGTATAACCATGAGGGAAACTATATCCGTTTGAAAAGTAGGTCTATAGGGGAAAATGGGCCTGTGAATAAGTGCCTAGGAGAAAATTGGTCAAAGCTGGAACAGGTCACTGGGGGAAAGAAGTGAGTGGGGATAGAAATAGTTTTCGTTACAGAATTTAGACAATGTTGTTTCTTGAAATATCAACTCGCCTCATAACACAAGTCCCAGAGAGACTATATTCCACTTCGTTACAACCTGTAAACCTATCTGTTAGATAAAGAAGATATAAAGGATTTACATTTTCAAAAACAGAAAATTAGTCATAAGTCGGCCATCTTCGAGTTTTATCAAAATTTCGAAAAGACGGACATCAACCTTCTATATGGCCCTACAATCATCCAAAATACGAGAAAATTCCAACAAATGGTATCTGGGAGAGCCTACAGCGTGGAACGGACGAACAGACCGACATGACCTAACCTAAGATTCCACTTCGTGAGAGACGAAGAGAAATAACACCACAGTGTGAAAGAATACGATGTACAGTATGTCATGCTCTCTTGTAAGCACTGAATACTTCCAGCAGCTGGAGAGAAGTAACTGTATAAGATTTTTTTCCTTGAATATGACCATGTTTAATGCTGTTTTATGAAAAAAAAAAAAAAGTTGACGAAGAATTAGCATGCTGAGTGAACATAATAGCAGTGAGGACTGCTGATTAATACTCACTAATCTACGGGGTAGCTATCAAAACAATGTAACTCATTGGTTTTCTGTCACTTTTGTAATAGGGAAATCTATCTATCTATCTATCTATCTATCTATATAGTTATGTATAGTTATATATAGTTATATATATAGTTATTCGAGAGAGAGAGAGAGAGAGAGAGAGAGAGAGAGAGAGAGAGAGAGAGCCTCTGTGGTACAGTGGTAGAGTGTGCTTTTCGCACGCTGGTGAGCGGGCGTTCGCCTCCCGCCAGAGTTGTAAAAACTTTGGGGAGTATTCACCAAGCCACTTGCTACTTTGGCGGACACAAGGGGTGCTGTGGTTGAACCAGTGTCGCATACTAGTATGCTTGCACCCAATCGGCTTAAGGCGGGCCGATTACACTTGGTTCACAGACTACACACACATCCAAAGCCACTACAATCACACTCACAAGCACTTTTCACCCTACATACAGTCTCTATCAGAAAGCCTAAGCCACTAGGTAAAGATACATTGGCTGTATCGTCCCTGCTTTGGCAGGGATAGGCCGGTCCTGCAGTGAGCCTCAACGGCTGATGATGATATATATATATATATATATATATATATATATATATATATATATATATATATATATATATAAATATATATATATATATTTTTACGGCACATCTACCGCTTTACATCTCTTTTCATTATAATGATATCGTAAAAGTATTATACACACACACACACACACACACACACACACACACACAGTTTGGGAATAATTTCATTAACGCCTACTTCTACCCTCCCCCCCCTACCCTACGCCAGACGTCTTTTATTACATCCTTCGCAGTTTCCCATTCCACCGTACTGTCTTGTGTACTCTCTCTCTCTCTGCATAGTTGGATAAATACATACTGTAGATAAACAGAAAGATAGATATACACTATAAGATTATCAAAATATTTTATATTACTACTGTAGGAAAGACTTCGCGTTGTGGAGACTAATCCAACAAACTAACATTATTTGTCAGGTATACAGGTATATTCTATTAGCCTAACCTGTCTTACCATTAGTTGCTAAATATGGTGTGTAGTGGCGCTGAAGCTTTGCTCATATTACGTGTTGTTAAGGTCACAGCACATGAAAAAATTAAATCTGTGAAGTCTCCAAACATGAATCTCTCTCTCTCTCTCTCTCTGAAAGTCAACGTATATCTATTTACACTCTTTTTCCCAGCATCGTGCATCATTAAGACCCAGGCTAAGTTTTCCCGCCTCCATTTTTCATCCCAGAGTAAACACGGCTGCCACCTTCATTTTTTCTCTCAGAACCAGGGAAAGAAAAAGCTGGGTCGTTAATCTCTCTCTCTCTCTTTCTCTCTCTCTCTCTCTCTCTCTCTCTCTCTCTCTCTCTCTCTCTCTCTCTCTCTCAAGAGCCAACCTACCACTAAGTTCTTAATCCTCACATAGCTTCATGAAAACTTAGATGCTTCCACCAAAGTCGTCCTTGTTTACTGGCTCACAAAACACTGGCTGAGGATTACTGTTGTTATTTACCGACCCACACCTACTCTGGGGACTTTGTGCATCAAGTGTTAAGTTTATTTGCCTCACTACGTTATCCCCAGTACACAGTCTCTCTCTCTCTCTCTCTCTCTCTCTCTCTCTCTCTCTCTCTTTCTCTCTCTCTCTCTCTCTCTCTCTCTCTCTCTCCTGCTGGATTCACCGTAGTTTTCTCGATATTTGGCGGGTGGAGTTATGTAAATTGGTAAGCGTATTATGGAAGCCTTGTTAGTTGAAATTAACCCTGAGACAAACACAAAATCAACAGTGCTTCATGATTAAGAGTAATGCTAAGGAGGTGGCAACAACGTCCAAGACATCCCCGCCCAAACGTTTTTCAAATGTTCAGGGGTTCCATCGTCTCGAGTGTGGCAGTGTCTTTGCATCTTAACAGCATCAGGTTTTGTTCTCAAGGGTCAATGACGATGGAGAGAGAGAGAGAGAGAGAGAGAGAGAGAGAGAGAGAGAGAGAGAGAGTGTACCTTTTTCTGGACAGTCACTACTCTTTGGTACCCACACACATGCATTTTGAACATGTGTATTAGTCGTCCTCCTTTGCCTCCATCGTAACCAATGCAGCCTCTCAGCACATCAATGGTAGTTTGTTCCTCCCTAGTCGCCTCTAACCCCATTATCCTTCTGTAGCACCAACATTAGACTCGCCCACCTGCAGCTGCTTCCCTCACCTACTGTAGTCTCTTATTCTTGTCATTTTTTACTCTACATGTTCCTTTCTTTCATCATCATCATTTTTATCATCATCATCATCATCATCATCAAAATTCTCTCTCTCTCTCTCTCTCTCTCTCTCTCTCTCTCTCTCTCTCTCTCGAGCAACTTTCCTCAAGACAGGCAAATTTCTATTCCTCCACAATCCCTTATTTTTTGGTTTGAAACCAGTCAGATGTGGAAGCTCTGATGCCCTTCACACCAGCACCCATGCACTCACACCTACGCACATCTACGCCCATACCCACACATATTTATAACCAAAATTAGGACACTCCTAAGTGATTCTATCAAGTTTACTGTCACCCTTTGTCCAATGCCCTGCCATTTCACAGACATTGATATATGTAAACACCCACACCTGTTTTTAGCTGCTCAGTTCACTAATCACATTCAGAATAAGCTTTTCTCATATAGTTTACATTCCTATTAGTTATATCCATATTCAGAAGTCAAGTGTACTCACTTTAAAATATAAGCACACCAGGATCATTATACCCAGACAAAACCCTCCCCCAAATACACCCACAGCCTAAAACCCCAGACTCATTCAATGTCCACTGCTAATATTTAATTGTGAATATTTAATTATTCACTTCTTACTGAACTATACTCCCATTCCCACGAGTGATGCTTTACGGCCACATTACAGCACCAGCCACACCATATGAAACCCACAGCCACACAACAGAAGCCACACCACACCACAGCCACACCACACCCAAAGCCACACCACATCAGTAAAAGCCACACCACAACACAACAACACATCAAACCCATAACCCCACCACACCCACAGTCTCACCACACCCGCACCCCCACCACACCCACAGTCACATCACACACACAGGCACAACACCATAGCTAAACCACGACACAGACCCACCACACTACAATGTAACAGACCACACATATAGCCACATCACACCACATCATATCACACCACACCCACAATCAAACCACACTACACCACGCAAAATCTACTCTACTCCGCACCAGAGCCACACAGCACCACACTACACCGCAGCTACCATATCCCGCACTACAGTCACACCAACAAACCACACCACACCACACCACACCACAGCTACTATATCCCGCATCACAACCAACCACCACAGACACACCACACCAAACCACATCACAGACACACCACACCACGCCACACCACAAATACACCACACCACAGCTAGTATATCCCTTATCACAACCACATCAACATACCACACCACACCACATCACAGACACACCACACCACACCATAGACACACCACACCACACCACAGACACATCACACCACACCACACCACACCACAGCCAAACCATGCCACACCACACCACAGCCACACCCCTGACCCCTGACCCACACGTCAGTAGGTTAATCTAATCCTTCTGGTCGTTGTTTTTCTTGGAGGAACGTGACCAACCTACTAATTAAGAATGTTTTTCCCAGGGAAGTCTAAATCTTCCTCACCGTCCCACCTCACTGTTAAATTAATGGGTTAAGAAAAAGGAAGCAGGAAAGGAAGAAGTTATAAAACACTTCCAGTGACTAGAATACGTGAGTTTGAACCTCAGTTTCCTTTATTTTCCTTTTTCTTTCCTTTCCTGGCGTTGTTTTCTCCACATCCCTCTTCATTCGTCCTGTGTCCTTTCCTTCATCTGCCCTTGTCCTCTATTTAATTCCCTCATCTCAGGTGCGTTTACACTGTTCTGTCTATGCCAGACGATTTCTTCAAGGCTATGAATGAGTTTCGGCTGAAGGGAAAACAGCTTCCTTAAGTATTTCAGCCGTTTATACACTGTGTGTGTGTGTGTGTGTGTGTGTGTGTGTATATATATATATATATAGATATAGATATATATATATATATATATATATATATATATATATGTATATATATATATATATATATATATATATATATATATATATATATATATATATATATATATATATATATATATATATATATATATATATATAGTGCTCTCTAAGTGTCAATAAGTGGGTTGGTGGAGGGTTAGTGCCTCTCCCCGGAAAACAACTAACTCAAAGTCAAATGGCCACCCCTTACGAGATTATGGCGTCTGGCAATAGATAGATAGATAGATAGAGGTAATGAAGGGGTAGTATTAATAGAAGAAGAAAAAGGAGAAGGAGACTTGAGAGGAGTAGCTGGAGGTCCTGCAGAAGAAGATGCTATGGAAGATGCATTACAGGTATTTTCTTGACTTTTCTCCCATTCGAATCACCTGGAAGTTCCATTAAGATCGTGAACCCATTTACTCTCTGATGACAGCAAGTCTTTAATATCAAATTTGTTACCGTTATGACATAACACATGATGTGGGCCCGTAAACTTGTCATCCAGCTTAGAAGTGCGAGTGTGCAAACACTAAATCTCCAATATTAATACTGATCGATGAGGCAGAGATATGCTGGAAATGTAGCATATCTTCTTTAGACAATGCCAGATTAGCCTTTGTGTACTGGTGTATTCTCCAGAAGTCTGACAGTTTCACTTTCACATAATCGTCCAGGCATAGAGTGGACTAGGCTTTGATAGCAACACTGAATAGGACAGAAATTTATCAAATCCATGTAAGACAAAGGCTGGAGTTTCGCCGATAGATATATTAATAGAGTTGTTGATTGAAGCAGCCAGTTGTGGTATCTGCTCATCCCAGCAGGTGCTCAGAGTACCTACGTACTCTACCTCAAGCACTCCAACACCTTACAGTTTTGCATTTCAACAATGTCATTGGAGGTAGGATGGTTGGATGTAACATTACATTTAATGATATTTCACTTCTTCCAAATCTCAAAAAGGACGCTGTCGTTGAACTCAAAACTATTATCGATAATTATGATGATGGCATTGTAAATGGACAAACAACATGATCAATGATGGCAGGTGCAAAGCACTTAGCAGACTTGTCTTGCAGGACCACGAGAACATAGTAACATGAGAAACCGTCAGTAGCCACAAACAATACTCTGCAACAGATTCCGTAAGAGGTCACTTAAAGAGATCAGTAAAAGCGGCTTCCCATGGACGTGATGGTACCAGAAAATGTATTACATGATACATAATACACATTAAATGTATACATTATATACATTAAATGTATACACTGAGCCAGGTTAGTGTAGTAGGAGTTGAGCCATGACAGACACACACAGGAACTCGGGTTGTACAACACCTCGAAAGACGTCTTAACAGTTTATTGATCGCAGGTACGTCCTACTCCCTTGGTGTCTAATTCTTTCTGTTACAAGTCGCTGGGAGAGACCCAAAGTTTGATCACGTGTAGCATGTGTCAGGCACATTACACTGAGTTTGTAAATGCTCTGATGTGTACATAACAAGGACAGTCTCAACAACTGTATCATACAATAGCTATAAACCAGGCATATATACATTATCATACATATTAATGTCAGACACTTATACATAATATATATTTGTTTAAATGGTTACCCACCAATGTAAGAAAACAGTTCCTTAGGGTGTAGGAAATCATTAGGCTTACCTGAAGTATCGACCTCTACCTCTAGAGAGTTGATGGTGGAGACCTCCACTTTCCGGTACTTATATCAGTAAAAAAAAAAAAAAAAATGGAGGAGGCACATTTTTACAGCAGAAACGTAAAAAAAAAAAAAAAAATGGCACAAAGAAAGGAAAACCCTCATCCATCCTTTCTCTTGCTCTCCCACCATCACTCAACAAAAATTGCCTCCTTCCTTCCCTTCACAAATTGAGACGAGAAATTAAAAAAAAAAAAAAAAAAAAAAAGCGTAAGCGTAACAATGATAAGGAAAATAATAAATCCAGACCTTTCACCTCCTCTCCCGAACGCCGCCCACTTCCTATAAATTAAAGGAAGAGAACAGATATGTGGAGGGACATGGGGGCGACCTGGCAGCTCCTCCGTGAAATTGGAATTTCTTTTCTTGGTATCAACTTATATCCGTGAAATGTGACCCTCCGTGACCAACCCACCGACAGGCCTCCACAAAGACTGGCAGATGACCTCACTACATGGCACCGTAGGCTACACCACTCACTGCGTGAAGCCTAATTTTGTCTTCATAATAAACAAGTGGTAATATAGTGGGTGGAGGGAAGAAACGCTAGAAAATAAAATATGGTCAGTCTGGTCGTCATCCTCGCGAATGTTATCATACATACAGCAAAACTAAACCAACAAACTACAGATGGGTTAATTTTGAAAAAAAAAAATCCAATGGAGAGGATGGAGGAGAGGATGGAGGGTGAAAGACTGACGAAGAGAGTGTATGTGAGTGAGGTGGAGGGGGGAAGATGGAGGGGGAGGCCGAGGATGAGATGGAGGGATGGGGTGGAGAGGTATATGAGAGAGGGGGGGTGTGAGTTGGTAGCAGGGCAGTGAAATGGCGAGGGACAGGGCGACTTGGAGGCGATTTGTTTGTGGCCACCCCAAACGGGATTGAGGCGTCTGGCAATAGATAGATAGATAGAAGTCTTTAAAAAATCATCATTCGTACCTGCCCCCACCCCCCCAACCCACACTCACAACTACACAATCCCTGCACCCACCCTCCACCAACCCTTGCAACCAGACCAACCCCTACATAACTCACACACCCACACCCGTCCCTACACAACTCCCACACTCACACTCACCACAAAACAACTCTCGTACCCATGACCACTCACACCTTTTACCAACACCACCAACCACATCTGCACAACACACACTCTCCACTGCACCAACAGAAGACATTCTTATCACCACACCAGAACACCACACATTTACTACCACACCAGCACAACACACACTTACTACTACACCAACACAACACACACATAACACCACACTTCCCACCATACTCTCACAAGACACACTTACCACCACATTCCCACAACAGACACTTAAAACCACACACGCACAACGCACACTTACCACCACACTTCCACAAAACATTTACCACCACACTCCCAGAAAACACACTTACCACCACATTCCCACAATTGACACTTAAAGCAACACCCACACAACACACACTTACCACCACACTCCAGCAACATATACTTACCACCACACGTCCCTAACCACAGCTCCACAACACACACTTACCATCACACCTTCACAACAAACACTGATCACCACACCTCCACAACACACACCACCACACCTCCACAACACACACTTACCACCACACCTCCACAACACACACTTACCACCACACTTCCACAACACACAACCACCACACCTCCAAAACACACACCACCACACCTCCACAACACACATTTACTACCACACCTCGACAACACACTCACCACCACACCTCGACAACACACACTTACCACCACACCTCCACAACACACACTTACCACCACACCTCCATAACACACACTTAGTACCACACCTCCACAACACACACTTACCACCACATCTCCACAACACACACTTACCACCACACTTCCGCAACACACACTTACCACTACACCCACAACACACACTTACCACTACACCACAACACACACTAACCACCACACCTCCACAACACACACTTACCACCACACCTCCACAACACATATTTAGCACCACACCCCCATGACATATACTTGTCACCTCACATCCACAACACACACTTACTACCACACCTCCACAACACACACTTACCACCATAACACACACTTACCACCACACCTCCACAACACACACTTACCACCACACCTCCACAACATACACTTACCACCACACCTTCACAACATACACTTACCACCACACCTCCACAAAACACGCTTCCCACCACACCTCCACAACAAACACTTACTGTACAACCACACCTCCACAACACACACTTACCACCACACCGCCACAACACACATCTACCACCACACCCACAACACACATCTACCACCACACCCACAACACACACCACCACACCTCCACAACACACACTTACCACCACACCCACAACACACACTTGCCACCACACCTCCACAACACACACTTACCACCACACCTCCACAACACACACTGACCACCACACCCACAACATACACTTACCACCACACCTCCACAACACACATTTACCACCAAACCTCCACAACACACACTTACCAACACACCTCCACAACACACATTTAGCACCACACACCCATGACACATATGTAACTTGCAATACTTTGGTAATAGAAACTCCGTGTACAGACAGCTAGATAAGGAGTTTATTACAAGCTCACAATAAAATAGTCTGCCCTTCTCGGCTGCCTGATATCAACTGATGCAATAACGCCGTCTTCAGGCGTGGGAAAGCATGCTGACCTAGCAAGATTAGTGGGGGCATGTATGCATTGGGGGGGGACATATATACATCGGGGGTAGACATATTGTGGAGGGGGTACACTTCTCCCCCGGGTAGCTGAGACGGTGTCTCCTGACACCGGGAGTTAAATGGTGTTTGATTATAGTAGTAAGGCAGGACCGGGAGGTTTGTACAAGGGATAAGTATGATACAGGGGCAGTAGGGGAGACATGGCCATGTTGAAGGGAGGGAATTAGAAGGATATATACAGATAAGATATACAAGGATTAATAGGTACAAATCCAGTAAGGGTCGAAGGTATATATAAACATAATGGGAATTACACAATAATAGTTTGATACATGATAAAGAAGGAGTAGATATGAGAGTTCTATTGTTGTTCTTCCTTCATTTTTTTTTTTTTTTGTATTGTCTGTAGGATACACTGTCACTCAAAAATGCATGAAAGAAATACCATCATTTTCTAGGAGGCAGAGTGCTGTTCACATTGTGGTTAAATGTTAGATGGCAATGGTAGTCACGGAATGTGAGGGCACTAAGTACGGGGAGTTTCTACGTCGTGTGTAGGGCGTACTATGCCGGTAGCGACTCTGATTTCCTGGAGTCGATGTTCCATTTTTCTGACACAACAATGCACTGCACAGATGATGAGTAGAAAACCTATGAAAGTGATAACCACAGGGGGAAACACAACTGTTGGATGAACCCATGAACGGCTGAAGGCCAGAGAAAATTGATCCATAATGAAATCACTGTCATTGAGGAAGGTGAGCATGCGCAAGTGAGGGGAGGTGATGGTAATGGTGGCAGATGGTAGGGTTGAAGGCATGGCGATTGGTTGAAAGATGCCATAGGAGTGTTTACGAACAGCTTGGTGATAGCGAGTGGCGTAAGTGATGACGGACTCTGATTTAACGGTACAATAGTCAGGTGCTTTGTAGAGACCACTAGCGGGGACGGAGCGAACGGAAGAACCAGGGCACATGATTGTGACAGAGATGGGAACAACAAAGAAGAAGTACTGGACATGGTTGAGGTGAGCATGGTGGACCGGGAGGTCAGGAGCTGGGACAAAAGAACAGGCCGAGTAGATGGAATGGTTGCGAACTAAAGCAGACTCACAGGGTATAGCACTGCTAGGGAAGATAGCGAAAAGGTGGGCAGCACAGAGACGAGAGGTCGGAGTAAGGGAGGAACATTGCTGGAGGTCTGTGGAAGAAAGGAAGGCAACGGAAAGATGATCATGGGAGAGGAGGAAATATTCTGAAGGAACAGATACCTGTAACAAGGAGTTGTTGAGGCGGAAAGGGAAGGGAATGATGTGGAAAAGGTTAAAGGTTATGGCAGAACGGAGAGGAATATGGACGACGACGTATGTAGTGAGAAGAGTGGCTTCGAGAACAGGATAATAATATTCAAGGGAGGAGTAAGGGAGGACTGGGGAGAGACCGAAGGTGGAGTGAGCCCATTCCAGGACAGAACAGAGAGCTGAGACAGGTACTAAGTCGGCAGTGACACTTCCATTGATAGCATCGACCAGGATACGAACCAAGGCAGAGACTTGAGACATGAGAGAGTCAATGGCTAGCTGGAGATTATCCATGTTGAGTTTGAGGTAGAAGAACTGAGAGATAACGTTGAGATCTGAAAGGTGGCGTTGTAAGATATCGGTGAAATTGTTTAGAGTGGACGTGACTTCATTGAGTTGGGTTGTGAGCTTCTGTAACATAGTGTGTTGGATTTTAATGACTCGGCGTTGTGATTCTAGGGCTGAAGCTAAATGAGTGAGATCAGATTTAAAGCCAGAAATGTCACGGGCTGTAGCAACGCCAAACAAGCCACTCAGAATCTCACTGCCGAAGTCGAAGAGACCTCGTTTCACACGAGAACGACCCACGGGTGTCAGAATGGAAAATGTATCATTGAGCTCTGTGAATCTGTTACTTATGTATTGCAATTGCCAGGAGAGTGGTAGGAAAAGGTTATAGAGATACTCATTCGGGTTGTGTGTCCCCATGAGGGCCGTGAGATGGGTCCTGATTCCGTGGAGCTGGTGCGGGTAGGCAGGTAGGGCAATGGCTACGTCGGCCAGGGGCGCAAGATCGTGGCGCAAGGAGACCTTGCCTCCTGAGCCGACCAAGGCCCCGGGACGTACTCCACCATCGTCCTGACCTGACCCAGACCCCAGGAGGGTCAGCACTGCCAGCAGGGAGATCGCTAACATCGTACCTAGAAAATCAGGGTAGAGTTAATGGGGGAGGTCGTGAAGAGGTTAATGGGCAGAGTGCGGTTTGGACCGATATTGATTGGTTGATGAATGAGCAGGTGGAGGTGGAGAGGAAGGAGACTGAGGGATAGGTGGAGACAAGGTAGACTGAGGGATGGGAGGAGGTGAAGAGGGGGCAGGAGGTTGTGTAAATGACTCTTCCAACACGAGGCCACGGGGTGCTCGCTTTAAGTCATCGACGTGGACCCATCTGGTGTCCCTAGTGGACAGGTCCTGGAGGTGAAATTTGTTGCCTTGTTGAGTGAGGACGCGGTGGGGCCCTGTAAATTTGTCATCCAACTTAGAGGAACGCGTATGGGAATGAGCAAAGACAAGATTGCCTACATTGATAGTGATAGGAGAGGCGGACTTATGTTGGCGCTGCAGCATGTCCTCCTGAGAGGAAGCCAAAGTGGATTGGACATACTGGTGGATTGTCTGGAAGTTGGCCAATTTTAGTTTAACATAATTATCCATGTTGTAGATGGGTTCTGGCTGTGAGGATAAGAGAGAGTATGGGAGGTCCTTGTCAAAACCAAAGAGGACGAAGAAGGGAGATTCAGCAATGGATGCATTGATGGAACTATTGATGGAGGATGGCACTTGGGGAATCCAGTCATCCCAGGACGAACTATGGGAGGCTAGATGTCTGAGGCACTCTAAGATTTTTCGGTTGTGGCGTTCGAGAAGGCCATTGAAAGCCGGATGGTTAGGCACGACATTGCACTTACTGATATGAAAGTGGCGACAGATCTCATCGAGAAGGCTATTGTTGAACTCTGTACCGTTCTCAGTAAGAATGGTATGAGGGGTACTGAACGGGCAAATTACGTGATCTACAAGGGCACGTGCAACGCTCTTTGCAGTCTTGTCGGAGAGGGGTACGAGGACACAGTAGCAGGAGAGGTGGTCGACCGCTACGAACAAGTACTCAGCGCCAGATTCTGTGAGAGGTAGTTTTAAGAGATCGATTGAGACAGTTTCCCATGGTCGTGACGGGATTGGGTATTGTAAGAGAGGTGCTGGTAAGCCGGTTGATCCTTTGTGGTGGTGGCAGGAGAGGCAAGAGTCACAGTGGGCATTGATATCGCGGCGCATGGTTGGCCAATAGTATTTGAGACGTGCTTGGCGCAAGCATCGGTCTTTACCTGGATGGGAAGCTTGAGGAGTATTATGAACAATATGAAGAACCTTTGGTATCAGGGCAGTGGGGACAACAAGTTGGCGTACTTCGCGATTGGGCATATCTTTGCCTGTTAGCAGTGTTGTCCTGTACAAGAGATCATCATCTAGCATGAACTCATCTAGTGATACTGGCAGAGTAGGTAAGGTCGAGGCATCGCCAGATTCTAGGAAATAAATGACTCTGGACCACATGGGGTCTTGGCGCTGAAAGTTTCGAACAACTTCTGACGTTAGTGTAGTATTTTCAGTTACTTCAGGCTGCAGTGATGTTATAGCTGCTGCTACGTGACGTGAGAGTGCGTCTGCAACTACATTCAACTTGCCTGGTACATATTGAAAAGTGGGATTAAAGTCCTGGATGATGACAGACCATCTAGCTAACCTACCTGTTAGGTTGTGATTCTTGAACAAATCACATAGTGGAAGGTGGTCTGTTTGGATATGCACTGGATAACCATGAACTGTATCTCTGAAATGTTTCAAGGACCAGATTACCGCTAGCGCTTCGAGATCTGTGACACTGTAGTTATGTTCAGCGGTTGTATGGGTGCGACTAGCATACGCTATTACGCGCTTCCTTGATGCTTCATCGAGTTGCATCAAAACGGCACCAAGTCCAGTGCCTGAGGCGTCTGTGCAGAGAAGGAAGGGTGTGGTATAATCAGGGAATGCTAGAACAGGGGCATTTACAAGAGCTGTCTTTAGCTTTTGGAAAGCCTGTGACTGGTCGTTAGTCCAAACAAAGGGCACATTCTGCTTGAGTAAGTGGGTCAGAGGAGCGGCGATCTGTGCATAATCCCGGATAAAGCGACGATAATAGCCACTGAGGCCCAGGAAACTTCGTACAGCGTCAGTAGTGGTAGGTTCTGGGAAGTTAATGATCGCCTTAGTTTTATCCTCATTAGTATGAATGCCTTGTGCATCTACGACATGGCCTAGGAATTTGATTTTCTTTCGCAGGAAGTCACATTTACTGAGATTGATTTTCAGGCCTGTGAGCTGGAGGCATTCAAAGACTTGCTGGAGTTTGGTAAAATGATCAGGGATGGATTTACTCACAACAATGATATCATCTAGGTAAGCAAAAAGAGAGTGTCCCATCATACTGCTGAAGACTGAATGGATAAGTCGCATGAACACGGAAGGAGCATTTCTCAGACCAAAAGGGAGTCTCTTAAACTGAAAATGTCCGGAAGGGGTGCTAAAGGCTGTAACTGGGCGAGAGGATTCTTCCATTTCTACCTGCAAGTACCCGCTGAGGAGGTCTAAAGATGAAAAGACTACGTTATTTTCACCAAGGGATTCTAGCAAATCAGTGAGGACAGGTAACGGGAAACGGTCTGGAACGGTGACAGAATTGACCTTACGATAGTCGACTACTGGTCTAAAGTTGCCGTCCTTCTTTGGTACTAAGAAAAGTGGGCTATTCCATGGACTGACGGAGGGTTCAATAACGTCTTGGTCTAACATGTTTTGTACCATTTGATCTGTCTGCTTTCTCTGACTGTGAGGAAATCGATACGCTGGTATGTAAATTGGCTGAGTTCCTGGTAGTAGTTCAATCGTATGTTTGACAAGGTCTGTTCTACCCATCGGTTCACCGGGTAAGGCAACCACGTTTCTGTACGAGGTCAGAAGGTCGAGGAGTTGAAGCGTATTTTCTGGGAAATCTGTGCAAGTGAGATGTGAGAGCATATCGGGTGAATATGTCGGCGCAGATCCCGTAGAGTTAATAGTACATACACCGATTGGCGTATCATCAGTCTGAATAGTACGAATTGAGGAATCCTGGCACACCTTTACGGCCGCTGGGTATACTAGGAAGTCTCCAATCTTTACACCACTTTTAAGTTTTAGTGGAGCATTTGTGACATTGAGCAAGAACAGGTAGCATAAACTGTCCTCTAAGACTGTACACCACGCTGACTCATAAGTCAAGCCATTCACACAACACATCTCAGGTAGTGTTAGTACATCCACTCCTTCTTTCGCACCGGCAACACAAACAGAGACTTTGGTGAACTCATGCGGTAACAAAATTGTGCACGTATTCGTTACTGCACGTTTCAACTCTGCGTGTTGGAGAAGATCATTCAGACTGTGTGAGGTAGGTAACTGAGACATGTCTGAGTCAGCGATAGTGTT
Organism: Coenobita brevimanus; assembly: GCF_032717465.1. Taxonomy (NCBI): domain Eukaryota; kingdom Metazoa; phylum Arthropoda; class Malacostraca; order Decapoda; family Coenobitidae; genus Coenobita; species Coenobita brevimanus. Next base: position 25,391,063 of record NC_136959.1, on the reverse strand, counting down.
GTCGGGAGAGGATGTAAGAGCCATGTTCGAGGGCTGAGATGGTGTATCAGGAGACATTGAGGAATTTATGTCCTTGCTCGCAGTCAGTAAAGGAATGATCTCTGTATTCTCAGATGATGATAGTGGTGGTTTGGGCTGGGCTGGACTCTTTGGTAGTGATAGGGACAGAGGTAATTGAAGGACTGATTTGATCGTAAGAACAGGACGGGGACATTCCATAGTGTAAACCGGGAATCCAGAAATGTCTATACTACCACAAGCAGGTAATAATGCAATGGAGTGTTGTGCCATGGTTGAGAAACCAATAAGGGCATCTGCGGGATACTGCAAGTCATTAGTGACATGAAATTCAATGGGGATAGGGGGCAAATCTCTGTGGAGTTTGACTTCAAGGGTGACTCTTCCCTTAACCTTAAACTCTGAGCCGTTAACACCACATAGGAGAAAGTCTGGTGGTTCTAGGAAATTGACGTGGTTGTGATGGCGATGAATAATTTGTAAGGAATTTTCGGAGATGAGATTTACTATAGATCCTGTGTCCAAGAAGAATGACGTTGGGATGTCATGACTGCTTCCGAGAATGACTAAACTCGAGGATGTTATGGGACCTACATGGCGGATGGGGAGTTGGGTTTCTGGTTCTACGTGATATTGGTCCGATACGGGCGCGGCGCTTCCCCCGACTGTTGGCGGTTGAGGTAACGACATTCCTCAGTGGTGTGAGTCATGCTTGATTTGTGGTATTTGCAGTGTGGACGACGTGAGCGGGAAGGCGTACGCTGTCTGGTTTGGGAGTGAGGACGTCTGTATGTACGGTCGCAACTGGATGCTTGATGTCCAGGATGACCACAGTACCAGCAAAGAATCGAAGATTGTCTGTTCCGTCGGGCGCTAGATTGATCACGACCTGCGGTAGGAGAATGATGTGTGGCAGGTCTGCCGCGTGTGGTGGGACGGGAGCGAGATTGGTCTGGGGTAGTGGAGGTGTGACAGACTGAGGAGGCCAAGGGTTGGGTGGTGCCCTGACGCGTGTAGTTCGAACCTGTTCTTTCATGAATGGCTTTAGTGACTTGAATAATTTTATCCCCTGGATTGAAACCGATTTCTAAGGCTAGCTCTTGCTGTTTAGGAGTAAGCCAGTGAAGGAATCTGAGGTAACCAATTAAGTCAGCAAAGTTGGTGAGTGAAAGCATTGGAACGCCATTCTTGTCTTCTAACCATTTCGTGCCTACCAGTAATTGGAGCATCTCGCTACTAGTTGCTTTCATGGTGGCGGCAGCTTCGCGGAGCTTGGCATATTGTGCTGGGACGCGCAAGTCCTCATCTAGTTGGTTTAGGAGATTAATGAATCACATGAGAGACGCGGTATTTGAATGCTGGCAACAAAGGCTGATGAGTTCCGTACGAAAATCAGCAAAGGTACGAATGCTATCGAAATGTCCTGCACGGATCGCGGACCCGATGTCCGATTTACCGTGGTGCAAACGACCGAGGAGGTAAGCTACTTTGAGCGATTCCTCTGTAATTGTTTAATTCTGTTTCGACTTCTCTGAGGAAATCATAGACAGACCAAGTTGGGTCCTGGCCGGTAAATTTGGGACGATTGGCATCGTCGAGATAGATAGACTGTGGAGGGTTGGCCATGGCTGGAAGTGTAGAAGTGGCGGCAGGAGAGGTGTGGGAGAGAGAGAAGGTAGTGGCAGTTCAGGGCGAGCAAGACGGGGTATGAAGGGAGACAGGAGAGGGAACGACAGGGGAAGGAGTAGAGGAAGAAGAAGGGAGTGTAGAGGCAGGAGTAGAGGAGGAGGTATCTGGATTTATGAGGGTAGGACGGGTAGTAAGTGATTCTGCGGGAAGTGAAACGGGAGTCTCAGGTACAGGGTGGTGGTACTCTTTGCCACTTCGTAAATGAGTGATTGTGTTAGAGTCGGCAGACGGGGTATGAGCAGGTGATGTTTCCGGGTCGAGAGGGCTGGTGGTAAGTAGTTGACGTGGAAAGTATGACATTTAATGCGGCAATGGAAGATGAAAGGATGAAGATGGATACGTAGGTGGAAATGTATAAATAACAATGAGAGAATGGAATACACTAGGTGTGAAAATGAATGAAGGTGCGGGGATGGATGGCTTAAATAAAATGCGAAGGATGAGATGGAATATAAATAACGTAGGTGAAGATGAAAATGGGGTAATGGAAATGAGATGGAATATTTACAATAACCAATCTGTAGAGAAAATCGAGGATAATCTCTATAGAAAGGAAAGATATACTCTAGTTACACAGTAGAAACGGGAGTGTCGAGATGTATGACATGCAGGGGTGGCTGGGCGTAGCTGGGCTGGGGCTGGGCGGGGCGGGGCGGTGCGACGGGACGGGGCTGGGCGGGGTGGCGGTGGAGAGACAGCAGGGCGGTGAGGAGAAGAGACGCCGCGATGAATCACCGGCAGGGAGTGGCGGTCTTAGGAGGCTCCATAATGCAGACCAGATGCGGGCGACGGCGGAGGCCGGTGGTGGGTGGTGAGGGCAGATGGCGGCGCAAGGCAGGTGTAGAGCTGGTGAGTTGCAAATGCAGAGAATGGTGGTGGGCAGGCAGCGGGCAGACAGTGATAAGTGGCACCGTGGGGGCAGGAGCTATGATGAGTTCGGAACAGGTGCTGGGAACAGGTGCAACAGGTGCGTAGGTCGGCGACGGCGACACATGCGGCCAGGAACAAGGCGTGTGGGTGCGGTTGTTTGAGAGGGGAGCACTGGTGAGAAAAATTGTACACTCGGAAAGCACAGCCAAGGTATTACACCACTAGAGGCACGGAGGAGGGCCGAGGCTGGCAGATGCGAGACGTCGTGTATCATGTTGTATCACTAAAAAATCCAAGGAGGCGGTCAGAATGTGATGGTTGGAAACACCGCTGCTACCAAATGTAACTTGCAATACTTTGGTAATAGAAACTCCGTGTACAAACAGTTAGATAAGGAGTTTATTACAAGCTCACAGTAAAATAGTCTGCCCTTCTCGGCTGCCTGATATCAACTGATGCAATAACGCCGTCTTCAGGCGTGGGAAAGCATGCTGACCTAGCAAGATTAGTGGGGGCATGTATGCATTGGGGGGGGACATATATACATCGGGGGTAGACATTTTGTGGAGGGGGTACACATACTTATCACCTCACATCCACAACACACACTTACCACCACACCTCCACAACACACGCTTCTCACCACACCTCCACAACACATGCTTACTGTACAACCACACCTCCACAACACACACTTACCACCACACCTCCGCAACACACACTTACCACCACACCTCCACAACACACACTTACCACCACACCTCCACAACACACACCACCGCACCTCCACAACATACACTTACCACCACACCTCCACAACACACACATACCACCACACCTCCACAACACACACTTACCACCACACCTCCGCAACACAAACTTACCACCACACCTCCACAACACACACTTACCACCATACCTCTACAACACACACTTACCATGACACCTCCGCAACACACATTTACCACCACACCTCCACAACACACACTTACAACCATACCTCCACAATACACACTTACCACGACACCTCCACAACACACACTTACCACGACATCTCCGCAACACACACTTACCACCACACCCCCACAACACACACCACCACACCTCCACAACACACACTTACCACCACACCTCCACAACACACACTTACCACCACACCTCTGCAACACACACTTACCACCACACCTCCACAAAACACGCTTCCCACCACACCTCCACAACACACAGTTACTGTACAACCACACCTCCACAACACACACTTACCACCACACCGCCACAACACACATCTACCACCACACCCACAACACACACCACCACACCTCCACAACATACACTTACCACCACACCCACAACACACACTTGCCACCACACTTCCACAACACACGCTTACCACCACACCTCCACAACACACACTGACCACCACACCCACAACACACACTTAGCACCACACCTCCACAACACACACTTACTACCACACCTCCACAACACACACTTACCACCACACCTCCACAACACACTCTTACTATCACACCTCTACAACACACACTTACTACCACACCACCAAAACACACCACCACGCCTCCACAACACACACTTACCACCACACCTCCACAAACATACACTTACCACCACACCTCCACAACACACATTTACCACCACACCTCCACAACACACACTTACCACCACACCTCCCCAGCACACACTTACTGTACCACCACAGCTCCACAACACACACTTACCACCACAGCTCCACAACACACACTGACCACCACACCCACAACACACACTTACCACCACACCTCCATAACACACACACACTTACCACCACACCTCCTTAACACACACACACTTACCACCACATCTCTGCAACACACACTTACCGCCACACCACCACAACACACAGCTCCACAACATGCACTCACCACCACACCTCCACAAACACACACTTACCACCGCACCTCCACATCACACACTTACTGTACCACCACACCTCCACAACACACACTTACTGTACCACCGCACCTCCACAACACACACTTACCACCACACTTCCACAACACACACTTACCACCACACCTCCACAACACACACTTACCACCACACCTCCACAACACACACTTACCACCACACCTCCACAACACACACTTACCACCACACCTCCACAACACACACTTACCACCACACCTCCACAACATACGCTTATAACCTCACCCACAATGGTCGCACATACATCTTAAACCCACACGTCCCATCCAGAGGAAACTATCTATCTATCTATCTATTGCCTGACGCCTCAATCCCGTTTGGGGTGGCCACAAACAAATCGCCTCCAAGTCGCCCTGTCCCCCGCCATTTCACTGCCCTGCTCCCAACTCACACCCCCCTCTCTCATATACCTCTCCACCCCATCCCTCCATCTCATCCTCGGTCTCCCCCTCCCTCTTCCACCCTCCACCTCACTCACATACACTCTCTTTGTCAGTCTTTCACCCTCCATCCTCTCCACATGGCCAAACCACCTCAGTGTGTTCCTGTGGAGAGGAAACGCACACATTTAAAGCAGATTTATTCCCACAAAATGCGTTCCTGATGATCCACACTTCCCACTATCATCCGGGAGTACTTCTGGCCTGAATGACTCGTACACTGCACCAAACTTTGGCTGGAAGACCTCCTACTTTATTTATAATGCCATCAATAGCCTCAGTTCGGGTATTATCTGATTCTTGCCAGACATTCCAGACAAAGTAGTAGTGATCTGCTTCTTTCATCGCGTAACAAAAATTTTCCTCTTCCTTGATCATGGTCCATCCTCTTTCCTTGCAGTACTCCATTTACTGCAGTTCTTCATTAGTAGTCCTTCTCTTCACTTATTAATATCTTTTAACTTTATCCAGGCTAGTTCGTCTTTTCTATTTTTTAATACCATCCACACTCATGCTGGACTGTTTGCAGACATTCGTACCACCTCATCACGTTTTGCAGAATATACTCATCTTTACCAAGACTCAGCTGCTGTAAAAAATTTCATCCCAATCGACAGCTTCATGTATGCTCCTCGACGCTGTCCCTTCATGTGATTCGTAGTCCACCGTCCTCTCTCTCTCTCTCTCTCTCTCTCTCTCTCTCTCTCTCTCTCTCACACACACACACACACACACACACACACACACATCTCGTTTCTCGCCCCTCTAACAACTAGGGTGCCTTCAAGGAGAAGAGGGACCAGATGGGAGGCGAATTAAAGCCCATTGCCTCGTACGGGTCTATATGAAGGAGTCATTTGTGGCTGCCTGGGGGAAGGTTGCAACTGTGGTAGAATGGGGATGGGGATGGTAAGTAATGAAGAGGCGTGGCAGAGAAAACGTAAAGGAGTGCAGGTGAGACGAGACAGGTGACATAGAAATGAAGGGGTTTTAGAGAAAAGAGTTTGCGCTCGAGAGAGAGGAAATTGTGAGGTAGAGGTAGAAGGATGAAAGAAGGTAGAGGGGAATGGGTGACTAAGACTTCTGTAGGAAATGGGTTCGGGAGAGAGGTATGGAGGAGAGGGATGTTAAAGAGACTAGAATGAAGAAAATATTTTGAATATAACCATGCAATAGAATACTCGTATTACAGCAGGTTTGTAGAAGAATGGGAACATTTGTTGCTCATGCGCTTGTTCACCAGTTCCGTTCTTTGGAGATATCCTTCAAATTAGCATCACTGAACTTCAGCACTGATAACTTTGGGGTAATTTTGATATTAATCTTATGAATATTTATCCATGATATGGAGAATCATGTAACCAAAATTTTGATTATCTCAACTTTTTTATTTGTGTCGTGAATGACGGTATTATCATCATAAATACCGGTATTTATGTAAATTGGCTGACAGGTGAGAGAGAGAGAGAGAGAGAGAGAGAGAGAGAGAGAGAGAGAGAGAGACGGAGAAATGAAGACGTGAGTAAAACCCGTGTTGAAATGATGTCAAATGGAATATAGATAAGCTGGCAGCTAATCATCAGTAACCACTGATTGCATCTGTCTTGATCCTGTCTTCCTAAGTTCCTCTGTGGACTGTTGTTGGACAGGCATACGTAGAAGACAGATATGTAGTTTAAAGACTGACATCAAACCATAAGTTTTGCATTAATATTACACGTCCTTACGTGAATATGTAGGTGCAAATAAGATTGCTTGCCTTGACAAAAGCACTCAGGCCAACAGAAAATCCATTTTGAAAGACGACTTTATCATTAAAGAATTGAACATGTGACTTTGTAGAGCTCAAGAGATAACTTCAGGACGACTCTTGCCACAAGAGAGAGAGAGAGAGAGAGAGAGAGAGAGTTTTCTGAAACATGTGCAATTGAGGAGGACGAGGCAAAAAGCGACATGTGGTAGCTAAGACCAGAATACTCTGTAAAGGAGAAAGAGTTGGCAACCAAGAAACTGACGAGTGTAGGATGAAGGTGGGTCAGGGAAGGTACCATATACCACACATGTTAAGTCTTGGGTGGTACATGCAGAAAGGAACAGAATCAAACAAAACCGAGCAAAACTGAACAAAGTGGAACAGCTTCCCATCCTTGATCGCTCTTGAATAAAATGATATAATGTCATCACCAGCAGCGGCCAATCACCAGTCCAGAAGCAGACAGGGTAAAATACGGTACTAAGATGACGTGACATGAGATACATTGTAACACAATCATGACACTGCAATAACAGAAGATGAAATGAAAATGAATGGTTTTATTTAACTGCAGAGTAACTGCACATCAAAATGAATAACGTTATATGTTTCAGATCGTTACCACTCGTTCTACAGATGTGAGATGATATTACATATGCTGTTTTTATGAATAAATAATGCTTAACACATTTTACTGGTACATAAATGACAATTACACTCTTATGGTCATTCTGCTGTATCGCAAGTGTAATAAGTTAGGGTCTTAAAGGCCTCTTCCTATTGCTGTAATATGTACAGGTCTTCTGGTTACCAAATCTCGTGAATATGACAATGTTCAAGCTCGTGATATATGTCAATGGATAGATTTACCTTGAAATATTTTTGTAATGCAATATGACTACTTCGTCTTGGTGGATGGTTTAGGAAGTAGGCTTTAATAAAATTTCTAGGAACTCGTGAAATGAGTTTAAAGGTAAATTTAGGCTGCAGTTAGGTTAGGCTGGGATAAACTAGTTATTTTTTTTAGGTTAGGCTAGGCTAGGTTAGTTAAGTTAGGTTAATTTGATAAATATTAAGTTATGTTAAACGTTCTTCTAAATTAACCTAACCTAACCTAACCTAACGTAAACTTAACCTAGATTATCTCAGCCTAATCTAACCACAGCCTACATTAACCTACCCTTACTTAACCCATCCTAACAAACTTATTTCTCTAATTCCCAAGGGATTTCATGAAATCTCTGGTTACACAAATTCCCTTTAACATACGGTTCCAATTATAGAGAGAGAGAGAGAGAGAGAGAGAGAGAGAGAGAGAGAGAGAGAGATAAAACATAATTACATTATTGTCTTGCATTATTGTGTCATGGCTATAATCATTGTGTAATGTTTAATCATAAACGCTAGTATAGTAATGCTGCAATACTCCTATAGTAATACTTTGATATTACTAACTTCCTGCTAATACTATGCCACTATACCACTATAACATATATGATAAAACCATGCCATAATCCAGTTATATTTAGGTAGTTAATGGTATTGTTGAGTTTACAGTGTTTTCTGGAATAATATTATCACATTTGTACAATCCAAAGTAACTATTGTTAGTCAGTTTAATAAATGAGTGTGTACTGTATGTGCTTGTATGTGTGTGTGTGTGTGTGTATGAAATTCACCGGGTCGGTCAGGATCACTTGATGGTCGTGATCGTCAGCTTTTTACCCTCCCGGAAGGGAGCTGAGAGCTCATATAGTCCGATCTAAGGGCAAGGCTGTGACCTTCACACACCCACCACCCGTCCCCTTGCTCAAGGGGGACAGTAACCACCCACTTCGTCAGTGAAACTTTTCGCAACCTGAGCGAGGCGCGAACTCCCGTCCACCAGTTGGCAAGCGAGAACGTTACCACTTCACCAGCGAGCGGTGTATGTATGTATGTATGCATGTATGCAAGTATGCATGCATGCATGCATGTATGTGTGTGTGTGTGTGTGTGTGTGTGTGTGTTATAAGAGCATTTGGATGGGAACGGGACTGAAACGGAATGGCAGTAAGTCCCTTCCTAGTTCAACAGTGATATGCACCTGTTGTCATATTCACACACTTCCTACTGCTGTCACACACACCTTCCCTGCACTTTTATCACACTTGTCTACTTTCTGTCACAGCTTTCTTACCCATATGCACTTCCTCCTGCCTCTGACATCTGCCTCCCACTTGCCTCACCCAGTTTGCACACCTACCTCACTCACTGTTTTGTCTCTCTTCAGTATTAATATACGAGTATGAATCTCCCCACCGCATCGTTAGTCTGGCTGAATCAGTGTTTGTGAAGTGTAATTAATTATATCTGGGTAATTGGCCGGGCTGACGGTGGTGCTTGGAGGGGAGTATGTGAGTGGGGTGGTGCTGTGTGGCATGGTGTGGTGTGGTGTGGTGTGGTGTGATTGTGAAGCATATGATTGTGGCGTGACTTTAGTGGTGCTGAGTGTACTGCTTAAGTGGTATTTATATATAGCGGAACATAGGTCAGGTTCGTTTGTGCAGTTTGTATAGATTGTTGTGACAATGTATATCGTTGAATAAATGTTGTGTTGTATGGGGATATTCGCGGTTTGGAATGGTGTGTTGTGTCCTGGTGTGTGATGACTTATGTTAGTTTAAATATGGTGTGTTATAGTGTGTGGGTAAGGTGAGGAGGGTGAGTGCTCTAGATCAGTGTGGTGTGATGTAAGTGTATAAGAGTGTGTGAGTGTGGCGTGATGTAAGTGTGTAAGAGTGTGTGAGTGTGGTGTGATGTAAGTGTGTAAAAGTGTGTGAGTGTGGTGTGATGTAAGTGTATAAGAGTGTGTGAGTGTGGTGTGATGTAAGTGTGTAAGAGTGTGTGAGTGTGGTGTGATGTAAGTGTATAAGAGTGTATGAGTATGGTGTGATGTGTTTAAGAGTGTGTGAGTGTGGTGCGATGTAAGTGTATAAGAGTGTGTGAGTGTGGTGTGATATAAGTGTATAAGAGTGTGTGAGTGTGGTGTGATGTAAGTGTTTAAGAGTGTGTGTGTGGTGTGATGTAAGTGTATAAGAGTGTGTGAGTGTGGTGTGATGTGAGGTGTGGATATCATATCCCACCATGGAAACCACCTTGTCATGGTGGGGGGCTTGCGAGCCGTGTAAATCTGATGGGCCGTACCAACGGGGGGAGATCCCTCCAGACTCAGCAGGAGGACACGGTTACCCATACTGAAGGGGCCATCAGGGAGGGGTCAGACTAAGTGTTCCCAGGCCCACTACCTTGTGGATTACCCTTGGGTAGGTTAGGTCTACGGGAGCTAACCCCGAACGAAAAATCCGTGAGCGGTGTCCCATAGAGGGCTGGGCTCAACGGACAGAGCTCCCGACAAACTCCTGCAACCTTACTCACCAGATAGTCGTCGTGAATATTCATGCCACCATCAAAGGCTGAGAAGGGCTAGATCATGTGGTGGTAAGGGCTGTGCACCCTTACCATCACACCAAATCCATTCAATGCTCATGCATTCTGTAAGAATCATTTTCCACTTTATCATTGTCAGGACTCCATATTATAATTACAAATCATAATAAATAGATAGATAAATAGATAGACAGACAGCTCCAGGCAAGCCTGGGAAAGGGAAATGATCTTGCAAGTTAACTGAAGAAATGTTGACCATACACAGGAAGTAGCAAGTCAGGGGATGATATAGGTAGTGTGTCAGCGAGATAGCATACGAACAAAGCCTAATGACATACACACATACTCACACACAGGTTTCTAGAACTTTCCAACCACAATGTAACACACGTGACACGACCCCTGCTACACCAGAATTTAGGAAGCAGAGCTCAGAAGGAGATAGGCCATAGAGCTGGCAGGTAGTAGGGAGAGCGAGCCTAGCAACATGGGAAAGAGGGAAGAGAGAGAGAGAGAGAGAGTGAGCGAGACAGGGAGGTAGCTCGCGGGTCTCTACTTATACTTCACTCGTGTGTGAGAGACTTTGTTAATATTTCCAAGACAAATAAAAATAGTCCCATACTATTCTTTACCTCTCCTGTTATTGCATGACAAATGGGAATGAAGATTATCTACTTACAAACTACTCACATATAACAACTGCTCATCCACAAGTTCAATATATATATAACTGATCTACAAAACTTCTCTACAAGTTTATACAAAGTCTTTTGTGACATTTGGTTGGCAGCGAAAGTACGGACCTCGTCTTCGAATCTACAGTGAATTTCTACAAAAGCGGGCAAGACTCTGCAAGATTAGCTTCAGTTCTACAATGAATTCCTACAAAATACAAGCCCACGAGTGTACAATTGATTCTGCATTATCAAGAGTGAAAACAAAAAAATACCTCTCACAACCAACAACTCACAACCAACTCCTGATAGTATTCTCTCCAACCCCCCCTCCGTCTCCACGATCATCACGCTGATTTAGAAGTGATCACACAACGTCTTGCCAGCAGTTTAACAAAATGCTGATACAAACAATCTTGCAATTTCTACGACGAACCAACGAACTACAACCATCTACAATCAACTACAAGTAACAACTCTACGAGTCGTCTGTATAATCTACATGCACCTACAAGCAGCGGCAGTCTTCATCCCACAACAAGTAAATCTCAAGAAAAAAGGACCGAGAATACATCAAGAAAGAAAAAACAAAACAAACAAACGAAGAGTGAAATACGACTCACAACTCACAACCATCAGACCTCACCCTCCTTTCTCTCCTACCGTCCCCCAACCTCCACCGCTGACGCAGGAGTGAAGAGGTCAAGACGACGAAGCAAATACCAAGTCCATATCCACAACTCATCTTACTCACTCATCTTCACTCAAGTTACTCATCGCTACTCATTCACTCACCACAGCTACCAGTGTGGGAAGTCGACGGTCATCATGCGTGCTTGCTGAAAATACGCCACGTCAGTCAACACACCACCTGCACCATCACTAACACCATTTCCACCACGGTAAAAATTAGTGAGTTACATAGTTATTTCATTTATACGATACACAGTGATAGACAAAAAACTTCTGCACAAACATATAAAACCTGCTGTATAGTTACAACTTACATACATATACCTACTTCAATTATCTTCATAATTCAATCATTAAATACTTGCACCAACAATAAATATTCTACACTGTATATATTCATTCATTTATTATAGCATTTATTTACTACCATCGAGTGTTACCATTTATACCTACATAAAATACGTGTTTCATACATACAGCTATACATTAATACATCTACAAAGTGATAAAGAAAATATACCATCACAGTTACTCAGTGAGCGATTAAAAGAACGGTATTAAACATTTATTAATTAAAGCTACCTATTGGAAACAGATAAATTAAGTTACAAGGAAAACCAGAAAAGAAAAAAAAAAATGGCCAACACAAATGACGTTAGCAAGAATGAACATCTTCAACACAATCGTGAAGACAATGATTTCCACACAGTGCTGACACATATATTGCCCACGATAGGTACAAGTGAAGAACAAGTCAGTGTATATAGTTAATACTGTATATAGTGTATATATATTTTTTATATAAAAAAACAAAATATCGGGCTATATAATATCATTTTCAGTAATATCTGTGCAATATAAACTAAACCTTAAAAAAGGGTCCCTAGGAAATTAGCCAGCAATTATGCAACCATGAACAACACAGAAAAAGCGTAGACAAACGAAGAAAAACAATACATACAAAAAAAAGAAAGAAAGAAAGAAAGAAAAAGAAATAGAGTAAGATCACATAACAAACAAATGAAAATAAGTGTAAGTGTTACTACAAATGCCAAAATACCACATAAACTACAAACAAAAAAGCAAATTGTTGTCTCCACAAGCTAGTGGCATGGCACATCCTATCATCGACCGCAGCATGACCGGATTCAGTGTCAGGACTGCAATTATTACAATTATGTAACTACAAACGATATGTAACAATTATGTAACTACAAACGATATGTAACAATTATGTAACGACAAACGATTGCATTATGTTACACTTGCTACAATTATGTAACTACAAACAATATGTAACAATTATGTAACAGTTGCATTAACAAGATGTAACTTTTATGTAACTTTACAATTATGTAACTACAAACAATATGTAACAATTATGTAACAGTTGCATTAACAAGATGTAACTTTTATGTAACTTTAACTACAATTATGTAACTACAAACAATATGTAACAATTATGTAACAGTTGCATTAACAAGATGTAACTTGTATGTAACTTTAACTACAATTATGTAACTACAAACAATATGTAACAATTATGTAACAGTTGCATTAACAAGATGTAACTTGTATGTAACTTTAACTACAATTATGTAACTACAAACAATATTTAACAGTTATGTAACAGTTGCATTAACAAGATGTAACTTTTATGTAACTTTAACTACAATTATGTAACTACAAACAGTATGTAACAATTATGTAACAGTTGCATTAACAAGATGTAACTTTTATGTAACTTTAACTACAATTATGTAACTACAAACAATACGTAACAATTATGTAACAGTTGCATGAACAAGATGTAACTTTTATGTAACTTTAACTACAATTATGTAACTACAAACAATATGTAACAATTATGTAACAGTTGCATTAACAAGATGTAACATTTATGTAACTTTAACTACAATTATGTAACTACAAACAATATGTAACAATTATGTAACAGTTGCATTAACAAGATGTAACCTTTATGTAACTTTAGCTACAATTATGTAACTACAAACAATATGTAACAATTATGTAACAGTTGCATTAACTAGATGTAACTTTTATGTAACTTTAACTGCAGTTATGTAACTACAAACAATATGTAACAATTATGTAACAGTTCCATTAACAAGATGTAACTTTTATGTAACTTTAACTACAATTATGTAACTACAAACAATATGTAACAATTATGTAACAGTTGCATTAACAAGATGTAACTTTTATGTAACTTTAACTACAATTATGTAACTACAAACAATATGTAACAATTATGTAACAGTTGCATTTACAAAATGTAACTACAATTATAAGGCCAACACAATTATGCATTACTACAATATTATGTAACAATTCATAAAATATTACAATTATGTATTACTACAATGTTACTACAATGTAACAATTACAATACAATTATGTAACAATTCACAATGTTACAATTATGTATTACCACAATGTTACTACAATATTATGTAAAGTCATACAATTATACCACAATTCTGTACTACCAGTATCATCATACAAGTTAGGTGAAATATTAGACATTACTAAAGGGATAACTCAATATATAATGTAATAACCTAGCAGTATTACCATTGCACAATTATATGCGTATGTCTGTTATACATACACATCTTACAAAATGTCATACAACAACCATTGCATTTATTCAAATATGTATACAACTTGTTTAAAATGTAATATTACTAGATCATTGCAATTTACTATGAATATCATATGCATACAATATTATAATCAATATTATGTACTAATAGATTAGCATACGTCAATGATAATTGCTGTCAGAGGACCTTCAGCGGCGAGGCCGAGCAATGTCAGGACTCCATATTGTAATTACAAATCATAATAAATAGATAGATAGACAGCTCCAGGCAAGCCTGGGAAAGAAAAATGATCTTGCAAGTTAACTGAGGAAATGTTGACCATACACAGGAAGTAGCAAGTCAGGGGATGATATAGGTAGTGTGTCAGCGAGATGGCATACGAACAAAGCCTAGTGACATACACACATACTCACACACAGGTTTCTAGAACTTTCCAACCACAGTGTAACACACGTGACACGACCCCTGCTACACCAGAATTTAGGAGGCAGAGGTCAGAAGGAAATAGGCCATAGAACCGGCAGGTAGTAGGGAGAGCGAGCCTAGCAACATGGGCGAGAGAGAGAGAGAGAGAGAAAGAGAGAGAGTGAGCGAGACAGGGAGGTAGCTCACGGGTCACTACTTATACTTCACTCGTGTGTGAGAGACTTTGATAATATTTCCAAGACAAATAAAAATAGTCCCATACTATTCTTTACCTCTCCTGTCATTGCATGACAAATGGGAACGAAGATTATCTACTTACAAACTACTCACGTATAACAACTGCTCGTCCACAAGTTCAATATATATATAACTGATCTACAAAACATCACTACAAGATGTTACACAGTCTTTGTGACATCATTTCTTCAGAATTAAAATACCTATGGCAACAGGATAGGGTGACAGCGACAGGTCATGGATGTGGCTGGAACTGGCTAGCTTGGGTGCTGCACATTGGCGGCAATGCCCCGTAGTCGCTGGCATGATGACATAAGAGCAGGTCATGCATTCGGCAGCATCCAGTGTGACTGTTTTTTTTTTGTTTTTTTTAATGCTAGGAAGAAGGAATCAAAGGTCATGAGCCCACAATAACTGTTCCATTCAAGAGAACCAAATTTAAGATCCGATCATTTCGAGATGCCTGGACACACTGTGTTTGGAAGACTGGAGATCATAGCTAGCAGGAAATACAGACAGAGGGAGACAATTCCAGAGATGACCTGATGCATAAATGAAGGACTGGGAGTAACGGTTACCTCTTGCATTAGAGTTGGACGGAAAAAGGATGGAAGTTTGTTGCTAGACGGGTGCTACACGCCCGTCGTAGGGGTGGAGGAATGCAAGCAGACAGTTCAGAGGGGCAGTGACCATTGAAGTAGCGATAGAAAAGAGATAAAGATGCAACAGTGCGGGGAAGAGACAAAGGTTGAAAGGAGCCAGTAAGAGGAGGAGAATTAATGAGACGAAAAGCCTTTGACTCCACCCTATTGAGAAGAGCTGTATGTGGGGAGCCTTCCCACACATGGAAGTTGTACTCAGTACAAGGGCAGATAAAACCCGTATATAGAATCAACAATTGTGTGGGGGTATAGAAGGAACGAAGTCAGCATAGCACACCTAATCTCTTGGAAGCAGATTTTACAAGAGATGTAATATGATCTTTCCAAGATAAGTCCTGAGTGAATGAAACCCCAGTCATGTTCAAAGATGATGCAAGATTAAGCTGAATATTATTAAACATTAGTGGGTACACCTGTGGAAGATTTTGTAGGGTTGATAGGCGTAAGAACTGAGTCTTTGATGCATTAAAAACAACAAGATTATTTTTACCCCAGTCAGAGATACGAGCCAAGTCAGACATTAGGTGTGCTATAGCCTCATCCCTTGTTTGTTGAAGTAACTGGTGAGATGGACGTTGCGGGAACCGAATGGAAAGGTGAAGGGTGGAATCATCAGTGTACGAGTAGATAGGGTTAGATGTACAGCTCGGAAGATCATTGATGAATAAAAGGAAGAGAGTTGGTGATAGGACAGAGCCCTGAGGAACACCACTGTTGATAGATCTAGGAGAAGAACGATGGCCATCTACAACAGCAGCTATAGAACGACCAGAAAGGAAGCTATAGATGAAGGCACAGGTAGAAGGACAGAAACCATAAGAGGGCAGTTTGGAAATGGGCACCCAACTGCTTATCCCTGATGGGGAGGAGTTTGGAAATGGTAACCTAAACATTTGCTACTCAGCACCACCTGGGCAGATAACTGCATCAGTCATGGCATCCACACTGCGATCGAAAAATCAAAAGAATCCCTCTGACTCTTCCTACCCAGAATATACAAACCTTGCTTGATACTCACCAAGACACGTGACCACGCCATATAACTGCAATTATTGTCCATGAACTGAAAAGATATAAAATTGACATTGCTGCCTTCTCTGAGACTCACCTCTGAGAAGAAGGCAACCTAACAGAAGCAGGAGAAGGGTACACCTGTTTCTGGAGGGAATATCCAGACAATGTAAGAAACCATGGTATTGGCTTGGCCGTCCGAAACAGCCTACTACAACACATCCAAGAATCTCCTGTGGGTATCTCAGAGCTGCTGATATCCTGGCACATATAGTCCTATGAAGGGCAATATGCAACATTCATCAGTGTCTATGCACCAACACTTAGGACACCCTCAAAGCTTCCTTTTATTCCTCTCTGGATGCAGCCATTCGCTCAATAGTACATAATGACAAAGTCATCCTGCTTAGAGATTTTAATGCTAGAGTTGGGAATGGTAATCACCTCTAAGCTGCCAAGGTGTTAGTAACATGAACAGCAGTGGCCTTAGACTGCTTTACTTATGTTCAGAACACAGTCTGGTCATCACCAACACCATTTTTCAACTTAAGAACTATCACAAGATCACATGGATGCATCCATGATCTAGATATTGGCACCTAATTGATTATCTCACTAAGTCGGTGAGATAGAAGAGAAGTTCTTATAACCCGAGCTATGATACATATGATATATGTAGGTGCTGAGTGTTCAACAGACTATAACTTTATACTCATCAAACTGCAACAAGTGATACGTACACCAATGTGCCATAGATCATCCTCCATAATAACAGAGTTATTTTAAATGATGTGACAACTTGTAACACCTTCTGCAGCACTATTACAGAGACGTTCTTTCATTGCCCACCATTTGACCCAAAAAACAAGCAACAAACCTGGATGCAATCTGGCTAAACAATAAAACACTGCTTTAAAAGCTCTGCAGAAGAAACCCTGGGCTTCTCCACTCGTCTAGATAAAGTCTGGCTTGATGAAAATGCTGAGGACATACGAGACCTGATTGCACTGAAGAATAGAGCATGTAACAGATGGCTTACTCATCCTACCTCCTTAAAAAAAAAAAAAAAAAAAAAAAAAAAAAAAAGTGAATTCTAGAATCTCAGAAGTGAAACCCGGAGAAACTGCGTGACACGGAGACAAATGATGTAATGAGCAAGCGAAAGAGCTGCAAAGACTGACTGATACTAATGACCAAAACGAATCAACCACAACTCAGCCTCTTTAGGACGTCTTAGATCCAGAGCCTTTGAAAACGTCAAACAGAGAATCCAGACGAAGGTATGAGTATATACTGCTGTATGCCTCTCCGCCACCTTATATGGTGCTGAATCCTGGATTACTTACCAGCGTCACATCAAACAGTTTGAGTCATTTGGCATTCGAAGTTAGTGTACATCCTAGGACTCACAATGGGAGGATAAAGTCCCTCACTCACAAATTCTCCAGTGGACAAAGTTAATCAGCATAAAAAATATGCTGGCTTCAAAACAACTGAGATAGGTCGGATATGTGTTCCACATGCCTGAGCATTGCGTTCCCCACCAGGTTCTGTATGGCCAACTCCCTGCAACACGTTGCAACCCAGACAGAGAGAAGAAGAGATGTAAAGATCATTTAGGACAACTTTGAAGAAATGCAACATCATACCAAAAGATCTTGAAACCAATGCCTCTGACAGAAAACAGTGGTGAGTCCTCCGTAACGAAGGAAACCATCTTGAAGAAGCCCGGAACCTGGCCAGAGAAGAGGGTAGAAAACGGAGTCACAATCAAAACAGAGTTCCCCCAGCAAACCCGGCTTGACATGTCGACTGTATGGTAAAGTTTGCTGATCCAGGATTGGTCTGCAGAGTCCCACACGTTGGCACCAACGACAGTGGGAAACACATCATTCTAGTGAATATAGTAGCCGTCGTCTTCTGTAGTAGAAGCACAGATTTCAGTAAGTAAGGATATATGAGGTGTGAGTGTAGTGGATCAGAGAGATATGTGTCGGTGCATAAGTGTCGTGGTGAACCGTGCATAACTGTAATGACGTGGTGTGGTATACTGGCAGTGAGATAGATATGGTGGTAGAGTGACCGTGACTGTTTGTGGCTCTTTGGATGTGATGTCTAAACAGCAGCACTTATGTGTTGTAATGCAGGGCGATGTTGCCAGTGTGGTCAACTAGAATAAGATGACAGTATTTTGGAATGCAAGCTTGGATGTGAAAATAGGGTACTGGCATTGTCAGTGGCCTACATGAGATTGTATACAAGTATAACTTAGCAAAAAAAAAAAAGGAACTTTAACTGAAGTTTAAAAAAGTACAGGCTCAAGCTAATCTGATTCCTTGTTTTTTGGGCAACATCTATTTATCAGAAAAGGTATTTTTGCCAAAGCTTAAGTATAAATTCAAGTCTGTCCAAAAAAATAAAATTTAGGTGTGTGTGTGTGTGTGTGTGTGTGTGTGTGTGTGTGTGTGTGTGTGTGTGTGTGTGTGTGTGTGTGTGCGTGTTTTACAAACTAGGTCAGTTGACACACACGAATATCTTTGAATCATTTTAACTTCTAAAACTCTGTTTTTGCATATTTGTAGAGGCAGATGAGACAATAGGATCAGCGGGAGGGAAGGCAAGTGGGAGGTAAGGTGTACGGGAAAGAAAACACGAACACATTAGTGGAAAGTGGGGGGAAATGCGGGGAGGAAGTAGTGAAAAACAATGAGTGAAGAGGAATGAGGGAATGCAGGAGAGAAGTAGGGACGGATAGGATGCAAGTTTCAAACCCTTTGTATTCAGATAGCATTGTATATTGTGGTAGTATTTGGTACATTGCATCGACTCTGTTGTTACACAACATCCTCATCATATGCTGTATATGGCAACTGTAACTGTGGGCCTGCATAGATTCCCCATATTTATTAGAATCACAATATTTTGGTTCTGAGAATACCCTTGCTTCAGGCCAGGCACCAACACATTTACTTAACATAAATATGTCTCGTCCTCTCACGTCTCCTCCAGTCCAAGGCAAGGACAGGGTAAAATTGCATATATTTCTCCTGGTGAAGCCACTTTGAGATACTACCAACTATCCAGCCACGGCCAGAAACCGACGGCCATTATGACCCTCATGTGTCACGCCGCACAGCTCCAGCCACGGCAGGATTTAACCTGCAGTTGCTGAGTATAGGATTCTGCCGTGCTTCTGTGATGCTTGGATTTTTCTGCTATATTCGTAAATTGAGAAACATATCGAGCATGCTGGAAGAACGACTTTTTAAGTGCACTATAATTACCTAAACAATGCCAGCTGGGTAAGGTAGGACTTAGCGCTCCACTTCATTCAGAGAGTCTCGGATATCATAATGATGATGATGATGATGATGATCTTTTCAGCGGTTTTCGTTATACACAGTTTATAAACTATGGAGGTAGAAATCATAAACGTAACATACACTTTCACTGCTATGGGGAAAAAAACGAAACATTAATTATCAACCAAAGCACCATCGGGGATGCCTATCCTGGTCTGACAAGTGTTGCTATCTTTCACTTTTGTTGTAGATATCCAGTGCTTGTCAGACTGTGTCTGTGACACTGACCTGACACTCATCCCTAATCCGTCTGCTTACGCTGTTAATCTTTCGTTTTCATTGGGCTCCCTCAGTCACAAACTTATCACCTTATCCTGTCCGATCACTCCAGTAAGGCCTGTGGACCCTCCAAAGAAGCGTCGTCTGTGGCACTTTGGAGGTGCTGATTTGGAAGCCCTCAGGCAGCACTTCCTGGATTATTCCTAGAATGATTATTGCTTCCATGGTCGACAGCCATCTGAGTATGCCTTCCACATTACGGAGGTTATTCTCTTGGGCATGGAAGCATACATTCCTTTCCCATATCCTTTGACTAATGCAAAATAACCTTGGTTTAATCACGCTTGCTCTAATGCTGTTCTCAGCAAGAAGAAGGCCTACAAAAGGTACCGGAGCCAACCCACTCCAGAATCTCATCTCTTGTATGTCTCTGCCCGGAATTGTGCTGAGTTTCTTCTTTGCTTTGCTAAAAATAATATAATTCGTACTAAATGCTCTAAACTCTCCAGCTCGAATTCTTCTCACTCCTTCTGGCACCTTGCCAAAAACCTTTCTAACAACTTTACCTCATCATCCTTCCCTCCTCTTTTCGACTTTGATGCCTCTGTAGCTATTTCTTCTACTGATAAAGCAGAAATCTTCACTCTGACTTTCTCCTCCAACTTCATCCTAGACGATTCCGGTGCTGTTCCTCCGTCGCTTCCCTCCTCTGACTTCCTCGTGGCTGACATTAAAATTTTTTCAATGAGTGTATTGTCTGCCATCACTGGCTTCAATACTAACAAGGCAAATGGACATGATGGGGTCCCTCCTGTTGTCGCCAAGAACTGTGTTTCTGTGCTTACACCTTGCCTAGGTATACTCTTTCTCCTTTGTCTGTCAACTTGCACCTTTCCTTCTTGCTGGAAGCTTGCTCTCATTCAGCCAGTCCCAAAGAAGGGTGACCATTCCCAATTTCCTATCCCTCTAACTATCGCCCAATTGCTTTTACATCCTGTGTTTCAAAAGTTTTCGAGTCTGTTCTTAACAAAAAAAAAAAATAAATAAATAAAATAAAATACAGCATCTTCTTTCCTATCGCAACCTTCTTTCTGATCGTTAGCATGGGTTCTGCCAGGGACGCTCCACTGGCGATCTTCTAACCTACCTTTCAAACTCTTGGTCATCCTCCTTTCGGGACTTTGGCAAAAGATTTATTATTGCAACTGACGTCTCAAAGGCTTTTGATCGAGTCTGGGATAAATCTTGAATTTCAAAACTGCCCTCTTACTGTTTCTATCCTTCTATCTGTGCCTTCATTTCTAACTTCCTTTCTGGTCATTCTATAGCTGCTGTTGTAGACGGCCACTGTTCTCCTAGAGCTATCAATAGTGGTGTTCCTCAGGGCTCTGTAGTATCACCAACTCTCTTCCTTTTATTCATCAATGACCTATTAAGCTGTACATATAACTCTGTCCATTCATGTGCTGATGACTCCACTCTTCACCTCTCCATTCACTTCCCTCAGCATCCATCCCAGCAGTTGCTTCAACAAACAAGGGATGAGGCTATGGCACACATGTCTGACTTGGCTCATATCTCTGATTAGGGTAAAAATAATCTTGCTGTTTTTAATGCATCAAAACCCATTTCTTACATCTATCAACCTGACAATATCTTCCACAGGAGTACCCTCTAGTTTTTAAACAATATCCAGCTCATCCAGCATCTTCTTTAAACAAACTTGGAGTTTCAGTCTCTCGGGATTTATCTTGGAAGGAACATAATACCTGTCTTGTAAAATCTTCCAAGAGATTAGGTGTGCTAAGCCGACTCCATACTTTCTTTACCCCTGCACAGTTGTTGATTTTTTACACAGGTTTTATTCGCCCCCGTGTAGAGTACACCTCTCATGTGTGGGGAGGCTCCCCACATACAGCTCTTCACAACAAAGTGGAATCAAAGGCTTTTTATCTCATTAACTCTCCTCCTTTCACTGGGTCCTTCAACCTCTGTCTCCTCGCCCCTCTGTTGTATCTTTATCTCTTTTCTATAGCTAGTTCAATGGTCACTGCTCCTCTGGATTGTCTGCTCGCATCCCTCCACCACTACGGTGGGCGCACAACAGCCGTCTAGCAACAAACTCTCATCCTTTTTCTGTCCAACTCTCTAATGAAAGAGTTAACCGTTACTCCCAGTCCTTCATGACTGCAACAAGTCATCTCTGGAACTGTCTCCCTCTGTTTGTATTTCCTCCTGCTGTAGATGCAGGAGAGAGAGAGAGAGAGAGAGAGAGAGAGAGAGAGAGAGAGAGAGAGAGAACATGAAGAAGATGATCGTGATGATGATGATGATCAAGAAGAAAAGCGATGCACACAAGAAGCTACATGATAAACCAAAAAAGAAACATCAGGCAGGGAGACAGATAAGCAGCATTAAACATCGAGCACAGTATTCTACCAAGACAAAATAGGGGTAGGAAGGCGAGGAAGGTGAAGGAAAAGGGGAAGGAGTGGAAAAATGTGATAAACTCCCACATCAAGACTCTGAGTAACGGCAGTCTGGGGAAATTACCGAAGTTTGTGAGTTTTATACAAAGGAAGACCAGCCATCTCATGGGAAAAAAAGGCGCGGTAGAAAAACACGTGTTGTAGCGCACTGTGGTAGATTTTGACAACCGGGGTAAAGGGAGGTAATGTGTGCCTGTGACGTGTATTTATAGGAAGGGAAGTAGGGAGGGTGAGGGTCGGAAGTGGATGAGGAGAGTGAGTGGGTGAGAAATCAAGGTTGGGTGCCAAGGAGCAGGAGTGGATATGGGGTTGTGGGTGATAGAGGGAGATTGTGGGTGAGCCAGTGAGGGAGTTGACAGCCACACAGCAGCAGGGAGATTAACTGTGTGAGGAAGGTTGACTGGAGAGAGAGAAAAAAAAAGGCAATGGAGAAAGCGTAGGAGTGAAATGAAGGCAATGAATGGGAAGGAGGGGAGAGAGACAATGAAATGGAGGGAAGGAGAGGGAGCGTGGAGGAGAGAAAGAGGAAGAGAGTTGGTTGTAGTATACCAACAAGAACCATACAGGGGTGGATGGTGTAGTCGGGAATGAGGGAAGCAAAGGGTTAGCCTGTGGGTGAGAGGCAGGCAGTGCCAGCGGAAAATAAGTTGTGTGTGTGTGTGTGTGTGTGTGTGTGTGCGTGCGTGTCCGCGTGTGTGTGTGCGCGCGCTCGCGTGTCAAGAGCTAAGGCCCTCTCACATACTGTGGTACGTGGGGCAAAGATTCACGGAAGAGAAATGTACAGTATGTTGTGTTCAGGGAGGCGATCTATCCTACTTTTTTCGGTACGTACAGTACACTCTCTCTCTCTCTCTCTCTCTCTCATTATCAACTTTCCATTTCGGTAAGTCAAGGGACAAATGCACCATCACTGTTTCCGCATTAATGAGGCCAAGTGAAATCAATCCGTGTCCGAAGCTCGTCCGTCTTCTTCCCCTTGTCTGTGGCGTAAAATTCAGTGAGTGATGGAGGTGGTGGAGCCCGAAGAAGCTGACTGATGGAGAACTTACCGATAGTGGATTGGAAGAGGCTGTGAGCTTGTGGGTTGGTAAGTGAAGTGAACGGATGTGTGTGTGTGTGTGTGTGTGTGTGTGTGTGTGTGTGTGTGTGTGTGTGTGTGTGTGTGAGAGAGAGAGAGAGAGAGAGAGAGAGAGAGAGAGAGTTTAATAAGAGTTCTTTAGCAGATAACTCGTGTAGGTTGTCCGAGAATGTTCAAGTTTTGATGGAAGGTTAATGAGAGGTAGGGGCAGATTTGGGAGCTTATGAGAAGTGGAACTAATGAAAGAGTATGATATGACTTAAGTATCCTACAATGAAAAATATGAATTGCTGCTTATGGATTAAAAGAAATTACAGCTCCCCTTTCAGTTACACCAATTTTTGAAGGTAGAAATACAAAAAAAATCTTCACTAAAGTGTAATTACTGTGAACTGGTTTTGATTCCTAACCTTTCTAACTTTAGTTGATGGTTGAGATATAGTCAGGCTGGGAGGTCGATATGATTAATAACCAAGAAGACTCATTCCTGCCTCATAGCTAGGGCTCATCAAATTTCATGTGACCATGACCATTTATTTATTATGTGGGAGTGACTCGGTTGCATCAGATGAACATAAGCCGACTACAGTTTGAAGATCCATGTCATTCGTGTCCTAACCTTCCTCACACCTCAGGTCTTGATTCCTCATACTTATTGCCCATGAGTGTCTTATGAAAATTAATAACACCTAATCCTTATAACCAATAACTTTCTGCCGCTTCTCATGTGCCAGTTGATTAGCTCTCTTCTCACATGTGCACAAAGATGACAATTGTGGGAGCGAATGATAAAAAAACGTTAGTTTGTTTTACGGTTTTTGGTTGATTATCAAAAACTCACCATTGCTCAACTAAATTTTCACACTGCTGAGATAAAATATGTTTCCAATGAGGTTTAGGACGTTTTCGGTATTCACATCAATTACAGTGTTCCTCCGATACAAGCCAATACAGTGAGTCCAGGCAACAGTATCTTGTTCGATGAAATGAATAAATTTCCTCTGTTCCACAATGTAGTGACACTGTCAGTGTCTATAGGTATCAAATCACAGCAAAATGTCGGTACAAGAGGCATCAGGAATTTATTGTGTAACGAAAGCAGTACCTCTGAAATCAAAGAGCCTGCATAGAAAAGCAAGCAGTAGCCATAACAAAGGCTAAGGTCAGCTAAAATTACTGAATTCTTGCTGTCACAGTTATCTTGTACCACCACGTGTTACTGTTTCATTTCACTCATTCAAGGAAAGGATTTACCGAGTAATATGCATTAGGCATTTAAACATGGCTAAATTATGGAATTTGAAAGACGAACTATTTAACAGTAAAGGAATGTATTCAAACGTAATGAAGACTGTCTAACTTCTTCGTAAGGAGCACGTTCTTTAGGACACAATTTGATGGCAGAAAACTTTCCTTAATTGAGAGTTTTTGGCAAGTTGTTATAACCCTGGGCAAATCTGAATGTGAACCCAATAAGCTGAAGACTGAAGTTGCCTCTTCCTGCAGTCTGCCATCCACTCTTCGGGAGACGTGGAGAGATTTCAGGAACAGATGCATGACTTAAACTGTGGAGTCCCAGGTATGTACGTGCCACCACAAGAAATGAAAGTTTGCGAAGAAGATAGCGATATGCTATGAGAAATGTACTGAAAATTTATTATCCTGTGGATAGCAGTGCACTGAACGTATTGAAGGTTTGGTGCAGACAGTACAGCTAAGTGCTTACTGTTATCTACGGCTAATATGAAAGAAGGGGAATGACTTCTTAATTTGTTAATGTGTAGAAAAGCCCTGGCCAATAGGTAAGGAAATAAATCTTATTATGAAGTCAAAAGCTGTGAAAATGTTAGTACTTTCATATTTATTGATGATAACATTTTACTGTGGAACGATGAGCAAAAGCTGAATAATGTAGTAACTAAGCTTGTATTCAGAGGCAACAAGTGAAATCTTATGAGCGATATAAACAAAGACTAGATTCAGAGTCGCTGAGACAGGTACACCAGGCACCAGAGTCATGATGAGACTGAACAGATTTAAAATATTGTGTGTTGTTACAACTTAATTCTTTCTTGGTCACATCTTTTCAGTGCATCTTATTGCAGGTAATGCCGCATGACATTGTTAAGATGAGAGTTAATCACAGAAGCCCGGATGCATTAAGTGTAAGATGCATGTCAGGGAAAACAACAAAGGTACGAAGGAGAGGAGAGTGAACTAGGACAGGAACAAAGACGGCTTTAATTACCAACAGAAGGGTTAATTATATAATACTTGCAGCACCATGATAATGACACTGACCCACAGCTGTGAACAAGACAACACAACACCAACATAGCAAAATAGAGAGACTGGTGACGATTTACCTTTGATGTGCACGTAGAGCCACTGGAACATACAACTGGACCAGTGAATAGACTTTTGGCTATGAGTTCTGATACTGTATATATATATATATATATATATATATATATATATATATATATATATATATATATATATATATATATATATATATATAATATAGATAGATAGATAGACAGACAGACAGATAGATAGATAGACAGACAGACAGATAGATAGATAGATAGATAGATAGACAGATAGATAAACAGATAGATAAGCAAATAAAGCAATCCCTAAAGGTCCAATGAGAATGGGAACTTAACAACTTAAAAATAATACATACAGTGCTCCTTTATAAAAGCATGAAGAATGGGGGATTAACAGGACACTACTGACAGTAGTTAACAAAGAAACAAAACATAAATGAAGAATGAGATGGAATGTAGGTTAAGATGGGCGTAAAACATTTTGTCTGTACTGTATTATCCCAAGTTGGTTATCACGCTGATCCACCGGCAGAGTAAACGGATAAATTTGAGGCACCAGTTTTGATAAAGTAGGATATGGAGAATAATACCATAATGAGTTCTCATATTGTCTTTTGTCTCACACGCAGTCAATTTTCGATCCACTACCATCATTCATTGCAAGGCTACACCGTTTTCTTACGTTTTCAGCCCACAGCTGAGATATTCTTGAGAAGGACTCTGCCTCAACGGAATTCAGCGGAATCACTATACACTGCGAAGAAGTGAGATAATATACTGTACGTTGACCATGCTGAGAAGACTTTCGGAAGGTGTGTTTTTCTGTGTTTGAAAGTTAGTGACAAGATGTTTGATTCTGAGGTTTAGATTATCCTTGATGACGTGTTGGAAACAGTCAACACAGGACGTAAACACAGAATGAATAAACCTATAATTTACAGACTGTACAGTACATGAAATAGTCTGCTAGCCATTAAAAAAAAAATCATCACGGTATAATCACCCATTCAGGATCAAGCACAAAATTTTCCATCACCCTCGTAATTCACCGGGTCGGTCAGGATCACTTGATGGTCGTGTTGGTCAGCTTTTACCCTCCCGGAAGGGAGCTAAGAGCTCATATAGTCCGATCTAAGGGCAAGGCTGTGACCTTCACACACGCACACACCCGTCCTCTTGCTCAAGGGGGACAGTAACCACCCACTTCGTCAGTGAAACTTTTCGCAACCTGAGCGAGGCGCGAACTACCGTCCACCAGTTGGCAAGCGGGAACGTTACCACTGCACCAGCGAGCGGTGTGTGTGTGTGTGTGTGTGTGTGTGTGTGTGTGTGTGTGGTTGACATTGAAAAACAAAATCATGTCTGTTGATGATGTCAGACCACATTTACGCACACAAACTGTCATTTATATTGCAAGAAATAAATGCAAAACAAACAGAAGCAAGAAGCATGTTTTTCAAGGTGTCCGGACACATTACGTACAAAAATGGGGATCAGGGAAAAGCAGAGGGTTAAGAACCGCTGCAGACTCGGCCAGCTCTGATTTGAAATCTAATAAAGTCAGTTAACTCCAATAAATTTCTCATATATAAAAAAAAAAAAAAATCATACCATCCTGACCACAGCCACTTCTCAGAGCGACGAAAACACAGTCCCCCCTGTAACTTCACATTATAGCATTAATTCCCTCATTTATCCTCAGTGAAGTTACAGAAGTAGTGAACCAGTGTGACGGAAATGAAGTGGCAATGTTCAGAGTTGCCTGCCATTACTCTTGATTACCTGCTCTGCAAAAGCTACTTAGGTCCAGGAGCAGCAAGAGCAAGAGTGAAGGGTGTTAGCGAAGGAGTTGAGGAAACTGCCTAAGTTTGTTTAAGCAGACGTTGGTACGTTATCATTCCCCGTGTACTGTACATAAATCAGAGGCTGAGAGAGAGAGAGAGAAAGAGAGAACCCTAAAGCAACATGTCACAGGGGTCACCACACCTCTCTCTCTCTCTCTCTGTGCACGCACTGATATCCGGCTTAGTTAAGATTCTATTGACTCAATTAATCTTTTAAATGAATCCACCATCAGTTTTCTTCTTTCTTTTAAAGAGAAATTTGAGCCAGCCGTACTAGTCGCAATAGCAGCACTGAAACTTTTTTTTTTTTTTTTTAATGAAAATAAGCTGAGCGACTACATCAAATTTTTACCCGATGTTCATGTACTGATAAGGCATAATTATTCCGAATAAAGCGAATCACAACACTTACTGGAACTAATAATTAACCTACATGTACAGCGGTACTGAAATGTGCACAGTGCATGATATGTGCAATATAGTACCCAGTAGCTAAGAATGGTAAATGACTGAACAAGACTCGTCTCGAAACCTATGCTAATTCTCTCAGTTATGAAGTCCATGTGACTGGATTCGTGGATGAAACTGTTTTAACTGCAGTTTGTCTGTGTGAATTATACAGGGTGTGCAAATGTAGGTTGGCATTTACCATTTATTCCAACACAAAAGACACACTTTTAGTCTCGTAAGTGTTCAGAGTGTCCGGCCTCACCATGGACACATTCCTGGAGTCTGTCAGCCACACTTCGACACATAAGAGTTTTACTTTTACAAACATAATAAAACATAATAATGTCAACCTACTTTTGCACCACCCTGTATTGCTGGACTTAATGCTTTTGAGTTGCTCATTGCGTATGTTTGTGTTTAAAACTACTTTGCATTAAACTCATATGCTGCACAGATGATCATAATAGAGATTGTGGTAGTGAAGTCGGTGTCGATGGTGATGATGGTGATGGTAATGATAGTGGTGACTGTGGCAGTGGAGTCGATAATGGTATTAAAGTATGTCGGTAGTGATGGTTGTGGTAATAATAGTAGTGGTGGTTTTGTTAGTGGAGTCGATATTGGTGGTGATTATCTTGATACTGATAGTAATAATAATGATAACTGTAGCAGTAACAGACATCTGCAAGGTAAATGTCGTTCGATAAACTCACTGTCACTTAATTTGTTTCATAACCCTCTGCCACCATTTCTGAAGTCACTTCCTTTCCTTCATTTCCAGCTTGGTCTCACGTTCTTCTCAAGCTATGTGCTGGATTTCTAACCATTTTCATTTTTACTCTCCCTGAAATTCCTTGATGTTTTTCCACTGTATGTTTCATTTAGCAATATTATCAATAACAGAATTATTATCTAGGCTTTTTGCCTGTTTCTCCTGTGCCCAGCCTACCCTCACGTACTCTCTCATTGCAAATAATAATGATTTATTTCTATTTAACCACTCCTACCCTTTAACCTTTTGTTCTCACCCGCCTTCGTTTTACCACAAATTTCTCGGAGTTTTTGGCCCAAAGGTTCTTTAACAACCTCCATTCTCTTTCCAGGCATCTCAGTACTGCCTCTCCCATATTTGCTTCTCATCTTTATCTCATGATAACTGTACGTACAATACCTTTAAACAATCAGACATAAGGTTCAGAAAGTGGGAGACACCGAGCCGACTAAATGAAGGCAAAATGGAGTCCAACCAAAGCAAGATGAGGACACAAAGTATTTAAGGAACGATGGTGTGTCACCCCTTTACACACATCCTTCCTATTGGAGACTTTCCCCCTTGGGTGACCACTTCCATAATGTCAAATGGAGGACAATGTGCCTGGCAGCGTTTCACAAAACCCAACAATAAAACCATCACTTAAACATGATTTTGTTTAATGCCGCATCGTGTAAGATGTCGCCACAACTAAATAACCTCTGGGTGTGAAGGGAAAAGTGCCAAGTGCAGAGAAGGGACCAGTTTTATTCGATGTTTCGCCAAGCAGGAAGCCTGCTTGACGAAACGTTGAATAAAACGGGTCCCTTCTCTGCACTTGGTGTTTTTTCCAACATTCTGTCCAGGCCAGTGTTGAATATAATATCAGCCTCTGCGAGTATGACTTTACTCAGCAACCACCCCTCTTCGTATGACACATCACTTTATCTTACCTACTCTCTCATCTTCATCTCTCCATCTCGTTCTACGTCTCACTTGCCTTCTCCCAAGCACCTCCTTCTCAAACACTTTATTAATGTCTCTCACTCATGTGCAGTGATTTTGAGCGATTCAATTTCAGTTCATTGAATTCAAGCTGTAAAATAATCGATAGAACAGAAATTTTCTCACTTTATACGGAAAACTTTTCTTCCTTCAACTGAAACACACACACACACACACACACACACACACACACACACACACACACACACACACACACACACACACACACACACATACACACACACACTTTACAGATGTTCACTGGTGGTGGGTTGTTTCATCTTCATCTACGTACTAAATGAAGTTCTAGCTACTTTTTCTTTTACCTTTAGCGTTCTTTTCTGTGTCTTCCTCTCATCCTTTTTCTCTCACCCTTCCTGTCACATTTCATGGCTCTTCTTTCCACTTCTCGTGGCTCTACACTGAGTGACCAGCCTAATAGTTTCCTGTAACCAAGGACACCATTTACAACTCTGGGTGATAACCGTATAACCATATAATCGGGTGATGTGGAGCGTATTGTGGTTCCCCTGTTAACTGGATGGAGACTGGAGAGACGCAAATACGGCCTCCATCCAGGTCACTCTTCCCCGTTCCTCGCAGTGGTAAGGAGCTGTCTGCCGCAAAGGGACATCAATTCACTACACAGGACTATTCAGCACCTGCGGTTGCCTGTTGTTGCTGATGGATCTGATCAGCCAAACAGACCAGAATAATTCAGCAACAAACAACAGATGTTCTTTCAATGGAATTGAACTTTAATTCATGTCCAAATTTTAAATAGACTAAAATTAGTTGATCCTAAACTGGCTACACCGTACTGTAAATGGATGCCTGGCTGTAATGCTTTTGTTCTTTCTTTAATCAAACCAGTGAATACGTGTTTCTTTCACATGTGCGTCCACTAGTGATGTAAAAACTCATCTACTGTAGTGTGATGACTTATTTACTCAAGATCAGAAAGGGAGGACAATAGGCGTCCGAGAAGTGGTTGTCCCGAACGGAGGACAGGGAACTCAAAGCTAGGACTGTGCTGCCTAAAGCCGAACGTCTGGCCACCCTACTTGTCCCTCACACACCCTCCATCATCCGCCTAATACACCTTCCCTCACACAGCCTCCACCACACCTCTCTACATCACACAACCTCTTTCACTCAACTTCCGTCAAGCTCCCCCAGCCGTGTCCCCTGAGTCACTCACCCTCTTTCACACAGACTCCGTCCTCCTCACTTCTTACTTCTTATCAACGAACTACTTAGCTGTGCTGCTAAAAGTTATGTCCTTATTCACGCATATGCTGCGATTTCATCCTGCACATTTCACTTGTTTCTCATAGACTGTTTCACAACAATCGCTGCAATTATCAAGGGACGAGGCCTTGCCACCACTACTTCTTTGTCTCTTACTTCTGACTGAACAGAAGGAACTTTATTACATTTAATGCCACACGAGCTTAAGACCAGGCTCTGTCTTCTACAAGACTGTTCTCAAACTTTCGCAACACACAGCTAATCTTTTCATTAGATCTTGATGTTTCTTCTTGTTTTTTTTCTTGTGATATGAGACTTGCAAAGATCTCATTACCCCCCTTGGAACAACAGCTTGGAAATGGTTAGGCGCTGTATATCTTTAAACTTAACTGCCGAAGCTGTACAGAGAATTCCATCACTTTTGTCTGGATCATGTCTGTGGAAGTTCACCACATACAGCATCTCTGAACAGAATGGAGTCAAAAGCTTTCCGTCTATACTCCTCTCCTATCCTATCAAGTCTTTCATTTTGCTGCTGTGTTGCATCTCTGTTTTGTGTTGCTGTTACTCCAGTCACTGTTATCCTAAACTCTGTTTGCATTCCTTTGTCATTACGGGGGGCATACAACATCGGCCTGGCTACACACTCTCACCATTTTCTTGTCCGTCTCACTGATACAGAAGTCAGCCGGTACTCTTAGTGTTTTGTTTATGCGGCCGATCAACTCTGAAACTGTCTTTCCCATTCTGTTTTCCAGTCTCCTGTGACCTGTAATTTTTAAATGCACTGTGTCCAGAAATATCAAAATGAATATATCTTATTTTGAACTTGTATTTTTCTTGGTTCATTATAGTTTTGAAAGCACAAATTTTACAGACCAAGTCTTGGATTCTTTCCTTTTGTACACATGCATGACGTACCACGAAAACGCACTCACGCACACACGCATATGTGTACATGCCCCAAGTCATCGATTCTCTTCGTAGGAAATCTGTTTATTACAATTTTCGATATTGCCACCGATTATTCCCTTCATCATCATTTTGTGGTATGATCCCCACGTGTTAATATTTTGACCCAGCTTTAAACCTGTAAGCCGCAGCACATTATATATTCTTAATTTCCAGTTATTTAAATATATTTCTTTGTATTCGACGAGCCTATCTACAGTTTAAAGGTTCGCTTTATTACGAACTAGTTGCAGCAGATATTTCCTTTCTACAATCATTATTCTGATGTATGTTCATGGAGATTTCTCTCCTATGAATGGTGGTTTCTGATGTCTCCTTATAGCTTGGTGTACCTATATGAAGAAAGGAGTAAGTGGTGGCATTTCCTCACACAACTACTTCTTCAGTTCCTTCATAACAATAGATAGGTTGGCTACATTCCTCTTGTTTGTTGAAGTTTTGTGTCAATATACTGTGTGGAGGATGATTTCTCCTTCATTGTTTATAACTTTTTTGCTCGTTGTGTTTTTATATACTACCTTTCTCAGCTCACCCACACTTACCATCTCTCCTTCATTTCCCTCCTTTCTTCCACTTCGCAAACATTATTGCGTCCCTACTACTCCTTGTATGTCCCCAACACTCCTTCACTTCCTCCCTTTCTAAAATACCTGCTGTCACTTCCCCCCTTTCAACCTTTTTCCAGATATTTTTATAAAGAGAAAAAGAGATCAAAGACACAAGGGTGATATCAACCTGCCCCTCCCAACCGGTGAGAAAAAATATTGTTTGAGTTTGCTTCGTTTGACATGCCTGAGCACACAACGTTTGAAAGACTGGCCATAGATTTTTTTTTTTTTTTCAGAATTTCCCAGCAGAGGAAACTCTTGCACATAAAGATGAAAAAATATAAACGGCGTGAGCCAATTTTCACATACAATCTTGTTACGTTTCTATAGGATGGTAAAACTGTGTCCATATCTGCACCAATTCATACTATGTCTACTGCAGGTCTGCACCGCTTCATTGCAGATGGTTAAACACTGAAAAGCTTCCTACAACGGCATAGACGTGTTAAGGAGGGGTGTATAGGGAAGAGGTGGGGTGAATATCGGACAGTTGGTGTCGTATGTTTGTTTATGTGTGATAAGAGTCTGTAGTTTCTTCACCTAGCTTAAGAGGAGGACAAAGAATTTACATCCAGGGTCCTATTTCATTTCTAGGTACGAACACGTTGGGCAAAACAGATCCTGTCGGCCTGGTAATCGAACGCGGGACCTTTCGATTATGACGCGAATATTCTTCAGGTTACACCACTGCCATCCCCTAACTAGCTTGACCCCCACCGCGACGATTCCCTGAAGATCGTAACTTCCATAGCTCTCTGTCTCACATACTGCAGTACTTTATCATATGCTTGACTTACATCTTTTTCGAGTCAGTTGCTTATTATATGTTTCCATTCATCCACTCCGAACATATTCATTGGCTATATCCACTGTTCGAACTGTTGAATTTTCTTTACTTATGGCATAACAACGCCTCATAATCATAAGTTGATGAAAAAACTAACACATCAACACTCAGTCCATGTACTTACCATTATACTCTGCCTTCTGCAACTTATCAAGGCCTTAATATTAATGGTACTTTTAGTACTGCACAAATTTACTCTCCGTTTCCAGTAACAGTAGTTTTCCCTTTTCTGTTACATCTGAGAGGTAAATGTGTAATGAAAATGAAGAGCAGGTCGACTCAAGGAAAAAAATAGTCACAGGTCCAATGAAAACTGTTAATAAAATGAGTATGAAAATAACTGCATGAGGGTGAGATAGTGCCCAAAATAACGTATGGATGTGAGACTGGTTTGGCGCGCGCGCGCGCGCGCGCGTGCGTGCGTGCGTGCGTGTGTGTGTGTGTGTGTGTGTGTGTGTGTGTGTGTGTGTTCGTACCTAACCGTTCTTACCCAATTGTATCTTAACAGGAATGAGTCAAGCTCGTACTGTCCCGTGTATTCAGTCACTGTTATCATACATATCCTTAAATTTATTAATTATTTTGGCACACACTATTTCATTCGGTAGTGCATTCCACTGATCAATTGCCCTATTAGGAAAACTGAATTTCCTTTCGTCTTTATCACCTCTCTTTTTTATAGTTTGTGCAGTGCCCTCTTGCTGATTTTTCCCCATAGGTTATATACTCATTTATGTCTATTTTCTCTTTCCCTGTGACACATTTATAGAGCATAATCATGTCTCCTCTTTTCCTTCTTTCCTGTACTGGTGGTAGAATCAATTTTTCCAGTCATTCTTCGTAGCTTAGATCCCTTAAGCTTGGTACCCATCTTGTAGCAGTCCTTTAAACTTTTTCAGTCTTGTCCATGTGTTTCTTGAGGTGAGGATTCCAGACTACTGATGCATACTCCAGGGTTGTTCTGATGAATGATGTTATTACCTTTCTAAGTATGTCTTCATTTATGTATGTGAAAGCTACTGTATTCTCATATTAGCAAGCGGTGTATACATGTTCCGTACCTTCTCACTGATATGGTCATCTAGAGATAGTCAGTTACTGATAATCACTCCTAGGTCCTTCTCTCCTTCTGATATGTGTAGGGTTTTTCTTCCTAACTTATAATCCCAATCTGGTCTTTTTTCCACTTTTACCAAACTTAATTATATGACACTTGTCCACATTGAATTCCAGTTGCCATATATCGCTCCATTCATGAAGTTTATTTAATTCTTCTTGTAGCACTCTACAAGAGTCTGGGTTAGTAATTTTCCTTTGTATTTTTGCATCATCAGCAAACATACTTAGATAGCTTTCATATCCAGTGTTACTATAGAGATGTATATGTCATTTATATACACTAGACACATAACTGGTGCCAGCACTTGGCCCTGTGGAACTCCGTTCGTCACATCCCTCCATGATGAGTAATTTCCCCTTAGTAGTGTTCTCATTTTCCTTTTACTGAGAAAATTTTGCATCCAACAGTACAAGTTGCCTTCGATTCCTTCTTGGTCGTACAGTTTCCATAAAACTGTGTGTGTGTGTGTGTGTGTGTGTGTGACCTTTGCTGCAATAAATACTGTATGCTATTTTGCGCCGATACGCGTTTATGTCTCTTCAGATCATATTTCTTTCTCTACAGGGGTATTTTTATGCCACTAAAGCATTCAGAAATATAACTTTAAGTGCTCTGTGCAATTTACATCATACTAAATCACTGTATGTTATAAATGTACTGTGAAACCGTTTATATCCGCTATTTTGTTTCGCAAGGGAAGTGCATTGAATGAAACAATAAGTCAATACCTCGGGTCAATGGCTGTGAAGGAAAAGTGCATCGGGATAGGATGTAATTGTAGCGTTTTGCTGCAACCATTATACCTGTCCACGTGTGACGTAAACCGGCTGAGAGAGAGAGAGAGAGAGAGAGAGAGAGAGAGAAGTGGAAAGGGTAACTCAGCTGTGGAGTTACAGGTGATGTGATAATAGATCATTTTGATTGGCCTTGTCTTTGCTACACTCTGAGAGACTACCTTCTCAAACTAAGATGTCTCAATCTCGCAACGAGCGGCTGCAAACGTTTGTGTGAAATAAGGTATAACTAGGGCAAGAACAGTACATGCAGTTCTTGACGAGTGTTTGTATCTTATCCTTCTTTTCATTGATTTATGCCGCCTATATATGCATTGATTTAATCTGTATATGAGTTCTTCACAAAGTCATCATCTATTCCACCTCTTCTTACGCCCTCCCAGTCTCCTTGATCCCAACTTTTCCTTGTCGGTGTTATAATGCGTATATATATATATATATATATATATATATATATATATATATATATATATATATATATATATATATATATATATATATATATATATATTGTTACATAGCCTATGATTTCATCATCCATTGTGTAATTTTAACGCACAGTATGCTGCATGTTTGATCACGAGCGTGTTCTGCCTCAGTCCCCCTTTTACCGTTATAGTAGAGTAAGTCGACATCTCTGTTATACTTTGCGGGATTGTCATCTCTTTGTCCCCATGGCTTCATTTGCGCGTCCTCATTACAAGTTGTATCAGGCTCTGCTGGCCCCTATATAATGAGCTCAGTCTCTGCATCATTGCCACTTAGATCTGCTCCTCATTTTGTTCACATCTCTGTCCTCCCCTGTACAGATACTATTATTATTGTGAGTGCTCAAGAAATCTCCAACCATCTAGCAGCTGTGTGTAATTTGAGTATTACTGTTATTGCATTTTTTCTTGTACTGTATAGCATAAGTTTAATTTGTAGGCCTAGTGAAGTTTTTGTAATTAATGTTGGGTTTTATGTCAGTCATTTTTGATAATAGTTTGTATCTGTAATTATTTATCTGGCATTCACTGAGTATTATCTGGTATCTCATTTTATCAGGGCTGACTTAGATAAATTTACTCTTGCTAATTTCGTGTTAATAGAGGCTATTGCAGTTAACCATATATTTAACCTGTTTATTTGCCATTACATTATCCTTATGAGTCCTGAATGTTTTGTTGTTAATTTAAGCATTAAACTTTAACTTGTAATTTTACCTAACTCTTTTGTTTTGAACCTGGAACTTTACGGGACAGTAGTGACTCTTCGTATTCTCACTTAAAGTGTACATTATCTTTCTCTGTTCCGTAACATAAATTTGGCGACCTCATATCAGGATATTCAGGATATTATCATAAGGATATTGTTTGATATTTTGTGACTGTGATATATTCATGATGGCTACTATTTCTACACTTGATGAAGCCAAGGACTTTTTGTCAAATGTGCAAACAGTGTGTGATATAGAAAACAGAACAAAGAATGAACTTAAGATTGTTGCTCAACAATTGGGATTTGTTGTTCGCTCTCATCAGTCTAAAGATCAGATTGTTGCCATGATTAATGAAAGCTTGTTCAATGTAACTCCTCCAAATGAGCAAACGCAGATTGAATTAGCTAAGTTACAGCTAGCTCTGCAGGAGGCTCGTGCTAAAGAAGCTGAATTTCAGGCAAATGCTAAGCAGGCGGAATCTCAGGCTCGTATTGAAGAGGCACAGATACAGGCTCAGGCACAAGTTGAACTTGCCAGGATTCAGGCAGACCATGAGTATCGCATGAAACAAGGTGGAACTGGATCATCTTGCTCTGATGATTTTGATGTGGCTAAAAATGTTAAACTTGTCCCTCCTTTTAATGAATCTGATTTAACAAAGTATTTTCAGTTGTTTGAGAGGGTAGCTACAGGTTTTTAATTGGCCTAAGGAGTATTGGACAGTACTCCTTCAAACTGTTCTCACCGGTAAAGCTCAAGTAACTTATGCATCTTTGCCTCAGGATCAATGTGATAATTATGATGTAGTTAAGAGCTTGATTCTTAAGGCCTATGAGCTTGTTCCTGAAGCCTATAGAGTAAAATTTAGGACAACTTACAAGCAAGATAAGCAATCCCATGTTGAGTATGCAAAAATCAAAGAAGATTTGTTAGAGCAGTGGTTAAATTCTAAGAATGTGGATTCTGATTTTGGTAAATTTAAGCAGATGATTTTGCTGGAGGATTTCAAAAGGTGTATTAGTAAAGATGTAAGCCTATATCTTGATGAGAAAAGAATAGATAATTTGTCTGATGCTGCAGTTTTAGCTGATGAGTATGTTCTCACTCACAAGAGATATTCTAGAGAAAAAGGGAAAGCTGAGAGTAAGTACGTTGCCTCTACTCAGAGTACAGGTAACAGGAAAGAGAATAAGGATGATGTTTCTCAGGAAGTAAATACCAGCTTCACCTCTAGATTTCAGAAAAGTAAATGTACTTATTGTAGTAAGCTTGGTCATACTACGGAGAGATGTTTCAGGAGACAGCGTGATGTGAACAAAAAGGAGTCTTTAAATATTCAGTCAATTGGTCTCGTGTCCACTCTTGAGAGTTCCCAGAATTCTTTAACTGAGTTAACTGAACCTGCTTTGAGGGGTAACTTAAATTCTCATGATGGAGCTCCTCTTTTGAGCAGTAACGTGGGTGACACTCTCAAGAGTTCATGTGCTAATTTCCTGTCTGATGGTTTTGTCAGTCCTCTGGACAGTAATGACAGGAAATCAGTTCAAATATATCGTGATACAGGTGCTTGCCAATCCCTTATGCTGACCAGTGTTCTAGGCTCTAATTTTAATTCCTCTGATGAAACTGTAATCTTACAAGGTGTAGGGAATAATTACTTCTCTGTTCCTCTGTGCAGAGTGAATTTAGAGTCTGGTTTTGTTAATGGTTCTGTTATGGTTGGGTTGGTTGAGACACTCCCAATGTCAGGTGTAACTTTCTTACTTGGAAATGATATTGGTGGAAGTCAAGTGTGTCCAGCTCCTCAGTTGTCTAGTGAGCCAGTGGCTGCGTCCCAGGATTGTGATGTCCCTGATGTGTTCCCTGCATGTGCTGTCACTAGGGCTAAATCTAAAGTTACTGGTGATTTAGAGGATAATGATGATGATGATGTTATCCTAGCTGACACTTTTCTTGCTAATTTGGACCACTCACCAGATGAGGCAGTACCCCGTAGTGTTGATAATTTGTCTCGTCAAGAGTTGGTTGAGTTGCAGGTTGCTGACCCTGAGTTGAAAGGTCTAGCTAACTCTGCTTGCAGTGAGGAAGAGTCAGCTGGTGCTTCTACTTGTTATTATGTAAAGTCAGGAGTACTTATGAGGAAGTGGAGACCCCCAACAGCATCAGCCGACTGTGAATGGGAGGTTGTACATCAAGTTGTCATCCCTTGTGTTTGTAGGCAGGATATCATTAGAGTGGCTCATGATTCCAGTTTGGCAGGACACCTTGGAGTGAGGAAGACTGTGGCACGCATTTTGAAACACTTCTACTGGCCAGGTATCTTCAGGGATGTTTCCTGGTATTGTAAGTCTTGTCACACCTGTCAAGTTGTGGGGAAGTGTAATCAGACCGAAAAGGTTGCACCTCTAGTTCCCATTCCTCCTTTTGAGGCGCCTTCCACCCGTGTGTTGGTGGATATTGTGGGCCCTCTTCCTAAGACTTCTTCAGGATTTTCTTATGTGTTGACCATGATTGATATTGCTACTCGTTATCCTGAAGCCATTCCACTTAGAAACATCTCAGCAAAGAACGTGGTTAAGGAAATGCTGGGGTTCTTCACAAAGTTTGGTCTGCCCAAGGAGGTACAGTCAGACCGGGGAAGTAATTTCATGTCAAACGTTTTCAAACAGTCTCTGAAAGAGTTGGGCATCTCCCAGATCACGTCTTCAGCTTACCATCCCCAGACCCAAGGAGCGTTGGAGAGATATCATCAAACACTCGAATCGATGCTCAAGAAATACTGTTTGGAACATCAGAAAGACTGGGATAAAGGTCTTCCATTCGTTGTGTTTGCTGCAAGAGAATCTCCAAATGAATCACTGGGCTTCTCACCTTTTGAACTACTGTTTGGCCATGAAGTAAGAGGACCCCTTAAGCTACTCAAGGAATGCTGGCTGTCGGAGGAAGATGACGTCAACCTGCTGGAGTATGTGATGAAGTTCAAAGAACGGCTGTCCACTGCTTTACAGCTAGCGAGAGAGAATTTAGGAGCTGCTCAGGAGAAGATGAAGACTTGGTATGATAAGAAGTCCAGGTTACGCCACTTTCAGCCAGGAGATCAGGTTTTGATTCTGCTACCAGTTCATGGGCAACCTCTTCAAGCCAAGTTTAGTGGCCCTTATTTCGTGGAGAAGAAATTCAGTGATGTCAACTATGTCATCGCCACACCAGATCGTAGAAAGAGCAAGCAACTATGTCACATCAACATGCTAAAGTTATATCACAGGCGGGACGAA
This sequence comes from Coenobita brevimanus, assembly GCF_032717465.1. NCBI lineage: Eukaryota > Metazoa > Arthropoda > Malacostraca > Decapoda > Coenobitidae > Coenobita > Coenobita brevimanus. The sequence goes on along the minus strand of NC_136959.1, from coordinate 25,350,949 downwards.
AATAATCCAGTCTGCACTGTAGCTGTTCCACCCGAGTCTGCAAGTGAAGCTCTCCCATGCAGTATGAGCCTGAGTGATAGTTTGGGGAAGAATCCTGATATCATGAATGATCTCCAGACTAAGCTTTCTCATCTACCACCCAAGGAAAGGCAGGAGTTTTCGGCATTACTGCAGGAGTACCCGCAAGTGTTCTGTGCCACTCCAGGAAGAACCACTGTGTTGATGCATGATGTCGATGTTGGAGACGCAAAGCCAATTAAATTGCCTCCTTACCGTGTGAACCCAGTGAAAGTTCCTCTCATCCAGAAGGAGCTTGGCAACCTGTTGGACCACAAGATGATTGAGCCCTGTCGGAGAGAGTGGAGTTCTCCTGTCACTCTGGTCCCTAAGCCAGGTGGGTCACAGCGGCTTTGCATTGACTACAGACGTGTTAATCAGATAACTAAAACAGACACTTACCCTCTCCCTCGTGTGGAAGATTGCATAGACAAGATCGGAAAGGCTAGGTACATAAGTAAGTTTGATTTGTTAAAGGGATACTGGCAAGTACCTATGACTGAACGTGCTAGGGAGATCTCATGTTTTGTGAAATTAGGAGGGACTTTTGCATGTTCTGTAATGCCATGTACAGATTGTTTTAGAGTAATAAGAAATTTCCTTTGTAAATTTCTTTTTTCTTTGTGGGGAGGTGTTACATAGCCTATGATTTCATCATCCATTGTGTAATTTTAACGCACAGTATGCTGCATGTTTGATCACGAGCGTGTTCTGCCTCAGTCCCCCCCTTCTACCGTTATAGTAGAGTAAGTCGACATCTCTGTTATACTTTGCGGGATTGTCATCTCTTTGTCCCCATGGCTTCATTTGCGCGTCCTCATTACAAGTTGTATCAGGCTCTGCTGGCCCCTATATAATGAGCTCAGTCTCTGCATCATTGCCACTTAGATCTGCTCCTCATTTTGTTCACATCTCTGTCCCTCCCCTGTACAGATATTATTATTATTGTGAGTGCTCAAGAAATCTCCAACCATCTAGCAGCTGTGTGTAATTTGAGTATTACTGTTATTGCATTTTTTCTTGTACTGTATAGCATAAGTTTAATTTGTAGGCCTAGTGAAGTTTTTGTAATTAATGTTGGGTTTTATGTCAGTCATTTTTGATAATAGTTTGTATCTGTAATTATTTATCTGGCATTCACTGAGTATTATCTGGTATCTCATTTTATCAGGGCTGACTTAGATAAATTTACTCTTGCTAATTTCGTGTTAATAGAGGCTATTGCAGTTAACCATATATTTAACCTGTTTATTTGCCATTACATTATCCTTATGAGTCCTGAATGTTTTGTTGTTAATTTAAGCATTAAACTTTAACTTGTAATTTTACCTAACTCTTTTGTTTTGAACCTGGAACTTTACGGGACAGTAGTGACTCTTCGTATTCTCACTTAAAGTGTACATTATCTTTCTCTGTTCCGTAACAATATATATATATATATATATATATATATATATATATATATATATATATATATATATATATATATATATATATATATAATCCTGGCCTACATTTCTGTTGTCCTGCTTCATTCCTTTCCTGTTACCTTAGTGCCTTCAGCTATTTCACGTGTTTGGAACTGTCACCATGAACTGCATTCTTGTTTTTTTTTTTTTTTTACTCGTATGTATCTGAATTTCTTCCATACAGCCTCCACCTCTGACGCTCGTTCAAGCGCCTCAGAGACTATATATATATATATATATATATATCTATATATATATATATATATATATATATATATATATATATATATATATACTCGAGTTTGGGAAGGCAACGGACATGATTGTGCAACACATATTTTAGGAAAAGAGAGAGTAGGTTAATTACGTGAGTCTGGGGGAAATAGCAATCAGATAGATTATTTTCTGGTTAGGGGGGCTGATAGGAGGTTATTGAGGGATGTTAAAGTTATAGGAAGTGAGGAGTGTGTGGTGTGCAGCAACACAAACTATTGATTTGTGATATGTTGCTTAAAGAACGAGTTATGAAAAAGAGGACTTATGCACCTGGGATGAAAATATGGAAGCTGAAAAACCAAGTAGTAAGGGATTCCTTCTATTGCGAGATGAGGAGAGTAATGCCTGAACAGGGAGCTGTAGACAGAGGCGTTAATGAACAGTACAGAGCCCTCAAGAAAAATCTCTTGAGAGTTACTGATGTAACATGCGGTTGAACAAGAGGACCACCAAGACATAAAGTAACTTGATGGTGGGATGAGAGTGTAGAAGCTGCAGTTAAGGAGAAAAGAAGGTTTTTCCGGGAATGGAAGAAGGGTGGTAGCAAGGAGGAATACTTGGCTGCCAAGCGTAGGGCTAGAAGAGAGGTATACAGGGCGAGGTCTGAGTCACAGAGACTTTTACTTGATAACCTAAATCATGGGGAAAGGAATAATATGATATTTAAGGTGGCAAATCAGATGAAGAGGGATAATCGGGATATTATAGGTGAGCAGTGTGTGAAGAATGATGAAGGAAGGGTAGTGGTGAACAGTGAGGATATTAAAGATGCATGGAGAGAGCATTATAACTGGTTGTTGGATGAGGAGTTTTACTGGGACAGAGAAGGTTTGGAGCCAGCTGATCCAGTGTTGGCCCTTGGCCTTTGATTGATGCTGCTACTGTGAATGAGGCAATAGGCAGGATAAAGGTGGGGAAGGCAGCAGGTGTGTCTGGGTTGACTGCCGAAATGTTGAAGGCCCCAGGAGATATAGGGGTGAGGTTAGTCACTGACCTGATAAATATGATTATTTATGAGTGTGTTGTCCCAGATGATTTTGTGAAGAGTGTAATTGTAAATGTGTATAAAGGGAAGGGTGATGCCCTGGAAAGAGGAAATTATAAAGGTATAAAGCTTTTAGATCAGATAATGAAGGTAATGGAGAGAGTTTTAGAAGGTATTATTAGAGAAAGGGTGAATATTGATGAGATGCAGTTTGGGTTTATGCCAGGTAGGGGTACCATTGATGCCATATTCATTGTTCGACAGCTTCAGGAAAAATATATTGGTAAGAGAAGGGATCTGTATTTTGTTTTTGTTGATTTGGAAAAGGCCTGTGACAGAGTCCCTAGACAAGGTGGTGAAGTGGGCAATGAGAAAGCTTGGGTTGGAGGAGTGGCTGGTTAGGGTGGTTATGGCTATGTATGTGGGTGCTCGCACCTAGGTAAGAATGAATGGAGATTTGAGTGATGAGTTTTCCGTGAATGTTGGTGTGCATCAGGGGTCAGTTTTGAGTCCCGTGTTGTTTATCATGGTACTTGAAGCCCTCTCACGCGACTTTAGAGATGGACTCCCCTGGGAGATGTTGTATGCTGATGATTTGGTGTTGATTGCAGAGAACGAAAGGGAGGCGGAGGAAAGGTTTAGGAAGTGGAGAGATGGTATGGGGTACAAGGGCTTAAGGGTAAATGCAGATAAAACAAAGGTGATGATATCTAGAGTTGGAGGCAGTACTGTCAAAGACGAGGGAGAGTGGCCATGTGCAGTTTGCCACAAGTGTGTGGGAAGTAATTCTATCTTGTGCGGTGTTTGTGATAAGCGGGTGCACAAGAGATGTAGTGGTATCAGAGGTAGAGTGCGAGGTAATGCTGATTTTATGTGTACGACGTGTCGGGGAGAGGAGGTGGAGATTGTCAGGCGTGAAAGGATTGAACTTGCTGGTGAATCTCTTGAGTGTGTGGAAGAGTTTTGTTATTTGGGAGACATGTTGTGTGCTGGAGGTGGGGCTGGAGCTAGCTCTGTGGCTAGGGTGAGAGGTAATGCTGATTTTATGTGTACGGCGTGTCGGGGAGAGGAGGTGGAGATTGTCAGGCGTGAAAGGATTGAACTTGCTGGTGAATCTCTTGAGTGTGTGGAAGAGTTTTGTTATTTGGGAGACATGTTGTGTGCTGGAGGTGGGGCTGGAGCTAGCTCTGTGGCTAGGGTGAGAAGTGGTTGAAAGAAGTTCAGGGAGCTCTTGCCTCTTCTGACATTGAGAGGGCTCTCCCTACGTGCTAAGGGGTCTTTGTATGCAGCATGTGTTAGGAGTGTAATGCTGCATGGTAGTGAGACCTGGGCAATAAAAGGAGGAGGATATTCATTGGCTCAGACGTACAGACATGACAATGATTAGGTGGATGTGCAGTGCGGCCCTGCGTGCAAGGTCTGGGGGGCCTGGGTTTACGATGGAAGAGTTGAGAGGTAGGATGGGATTGGAGTGTATTGGTGTTGTGATGAGGAGAGGTAGATTGAGATGGTTTGGACATGTGGAGAGGATGAGGGATAATAATTGGGTGAGGAAGGTGAGAAGTGTTAATATTGGGGGTGAGGTTAAAAGGGGTAGACCGAGAAAGACATGGGACGAGGTCATTAAGTGTGACCTCAGAGTTAAGGGACTGAACAGGGAGGCTGCAATGGATCATGCAGTGTGGAAAGCCGCCTTTAGGTGACAAAGGCCGACGCATGCAAGCTTGTTGGAGCCTTTAAAAACGAAACGAAACGATATATATATATATATATATATATATATATATATATATATATATATATATATATATATATATATATATACATACAGAAAGTAGTCTGCAGAATGGAAGCACTTAAATAACCGGAAACCCTCAGCCTCTACACATTATTAATATTCTGAAATTCCAAATACTCGAAAAGTCTGGCACAAATGGGTTAACTGTGCACTGACACTGAATGACAGAAATGAGTCAGTATTTAACAGCAATAAAATAACTACGGTCAGGCGAGGTTTGTTGTGCCTGGCACCACTTGTTTTGTAATGTCTTGTAATTCATATGTGATTGTTCATATGACTCGTCAGCTCTGATACTATGAATATGTGTGGAATCGTAAGCATAATATATTGTGAGGAATCGTAAGCATACTGTAATATTATATTTTGTGGAATCGTTAGCAAAATATATTGTGTGGAATTATCATGCTTTAGAAGATTTACTCGTGCCATAAAGATGTGAAAGTTTCTTGTGTTAAAGTACCTTTACGACAATAAATATTTTAACCGATCAATCAATTGAAATGCCCTCACAAGTAATAATATAGTTTTGGGATGGTTCGGCCATCAGAGGAGGGGGATAATCCCCCTGATGGAGAAAAGATATGTATCAATTTGTACAAATGTATAATGCATGCATTGATTGATTCAAATATTTATTGTTGTAAAGGTACACAGAGTACATAAACAACAAAACAAGGTGATGGGTCTTGTGACACACCTTGTTCAGTAAATACAGTCATATATAGTCACTGGTTATAAGTTCTTGGGTGTAGCTACAACATGCCCTATAGCAAATAGAGGATATAATATATGTTACAATTGTAAAGGAATTTATAAGATATATTACATACAGGAGAGAGAAGTAGCTCCAAGTCAGTAAAGACGCATTGCCTTATCAGTGGGTCGTATGGGGTCGATGAGTGATGGTCAAAACACCCACCAAGACGACACCTCTCTCTCTCTCTCTCTCTCTCTCTCTCTCTCTCTCTCTCTCTCTCTCTCTCTCTCTCTCTCTCTCTCTCTCTCAACTTCACTACTTTTAGTTATTTATTTATTTATTTAATACATGTCCTTCATTGGTACACACTAGTGTCTTCTATTACACTGGCTTGAGTAGTATCTTTGTTAGAGGCTATGACTTGGGTGTGTAAGATGCAGGCTATGATGTAAATATACAGGTGAAACATGCACCGTATTGGGCAACGTAATGAGTGTCCGATAAATATAATATGTAATGAAGAATAGCAACCAATTGTATGTGTAACCATACATGTATTGAATGTAATGCTTTCTTGAACTTTGATACAAATTCAAGATAATCATGGAGAGTGGCAGGTAGCAGCTTTTCATTGATTAACCACGAGATTTGATCAGTCAGCGTAAGAAGTTTCTATACTTCGCAGTAAGAGGACATTCCATTATATAGTGATGAAGTGTGTGTGCTGCTGGTGCCCCACAAACTGCACAAGGTAACGAGTCATCTCTGATGAATTTCCAATAATATTTATAGCCAAGTCTCAGTCTTATGACAGCTTCATAAAGTCCACTTCTTTGGCCTTATGTTACCTGAGTATTGTGAGACACGGTCACGTAGTGAAGACAGCTAGTACTGCCATTTGCAATGCTAGCATTAATAGTCCTTAGCTGATACAAGTGGTTCTCTGTACAGTACCACATCAGGTGATTTTGACATCAAGAGGGCTGAGGGATAAAGAAGGAAGTATACAGCAACACATGGTAAAAAAATAATCTGTATGATCTTCATTTGTCCTTCCATATACAGTATTCAGTTCCTCAACTGACATGCATCTACCTGAAATGCACATCTGTCCTGCTGATATTTTCTTTTCATATTTGAATATAGCACCTGCTGATTGTTACTGATGGCTTATTCAGGATCACATGGAATTATCTGTGCTTCGATAAGTTGCATAAATATGGTAGAGGTTGGATACGGGGCATTTATATCATAACAAAATAAATTTTGCTGAAACGGCTTTGGGTAGTTTTGCTGTAAACACATTAGTGTATTGCTAAGATAAATAAGAATAAGTTAACCAAAATTTGGTATTCCAGTGTGTTTCGTACGCAAAATCCAGTTTAGCTGATCGAACAAAACATTCAAGCAAATTTGTTTTTGACAGTATGCCATACTGTCTACTTGTACAAAATGGTTTGTAAATGTTAGAAAATCTTGTTCAGCAAAACCCATTTGTTTGATGAAAAAATCTGTGTGTGCACGTTTGTGTGTGTGTGTGTGTGTGTGTGTGTGTGTGTGTGTGTGTGTGTGTGTGTGTGTGTGTGTGTGTGTGTGTGTGACCGGCTAAAGCTCCCACGCAATCCTCAGGTAGTCCATCCTCTCAGCCAGGAGGATGCATGTGTGATCCCCTAGACTTGCAGCGTGTGAGGTAAAAGTGTTATGGCTCACACCCACATACGAGTTCTTGACGCCTCCGCACAGTGGAGGTAGTGGAAGCAAGGATATTGCCAGGATTCGTTGTGTGTGTGTGTGTGTGTGTGTGTGTGTGTGTGTGTGATTTTCAGGTATCAATCGCTTTGCAGATAATGGGGGCTTCCAACTACGAGTGTTTCTAGATACAGTACTGAAGGTTTCCAGAAATCTGATTAAGAGTGACAAATATGCAAAAGCCATTACGGATGTAAGCTAATCAAGCATGGTTAAAGCATGGAAAGCAGATTACAGAAGCCACCACTTCCTACAGCAACCACCGGAGTTGGAATGAGTGGCGTGCGTCTCTGTGCAGGCACCGGACTATGCTAATACAGCGTCCTTATGCTGGCTGCATCACATGTCAATTGGGTACAGCTGACAACAGTTGTCTTGGATCAGAGTAATGGAAGAAATGCTTTTGTGGGCAATGAGCATGAAGAAGAACCACCCTCAATGGACAAAAGTGAATTATTCCCATCTTCCTCCATTCATGAGTGTTATACAACACGTACATAATTAAAACTTCATAGCTCAGTTTAAAAGCACGATTTTAAAAACAAGTAAGAAGAATTCAGTCTTTCTTTCATTTTACTCGCATGTTGTAATTAATTAATCAAGTCACTACTCATACTTTCAACCTGTGATGGGCTGTGATCACTGAGGGTCCCTGTTAGCTACGTGACCACCACCGGGATTTTTTTTATGTACCAGGGGTTACTGCTTCAGGAGGTAGTTAATGAACGTCTATGCCCTGAGTCGGACTCATAAATAAGAAAAAAAAAGGCTAGTATTTTCTAGGCATTTGAACACACGAATTGAATCATTTGTGACATGCGCTCGTTCCTTGAAATTCTGGTTCCTCTTCGTCTCCAAAAACTCTTCAGACTCTTTAGATTTCATGATTATATTCCACAGCCTCACCTTTTTCCCAGGCAGTTCTCTCTAACTCTTACCGTTTAATCTTTGCTAATCACGTTTCAGTTTTCCTCATTAAATTCCTCAGACTATTTTGCTCTACCCATTAGACGCATCAGTCCTTGTTAAACTCTTCAGACTCTTAGTTCTTCACATCAGATGCTTCACACTCTTGGACTTTCCTGATACTTTACTTCATCTCAGTACACTCTTCAGACTCCGGGAAAACCGTGGCTTGTGCGGACGAGAACAGGCGGATGAGAGTGAGATCATGATATGTATAATAATGGTAATGTTTGGCGGGAATCATTTTCTTGTCAAAGACTCTCTCTCTCTCTCTCTCTCTCTCTCTCTCTCTCTCTCTCTCTCTCTCCCCACTTAATATTCCTGTAGTTTTTTGTGTTTTTTTATTGGCTCTTGTGGCTGTAGATTCTCTCGTCTGTGTCCTACTGTTTTCATTCATCCCTATTTTACATCCTAACTAAATTCTATCGCTTGTATAGAGCTGGCTGTACTTCCCGGCTACACTGAGGCCAACGAGGGAGGCAGCTATAGGGGTAATGGGGAGGAGGGCGAGATCTACAGTAAGTGACGCTGGAGAGAGAGAGAGAGAGAGAGAGAGAGAGAGAGAGAGAGAGAGAGAGAGAGAGAGAGAGAGAGAGAAACCAGGTATTCCTTGCAGATGGTACAACAATTGCCACAGACTCGTTGGTAAACTTCGGAAGATAGCCTAGCATTTGCGTTTGAAAGAGTTTGCAGGGAATTGAAGGCGAACGTGAGAAGTAAATTTGTATGATGCAGCAGAGGACGGAGTTAAAAGATAATTATATGAGTGACATTAAATGGGGAAGATTTGGAGGAAGTGAAGTGTGTGTGTGTGTGTGTGTGTGTGTGTGTGTGTTTTAATGGTGGTAGCAACATATGAATCACAGGGACCTGAATAACTCATAGGCTAAGGGAGGGGGCAAACGTATTATGGGCGCTGTGAAGTGTGTGGAGGGAAAAACAACGTACATTCAGGCAAAGATGGGCACTTATGAATGTACATGGCGCCGACAATGCTTTGTTTATGCAATTCGTTGGCCTAGAATGATAGGGAATAAACAGAAGTGGAAATGGAGTGTCTAAGACCTATATGTAAGTTAAGATGATTTCCAAACGATGGAGTCGAGAGCCATGGGTGACTGAGCCAGAAAGACAGTTTTTCGTCTGTTCGTTCGCGTTCAACATGACTAAGGTGTAAGATGAATCCTGTCTTGTTTTCTTAGTGGTTGACACGCACAAGTCCAGTGACACCTGATGAGTAAGCGGATTAAGGCTGTCCAAGGACTGAGCCTATAAGGATGTACATCCAAGGAATGGTTGGAGTTTACTGATAACAGTTTCACTCAAGGGCGATCAAGGCTGGTTACCCATGCCTTAGTTGTCAGGACTGAGGAGCTTAACCCCTGGCACGTACACTCCTGATGGTGCAAAAAGTGGAGTGGATCAAGGCTGGATGGATGAATTTTTTTCTTTGTATGCAGATAGATAATCGACTGCACAACTCTGAGTGGTAACCATCAACTGCTTTGTTCATTTTTTACAGAGAGTTTTTTTCTTAATTTTCATTTCACATTTTCCTTCGCTGAGCCTCATATAACACCGATAGTAATCAGTCACTTAATAATGACCTTTATCAAATACTGGCTACGATGATCACTGTGTATTTAGCTGTTTCTCTTCTTCTTCGTCAGCTTTATTTACCCATCTTTATATGGGGTCGCTGTTCTTGATGAGCCTCTTCCACCTGCCTCTATCGCCTGCCATGTTGGTATCCAGACCCTTCTTTCTCATATCCGCCACTATGCAATCTTTCCACCTTATCTTGGGTCTTCCTCTCCTCCTCCTTCCCTGAACTTCCATATCCAGTGCTCTCCTCTCGTCACTTTGTCCATCGCTCTTCATGACATGGCCGTAACGTCTAAGTCTTGCCTCTTGTGTCTTTTTCGAAACCTCCACCACCTTCACTGTTCCTCTGATCCTTGCATTGCTGATTCTGTCCTCCCTTGTCACTCCACACATCCATCGCAACATCCTCATTCCCGCTGCTTCCATCCTCCTCTCGTTTCCTTTTTCACAGGTAGTGCCTCCGCCCCGTACGTCATTGCTGGTCTTACCATAGTTTTGTACACCTTCCCCTTTAATTTCGCTGGCATTCTCCTGTCGCACAATACTCCTGATACGTCTCTCCAACTTCTCCATCCTGCTTGGATTCTTCCCATTATTTCCTTATCTTCACTACCGTCTGCTGATAGGGTGGATCCCAGGTATTTAAATGCATCCACCCTCTTCAGCTCCACACCTTCCAGCCTAATACTTTCACGTCTATCGTGCACCTGCTCTGTACACATCATACATTCTGTCTTTGTTCTACTTATTTTCATTCCTCTACTCTCCAGTGCTAATCTTCACTCATCCAGCCTGCACTCTATCTCTTCTTTTGACTCACTCACCAAAACCTTATCATCAGCATACATCATGTCCCACGGTGTCCCCAGTCTTACATCCTCTGTCAACATGTCGAATAGGATGTTGAAAAGGAAGAGGCTCAGCGCAGAGCCCTGATGCAGCCCCACCTCCACTCCAAATCTGTCCGTCATGCCTGGTTCACTCCTCACTCGCGTCTTAACATTACTGTACATTTCCCTTGCAAGTCTTACATATTTTTCCGGTACTTTTTTCTCTCTCAAACATCTCCACAACTCATGTTGCGGTATTCTATCATAGGCCTTCTCTAGATCTATAAATACCATATGTAGTTCTTTCTGTAGTTCTCTATACTTTTCTGCCATTTGTCTCAGTATGAATATTGGGTTCGTTGTTCCTCTTCCCGGCATAAAACCAAACTGACCTTTGGCCACCTCCACCTCCAGCCTTAGTCTCTCATCCAGTATCCTTTCCCAAACCTTCATTATTTGTGATACCCGGTGGCGGTTTAATTCCACGATAATTCCCATTAGCGCCGAAGTGGTGACATGTAGAGGTGTATGGTATGTAGGAGGACTGCTGGGCCTTGATAGCAGGCTGTGAAGCCTATGCCCAGAGTCGGACACACACACACAAAAAAAAAAAAAAAAAAAAAAAAACTCTTGTACATCTCCTTTCTCCTTGAAGATGGCTACCAACACACTCTCCCTCCACTCATCTGGTATCTCTTCCTGCTTCTCTATCTTGCACATTAAATTCCACAACAAATCCACTCCCGCTTCTCCCAGGGACCTCCACGCCTCCACCAGGATCTCATCTGGTCCAGTTGTCTTGTTGTTTTTCATTCTTTTAAGCGCTCTCACCACTTCTGCTCTCTCTACACATCTCGTAAGACCTAGGTATGGTATTCCATCATCCTGATGATCCCGTGGGTTCTCCTCATTTAGTAGGCCCTCAAAGTACTTCTTCCAAAACTCTTGTACCTTCATCTCATCGATTAGCATCACACCATTTACATCCTTCATTTGCTTCACATGATTTACATCCTTTGTAGACTTGTTCCTAATCCTTGTTATCCTGTATATTCTCTCCTTCAGGTGTTTCCAGCTCCTCAAACATATCACGACAAGCCTTAGCTTTAGCCACTGCCACTGCTCTCCGTGCTAACTTCTTTACACTTCTATACACCATCTTATCCTCCCACGGTCTGCTTTGCTCCCACTGCTTCTTTGTTTCCTTTTTAGTGCATTCTTAACGTCTTCTCTCCACCACCATTCTTCTCTAGTTGTACGTCGCTTTCCCGATGTTTATCCAAGTACTTCTCTGGGCACTCCTCTCACGGTCTCCGCATTCTCCTTCCACCAGTCTTGAACTCCCTCTATATTTACGTTCACCCTATCTAGTACCTTAGTCTTGAACTCTTGTCTCTTCGCTTCCTCCTTCAGTGCCGTCCATCGAATCCTCTTCTCATACCTCTTCCTTCTTTTTCTTGGTCTTTTTAGCTACACATCCATCACTAGCAGCCGGTGTTGTGGTGCTACGTGATCACCTGGTATAACTTTACAGTCTTTTATCTCTACCAGATTTGATCTTCTGTACATAAGGTAGTCTATCTGGGTAGAATTTCCTCCACTGTTATACGTGATGATATGCTCTTCCCTCTTGCAGAAGAAAGTAGTAGCAATTGCCAGGTCAAAGAAAATGGCCAGATCCAGTATCCGTTCACCCTCTGCATTTACATTTCCAAGCCCATGGCCTCCATGTATCCTCTCAGTTCCTTCATTATCTGCTCCAACATGTCCATTCAGATCCGCGCCCAGCACCACTCTCTCCTCCACAGCAATTCTCTCCATCTCACTTTCTAGCTTTCTCCAGAACTCTTCCTTTTCTTCATCTGTTGATCCTGTCTGTGGTGCATATGCATTAACCACATTTATTATACATGCCTCATATATTAACCTTACTGTTATCAACCGATCTCCTCCTCTCGCCACTTCAGTCACATATTCTTTCATTTTCTGCATCACCACTATTCCAACTCCATTCCTTCCCTCTGCAGTTGCACTACTATAATCAAGTTTGTATCCATCTCCTAATTCCTTCACCTTGTTACCCTTCCACCTGGTCTCCTGCACACACAGTATACTCACCCTCCTCATCTTCCTCAGCTCCACCACCTCTTTTGCTCGACCTGTCAAAGTCCCAACATTCAGTGTTGCCACCCTCACGGCGACAGGAGCTCGCTTCTTTAGCCGCGCTCGCTCATGGCGCGGTAGCCTTTGCACATTCCCAGAGGTCGGGCGATGCCCCTGTGCGTCGCTTATAACGGGGTACGCCCTGACATGATCCACTATTCCTCGGTTGTGGCTCATCATGGTTTTGGCTTTTATTTTACTGGCCCACAGCCCCTTCTGATGCCAACCCTCCCCATTTATCCGGGCTTGGGACTGGCATAGAGTTGTGCTGGCTTGCACCCCCTATGGCTGGGTTTGTGTATTTAGCTGTTTGTCATTAGGAAATACTGAACCCTTTTGACCAGTCACTGAAGATAATTATCGTTATGAGGAATACTGGCTTATTACAACATCAGAGGTCTTTGCTAGCATGTCATATATCATCAAGCACTCATTAGTCTGTTAACAGTATTATGAGAAGAGTTAGTGCGATTTTTCCTGGCTCACTGGACTCCACACTGGATGGACAGATATGTCTGTGTCCTTTATAACATTTACTAGCAAGGGTACCCGGCATTGCCGGCCAAAAAGGCGAACACACTAATCTTTCTTTCTACTACAAAAAGACCATGGACCTCTTTTGCCTCTGAAGAGGGATTTTAAGAGATCCAAGAACTTTCTATTTCAGCTTTGGCAGACTAACGCACAGTATTAATTTGTGCACACTTGTTTACTATTACCGGTGACCTCAAATGGCCTCGGAGGTCAACCTCACATGGCCTATGTCCGAACTGGAGGTCATGTGAGTCTTCATGACAAATATTGGGTTGCAGGGGTAGCCTACCCTGCGTTGCCCGGGCCAAAAAGGCGAACACTCTACCGATGACCTCAAATTACCAAGATCTGAAATTTGACCTGCCTAAAACCATCCCTGGGTCACCCTGATTCAAAATATATATGGGTCTGGGGGTGTTTGGACCTTGGTTTGGGCGTGATTGAAGGACAAACAAACAAACAAACAATGCAGATTTTTATTATTTGTATACTGTAGATTAGTCACTAGCCGGGGCACCCTGCATTGCCCGGGTAAAAATCTATGATCGTGCATACCACAATGCCTCGGACCCAGGGCGGCCACTACCTCTGTGCGAGAGGGCCCTTGGGACCCGATACACACTGAACTTATGATTGTCACTAGGCCCTTTCTCCCAGGAATATACTCCTCATGGACCTGTTTCTACCATGGACTTATTTTCTCCACTACTAACCCACCCACCCTGCTCACCCATCCACCCACCTACCCTTCCTTTTCTCCCACTCATCTTCCCCACCCACTCACCCATATTCACCCATCCATTCTGCCCACCAACTCGCCCACCCAAACTGCTTCACCACGCACATCCAACCCTGCCCACCCACCTTCCCCCACCACACCCATCAATCCACTCAACCCAGCCCACCCACCCCACAAAACCAGCCACCTACTCGATCCGTTGCAGCTAATAATGATACGGTTATAGAAGTAAAAATGTCAATGGTAATTGTTTGCCACATCCCCACCATGTTGGCTTGAATTTTTCTAATCAGTTCTAATCTTGGCCATCAGAGGCATCACTTTAGCAACTGTAATGTACACATTTATTTCGTTGAAAAAAGTTACCTCTGTTAAATCTATTTAGAGAGTTTTATATTCATCCCTCTCCATTTCCATAGAGGACAGACAAACAGGGAATAGATATCTTCTTTTATATATAAACGGATTATATGAACCATCAATTAATCTGAATAATTTTCCGTGAGTCTTAGCCTCGAATTTACACTTGAGTTTCTGTTCGTCCCGCCTACGTCGCTCGTCCAGCCTGCTCTACTTCGAGACTTTGAAAACTGTAGCTAGACACACCGAAAAGTGAGGTTCCATTTTGAATCAACAGGGGGGCACTAAGGAAATCCTCCTTTTTGCAAGTTCAATAACGTTTCGTAATATTTTAGCAGATGTAACGTACACATCTAAATTCTCCGTGAAAAGTCACACCTGTTATAATTGCTTAGAGAGTTCTACAGTATAAGCATCCCTCTCGATTTCCATAGAGGATGGACAGAAATTTTCTTTATATCCATCTATCTATCTATATATATAATGAATTTTATTTTACTTCAGCCTCTCTTCAGTTTTTGTTGTTTACTAATGTCGTCTCTCTCTCTCTCTCTCTCTCTCTCTCTCTCTCTCTCTCTCGGCGATTCTATTGGTGAATGAGGAAAAAGAAGCAAAAACGTCTATAAAAGCTGATGATTCTTTGTTTCTCTTTTAGTGAACCACCATTATAGGAGATATAATTGATTATACACACACACACACACACACACACACACACACACACAAACCCACAATGAAGGGTATAGTATATGAAAATCAACATAGAGACAAAAGTCAATGGAGAAGAATCACTTGACAAAGGAAGAAGAATGTGAGAAGGAAGAGTGGATATAGAAGAAAATGAATAGGAACTGAGAAAAACTGAAAACAAAATAAGGCGGCAAAAAGGAGAAGAGCTAAGTGATGTCCTCACGTCCTCACACTGAGGGAAGGTGGGGAAAAATAAAACAGAGAGGGCAAAACTGTCCAGACTCACTGTACAGCAGGGGACTCTTCGGAAAGTAGAGGCTCACAATAAACACTAAAAATATCATAGGTAGTCATAAAGAGATGTCCGTATCAGTAACACAGCTAGCCCTAATAGTCCAGGAGACGGGTGCTTTTTTTTATAGCTGAACCTTGCTTTAGGGTATATACAAGGTTTTTTGGTTGTTTATTGCTCTCCCACATGTCCTGAACAAGAATCCGACGGATGCCAATCTGGCACCCTTGGGCAAAATTTTTTATAGGGGCAAATAAGTACCCCCTCCTTTATAAGCGATTAGGTCAGCCGTTGTAATATTCAGACACTGCTCCCAGTTTCATCTTCTTGAAGTTAAGTCAATGAAGATGTGTTCCTAAGAGGGGAGCATGTCTGCGGCCATGAAGAAGGACCTTGGAATGCTGTGTTTCAGACCAATTCGGGGACCAGACATACATCCGGTATGGAAAAGCAAGAGGAGGACTTGTTTTTTTTTTTTTTTTATGCAAGGAAGAAGGAACCAAAGGCCATGAGCCCGCAGTAACAGCTCCCTCCAAGAAAAAAACAAAATACAATAGAGAGCCAAATTCAAGATTCGATCATTTTGAGATGCCTGGACACACTGCGTTTGAAAGACTGGAGATCATAGGCAGCAGGAAATACAGACAGAGGGAGACAGTTCCAGAGTTGACCTGTTGCATAAATGAAAGACTGGAAG
Organism: Coenobita brevimanus; assembly: GCF_032717465.1. NCBI lineage: Eukaryota > Metazoa > Arthropoda > Malacostraca > Decapoda > Coenobitidae > Coenobita > Coenobita brevimanus. The sequence goes on along the minus strand of NC_136959.1, from coordinate 25,335,039 downwards.
TAACGGTTAACTCTTGCATAAGAGAGTTCGACAGAAAAGGGATGAGAGTTTGCTGCCAGATGGGTGCTACGCGCCCGTCGTAGAGGTGGAAGAATGCAAGCAGACAGTTCAGAGGAGCAGTGACCATTAAAGTAGCGACAGACAAGAGATAAAGATGCAACAGTGCGGCAGAGACAGAGGTTGAAGGGAGTCAGTAAGAGGAGGAGAGTTAATGAGACGAAAAGCCTTTGACTCTACCCTATTGAGAAGAGCTGTATATGGGGAGCATCCCCACACATGAGAGTTGTTCTCCACACAGGGGCGGATAAAACCCCTGTATAGAGTCAACAATTGTGCAGCGGTAAAGAAAGAGCGGAGTCGGCTTAGCACACCCAATCTCTTGGAAGCAGATTTTACAAGAGATGTTATATGATCTTTCCAAGATAAGTCCCGAGTAAATGAAACCCCAATCATGTTCAAGGATGACGCAGGATTTAGCTGAATATTATTAAACATTAGTGGGTATACCTGTGGAAGATTTTGTTGGGTTGATAGGTGTAAGAACTGAGTCTTAGATGCATTAAAAACAACCATATTATTTTTACCCTAGTCTGAGATACGAGCCAAGTCAGACATTAGGTGTGCCATAGCCTCATCCCTTGTTTGTTGAAACTGTTGAGATGGGCGTTGAGGGAACCGAATGGAAAGGTGAAGGGTGGAGTCATCAGCGTATGAGTGGATAGGGTTAGATGTACAGCTTAGAAGATCATTGATGAATAAAAGGAAGAGAGTTGGTGATAGGACAGAGCCCTGAGGAACACCACTGTTGATAGATCTAGGAGAAGAACGATGGCCGTCTACAACAGCGGCTATAGAACGACCAGAAAGGAAGCTAGCGATGAAGGCACAGATAGAAGGATAGAAACCGTAGGAGGGCAGTTTGGAAATTAAAGATTTATGCCAGACTCGATCGAAAGCCTTTGAGATGTCAAGTGCAATGGCAAAGCTTTCGCCAAAGTCCCGAAAGGAGGATGACTAGGAGTCTGAACGGTAGGTGAGAAGATCGCCAGTGGAGCGTCCCTGACGGAACCCATACTGACGATCGGAAAGAAGGTTGTGATAGGAAAGATGCTTAAAATTTTTCTATTGAGAATTGACTCGAAAACTTTTGAAATACAGGACGTTCAAGCAATTGGACGATAGTTGGAGGGCTGGGAGTGGCCACCCTTCTTTGGGACTGGCTGAATGAGAGCAAACTTCCAGCAAGAAGGAAAGGTACAAGTTGACAGACAAAGGCAAAAGAGTTTGCCTAGGCAGGGTGTAAGCACAGAAGCACAGTTCTTGAGAACAACAGGAGGGACCCCATCAGGCCCATATGCCATGTTAGTATTGAGGCCAGTGATGGCAGAAAATACATCAGCTGAAGACATTTTAATGTCAGCCATGAGGAAGTCAGAGGGGGAAGTGATGGAGGAACAGCACCGGGATCGTCTAAGGTGGAATTGGAGGAGAAAGTCTGTGCGAAGAGATCTGCTTTATCAGTAGAAGAAATAGCTACAGAACCATCAGAGTAGAAAAGAGGAGGGAAGGATGATGAGGTAAAGTTGTTAGAAAGGTTTTTGGCAAGGTGCCAGAAGGAGCTGGAAGAATTCGAGTTGGAGAGTTGAGAGCATTTAGTATGGATGAAACTATTCTTAGCAGAGTGAAGAACAGACTTAGCACGATTCCGGGCAGAAACATAAAGATGATGTGATTCAGGGGTGGGTTGGCTCCTGTACCTTTTGTAGGCCCTCTCCTTGTTGCGGACAGCATTAGAACAAGCATGATTAAACCAAGGCTTTCTTGCTTTAGTCAAAGGATATGAGAAAGGAATGTATGCTTCCATGCCCGAGAGAATAACCTCCGTAATGCGCAAGGCACACTCAGATGGCTCATGGCCATGGAAGCAATAATCATTCCAGGGAAAATCAAAGAAGTACTGCCTGAGGGCCTCCCAGTCCGCATCTCCAAAATGCCACAGACGACGTTTCTCTGGAGGGTCCACAGGCCGTACCGGAGTGATAGTACAGGTTAAGGTGATAAGGGTGTGATCGGAGGAGCCCAACGGAGAGAAAAGATTAACAGAGTAAGCAGAAGGATTAGTTGTGAGGAAGAGGTCAAGTATGTTGGAGCTCTCTCCAAGGCAGTCAGGGATACGGGTAGGGTGCTGTACAAGCTGTTCTAGGTCATTAAGGATAGAAAAGATGTAGGCTTGTTCACCAGGTGGATCCGTGAAAGGAGAGGAGAGCCAAAGGTGGTGGTGAACATTGAAATCTCCTAGAATGGAGATTTCAGAGAAAGGAGAAATATATAGAAAGTGTTCCATCGTAGAAGTAAGATAGTCGAAGAGTTTTAGATAGTAGAATTAGGGGATAAGTAAACAGCACAGATATATTTAGTCAGAGAATGACAGGAAAGCCGAAGCCAGAGTGTAGAGAATTCAGAAGAATCGAGTTCAGGAACACGAGAGCAAGATAAGCCGTTGCGTATATATACACAACAGCCACCTTTGGCTTTGAAATGAGTATAGAGAAAGTAGGAGGATACAGAAAAGGGTTTGCTGTCAGTTGCGTCAGACAGCGGAGTCTCAGTTAGAAAAAGAAGGTGAGGTTTAAAGGAGGAAAGGTGGTGCTCAACAGAGCGAAAGTTAGAGGAAAGGCCGCGAATGTTGCAGAAATGAAGAAGAAGTGAGTCAGACAGTGGTCCCAGGCAGCTCGAGTCGTCACCGGGAGAGGGGCGGATGGTGGGGGCATTTATGTTCCCCCCCCCCGGGGACTCCGAGGCTTGGTGATGAGATGACATAATTTTTTGTATTTTGGAAAAGGAAGTGTAGTGTGTACTGTGCATGTAGTTTGGTGTACATAGTTAGAGAAATTTGTACTGGAGAGCATGCTGGCCTACTCTCTGTGTAACTGAGACACTGAAAAAGTTCAGCAAAGAGGGATGGTCAGGAACTAGTCCTGAGGGCTGATGAAACGGGAGCTCCAGCACTCCCTGTCATCAGCTTTCCATCCACCTCGGGAGTACTGCCCTGCTGGACTGGTGCTACAGTCTATTCCTCTCATCACCCTCTCGCCAGATCAGGTGGCACGATGGATCCTTTCATATGGTGTCTGCAACACGGTTTCTCTGTCTATGGAGACAGTGTTCAAGGATGAAGATAGCATCAGTGTGGAAGAGAAGGAGTCAAAGAAAAGGCATAAGGAGGAAGGATCACAAAGGGTTGAGCTCGATGCAATGGACAGACAGAAAATATGGACTGACATACAGAAATGCTTCCAACCTCTGAAATCCTCAAATGAAAAGCTTGGGAACATTGTCAATGGGTGCACTGCAGACAGCAAGGTCAATGTCCAGAATGCTGTTGCAATTGGGCAAAATATGGCTGCCAGGTTTCTAGGCAAATTACCTGGAGGTTTCTATGAACCAGTGAAAACAGAGGTGGTCACTATAGAGACAGTGACGAAAGGAGTCAGAGTCGGAGACAAGACAGTGTATGACACAGAAAGGTTGTATGCAAGAATGCTCGTGACAAGCGCTCACAGGGGCCTTGACTTAAAGGATGTCCTCAGTTATGAACTGGCACCCATCCCATTCAGTCTATTCGATGAATATGGTGATATGAGGAAAGGCAACAAATCCTCTCTTGTCAGCCATCTTTCAGTATTGAAGCATTCAACCATTCAGCCCGAGGTTGAAATCATTGATGGTAATGCAATGCTGTACCACATCTCCTGGCCAAAGAATGCAACAATGGAACAGCTGGCAGCTAACTTCAGCAAATTTTTATATCTCGAAGTCATGAGGTGTACGTTATCTTTGACCGGTACCAGGAGGGATCCATTAAGTCCCATGAACGTGAGAGACATACATCTGGAGCTCTGCCCCCTGACATCAAAATGACAATGACCACTCCTCTGCCAGCTAGGAATGTGCTCATGAAGAATGTCAACAACAAAATGCAACTCATTGGCCTTCTTTGTTCAGCACATGATGATGATGTGAATGTGAAGATGATTGGTCAGGAGGATGAAGAATTTGGACATGAAGAAGCCGATATCAACATCATCAGCTACACTCTTCTTTTGGCAAGAGAGGAAAGCAGGGAACACATTCAGGTACTGAGTGAGGACACAGATGTGTTTGTGCTGTTGGTGTACTTTTGTTGGAAACACCACCTCTCCCAGGAGGTCACAATGAGGAAATTTGATGGAACAGTTATCGATATAACTGCTACAGCTAGAAAGCTTGGAAGTAAAAGCTTGCAGCTTTTGCCTTTGCATGTGATTACCGGGTGTGACACAGTCTCATCCCTCTTTGGGAAAGGCAAAGTATCTGCCATTAATTCATGATGAAGCATGACAACCTTGATCTTACTCCAGTGGGTCAACCAAACACTTCTGAAGAAGTCTTGATGGAGACTGGTCGTCGTCTGTTTTGCCTCTTGTATGGTGCCAAGATCTGCACAACCATGGCTGAAGTTCGCCACAAAGAGAGAAAAATGCTCCAATCTCCGCTCTCTGCCGCCAACAGACGAGGCACTCACTCACCACATGAAGCGAGCTCACCTTCAGGCAATGTTGTGGAAAGCTGCTGATGAGCAGCAACCCCCAGATGTGAATGCAGAAGACCATGGGTGGCATAACAGAGATGGGGTCCCCTATCCAGTAACAATGTAGAGGCCTGCAGCACCTTCAGACTTGATGAAAGTTATCGCATGTGGATGCACAAGCAGCTCACCATGTAGTCGTAAGCAGTGCAGCTGTAAGAGTGCAAAGATGTCTTGCACCACATTCTGCAGCTGCCAAACAGAGGACAAGTGCAACAATGAACATACAGTTAAGCAGATGTTAGATGATCCTCTTGAATCAGACAGTGAGGATGATCTGGATGAATAGATCTCTGTTTTGAGCTATGGATGTAAATGTTTAAAGCTTACATATTGTGGTGAAGTGTAGAGAGCAACAATGAACATACAGTTAAGCAGATGTTCGATGATCCTCTTGAATCAGACAGTGAGGATGATCTGGATGAATAGATCTCTGTTTTGAGCTATGGATATAAATGTTTAAAGCTTACATATTGTGGTGAAGTGTAGAGAGCTTTATTTTAAATATTTTGGTGAAGGGAAGTTTAAAGAACTTACTGATGAATGTTAGTCACTGCTGGCATCATACATTTTGTTGCTGTTATATGCTATTTTTATCCCTTTTGGTAGCTTTTTGTCCATACTATGTCCATGTATTGTCATGATGAATGTGTATGATGTTAAATAAAACTCACAGACGTTATTATAATAGCAGTGACAGCTTGTACATAGTATTTAAAGCAGGTATCCTCTTGATCTTCTGCACAGTACCACAGTGATAAATATGGTCCGGCCGTCATTTTGAATTTCTGTTAATAAAAACAAATGCCCAAGGTTACCAGAGTGGCATCCATCAGATTCTTCATTAGGACACCCAGGAGGACTAAAAACAGCAAAAAAAAAAAAACTTGTATATACCCTACTGCAAGGTTCACCTCACTGTCTCCTGGACTATAACGCCAAAGCCATTTTCTGTAGTGGGACGTTCCGGTTTGCAAGGCATCACTTTTTCTCTAAACGCGCTAATTTTTCCTCTTCTTCCTCCTAATCCTCACCCTCATCCTTATACTAAAAATAAGGATCCGGCTCGTCCCACTTCTCGTACACACTGTGGAATGGCAAGAAGGTGATGAAGCACAATGAAATATGAGAAGAAAGAGGGGAAGCGGGAAGGGCGAGTGTGAAACCGTGAATGAAACAAAAGCCGGAGGGGAGGAGGTGTGAGGGGAGCAGATTGGCTTAGACAGAGAGAGAGAGGTAAAGTAAAGGAATGAGTAACTACTAAATGAGAATACTGACATTCATTGGTCTCTAGAGGTGGACGAAATTGACGTAGTGGCAGATCCAAAAGAGAAAAGCAATTTCAGTCAACCTTGGACTGCCTGAGTCAGTAGCCAAACGAAAAAGAAAATGAAAAACGGAATTATCGTTTGTCACCTACACTGTAATGGCAAAACACAAAAGGCGATATATGTGTCGATAACCACATTCCTTGGGGCTAGGGAGAAACTCCTCCCGGTAGCAACAATGTAACTCATCTGTTCTACTGTCCGTTTATACAAATTTCCTCGACTCGCTCCCTCTCCCCCTATAGGAAGAAGGTAAATTGCAAGAGGGGACCAGAATCAGCCAACAGTCAACCGGGTTCACGTTCAGATGAGCTGGGGATGCAGTTAATACTATTTAACCTTCACTACAATGGCGACTTTTACATATATTTCCTACAAACGCGGCCAGGCAGTATGACTGAGCTCAGTGAAGACCATCATAGGAAAACAGAGGCAATAACCCTTTCAGTATTATGACGTCATTCATGCTTATTTTTGGCATCTCCAGATCATATTATTCAGTTTACTAAATACCTTCCATTCTGAACGGATTTAAATTTACTAACATTTACATTAGGCTCTGAACTCACCTGTTAATCCATTTTGCTCTTAACTTCTTTTTCCGTCACCTTATCCTCATCCTTCTGCAGCCCTGAAATACAGGTATAGAGTAAATGAGAAAGATATTTAATTTCTTTAAAACTGGAGATAAATGAGATGGTCCTTTAGCTAAATACCTCAAGGCATCACTGTCAGGACCCCATATTACAATAATACAACTCATAGATAGATAGACAGATAGATAGATAGATAGAAGCACTAAGCCAGGGTGTGAGATAGGTAGTGTATCAGTGAGAATCAAGCAAAAGGAAATTACCATGCAACTCTCAATGTGAAGGAATGCTGGTCGTGCACCGGAAGCTGTACGTACACACAGACATTCAGTGTTCTAGATGTTTCCACGACAGTATAACACACGTGACACGACCCCTGCTAAACGAGAATGTAGCAATCAGAGCTCGTAAAGAGGCTGGCCATAGAACCGGCAGGTAGTAAAGAGAGCGAATAAGAAGAGGGGTCCAACTAGACTTAGTTAGTATATAAAATCCCTTGTAATACATACGCCTCTCAACTCAGACTTTCTCTGAAGTTAATAAATCAAGAACAACTCCCTGTATTCATCTTTAACTCCTCCTGCACTTCAATTACCAAAATAACTTTAACCAAAACTCAAGACTCACCTATTAGAAGATCAAAGAGTTACATATATATTAATGGTGGCTACGAAGTTTCTACAAGATATGGTGGCAGTAACGATCGACTCACCGCCTACGAATCATTTCTACAAAAGCAGGCAAAACTGAAACCAAGATCAGCTCCAGTTCTGCAGCTGATTCTACATTATCTAGAAACTACAAGTCTACAAATAACCACAAGCGAGTATACAGTAAGAACGAGTCTACGAGTCTACAAGCCTACGAGCCTACGAGTCTATGAGTCTACAAGCCTACGAGTCTATGAGTTTACGAGTGTACAGTTGAGTCTACATTATCAAGATAGAAAACAAACAATACCTCTCACAAGTAACAACTCACAACCAGCTCCTGACAGTATTCTCTCCAACCCCCCCTCCGTCTCCTCGATCATCACGCTGATGTAGAGGTGAAGAGATCACACGACGTCTTGCCAGTAGTTTAACAAAATATTGATACAAACAATCTTCCAATTTCTACGACGAACCAACGAACTACAAGCATCTACGATCAACTACAAGTAACAAGTCTACAAGACATCTCTATAATCTACACGCACCTACAAATAGCGGCAGTCTTCATCCCACAACAAGCAAATCACAAGAGGAAAGAACCGAGAATACATTGAGAAAGAAAAACAGAACAAGCAAACGAAAAGCAAGACCAAAGCAACAAGCACTAGAACCCCAGCGCTCTCTCCTACCCCCCCCCCAACCTCCACCGCTGACAAAGGAGTGCAAGAAGGTCAAAACGATGACAGCAAACACCAAGCCCATATTCACAACTCATCTTACTCACTCATCTTCACTCAAGTTACTCGTCGCTACTCATTTACTCACCACAGCTACCAGTGTGGGAAGTCAACGTCACCATGCGTGTTTGCTGAGACGACGCCACGCCTATCAACGTGTGTCAGACACCACAACACGTCAATCAGCCCGTGAAGGACAATGCTATCGCCCCGTGCAACACCACTCACACCTTTCCCACCACGGTAAAAACTAGTGAGTTAGATAGTTACTTCATTTATACAATACACAGTAATAGACACAGTGGTAGACACCGTCTGCACAAACACATAAAACGTGCTTTATAGTTACAACTTACGTACACATACTTCAGTTATCTACAAAATTCAACCACTAAATAATCACCAACAATAAATATTCTACACTGTATATATTCATTCATTTATTATAGCATTTATTTACTAACAACTAGTGTAACCATTTATACCTGCATAAAATACGTGTTTCATACATACAACTATACATCCACAATGTAATAAAGAAAATATACTATCACAGTTATTCAGTGAGCGATTAAAAGAACTGTATTAAACATATATTAATTAAAGCTACCTAGTGGAAACAGACAAATTAAATTACAAGAAACAATATGGCCAACATAAATGACGTTAGCAAGAATGAACAACATCTTCCACACAATCGTGATGACAAAGATTTCCACACAGTGCTGACACATACTGTATATTGCCCACGATAGGAACAAGTGAATAAGTCAGTGTATATAGTTAATACTTTATATAGTGTATATATATTTTTTATATTAAATAACAATATATGGGGCTATATAATATAATTTTCAATAATATCTGTGCAATATAAACTAAACCTTAAAAAGGGGTCGCAAGGAAATTAAATAACAATTATGCAACCTTGGACAACACCGAAAAAGCGTAGTGAAACGAAGAAAAACAAACTATAGAAAATCAATACATACAAAAATAAAGAAAGAAAAAAGAAATACAGTAAGATAACATAACAAACAAATGAAAAAAAAAAAGCGTGTTACTACAAATGCCAAAATACCACATAAACTCCTTCTATAAGTGAAACAAAAAGCAAATTAGTATTTTCCACTAGCAAGTGGCAAGGCATTCTATCATCGACCGCAACATGACCGGATTCGCGATGTCAGGACTGCAATTATTACAATCATGTGACGACAAACGATTGCATTATGTTACACTTGCTACAATCATTTAACTACAAACGATATGTAACAATTACAATACAATTATGTAACAATTCATACAATGTTACAATTATATATTACTACAATGTTCCTACAGTATTATGTAACAATTCATACAATGTTACATTAATGTATTACTACAATGTTACTACAGTACTATGTAGCAATTCATCCAATGTTACAATTATGTATTACTACAATGTTACTACAATATTACTTAACAATTCATACAATGTTACAATTATGTATTACTACAATGTTACTACAATATTACGTAACATTTCATACAATGTTACAATTATGTACTACCACAATGTTACTACAATATTACGTAACAAATCATACAATGTTACAATTATGTATTACTACAATGTTACTATAATATTGCGTAACAATTCATCCAATGTTACAGTTATGTATTACTACAATGTTACTACAATATTACTTAACAATTCATACAATGTTACAATTATGTATTACTACAATGTTACTACAATATTACGTAACAATTCATACAATGTTACAATTATGTATTAGTACAATGTTACTACAATATTACTTAACAATTCATACAATGTTACAATTATGTATTACTACAATGTTACTACAATATTACGTAACAATTCATACAATGTTACAGTCATGCATTACTATAATATTACTGCAGTGTTACTAGAATTATGTTACACTTGCCACAGTTATTATAATACAATTATGTACAATAAAAATACAATTATGTAACAATTCATACAGTGTTGCTACAATTCTGTATTACCAGAATCATCATACAAGTTAGGTGAAATATTAGACATTACTATGTAATGTAATGACCTAGCAGTATTACCTTTGCACAATTATGTGGGTATGTCTGTTATACATACACATATTACAATATGTCACACAATAACCAATTTAACCATATTGCATTTGTTCAGTTATTTATACAACTTGTTTAAAATGTAATATTACTGGATCATTGCAATATTAACATGAATATTATATCTGTACAATATTATAATCAATGTTATGTATTAATAGATTAGAATATGTCAATAATGATTGCTGTCGGAGGACCGCCAGTGGCGTGACCGAGCGATGTCAGGACCCCATATTATAATAATACAACTCAGATAGATAGACAGATAAATAGATAGATAGATAGATAGAAGCACCAAGCCAGGGTGTGAGATAGGTAGTGTATCACCGAGAATCAAGCAAAAGGAAATTAGCTTGCAACTGTTAATGTGAAGGAATGCTGGTCCTGCACTGGAAGCTGTATTTACACACAGACATACAGTGTTCTAGATGTTTCCACAACAGTATGGCCCACATGACACGACCCCTGCTAGACGAGAAAGCAGCAATCAGAGCTCAGAAAGGGGCAAGCCATACAACCGACAGGTAGTAGGGAGAAGGAGGTTAGCAACAGGGGCGAGAGTGTGGCAGAGAGAGAGAGAGAGAGCGAGACAGGAACGTAGCTAGCGGGACTCTATACTTCACTCGTGTGTGAGAGACTGTTAATATTTCCAAGACAAATAAAAATAGTCCCATACCAATCTTTACCCCTCCTGTCATTACATGACAAAAGAGAACGAAGATTACCTACTAACAAAAATACTCACGTATAACAACCACTCGTCCACGAGTCTAATATATGTATAATTGATCTACAAAACACATTTCAAGAAGCTACGAAGTTTCTACAAGATCACCATCATCACCAGCACAACCACAACCATGATTACCACCATTAATATCCACCGTCACCCACCCCATCCTTCTATCTCTGCCTGCACTATCATTCCCACTTTCTTTTCGATCTTTTCTTATATATACCCTCACCATCACATCACATCACATCACTGACCTATGACCATCGTGTTTATTCAGCATCGACTACGACTCCCATCCCCACACCAAGAGTACAGTAGTTGTATGCCATCCTACTGAGAAGGAAGATGCAAGTTGCAGAAACTCTCCCACAGTGGTTATTTGCCATAATGACCATTGTGCAGTCGATCAGAAGAAATTGGTAAAAACAAAAACTATCAGTGGTACTCGGTGTCGCCCCAGTAATACAATATGATCGTGAATACAGACATTGGCTGGGCCTCTGGATGGTCACTCCCCTTGTGGAAAATCCCCAGGGTCCCATTTTATCTACTGAACCTATCTTTGGGTCCACATCTCTATCTATCTATCTATCTATTATCTATCTATATGTATATATATCTAACTATCTCTCTCTCTCTATCTATCTATACAAGTATATATATACATATATATCATATCTGAGCTGGGCACCTCCACAGTCACTTCCGCAAATCACAAAGTCCACAAATGCGGAAGTGTGATTTTGTTTGCTGATTTGCGTTTGTGACAAATTCTATGCAAATTTGCGGTTTTGCGCTTGCGGAAGGACTTCCATAAACACAAATCTGCCCGCAAACATCTACGTGGCCTAACCTGGCAGGCGGCTTCTGGGTGAGTTGCTGGCTCACCGGAGCCGCCCACCTCTCTCGCACTGTTGCATTATGTACGATAAATATTGTGTACATATGATAAATTCACCATAGGTACGATGTACAATAGCATATTTCATTATCGTACATTTGTACGATAATTTAGCGATTCCTTCAAAAAGACATATATATATATATATATATATATATAAATATATATATATATATATATATATATATATATTATGAGAGAGAGAGAGAGAGAGAGAGAGAGAGAGAGAGAGAGTGGTTGAAGATCCGGTTCATCTCTTGATATTCACTGGCTCCATACCCAGGAAAGGAAAGTAAATGGGTATAAGCCAAGAGGGGGCAACGTTCGTACTCATGGTTAGATAATAAAGCATAACATCGTCATAGGATGCCGTATTCTACTTTACATTGGAGGGTTCCTCACCACATTATCTTAATGAAATTCTCTATGTGCTTTCTGGGGGGAGGGTAAGAAATAAGAATCTAAGGATACAAGCCAGCAAACATGTTTTTCCCCCAATAAATAAAGAAAAATATAAATCCTAATTCAAGATCAATTTATTTTCCAGATTCTCAAATGTTATAATGTATGCTACTGATATAAACTACATCGACACTAGAAAGACTTGTTTAGTATACAAGCCAATTACAAGATGAAAAGTGCAAAGATGTGCTACGAAACCTCACAGTCCACCTAGAATATGACTTTTGGTCTAAAATTCAAATTTGTTAGTCTTACAACACTGACAGTGCCAGTATTTCAGTTTCAACAAAAATCTCTTAAGTAGATAAATAATAGATTAAACAAGAAACATATGAAATGAAACTGAACACAGTATTACCATTTTCCTTACTAGACAACCACCTTTCCCCATGCAGTATCAATATAGACAAACAGACACATATACTATATGTTGGAGTTGTCTCAGTTGTTGGAGGAGTCTGACTGTAGCTAAGGCAGTGGTTTCCAACCTTTTCTAATTCTCGCCCCCCCCCTCACTGAATGACACGTTCCCTGCGCCCCTCTTCCTCAAATACTGTATTTTACTGGCATAGTTGGCACGTGTCAATAAATATCATAGATTCTTAATCATTGAAATGGTTTATATATTAAGATAACCAGATTTCTTATTCATATCTGAAAAATTTTCTCCATATTTAGAAATTACTGAATTTCATCATAATTCATTGTTTTCAAATATAATTACCCTCTTTATCAAGCCTTCGCGCCCTCCCAGGAAGTCATTCGTTGGAAACCATGAACTAAGGAGTGAGGACTGGGGAGGTTAGAGTCAAGGAATAGAGGTGGACTGGTGTGTCAACTTGTCAAGTATGAGCTGTGAGGAGCAAAGCTGGGAATAGCTCCGCTATTAGTAGCGTAGCTACATAGTGCTGCTACTATTTTAATAGCGATGGTGGTATCGCCATTACTTTTTTTTAGCCAGTAGCGAAACTGAAAGCGCCGCTACTTTTTGGACGTACTCAAGCGTTACCGCGCTCCTCGCAACTTTATTCAATGATAATGACACCGAGATTTCTTTGGGTGTTTAAAATTAAGTGAGAATACTCATCAAGCTCAACAGAGTTCAAATGAAGTGACCCTATTTCTCAGCAGTCCCCCTACTGGATCATTAAATATTGATTGTGATAGCTTTCCATCAAAGAATTTTAAATCAATGTTTATTGCACTTAACACTGTAATTGGTTCTAGTGTCGCTGTAGAGAGAGTCTCTTCTGTAGGAAAATATATACTGCGACCGAAACGAGCTAGCATGTCTGATTCAAATTTTGAAAAGATTGCTTTCCTCAAGATAAATAACGATGTCAGCTAGATGTACGCAATGCTAACACACACACACACACACACACACACACACACACACACAACCTCTAACTATCCCCGTCTCTAACTCCCGCTCTCTCTCCACTCTCTCTTTCAGACTAATTCTTACTACCGGTACGTTATTATTTCGTAACAGTATGTTACTTTCAGTTTAAAGTTATGAAAAACAAACAAACAATGCTATTGTATAAATAGCCTTTAAAAGAAAGCCCCAGTTCATTTTTACTTTCGGTTTCGTACATATCTTAAATAGGTATCATTGAAAATATAATAAATCTGTATAATATGAATCAATGGTAGGCCATATGTTTTTGCCTTTTATTTACTTATGTTACATTCAGTAGGTATACTAGGTAACAATGTAAAAAAACATATGTTACATTATACGGTAAAAAGCTTTTTCCTGTACCTTCGGCTCTAAGCTTCGTTAAAGTGACACCGACATGTATGTGATGTTTTTTTTTATTTTCAGTATAAGCATATACTGACAATACTGGTACACAACATAACCACTCAGACTGACTAATATTATCAAAACAGTATACAGAGTACTGCTATATCACAGATTTTTGTAAACTTTTCCTTCGTGTACCTTTTTCTTATCCAGAGTAGCGGGAGCAGGAGCGGGAGCGCCGCTACATTTTGTTTCAAGTAGCGAAACCAGTAACGCCATTCCTTTTTCGAGCTAGTAACGGGAATGGGAGCGCCGCTACTTTTTATTAGTAGCGTTCCCAGCATTGGTGAGGAGTAACAACATAATTCACTTATATACAGTAGTGAAGGATTTACCCTTGTTTTGTAGTAAATAAGGTTTGATATACTAATAATAATAACTGATATATATATTTTAGTTTTCCCATAACTATATTTTTCTATAGCCCATTCATTACTTTCGACAGTTTCCATACTTCATAGTCACCTATTGTTATTCAGAATAGAGAAAATACAGATATAATTGTAGTGGATGAGTAACTAGAGATGATTTTTAACCCCTTGATTATGAAAAATATCATACCAAACTTAATACAAGAAGTGGTGCCAAGGCACAGTAAACCCGTCCCCGGCAGCCATTTTAGTGCTGACTTATAAACACAACAAAATTTCTAGTCAAAGATGTCACATATCAAATTTGGAGTAAATCGGATGAAAATTGACGATTTTATGACAATTTTTGACATTTTAGGCCCGACCCACCCGACATTGACCCTCTACTGCTAACTGAGGGGTGATCCCCCCTGATGTAATGAGGTATGTTATAGGATGCAGATTTGAAAGGTATACCTTTAGGTTTTGGTTTCATGTCGATATGACGAGTTTGAAAGGATTTATGGCAAAAAACTTTTTTTTTTTTTTCATTCTTTGGGCCTACAACCTAAGCCTTGGCCCAATTTGGCCCAAAATTTAATCAGGTGATTAGGAGGTCAATGCTCATCATCCTTGTAATTTTAGTAAAAATCGCACAAGTAGTTTTTGCGTAAAATTATTAACAGACAGACAAATAAATAGACAAATAAACGAACAGACAGATAGACAAACCGTGTGAACAATATCCGTCCCCTAGCCCCTCCAGGGTGGGGACGGATAATTAACCTCAAATGGTATACAGAATAAAATGAAACTGATGCCGGGGTAATGAAAAGGATAATAATGGTTTGTGTTTGCGTTTTTGCATTTGCGGAACTGCCAGCTTCAAGAATTTTGCAGATTTGCGGTTGTGGAAGGCAATTTTTTTTTAGTTTGCGGACTTGCGTTGCGGAAGTGATTTTTCGTTTGCAGTGCCCACCTCTGATATATATATATATATATATATATAAATTGATAGATTCTTGTAAGCAAATGAGGTTGAACGCAATTGCTGTTCTTACATTATTCAATTTCTGTTCGATGATCTTGATGCACTGGGCTAAGTTACACTGATTTTCATTTAGACTTATGAGTAGCTATCCAAACGTTAGTGTAGTCTGAAGAATCTGTTGAACCAGAATTCCAGCCAGCAAACATGTTGGTGAACTTTTGAGGGTAGGGACAAGGAGGGCGCAGAAGAGATGGGCCAGACTACCTCATCCTCCACTTCTCCTGAGACTCTCTGGAGCCAGAAACCCGTCTGGAGACAGTGGTGGTGGCCTTTCTAAGGTGGGAACGAGCCAGTTTCTGGAATGGTATATTACAATATTGAGCAGTCCTGATTCTGCATTGACTAAGTGGGGGTCATACTTGAGGGGCCTATTAGCAGCAGTCAGACTTGAAGCACTCCCCATAGCTACTGGCAGGGCAAGACAGCCCATCTCGGTGCCGATTCCAAGCCCGGATAAATGGGGAGGGTTGGCGTGGCAATGGCACCAGCTGTAAAACTGGCCAAAACCAAAATGACCGAGCCACATGGCGAAGATTAGTCAAACACAGACCCCATACAGAGGATGAAGAAAAAGAGGATAGGAAAGGTCATGAAATTCTTATAAAAATATTGATTTTCAAGTACTCTAAATATCTCACAAAAGACAATATTTTTGAATTTCATGGAGAAACTGTGGCCATGTGTGAAAAACAAATATATTTCAACGCTTTCTATCGATGTTCGTAGTTATCCGGAAGTTCTTGTTATATTATTGAGCCAGGGGACAGGATAAAAATGTCAAGTTTAAATCAGGGAAGAAAAAACATTGATATTAAATATTCGACGCAGTTGTTGGAAATCAGCTACTGACTTCAGACATTATGAATACATATGGTGAAAAAGAACAATACGATGGGCAGAAAAATCGAAGGGAAACTCACAGGAAAAATTAAAAACAATGTAAAGGTAAGAAATACAAAGAGCTGTGAAGGGACGCAATGAAAGAATGTGGGGAAAGTACTCTTGAGCAAAAAGAAATGACAGACCTGACTGGTTCGTTAGAGAACGTACTTTGCAAGTACGAGACAAAGCTATTTTTAAAAAAAATGACAATTAAAGGTGAATCGAGTTGTACTTCACGTGCAGGAGCATTTTGTATAAACCAATAATCCTTTGTTTTGATATAACGAAGAAGACAGTATATTATCCTCGACTCATTCAGTGGGAGTACACATTCCTGACAGGCGAGAATGAGGTTGGGAGAGTGAAATAATGCAGTTACGGTGTTGGAATTGTGAAGGGGAAGCAGACAAAGAAAAATTCGTTAGGCTTAAAGACGAAGCGTTCAATATAACCAAGAGAGAGAGAGAGAGAGAGAGAGAGAGAGAGAGAGTATGCAGAAATTGACTAAGGTCGGTAACCATGAAATCATAGGTATTTGTATTGCTTACAGAATGCAGTAGATTCAAACTAGAAAATGGAGGTGTGCATTATAGTATACATATAATACAGTGACCTTCTGGTGACGACAATGCGATGTGTGATAGCGATGGTTTAGCACCAGCGTCCTTCCACGGTTAATCTTAACAAATATTGTTGCTACAACCCTTCTAGTACTAACACTACCACACTCCTTACACCACCAATACTACCAATACCACCACAACCATTACGCCACCAACACCATCACAACTTCCCACTACTAATAGCACAACCATACCACCACAACCATACCACTGCTGCTGCTAGTTCTGTCACCACCACCAATTAGACCACAATCCTTCCACCACGAATACCATCACATCCTAAACCACAACTGTCTTTCCACCACTAATTCCTCCACAATCCTAATACCACTACAGCTTTGCCACCATTATTGCCATTACTTCCTTTCCATCACAACTGCCATCCTGATAAGTCCCCCACTACTAATCTTTCACGGCTGATAAACATTTAGGAAAAATCATAAGTGTTTCTAAATGAAAGCAAAGAAACTAACCGTACTCACGATATCTCAATCTAGATCGAGATATCCTTCTATAATTTCCAAGTATATTGTCACGGGGTTTTTAAAATATCACGGTGTTTTTAAAATAAATGCTTAAATATTATTTAATTGATATTAATATTCAATAATATTAAAGAGCAGGGACAATGATTGTCTTGCTACATCAAGCAATGATTACTTTACGCTGCTTCTTCGACGATTCTCTAAGAACGAGAATTTATAAACTTTCTCAACAGTACACAGCAGAGACTAATTGCTCACAAATGCTGAAATTAGTACTATTAGCCTCTGGAGAAAGTTACTTCACCCCTGACAATAAATAACTAATACTAATAATAATATCAGGTTCTTGCTGATGCTTAACTCCTAGGTAGCACAACGGATTTTAAGTTAATACAACAAGACTGGTCTAAGTACCAGTTATGAATAGCAAAACGTTTATGCAAGCTAGGAGCTATATGGAAAATAAGCTTAATTTGGAGAAATGAAACAAGATTTTACTTTACATTAAGCTCAAGAAAAAGAACTGTTAAATTTATTGATTACAAAATAAATTTAACGTTACAATTCAAAATCAAATTAATGAGATCGCACTCACTCACTCATGCAAAAGCTAAATACTTACGCCTAGGAAAAAAACACCTTAATTAAACTCTTAAGACTAGGGAAATACAAGAAGGAAATACTATAGTTGATGAATGCTTTGTATCACCAAGGTGGGAGCACTGGAGACTGTGATCTTGTGGAGCTTGGGTGCTAGCTGACCTCTCCTCTCACACTTCTGGAGCACAGGACCTCTCTCCGTCAAAGCAACAACTGGACTGAGTAAGTTGTGGGAACAAAAGGGGGAGCAGTAGGCCGCATTTTCTAACGGTCGAGGCAAGCAGGGGCGAACAATAAAGAACAATAGTATCGCTCAGTACAGCACTTAGTGACGTGCATTAAATCGGTCACTTTTGAAAACAGTGACGAATGTTTTGAAAAGTATACCCCGAAATGGAGAGAGAAACGGTTAACTGAGCGATACACAGTGAGTTTTCCACTAATAGTTCGTGGCTTCTCACAAAAGGGAAATGTCGCGAATTTGATTCGTGACATATATCCACACATAGAGCACTAAGTCCAGTTCTACGAAACTTCTTAAAAATAATAAAAGATACAGAGAAATTTAAGAGAATAAAGCCAAGGGTGAAAAAATTATCTCAGGATGAAGAGATCAACAATACGATGAATGATTATATATGAATCTGTTTAACTTAACTAATGCGCGGAATATGAAGGAATTTGATTCCAGTACACACACACACACACACACACACACACACACACACACACACATCAGTTGCATTATACTAGAGGATATAGTCATGAAATTGTTGGTAGACAGTTCTAATCACATAAACAAATGGTGCCAGTCACAACAAACCTCGCCCAGCAACAGCTATTTTATTGCTGTTAAATACTGAATTGGTTCTGCCATTTAGCATCAGTTCACAATTAAACACTAAGGTAATGGCACAAATGTTTTCAAGTTAGGCCCTCTGAAAATCCGTGATCTTGCATTTGACCTTTCAAGGTCATTCATGGGCAAAGTTCATGCTGCCAAATGAAAGCCCATACAAGACTACTTACATCTTGGTATGAGTAAACGAGTTTTGAGTTATAGCACCCTGAATATCTGGGACCTTGAGTTTAACCTTTCAAGGTCACTTACGGTCAAAGGTCAAGGTACCAATTAATAACCCATATGGGATTTCGTAAAAGCTGAAAATAGTAAATATCTCTCTGTCATCAACCAGTTTCGAGTTATATCCCCCTGAATATCCAAGGCCTTGAGTTTGACCTTTCAAGCTCATTCAAGGTCAAAGGTCTTGGTGCAAAACGAAAGCCCATATTACGAGTTTCTGTATGTCCATAATAATAAATATCTCTACCTTCAACCGTTTTCAAGTTATAGCCCTCCGAAAATCCGTGACCTTGATTTTGACCTTTCAGGGTCACTCGATTACCTCTAAAATTTAATCACTTTATTTGGGGGCTAGTGCCAACATATTCTGAAAAGTTTCATGTAATTTCATCCAGCCGTTTTTCTGTAATGTTGCTAACAAACAAAGAAACAAACAAGCAAAAAGCAAATTATCTTAACCGAAAACAATACCTCGCCGGACTCCGTCCGGGCGGGGTAGAAAAAAAAAAAAGCTGACAACAGAGTTCTTCTTGTTGTGGCTGTCGTTGCCACAGACTTATCTCATTGCGAACCTAGTGGACTACAGGAAAATGATCATTTTAACAGGTCGCTTCCAGAGGTCTTTCATTGAGGTTATGTTGAAGCATTGTCAGAGCTGCGATAGGGTAGCGCATACTCGTATGAGTAGTGAACTTATTGTGATGTGGGCCTGCACTGCAGTGTGGGTACAGCGGATTGGGTTCAGAGCTGTGTTTTTGATGGGTGTAGGAGTTCAGGAAAGATGATATGTGGTTGAAGGCGTTGAATGACTGTGTTGGCGATGTTTTTATGAACATGTTTATGAAGTGTGGTGTTGGGTGGAGGAGGGGAGATGTGCATGAGATACTTTGTATTTTGCCGAATAGTTAATACCTTCTTGTTTCTTTGTGAAAAAGAGAGAAGCACCAAGAAGTTACCTGGGTGGAATGGGTGCGTGTTATATTCATACGACCTTCAACTGGAGATATTTTTGTTTCTTGATGTAACTGATCTATTTTTTGTGGCCTGTGTTGCATCCTTTTATAATTCTGAAGGCCTTCTTTTGCATTTAGGTCAATGATGGAATGACTGATCCGGTTGGTGAGGAAGTCTTTGTATTCTCTCTCAGCTTATTTTCAAGTGAGTATAGGAAATGGGTTGTTGCATCCCGACTTTTGTTGCGAAGCTATTGCCATGCTATGGGCATAGGATGGTACTGGTACCAAAGGGAGAGGTTCTGACATGTCATGGAGGACAAGGCTAAAGGGTGAGGGTAAAAGAACTGAACCCTGTTGAACACTGCTAGGTAGCATTCGCAGTTTAGAATTTTGGTTTTGTTAAAACACCCAGGCTTGTCTGCCTGAAAGTCGGCTTGCTATTTTTTTACTATTTTCTTCCATGTTTGTTTCCAGGATTTTCCTACGATGGTTAGTAGCATGCACTTTGGTACTTAATCAAAAGCTCTGACTATGACTACGTCTATGGCAGGTAAAGAGTTTCTTAATGGTGACTGAATCTTGCTGAAGCCATCAAGTATGAGTTAACTTGACGTGAGGGTCAGTGGTTGTGAGTTTAGATCGGAATCAAAGTTGGGAATCACTGGGATTTAGGGGGGGGGGGATTTAATATTAACTTTTCTATGACTGTGAATTGTTTACAAAGTAGGAATAATGGTCCATAGGTTGTGAGACTACTGGGTGGTTTTCCTTGTCTGAATATGGACTAGCTTTCTTTAAAATTTCTGGGATTTGGTTGTGAGTCTGGCAACTGAACAGTTCAGTAAGGGTGGATATTGTTTCAGGACCAACATGTTTAAAGTAGATGTTTGAAATCTCATCAGAACCGACTGCTTTGGAGTTTTTCGTGTTTTTTGTATTATGTGCTGTACTTCTGATGTGAATGGAGGTAGTGTTTATTAGCTTTGATTTGGTAATGACTCTGTTTTGACGAATTGTGTTTTTATGGCTTTTCAATGCAAAATAACTTAAAATGTCTGCTTCTTCCTTATTGCTGGAGATGGTTTCATCACTGCTTTGCAGAGTTTTGTGGGTTGGTGAGGGTGAGGTTTTTGATGTGTAGATATTTTTTATCGTTTCCCAAATTATGCTACTGTTCGCTCTATGATGAAGGTTGTCCACAAAGCTTTTCCACTTTTCATGCTACTGAGATTTAATAAATTAATTTACTGTGTTTTGGGGTTCTCCAAAGCTTCAACTTCTGCAGGACTGAGTTGATTCTATTTATTTTTATTTTACTTAAAAGAAAAACTAAGGTTGCCACTAGGGATTGATGTTCTGTCTTCGTTAGTGATTTTATGAAACAAGGAGACTGGTTCGGCAGTTTTTGCAATAGAATCTAGACTCTGTGGAGGTATGTATGTGTTGACAATGTTGCATATTTCATTGAGTATTTTGATATGCATAGATGTTATTTCTTTGGTGTTGTCACTGGATACTGTTTGTATGCAGTGTTTGTTAAAGGGGTGTCTGTGTGAGAGCTACTCCCTTTCCTGTTGTTTGTTTTTTTGTTTGAGTGTGGGCTAGTTCGTAAAGTGTGGAGTGTTAGACCTGTTTGTGAGCTTAGTCTCTTGTATTAATGCCATGCCACTGCTATGTGTTAGTGGAGAAAGTTGTGAAAGTCTGTAGTCCTGTATGTTGATGTCACTGATGTTTATTTATTAATCCATTATCGTGTTTTTTTTTTTTTGTGCTTTCGCATGTTCGTTTTTAGTATGTGTTGGGTGTGTGCACGCTGTGTGTTGATGCAGCCACATCTCCACTGGGAATCATGGGGTTTGCATGATGACAGGCCAAAGCACTCCAGATGCAACCACTTTTATAGTAGTTGCACTCAACCTGCCAGTGTAATCTTTTCACTACAGTTTGTGGCCAGGCTTGAGTTCAATATCTCAGGCTACAAGAATATAAAAAAAAAAGGTAGCAAGTCAGAGTTGATCCAGCTAGTCTAGCAGAAAAAAAAAAAAAAAAAAAAAACAACGCTGAAGAGTGTATCTCCTGAAGCACGGCTTTGTGCCGACACTGCGGCCCATCCTCCTTCTCCTGGGGAGACGAGGAGAGGTGACGATTGTCCATCTTTAGTCCTTACTCAGGCTGGGATGTCTTTTTGCGAGCAAGTCCTCCATCAAAGCTTGTCGACGTCACTACAGGAAATATTATATAGAACAAACTGTCTTCCCTTGTGGAATCAATGATACAGTACTATGCTTGAATAATTCATTGGATAAATATTTGTGTTCTGATCCCACGCTAACTGTTTTCATTCTTGAATAATACAATTTGACCACATGTTTTTATCTTGATTTTCATTTTTTTACAGTGTAGAGGCTAGATAACGCAACCACAGAACATCATCGATAAGTACAAACATAAGCAAAAGTTCACTGACACTCCCCTACCACCAGTGGAAATGGAAGATGTTACATGAAACATGTGTATTTCATAGAAATTTTAAACAGACAACAAAACAGTATGAGAGAAATTAGTGGGATTCTCTCTTCCATGGTAAAGAAAAAATAAATGGAAAGCAGGACACAATGCTGGCAGAGGACTGTTAGCGAAGTTTTGTTTACTGTTGTATTGAATATTGTCTTACTGCTGCTTTCCCTTGCAGATCCAGAATGGCACAGTAAAATTTACATTCCTCTTTTCCTATAAAATTTCCATGAAGGTTTTTCTGTAATGTTTGGTACTCCTTCACACTTTATCCTGTAGGCTTTGACTTTAGGGAATGGTGGGGGGGATCCCTCTTGCATTGATATTCTTGTTCTTGACTCACAGAGTAGTATAGATAGCTCTAACTAACCCTAAGATAAACAGACACGAAATAGTCAATAGGACAGCTCGATGTTTGCTTTCCTATATACACAGTCCCTCCAACAACAGTGAAATTAGTGTTACACCATTATGGTACTTTTCATCATACTCCTTCCACCATCATTAACTGAGCGATCTGTCCAAGATTTTAATAAGCCTTTGTTAAACCCTTCGTGGGGTAGGGGGAAAGTAATAAAACGACCTCCAAAACCCATTTAATATACAAAAAACACCCTTTCACCACCACTGCTGCCAACGCAGACTTGTGTGTGTGTGTGTGTGTGTGTGTGTGTGTGTGTGTGTGTGTGTGTGTGTGTGCTTAGTGGGGGGTCTTAACCTAATCCTGAAGTATCTCTAATACTAACACTGACTTACGGGCAGAGATGAATGAAGCTAACGTCTTGGGAAGAGAAACGAGACGCAGTACGAGGATTACACAGGGATTAAGACAAATCCTGTTGTGCTGGTAGAGGAGATAAAGTGTGGCAAAAAGAGGATCACAGAGCGGGACTGTCACGGCTCTGGATTACAACTAACCGTTGTTCCTCTAAACTTTCAGGGCTCCCTCCGTTTTTGTGGATTTTATGGTCAGTATAAGAACTATTTATGTTTCATATAACTGCAATAATCTACGTGCAAGAGCTTTCGGTGTGTTACAACCAGTGCAGAGTTTATGCAACTGGAAGACCGTTCAACTAAGCGCGTACGTCTGCTGTGCTGCGGCGAGTTGGTAGGCCTATAACATTTCCTGGTACCCCTATTCTCTTGTCTTTGACGTATTTCCACCATTTATATAGCGCGCGCACACACGCACACACACGCGCGCACACACGCGCACACACACACACACACACACACACACACACACACACACACACACACACACACACACACACACGCACGCACGCACACGCACGCACGCGCACACACACACACACACACACACACACACACACACACACACACACACACACACACACACACACACACACACACACACACACACACACTTCGTCCTTTGGTAAAAGCGAATAATCCTATCAAATTCTTTAAGATCCTTCAGTAACTTTCCTGTAATCCAGTGGACAGGAGACAGACGGGTGAAAATGTAACATCAGCACATATCTGTTGACGAAGGAACCTGCAGTGCAGACAATATATTCATTTCCCAAAGGAACTTTATTCTTATTATTAGTCATATTCAGGACAGCAGCTTGACTCAGTTCAATCATTATACACAGCCGAGGAAAACTGACAAATATAAGAGAGAAAATGACTGCACTGTGCATGTAACTGGTTCCTCAGAATATCTTGCCAGGATTATGTTAATTTGGCCTGCAGTCCTACCTGACCCAGGTTCAAATCCCTGTTGGGGCAGGGAACAGTTTAAGGATTTGAATTTCATGTAAAGCAGACTTTACCGATCTAACAGAAGACCCGCCGACATGTTGTAAAAATACCCCCACTAATACTAATACACCAGTCCTGTATGAGACAGCCCTAGTATGTATTCAATATGAACAGTGTGCGTTAGCGCCGAAGTGGTGAGATGTAGAGGTGTATGATATGTAGGAGGACTACTTGGCCTTGGGAGCAGGCTGTGAAGCCTATGCCCAGAGTCAAGCACATAAGAAAAAAAAAATTAAATGAGCTCTTCGGCGAGTGTCGGACTCGGCAACTTAGAGAGGTGGCCTGTAGTCCTAACGGACCCGGGTTCAAATCCCCGCTGGGGCAGGGAACAGTTTAAGGATTTGAATTTCATTAAATCAGGCTTTACTGATCTACCAGGCGACCCGCCGACATGTCGTAAAAATATCCCCGCTAATACCGATACACCAGTCCTGTATGAGACAGCCCTTGCATGTATTCAATATGGACGGTGGGTGTTAGCGCCGAAGTGGTGACATGTAGAGGTGTATGGTATGTAAGGAGGACTGCTGGGCCTTGATAGCAGGCTGTGAAGCCTATGCCCAGAGTCGGACACATAAAAAAAAAAAAAAAAACACTACTTTCATATCCTCCTCCTCCTTTTCTTTTACTTCATCCTTCTTTCTCTCCGCTTTCTTCTTGTATCGTCACTTGCATCACGTCTCTTCACCTCTTTCACTCCAATGACTTCATGGCCTATGTGAGCTTGTCCTCACATGTTGTTAATCTCCCATCTTTCAAAAACTTGCATTCACGGTCATTATCAAGGATAATGGCAAGTTAGCCTTAAAGTTAGCTGGACATACCTATGTAAAGCAGGTTTTACATGAGAGAGGAAGTAGTAACAAGAGAATGAATAAGTATGGCAGATACAGTAGAAAACAACATAAAAAAGAAAGGAAACAAGGACAGGACAAAGAAGAGTGGAAAATCAAACTTGGAGGGCAGCACTGCACCTGGGCAGGATATGTCTGGGTAACACTGGTCGTCGTTTACGATTCGAGAGAGAGAGAGAGAGAGAGAGAGAGAGAGAGAGAGATTAAGTTCCGGGTGTCAGTTGATAAGTACATTTCCGCCACTAAGTGGAAAATTTGTCAATGCACTAATATAAAGGATAATTCATGCAACATTATAAACATGATAAAGAGGTATGAAGGTAATGACTAAAATATCACATCAAAAGGGGAAGGGGCAAGCCTACATACAGTGCCAAACCAGCGAAATAAGGTGCAATGATCGAAGGAGGAATGCTGATGTGACTGATAGGTTTTTATAATTTTGCCCGTGATGGAATACTGAAGAATGTTTAAGAAAATGCGGTGACTAAAAGAAAAATCCTAATAAGGTAGAGTACAAATAATCATGTTTCGCTTTAGCAATGAATATATTCTAATGCCTGTAAGGAAAAACACACAACAATTTACACATAAATGTTCCGACCTGGTAGTGAAATGTAACTACAGTGACTAAAGAGAAACACTGAAGTTATTGTAGGGATGAATACTGTAACATAATAACGAGTGAAGATAATCTTACTGCGATTCGTGTCTTTATATGACCTAGACCTAATATTCACTGACATTTCTCACCTATAGATGGGGTGAAGTTGAAACGAAACACAATGAAAGAAGAAGAAGAAAAAAAAACGAGAATAGGAAAACTTTAAACAGCATGCCAAGTGAAATGGGTCACAGTCGTTCACTCATCATTCCAGTCCTTGGAATCTTAACATGGTGACTAGTTACGGAAATTGTAATTGTTATAATTATAACCACCACCATATGTGTGTTTCCTTCAAAACTGCTTCCAGAACTGCGATGAACTGAAGCGTGTATTATGTAAACAACGGTTAGTATTTACAGCATGCAGTGAATGCGAAAAACTTCCGATGTTTCACCGTTCATGAAACTGATATTTCCGGCTTGGTCCCACAAACTACCAAGCTTCTGTTACGTATTAGCCTCAAAGGTCATCCCGAAAACTGTGAGGAGAATAACATCCGACGGAACGATAATCTGGTCATATTTATCTCCTCGCTGACTAATGACCAGAATTGTCAGTTACCAGCTCTTTGGTTATTAGCTGTACGGGTATGTATATAACATCTTTGTTCTTGTGTTTTGTTAGAATATATCTATATCTATATCCATGTATTTATCTATACTTCAGAGATGGAAGATAATGGATACAGAGATACCTGTTACCAGGAAAAACTGTAGGTGTCAACATAAGGTTTGGAGCGCGCTCCAGCAAGCAGGATGTGTTCGAGTCGAGCAGCATTTAATGTAAATGCTATTAAGCAGAGATGTTGTTTAGATATAGCACTGTCTACTGTACTTTCACCTTTTCCGTTGATTGAAGTGTTTTTCGTTTCTTTTTTGCTTTTCACAAAACCAAACAAGAACCGTTGCCAAGGCACAGCAAACCCGTCCCCGGCAGTCATTCAGTGTTGACGCAAACACACAACAGGATATCTAGTCAAAGATGTCCCATAGCAAATTTGGAGTAAATCGGGTGAAAACTGATGATTTTATGTTCATTTGAAATTTTAGGCCCAACCCACCTGACATTGACCTCCCCCTACTGCTAAGTTGGGGTGACCCCCCTGATGTAATGAGGAATGTTATAGGATGCAGATTTGAAAGCTGCACCTTTAGGTTTTGGTTTCATGACGATATGACGAATCTGAAAGGAGTTGTGGTGAAAAAAAAAAAAATACATTTTTGGGGACCTACAGCTTGGGCCTTGGCGCCTGGCCCACAATTCAATCATGTGATCAGAAGGTCATAACCCATCATCCCTGTAATTTGAGTCAAAATCACACCAGTAGTTTTCACGTTATGTTGTAAACAGACAGACAGTCAGACATACCGAGTGAAAACAATACCCGTCCCCGAGCCCATCCGGGGCGGGGACGGGTAACAAACAAGGCACAACTTGCGACTTGCTCCAAGCTCTAATTTACACGGATAGTGTACGATAACGGCAGTATCAGACACGGCCAAACAAAACTGTCACATATAATCTCTCATAAAATTATTTTTGAACCAAGTTGAATAATTTTGGTGAGGAATTCTATGTTGTTAAAGATGCAGAATTAACTGAACTGCTCTCTATAAAAATCCTAATTTCATTAAGTTCTATGATATGGTAATTTTAAAGATATTTTTGGCATTAAACAACTGATGACTTTTGAGAAAGTCTGTTTCGTCTGATCATATTAATATTTGAAAAAGATAATATTCGTATTTGCATGTTTAAAATTTCCACATAACTGCACGATTAAAGGATACCGGCAATTTACACCCCATCCACACGCTGGCCTGGGGAGGAAACTTTGTGTGAAAGTGTTCACGCATGGACACATACCTCACTCGCTCAAACTATAAGTAAGATACAATGAAGGGGTAAATGATGATCATTACTTTGTAGTACAGTTTGGCTGAGACTTGAGCATCAGATCCACACTGGAATATTGAACTAAGAAAGGTAGTCATGAAGGAGTGTGTCAGCATAAGTTATGGTGGCAGGAAGCAGTAACAAAAAGAACAAAAATGGAAGAGTAAAAATAAAGAAATGGAAATTAATTATCCATGCTCAGTGCTACGTCCCTTCCCTCGTAGCCTAATGCACTCACTTACTTCAAACGTCACACCTTCCTAAAACACTAACTACCTCACACCACCGTTCTGGCACTCACATCACCCAGCACCATTCCTCAAGACCAACACACGTTCCACAACATCTTCTAATATTTCCTTCATGACAGTTACCTACACTGTCTTCTTCGCCCCCACCCCCCCAACACAGCACTCAGCTCCGGACATTAAGCTGCTAAGTGGAATAAGCAGGGGAGACTTATAGCCTGGCCCAGGGAATTATGACTCATAACTTCCCAGGCCATGTCCGGGGCTGCCTTGTTGTACTAGTTCCCTTATTAACACCGACGTTGTATCTAACTTTACTTTTTGGGTATTTGGTTTTAGTCAGTACTGAGCATCAACCACCCCTCTATAGAACATAAACCCAGTCTCAACTACATACGGTTGCTATGTCACAACAGCTAAAATAATGAGCTGTCCTTCTTCCTCTTATCCATTCCGTCTTTCATGAAGCAAGCGACTGTGTTTCAGAGATGAATATCCACAAAGCATGCTGCTCTGTTCACCTGCTTTGTCAGTTCTGCTAACTTTGTCACTGGTAGTGAGTAGACTGTAGCACCAGCCGAACATGGTGGTACTCCTGAGGTGGATGGCAAGCTACTGACAGGGTGAGCTGGACCTCCCAGTTCAACAGACCTCAGGATCTGTACCTGACCCTCCCCCTTTGCTTAACATTTTCATTGTTTCCACTGACACAGAGAGTAGGCCAGCATACTCCCATAAACATCTAACTTCTAATGTCTACACCAGACTACATGCACATAAGATTTGTTTCATCCACCCTTAGCAAGGGCCGCTGAAGTATTAAGACCAAAGGCAGTGGTACCTGGGATTGCCACTATAGGCAGGGTAGGGCTGGCGGCACAGGGCCCTCCTGGTGGTCTTCTAGCAACTGTGCCTGCAGCAGTTGTTGCAACCACAGGCCATGCTCGTCAGCGGAGATGTGCGGGTTCGGCCTTATATTTTACCAGTAGTATTTGTACCAGTCTGAATTGTTACCATTTCTTCCTCCATTTTTTTTTTCTAGCCTCATTCCTCACAGAAACCCAAATCTCTCCCTTCCCTTCAATGACTTATCCTCATGTAGTTTTCCTAGTTACCATGTCCTCACGAACTTTTGCAACGAGTGTGGCAAATGTGAATATGCAGTTGACACTATCTTGAACTTCACTTCCATTAATTTTGATTTCTCATTATCCAAATTTAACTACATAAATATAACCAGATATATCTGTATGGTTGATCACTTCACAAACACTTCATTAGAATCCTGCGTATTTGACTCTATACCCACACAGTTGATTAATCTTAATCTCGCCCTTACGACTGAAATTACCGTTTTAGGTGATTGTAACGTCCATAATGTAGAATGGTTATTCCATTCTGCCAGGACTGACGATACTGGTCTAGAATGCGAGCTGTTTCAAGAATCATTTATTCTCACGCAGTTGGGAAAACAATCAACCAGAATACCAGCTTATCCTGACCATAACACTTATCTCTTGGACCTATTCCTGACAAACAACCCAGAATATTACAGGATACAGGTACTATCATCACGTTGATCCTCTGACCACAAGCTCTTCAAAGCCTCATTTGTCAGTTGCCCCAAATCTCCCACTTCCGCACTAGTCAGGGTGACCAGATAGCACTTTGATAGAGCAGAGTGGAATGAATTTACGAAATATATAGCTGATATTCCACTTCTTCACTAACATCAACTCTACCCAGTCCCACATTAGTGACATAATACAAACTGGTACAGAACTGTCCAAACCCAGTCAGCAATTTGCTCTAAGATCATACTCCCCCGAATGGTTCGACAACAATTGTGCCAGAGCAACGATCCAAAAGTCTTTAGCATATAACTCTTATTTTAAGTGAAGAACTACCGAATCCCTTAGTCAATTTAAAACTGTTAGGAACCACGCAAATGGAGTAATAAATCTCGCCAAATCAAACTTTCTTCACAACCAAGCATTCAGACTATTGAATGGTCCTAATGACAATAGAATATTCTGGTTAACTCTG
Source organism: Coenobita brevimanus (assembly GCF_032717465.1). Taxonomy (NCBI): domain Eukaryota; kingdom Metazoa; phylum Arthropoda; class Malacostraca; order Decapoda; family Coenobitidae; genus Coenobita; species Coenobita brevimanus. The sequence continues at coordinate 25,305,018 of NC_136959.1, read as the reverse complement.
TTCTTTCAATAACAGCTTTAACAAGTCGTCACCCATTCCCCCACCAAAATCTTCAGACCGAAACTAGAAATGACCTTCGTGGAGCTAGAAATTCTGCTTAAAGCAATTCAGCCACAACGTTCGTTTACTAGAACTTGACTCCCTCGAAACTGCCACACTAAAGATTCGAAAAGAGATAGGTAAAATCTATCATAGACAATTTACCAACCTACAACCCTCTAGGTCGAGATGGAATTCCTGCAACAGTTTTGAAAGAGACCAGAACTTGCTCCTGCACAGGCTAAGTCATTACTTTATGCATTCGTACTTTTTCATTCCCTAATTCTTGGAAAAAAGCCAATATCCACCTGGTTCCTAAGAGCGGAAGTTTCCCTGATCCTTCTGATCACAGACCAATGGCTATCACATCTTCTCTTGGTAAAGTATATAAGACTGTTATTAATAAGCACATTGATAAACATGTTGAATCCAACAACTTAATCAGTGACAGACACAATGATTTTCGCCACGAAAGATACACTGTCGATATGCTCAATTTCGTGACTCATACCATCCATCAGTCAGTTGACCAACAAGGAGAAAGCCATGCAGTAGCCCATGATATTTCTAAAGCTATTGACAGTGTGGCACCGTTCCCAGCTACCCCAACTCCATTTCTACAGTCTAACTTCTTTTGTCTCACTGATTTCCTCATATCTCAGCAACAGAACGATCAGAATAAAAGCAGGTGATGTGTATTCAATGTCCATTCAATTCATAACGGCGTGCCACAAGGATCACTCCGGGCTCCAAGCCTGTCCCGAATTCATATTAATGAAATATTGTTTGTCTCCCATAATCCAATTCATTCAAATGCAGATGACTTAACCTTCACAGTTCCCTTACACTTCTATTCAAAAAGTACGATATTTGTAACTCCCAACCACGCACTCAGTACAGTAGTCTCCATAAATCTCTCTCTCTTTCTCTCTCTCTCTTTATATCTATCTGTCTATATTTTTATATCTATCTATCTATTCATCCATCCATCCTTCCACCCATCTATCCATCTATCTATCCATCCATCTATCTATCTACATTATCAATCAATCAATCTATCTATCTATCTATCTATCTATTTTTTTATTTATTATATTATTTATGTATTTACATACATAGGCGCACGAAAGCAGAAAACGGTATGTATGTGTCTGGTCCGATTTGTCTGTTCATTTGACCCTCTGTCTGTCTGATAGACCGATTGTGGAACAAAGACTGCACGGAACTGCACCAGTTTTGGTTCAGTTTTGGCGTAATGACTGAGTACTCTAAGTGAAACAGTGATTAATTTTTGTCCTAAGAATTTCATGCATCATAGGTCAAGGATAAGGTCAATTTTCAAAAAGTTTGACTCAGATTTCACAAAGCTGAATGGAAGATATGAACGACATGAGAGCGTGAAGAGGTTCAGTTTTGCAAACAATCGGTGAAAGGTAAGGGTCAAAATGAATAATCAGATAAAAAAATTCGGCATTGGTTTCAGGGTTTAAAGCTAGCAGAGTAGGAAATTATTCAAGTTTCAATACAATAGGTCAAAACTCAGGGTCACAAAGTAAGGTGACTTCAACACCTTTGAGCCGATTTGAACCAAAATATGAGGATAGGTAGAGCGCCAGGAAAGGAAGAACTCATTCGCTTTGAAAAGGAATCAGTCAAAACTCAAGGATATAGGACAGGCAAAGGTTTAGCCTTAAGGTCGTTTCCTACCATCACTGGACACGTTTCGTGTCTGGGCATGTTGCTCATCAGTTTCGTAACACTGTGATGAATCAAGTTATAAGTTAATCAGACACGGAAGTTGCTTCAGCTCCTTATGTCAACACGATTAATTTTTAGCATATTTCCTTTCCTTAGTTACACTCGAGCACTAGGCATGCCTAATAATCGTGTAGTCAGGCCTTTAGTTTGACTGTACGGCAAAGGTGTTGCATTCACTGGCACTTCTTTTTGTTCGCTCTGTTATGTAAAGAGTCCATGGCCAAGACTATCGGAGATTAGTACGTTTATGGGTAAATAAGCTTCCTTCTGCTCATAGTGGCATTGCATGATCGAAAAATCTTCAGCAACCTCTTGGTGGAGCCCATGTGAATGGTATAACTGTCACTAAGATTGAGTCACTCTAACCACTGAAGCAGCACAGGTGACTGAGGATATGTATTTAGATAAATCAATATTTACATATCTTCCAAAACACCCTTGTTCCTTTCATCGCTCAGACATTCCTACCACATCTCAGTATAGATGGTCCGCTCATGACGCCAACGTAGTGAAACTTTTGTTGGTGGTAGGCAAAATTTTAGGAAGCGGACTTTCAAGACTATGGCCACAATTGAATGCATGAAAATTATACAGCAATATCGAGAAATAAACTGACGTTTGTTCTACACTACATATGATAATCTGAAATTTAATTTTAACTTTACGGCAGAATGTAGTGTATGCTAAGACTAAGCTTCAGCAGAGGATGTGTGACAAAGCATCACAGAAGGAAGTGTCACAGTTGGCACCCTGGATAAAATAGAGTTGTTAACAAAGGTTAATAATATTTACCCTATTACACATTTTTTAATGATTCTGTGTTATTTCTCGGTTATCTCGAAATTTTCTCGACAAAACTTTTTGAAAACACTTTGTACTTCCTTTCAACAAACTCTGCCTTAAAATTGCAGGTGTCAAGTTACACAGTAATAGTTCAGGCATATATATAATGGTAACCAGGAAATCTGGTGAGTAGGTGTGGCAAGTGTCTTACCCATAATGTACTGTATTCATCTCATCGCTCCATCGTCTGGTTTTATATATAGAGTGGTAGGTGGTGGCGACCATCATCCAATCACTTGATGTAGTGCTGCCTACTGCTTCCTTAGCCTTTATCATTCTTTTTCTGTGCCTACCCTCCTTTCTTCCTATTTCTCCCATATTTCCTGTCAATTCTTATTGCTTTTCTTTCCTTTACAGGTGGCTTTACATTGAATGACAAGCCAAATGGTTTCCTCTAAGCCAAGAAACCATTTACAACGCTGGGTGTTAACCATATAACGAAACCATACGTGCTCCCTAAGTGTCAACATGTGGGTTGGTGGAGCATTAGTGCCCCTTCCCGAAAAACAAATAACTCAAAGTCAAATGGCCACCCCCTTACAGGATTATGGCGTCTGGCAATATATATATATATATATATATATATATATATATATATATATATATATATATATATATATAAAACACTCGGGATTCCACAAGCGTAGTTGGGAAAATTAACTGCAATGTAAGCTTAATCTCAGTTAAATACTGTATATAAATGGATTACCACAGGGGAGGGAGGAATCTGAGGACAAGAAAACCTTGAGCTACCACGAACAATACACATTTTAATGTGAAGTACTTAAGGCTAATATTTTTACTCTCAGTGATCACATTCAGTACTGTCAATAGAAGTAAACCGCAGAAATGAGTACTATTTAAGTACTCCTACCCCTGGGGGTAGTTTTTTTTTTTTTTTTTTTTTTTTTTAAGAATACTCCCCCAGTATCCCTGCTTGTCGTAAAAGGCGACTAAAAGGGTTGGCGGAGGGTTAGTGCCCCTCCCCGGAAAACAACTAACTAAAAAAACAAACAATAAGCCTCGGACAAGGACTGACCAAACGATGTCGACCAAGGACCGGACAAAGGACATGGTTATCGGAACGTGGAATGTAAGGGGAGCGAATGATGAGGTGAAAGAGAGAAAGATTGTCCAGGTGCTTGAGGGTGCGAAAGTGGATGTATGTGGAATAAGTGAAACAAAATGGAGAGGAGAAAGTGTGAGAGAATGGGAGTATGGATGGGGTATATGTGCAGGAGTAGGTGAGAATGAGAGGGCAAAGGAAGGAGTATGTATAGTTGTGAGTAAAAGATGGAAGAAGAGCATAAGACAGTATGGATCAGTTGGGTCAAGGATTGTGTGGGTAAAGTTGAAAGTTGGAATACAAATGTGGGCGATTGTGTGTGTGTGTATGCGCCAACGCAAGATCGTGCTAGAAGAGTGAGAGAAGAGTTCTGGACAAATGTAGAAGTGTGCATGGAAAAGTTTGGAAGGAATGAGAGAGTGTTTTTGATCGGTGATATGAATGGTAAAGTTGGGAATGTGAAGGTGGATGGAATAGTTGGTGAGTGGGGTGTGCCTGCTGAGATAGATGAGAATGGGAGTGCGTTAGTGGACATTTGTGCTGGGAGGGGGTTGGTGATAGCCAATACCCTCTTCAGGCATAAAATGATCCACAGGTATACATGGCGAGTGATGAGAAGGGTGGGTGATGAACTGAATGAAAGGAAGGCAATGATTGATTATGTGTGTGTGGATGAATGGATGCGAAGATGTGTAATGGATGCAAGAGCTTATAGAGGTTGGGGGAGTGGACTTTCTGACCACTACTTGGTGGTGGCCAGAATTAGAATTCAAGTAAGATGGAGGAATAGAAGAATGGAAAGACGAGAGGAAGGAGTAGTTGCAAGGAGAGTGGAAAGGTTACAAGTGGATGATAAAAAGGCAGAGAATAAGAGAGAAGTGGAGGAACGATTGGGCAAATATGAATTGGAGCAGATGGGAGACGTGGAAGGTGTGTGTAAGATATTTACAGAAGAAATATGTGCAGCATGTGATGTGGTGTGTGGAAGGAAGAGAAGACGGAGGGGGGTGCAAGGAACAGCGTAGTGGACTGAAGAGGTGAGACAGGCTGTGGCACAAAAGAAGAAAGCATACAATGAATGGATGAGAAATAGGGGCGTGGAAGAAGTTGAGAGGTGGAAGAGAGAGTTATATGTAGAAAGAAAGAGAGAGGTGAAAAGATTAGTAAGAGAAAGAAGAGAGTGGATGAGGAATTTGGAAGGAATTTGAGTGTAAAGTGGAGGGACCGTAAGAAAATGTTCTGGAAAGAGGTGAAAAGAGTAAGACAGGGTGGAAGTGAAGTTAGCAGGGGAGTGAAAGATAAAAATGGTAGATAACTAGTGGAGAAGGGAGAAAAAGTGAGCAGATGGAAGGAACACTTTAAGGAATTGTTGAACATAGAGGATGGAAGTAATGCGAGTATAAGTGGCTGGGGAATGGCTGGGAGAAGGAGGGAGGTGAGAAGACAGGAAGAAATCAGTATGATAGAAGTTGTGGAAGCAATGAAGAATGTTAAATCGGGGAAAGCCCCAGGAATTGATGGAGTGTGTGGTGAAATGCTGAAGCATGGGGGAGAGATAGTAGTAGAATGGATGTGGAAGATGTGCAGATTGGCCTGGGAGGAAAGTAGAGTCCCGGATGATTGGAAGTCAGGTATAATTATTCCCTTGTACAAGGGAAAAGGGGGAAAAAGAAGTGTGTGGTAATCATAGGGGCATTTGTCTTCTTAGTATAATAGGAAAAGTGCATGGTAGGATACTTATTGACAGAGTTAGAGAAAGAACAGAGAAATTAGTGGGAGAATAACAGGGAGGCTTTAGGAAGGGAAGAGGTTGTGTAAATCAGATATTCATTCTTAGATCTTTAGTGGAAAAGTTTCTAGAGAAGGGAAAGAAGTTGTATGCGGCTTTCATGGATTTGGAGAAAGCATATGACAGGGTGGACAGACAAGGATTGTGGAAAGTGTTAAGAATATATGGAGTACATGGGAAGTTGTTGAATGCTGTGAGGAGTATGTACGATGGTGCGAAAGCTGCAGTGCGTGTGGATGGTGAACTAAGTAAATTTTTCTCTTTGAAAGTTGGGTTGAAACAGGGATGTGTCATGTCTCCATTGTTGTTCAATCTGTACATGGATGGGGTAATAAAAGAGGTACTAGGTAGGGTAGTGGATGTTGGAGTGGCCATGGTGAGAGAGGATAGTGTTTGGAAACTCCCTGTACTGTTGTTTGCAGATGATACTGTGTTGTTGAGTGAAGACGAAGGGGAGCTGCAAGGCTTGGTGGATGAGTTTGGGAGAGTGTGTAAGAAACGGAATCTAAAGGTGAATGTAGGGAAGAGTAAAGTGATGGTCTTTGAGAGAGGTGAAGTCAGTGAATGTACAGCGAGGTTGGATGGTGAGGAATTAAAAAATGTGAGTACGTTTAAGTACTTGGGTAGTGTGATGAGTAAGGATGGAGGTTTGGAGGGTGAAATGCTTGAAAGGGTACAGCAGGGAAGAAAGGTTGCTGGTTCTTTGAAAGCAGTGATAAGAAACAGGGAAGTGAGCAAGGAAGTGAAAAAGTTACTACATGACAGTATTGTGATACCAGCTCTAACGTACGGAAGTGAAGCTTGGATGTTGTTGGAAGGACACAAGTCAAGAGTGAGAGCAGTGGAAATGAGTTATTTAAGAGGAGCCTGTGGAGTCACATGGTGAAACAGTCTGACGAATGAGGATATAAAGGAGCGTTGTGGTGTGGATGTGGATGTGATAGGAAGCGTTATGAGGAACACACTGAGGTGGTTTGGCCATGTGGAGAGGATGGAGGGTGAAAGACTGACGAAGAGAGTGTATGTGAGTGAGGTGGAGGGGGGAAAAGGGAGGGGGAGGCCGAGGACGAGATGGAGGGATGGTGTGGAAAGGTATATGAGAGAGGGGGGTGTGAGTTGGGAGCAGGGCAGTGAAATGGCAGGGGACAGGGCGACTTGGAGGCGATTTGTTTGTGGCCACCCAAACGGGATTGAGGCGTCTGGCAATAGATAGATAGATAGATAGAATTAAAACAAGGGAAGGTTTTAGACGGTTCAATTTTGATAGGTTCGTTTTATCAGAGGGAAGGAGCCAGAATCTTATTAATTTAATCTGCATTAAAGACAGAGAGAGAGAGAGAGAGAGAGAGAGAGAGAGAGAGAGAGGATCATAATTAAGAGTTCTCTCCATAAAACTAGTCAACACTTGTAATGGAAAGTGACAGACTTCATGATTACCCCCATTGATCCCTCTCTCTCTCTCACACACACACACACACACACACACACACACACACACACACACACAACTCTCTCTCTCTCTCTATGTGTGTGTGTGTGTGTGTGTGTGTGTGTGTGTGTGTGTGTAATCTAAAAAGCAAAAAATATGTAATGATTGATTAGATGTAGTGATGAAAAATGTACAGAAACAAGGGAGGTGTGAGACACAGAAGCAAGAGATCATATGGAATATAAAGAGAATAAAAATTCTAAGCCCATTGCGACACTTCACACTGTACCCACAACAGTGTGTTGTTCACAGAATGTAGTAATTGGTATAGAATTTTGAATTGCGTCCCATGCTAAATGTTCTGTAGCACTCTTGAATCTTCTTCCATCCCAAATGCTGATTTCTTTCTGTGCCTTTTCCATCCCAGATTTCTGAACATTTTTCATCCCAACAATTTAGCGTTTATTTTAAATTATTTCTAGTTTATGATCTTTTTATTATATACTCCCAGCGAAATAAAACCACCTAACGTTACACCACCTAGGTGCCAGCCCCTATCTACCTCTTTCCCCCCTAGAAATCTATTAATGCTTAGAGAAATTTTTACCCTTGAATCTATCATCTCCATGAACCTATTTCCCTCATGGGATTTCTTTCCCATGAACCAAAATTTCCCCCTTAGAACTATTTTACCACACGGTGCTACTTTACTCAGGAATATATTTTCCTCATCCACCCCTGTTCCCCATGGACCAGTGTAACCATGAAATTATTTCTCTCCATTTACCTATTATGCCCCTGGACCTGTTTTCCTCTACTGAGATATTTCCCGTGGACTTATTTCCTAATTTTGATCCAATTTTCCTTCGTGGAGCTATTTTCCTCTTTGGACTTATTTTCCCCAAAGGACCTATTTTCCCTATAGGATATTTCCTCCATGAACCAGTTCTTCTCACAGACTTATTTTCCACATTGGACCAACGTTCCACCCTGGAATTATTTTCGCTCCATTGGCCTTACATGGAATGTGACAAAGCAAATCGGTGAATTTTTACATATCTTGGAAGACATTAGAGTGCTATAAAATGTTTCTTGCTGTTATTCTCGTACTGTAGCTTGAATGCATCTCTAAAGATGGAAGAAACGTTCCAGTTGTTATGAAACGTTTATGTGTATATCATGCTCGAGGACAACTTTTCACTTTGGAAATATGACTGAGAAAGAAAAAAGTCAGAAAAAAGAAGAAGAAAGTATATATTTTTGTAACTTGAGTATATGACTGATGTGTAGGTCGCTTTAGCTTAAATAACAACGGTCTTTTCATATGCATGGATAAAACTGAACTTCACACGCATTTTTGTGCGCAGTTCCCAATGCCTCAAGTGTGTCATGTCATTGGAACCTGGGCTATCCCTACACAGCAATCGGGCTAATATGTGTTTATATGCGTACATACAACTCTGGGTTGTGTTTATCTTGGGTGGATCTCAGGATACGCAGTGAACGTCCCCACACAGTATTAAGTTAAATTTTTCCTTCCATTTTAGTCAACACAATTCACTAGCACAGCATATCAATGACCATGTCTTTCCACACGTGTTCCAACATTAAGTTATAGACTACTAATCTCATTAAAAAAATATTATATAAAACTGATAAATAACATTTGAATTTAAAAAAATATGACAATAATCAATGAATATCTTTAGCAATACTGGTGCTCAATCTCGAGTAAAGGTGAAAAAAAAAAAAAAAAACAGCAATATAGAAATATGTAGTATGCAACATAGAATTAGTTTTTCATTTACAAAGTAAATTTAACCTCCAATAAAATAACTGGCACATAAGCCTGTTTCCAGGTACACCATCAAGGGTTCGAGTCCCCAACCATCCACTTTACCCCATGCACCAATTTTCACATCATGGTCCCAGTCTCCTCCATGGGCCTATTCCCCTCTTGGCTTTGGTCTTACTTTTCCAAATGGACATATTTTTCTTCTTGGACCGGAGTTCCTGCTTGAGCCTATTATACCCAGGGAGCTGTTCCTCTCCATACACCTATTTTTCCCTATAGAACAGTTTTCCCAATGAATCTGTTTTCCTAATGGACCTATTTCTCCCATGGTCCTAGATTCACCATATGCAGGTATTTTTCCTATGGACCTATTTACTTCATTGACCTACTTTCCCCAAGGAGCTATTATCCTCCCTGAACCTTTTTTCCCCTGTGGATTTATTTTCTTTTGAACACCTTTTTTTTTTCTCATTGGTCTGTTTTCTTCTGTTTAAATACTTTCCACCATGGTCCTGTGTTCCACCCTGAACTGATTATCCCTCCACTGGTCTAACGTGGAATATGGGAAAACGAATCGATGGAGTTATTCATATCTGAGAAGACCTCTGAGTGCTATAGAAAGTTTTGAGGCCGTAACACGTGTACAGTAGCTCAAATGCTCCCCTAAGTGTGCAAAAACATCCGTGGTTATTATTTAACATTTTGACGTGTAATGCACTAGTGCACTACTTCAACTTTTAGAATTGTATCTAATGATGAAAGAAATAAAGGGGAAAAAAAGAAGAACAAAATAGATATTTCTGCGACCCGAGTTCACAACTCTTATGTAAGTTAAAGAAGCTTTGAGAGTAGCTTTGCACTTAAATAAAATTGTGTTTCACAGGTGTTTTTGTGCACTGGTCCGTATGCATTATATGCATCACATCATTAGACACCGAGTCATCCCTAGATAGTAAGCACTACTGAAGTAAGTGTAAGAGTGTGTGTGTGTGTCTGTCGTGTGTGTGTCTGTGTCTGTCGTGTGTGTGTCTGTGTCTGTCGTGTGTGTGTCTGTGTCTGTCGTGTGTGTGTCTGTGTCTGTCGTGTGTGTGTCTGTGTCTGTCGTGTGTGTGTCTGTGTCTGTCGTGTGTGTGTCTGTGTCTGTCGTGTGTGTGTGTCTGTGTCTCTGTGTGTCTGTGTCTCTGTGTGTCTGTGTCTCTGTGTGTCTGTGTCTCTGTGTGTCTGTGTCTCTGTGTGTCTGTGTCTCTGTGTCTCTGTGTGTGTGTGTCTCTGTGTGTGTGTGTCTCTGTGTGTGTGTGTCTCTGTGTGTGTGTGTCTCTGTGTGTGTGTGTGTCTCTGTGTGTGTGTGTCTCTGTGTGTGTGTGTCTCTGTGTGTGTGTGTCTCTGTGTGTGTGTCTGTGTGTGTGTGTGTCTCTGTGTGTGTGTGTCTCTGTGTGTGTGTCTGTGTGTGTGTCTCTATGTGTGTGTGTCTCTGTGTGTGTGTCTCTGTGTGTGTGTCTCTGTGTGTGTGTCTCTGTGTGTGTGTGTGATCTCGTGGGTGGATCTCAGGGTATGGAGTGAATGTGCCCACACAGTGTCAGGTATAATCTTTCACTGCATTGTACTCGCCACAATTCACTTGCACAACATTTGTAATTGACTTTGCTTTTCCACATCAGTTTGGTTTTTAGGTCACTCATTATTTACCACATTAATGTAAGAATTTTATATGAATGTTAAAGTGCATCTGAATTTTGAAGAACATTAACAATAATAATTGAACAGCATTAGTAATACTGGTACTCTATTGTGAGTTAAGGAAAAAACAGATCAATGTAGTAATACTTAATGCTCAACATGCAGTTAGGTTTTTATTTATAAGTAAACCCAGCTTAAATTGAAAGACCTATCATATAAACCCGTCTCTGGCCACACCACCTAGGGGTCGTCTCCCCAACTTCCTAGTTTACCTCACGGACTAATTTTCACTTCTTGACCCCATTTTCCTCCATGAACCTATTTCACTTTTTGGCTTTGGACTAACTTTCCCCAGTGGACATATTATAATTCTTTGACCTAATTTCTCCCATAAAATTATATTCTGCCATGGTCTATTTTCTTTCATACACCTATGTTTCCACCAATCTATTTTCTCACATGGACCTGTTTCTCCCATGGACCTAATTATTCCCTATGGAGAAATTTTTTCCCTTTGAAGTTTTTTTTTTTTTTTTTATCTCATGGACCTATTCCTTCTCGGACCTATTATCTCACTTAAAATTATTCTGCACGAACCAAATTTCCGTCCATAGTCCTGTTTTCCCTTAAATGAACTATGCTGTCCACGGACTATTTTCCTTACTTACTTCCTCTGTGAACCTGTTTTCCCCACGGACATAATATTTTTTTTCCCTCATCAGGGAACACTGAATCCCCACATGGGCCTATTTCCTCCAAAATCTTTTCTACCAGTTGGATGAATGTTTACACTTGGGTTCATTTCTGCCATGGACGTATCCCCCACGGACCTAAATTCCCACATCGATCTATTCCAGCATGAATCTACTTATGCCATGGACCTGAAGGCCAGTGAACTTATTTTTTCCCTTCCACCCACCTACTAAATTACACAACCACTCAAACAGTTTAGTAAACCAGTCTTCTACCATGTCCACCAGGAAGTACCACACCCACCCATCCAACCAGAAAGCCCACTAACCCAACCAGTCTCCTACCATGTCCTCTAGGAATTCCCACAAACAAAGCACATTAACCCACCCCATCCACCTACCCACCCCATTCTGCCTGCTCACCCACGCTACCCTACCCTGCCTACCCACTCACCCGCCCCCTACACTACACCCACACATGATCCCATCTATCAACTTCACCTGTCTCACCCATACCTCGCACTCCATTTGTTCACCCACTATGCCCACCCACCCCATCAATCCAGGCCCAAGCAGCTCACTCAGCCCACCCCACCCACTTCACCCACCGTGCCTGTCAACCCACTAACTCATCTATAAGCCCACCACCATTCGGCCAATATGTATGGACCATCAGTTTCCACACACACACACACACACACACACACACACACACACACACACACACACACACACACACAGAAGGGGGTACATCTGCTTTTAGCTGGTGCCATAATAATTAGTTTCGAGCACGTGTGTGTGTTTGGGGGGGGGGGCCTCTATGATCAAAACAACTCATTGCCATCGTACCTTAATGAACTTGGTAATTGGTGCATATGTTCACCTGGGGCAGACTGAGGGATTACATGGGTATTTCATCATTTGTCATGTCTGCCGCTGTTATTTTTACTATTTCTTCCTGCACATATTACCTTACTCTTGTGAGATAAAGAGTAGGTGCAATGTAGTTGGTGAAGAAGCAAGTACTATATTGGAGGAGCAGACAGCTAAGTTCATTTCGTGGGTGGAGGGCTCTAGAGTTTAGAAGATTAAACCCCAAAAAGCAACTCAAAGAAACTTAGCAGTTAAGTAAGAATAAAGTTGAGGAGGAGAAGAAGGAGGAGGACGAAAAAGATGTAGGGCAGAAGGAAGACATGATCTGAAATTAAGAAGTCTAAGGAAAGATAGGAGAGGTAAAGCTACTGAACAAGAAGAAGAGGCTAACAAAAAGGAGGAGTAGGAGAGGAACAACAGGTAATAAGAGAAAAATAAAAAAAAGTAAACGTTGACCACAGAGAACATCACGCTTACCATGGTGCTGTAAGCTAGTGATAATGCTGCGTGGTAATATGAAGTCACTGTATCATGGCTCAGGTCAGAACAGATCGAGAGGTAATTCACTGCCAGCAGCGATAAATTGAGCTACCGCTAACCAACCACTTCAGATTGTGCACACCTGCAGACATCCTGACTTAGATCTCATCCAGTGCCTGTGAGGTGCACCATTATCACTACGGTAGTTTCGTTAATGACCACACTGGTGACACTGTTTTTCCCATATATTCCTTGTGTGACGGAGGAGTAGGGAAATAAGTTAGGATTAGGAAATGCACACCGCATTTGCACAGCTCTGCAGATATACGATAGAAAAATTATCCTCTCCCCTCTAGATGACAAAGAATTTGATAAAAAATAAAATATATCTTACGAAACAGTGGTGTGCCCAAGAGAAAAGAAAAACATGTTTCGGTAGATAGCAAATTATGATAAAAATTTTGCCAAATCCAATTGGTTTTTATTTTTCATGTGTGAAACATCGACAAAGACAGGAGAGATAGGTGGATAATATTACAGATACAATTGAAGGAACTACAGTATAGTACATTCCTGGAGAGAGAGAGAGAGAGAGAGAGAGAGAGAGAGAGAGAGAGAGAGCGGAGGAGGAAGTGAGAAAATATGAGCAGCGGCGAGGGAGAGCCTGAAAGATGGAAGCACGATGAAAGAAGGACCAATATAAAATGCACTGCTTGAGTGAATTACACAAATCACAACAAACAGTAAACTTTATTCTGGCTAATACAATATTGGTATTCAGAATTTTAAGTATGTCAGCATATGAGAAATGACAGCATGGAAAGAAGTGGGACTAGAACTTCCAGTAAAAGAGAAAGTGAAACAAATGGAATAAAACCTGAAAAAAAGGCACTTCTAAACTGTACTGAAAAAAATAATGAAACCAGTAAACAGAAAGCAGGAAAAAAGTGAAAAAATTGGAAGTAAAATGAATGCAAGCATCTGTGAATTGAGTTTTCAATTGGAGATGAATGATGAAAGATGAATTATTTAAAATACGATATCCAAATCATTATTACTCTGTAGCTGTGTTTTTTTTTTTGTTAATAGTAGATGATGTCTTCGTAGACTGGCTAGAGTATTGTGGACGCCCATGAGCTTAGAGATAAACAACAAATGCTGTTTAGAATAATGCCAAGTTCCTTGGGAAGGAAAATAAATCACGGAGTGATGTGTTGATGAAGGGATGGAGACAAACTGGTAGAAAAGCTTAAATGTCTTCGCACAGTAACAGTGGAAAGGGCAAAATTTATGCCATTCAGAAACTGGAAATGAGAGCCGGTCAAGGGTGAAAGCTGCTAAGAACTTTAAAGTCCTTGATATAAAACAAAGCAATAGGTACAGGCATTGCAAAAAGTCTATCCAGAATGTTTGTTAGTGTTCATGCAGTAATAAGAGTGCGAAACACTAGTACTGCATAAGTATCAACAATCACGAAAGAATTTTGAAATGGGATTACTGAGGAATATATGTGGTGTAGGGTAAGATAAAAATGGAGATATTCGTAAACAATGCAAAGTAAGGAAGTCCGTAAATTAGAGGATAGAATAAGTGTGTAAAATCATACCACACAGGTGCGGCAGTTCCACGTGTCATTTACATTTTCACATCCTTAAGGAAAGTAGTTTTAGTGCAGTATGCAACACGGGTAACTGCTTGTTGGTTTTATACTACACAATGTGTGTAGAATAAGCAAAATTTTCCAATTTTAGGGTATTTAAGGAAACTGCCTCGTTGTGTTTGCCTACGATCTCGTTAACCTAACCTAACTGGTGGGTTTCGCACCCATACGCCTGTGACTTAAACCACCTATGATTGCCACCAAACCTAACACTGGAAGCCTCGAATTCCTATCAAACTAAAACTTCTAACGTAACCTATTCTAATCAACCTCTGAAAGACCCATTTGAACAGATAATCTGGAGACATGCGACCGTGTGGTAAAGTATTAATGAAAAATCTTCGTTAATGGTATGGTAGCATTAACAGTATGGCTATGAACAGCATAGTTAGGAGCCTGAGGCCCAGTAAATGGTGGATGAATATGATTGGTGAATGAGATAATAACCGTGGTAATGAAGCTGAGGCAGCACTAGGATTGTAGGATATAGAAATGGGCGGATCAAGTATCGACGAAGATACATATGACACGGGTTGGAACAATATATACAAGGTACATTACGTGTTTTCTCGTTGGACATTAGGTCAATGAAAGGAAGCCGAGAAAGACTGTGGGACTTATTTTTTTGTTCAGTTCGTTCTTAGTTTAGATACTGTTTTGCTTTTCCATTCCTGCTTCAGGATACTATCCACTCTATAGGCTATATGCAGAGAGAAGAAGGGTTGGGATAATAAATGAGCTGAATCTAATAAGCTTTGCATTTGTTATTTCTACAGCTCTTTGTCTTGTTCAACAGACATAAGAGCTAATGTTACAGGCAATACCTCGTGTATGTTTGAATATGTGTGTTGGTTTACAATATGTGGTGACGGGTCAAGAGGAACCATTACATACCATATATTGACCATTTAATCTAGGCTTCCTTTTTTTCAAGTTCAGTACCTGCGGACAGGCATACGAGTACAGCCTCAGTTACCAAGGTCGCTCAAGTCCCCGATAACCAAAACAACGTGAACTGCGGTTCAAGGCCACGACTATAGTTTGTGTAAAATTATTGGTCCTTTTAATAGTGAACAGACCCAGTTTAATTTCCCGATCCTCTTTAAAAATTACTTAGATGAGACCTTGATGAGGAATGATAAATGTCAATTCCGAGCTTATAACATCCACTGAAAGTGTTATCAGTAGCAATGTGTATATCCAGCCTCTTGGTGCAGGGTGTTGTGCATATGTGTGTAGGAATGTGACTGTTAGCAAGAAAAGGGTAGTCCTGCAGCATCTGGCGTACTTGTATGTCACCTCAACGCTACTCCCAGTAACATGTTCCCAGTGTCTGCAACGGGCGGGCCGACAAAATTACAAGATTAGGGGGTGCAGGCTGGTATAACAGGAGAGTGCATTGTGCTCTCACACGTGAGACTACATGCTTACGTGGAAAAACGCGACAATAATCGCATAATATGACTAAATATGGCGCCATATGCAAGAACAGAATGCGTTACAGCATTTTCGAACTTATAGTCTTGCCCAGGTGGAGCTGAAGCGTTCATCGTAACGCAACAACTGCCACATTATTCCACTGGCTTATGAAGTTGTTAAAGGGCTTGGAAAAGAATTTTTCCTTTGAGTTCACTTTCACCGCAAACAGCTGTTGGAGTATACCATTTGTCATACAGGTCCTTTGCACTCAAGTTACAGCTTGTCAGTAAGATATCAGATAATCTCTTGAGAGAGAGAGAGAGAGAGAGAGAGAGAGAGAGAGAGAGAGAGAGAGAGAGAGAGAGAGATCACTCAAGTTCTCATTCTGTTTGGATCACCAATCTAGAAATATACTTCACCAACACATCTTTTTATTTTACAGCCCGTCTGTTATTTTCCTTGCAAGTATATCATCGAGGCTGTTTTAAATATCCCTTATGTATTGCCATCTGTTGATCATCTAAACTTACATATTCTTCAGCAGTATGGATGTATACAATGAAATCTGAACCTGTAATTCTTCGTCCCCACCCACCTCCAAGTGGTGAGAGTTGATCTGACCAATGTAGGAACAACTTCCAAGCGATGACAATAATATTGGAAGAATGAGTAAAGTTTTGCGGGTCATGTGGAGATGTCAAAAGTCTTAAGCCGAATTGGGTAAATGGCTTCCTGGAACATAAAGAGACCAGCATCACACGCCCACACAGAAGCACATACTGTACACAAACACATCCATTTGTTTCCCCCAGCACACACACACGCACCATTACATACCCTCTCACCGCCGCGCCAATCACTCTAACAGTGTTCCACACCAGTTTGTTTCCCTGACGGCCATTATGTCCACATCACTCTGCGCTGACGCTCCCCTCAAGTTTATTGTCATCCCAAACGAAAATATTCCACTCTCACAATTTCTTACCAGCACTGGTAGATTCATGAAGACGAGGTCAAGGGTCCTGTATGACTGGACCACGTGAGGTTTTCTCTCTTTCCTTCCGTTCGTTCTTCCGGCCGTCAGTTCTTTCGTGTAGTGAAGGCCGCATTAATAAACCTGTTTTGATAACTGAGATTGACAAACGAATCTTCTCATGCTAAGAGTGTGTCCTCGTGCTAGTGGTCGCCAGTATCAGGACAACCCCACGGTCGAAGTGACAAAATCAGGTCAGTGTCATAAAGGCTTTTTTTTTTTTTTTTTTTTTTTTTTTTTTTTTAAACAAGAGTATGGATGTTTGAGAGGACGCTCAGAATAGTGTAATTTATGCCCGTATCGCTATATATATATATATATATATATATATATATATATATATATATATATATATATATATATATATATATATACAGTATATATACAATCCTGTGACGGTACCTCGTGAGTTGCTATAGGTAGGCAGGGAAAGAAGCAGGCAGTAAGGTAGGCAGGCACGTTGGTAGGGAAGTAGGTAAGGAGGCAGGTGGGCAGGTAGCTAGGCAGGGTAGTAGGTAGGTACAATAGGTAGTTAGGTAAGCAATGAGGTAGGTAAGGTAAGAAGTAGGTATGCAGTTAACATGACAGAGGTAGGTGGATAGGTAAGAAGGAAGGTAAGTAGGTAGACAATTATATAGGTAGGGAGGTTGATAGAGATGTCGTCAGGGAGGGCGGGTGAGGAGTAGATAGGAAGGGAGAGAAGTAGGTAGTCAGGATGGTGGACAAATAGGTAGTAGTTAGGCCGGCGGATATATAGGCAGGGATAGAGGTCGGTAGGGAGATAGGTATGTAGGGAAATACGTAGGTAGGTAGGTAGAGAGGGAGGTAGCAGGGAGGTAGTTAGGCTGGGAGGTAGAAAGGGAGATTGGCAAAGAGTATGTAGGGCGGTCAGTAGGTAGGGTGACCCAGAGAGAGGAAGGCAGAGAGGTGCAAGATGAAGTTGGTGGTAGGTGCGACCGTCCATCATCCACTCACTAGATGTGGTGCTGCCTCTCTCTCTCTCTCTCTCTCTCTCTCTCTCTCTCTCTCTCTCTCTTTCTTTGTAAATATACACTGAGTGATAGCCAAAATGGTTTTCCCGCATCCCATGAAACCATTTACTAAGCTGCATTGTTGCCATAAACTAAATGACGCCTGGTGGTTTAGTGGATTAAGGCGTTCCATCTGAGGTATTTTTTGCTCGCGTAATGCCACTCGGAGGCAGGTAAATGTGGACACCATCGCCTTACATGTCTGGAATGAGCAGCCTAGCCCGTGACCCCTACGCTAATTTTTATAAGGGGCCAAATGGTAATGAATGATGATGATGATGATGATGAAACTGACGATGAAGATAATGATGATGTTGAAACTGACGAAGATGATGATGATGATGATGATGATGATGATGATGACGCTGATGATGAAGATAATGATGATGATGATGACGCTAATGATGAAGATAATGATGATGATGATGATGATGAAGATAATGATGATGATGACGCTAATGATGATGATGATGATGATGATGACGCTGATGATGAAGATCATGATGCTGATGATGATGATGACGCTGATGATGAAGATAATGATGATGATGATGATGATGATGATGACGCTGATGATGAAGATAATGATGACGCTGATGATGAAGATAATGATGATGATGATGATGATAACGCTGACGATAAGATAATGATGATGATGATGATGATGATGATGATGATGACGCTGATGATGAAGATAATGATGATGATGATGACGCTGATGATGAAGATAATGATGATGATGATGATGATGATGACGCTGATGATGAAGATAATGATGATGATGATGATGATGATAACGCTGACGATAAGATAATGATGATGATGATGATGATGATGATGATGACGCTGATGATGAAGATAATGATGATGATGATGACGCTGATGATGAAGATGATGATGATGATGACGCTGATGATGAAGATAATGATGATGATGATGATGATGATGATGATGATGACGCTGATGATGAAGATAATGATAACGATGATGATAACGCCGACGATGAAGATAATGATGATGATGATGATGACGCTGATGATGATGATGATGATGATGATGATGACGCTGATGATGAAGATGATGATGATGCACTAACACCTTAACACCTCCCAGTGAAAGGATCCCATAGTGTAACAGGATGGTTGAAAAACTCACATCGGTGCATAAGAAAAATCCTTCGCACAGGACCCAGGCGTGACAACACACAACTACTGTATTTTATTTAACAAATTTCTCCTCCGAGATTAACAGCTCAAGACTCTCTCCTCATCGGTCTCATGTAGGCTATTGCTGTTGCCTCTTCCTCAATTCCTTGTCTTGTAAACGCTTCCTTTCTCCTCATCTTCCTTATCCCCTCCTCTCCGAATCTTTCTCCCTCTTTGCCCTCTTCTTTCCTACTCTTTCCCATTGATCTAGATCAGTGGTTCTCAACTCGTTTCAGACCACGGACCACCAGCCCAATTAAAAAAATATCGTGGACCATTTAATTTTTGAGTAATGATAAATAAAGCATAGACAACAAATATTTTTGGTTTGAAAATTTTTTCTTAAATAGGAATGATACAATAAAATGAATGGCCAATTATTTATTTTGATAAAAATTTTCGTACTGCATTGTTCAATAAATTTAAAAATATATGCACCAATCTCCAGTTTAATGCTAAATATAGTGAACGTCCTGTGGACCACCCAAAAATTCACCATGGACCACCAGTGCTCCATGGACCACCAATTGAGAAACACTGATCTAGATTCTTCTCTTCCCCCACTCCAAAAATTTGCGTCTGTTTCCTCTCTCGCTCTCTCTCTCTCTCTCTCTCTCTCTCTCTCTCTCTCTCTCTCTCTCTCTCTCTTTTATTTTCCCATCTTTGTGAAGCTTTCTAGCACTCAACTGTCTTACATTAGTGCTCATTACCTATATAGAGGAAAATGGATTACTATAGCTGTTTCCAAACATTTAGTCATGACGACCGTTGACTTCCAAATACAGTATTGTGATAGCGACCCCTGCCCCACCCCCGTCTACCACACTGTTTGCAAGTAGGCAATAAGGAAGAGCAGTTTTTACGGTGTTTATTTTATACTTTTCACTACTGCAGTGACGATAAAAGTATTGTTTCCGTGAAAAATACCTTTTTAAAACTTTTTATTTTCAGTCTGAAGATTTGTAATTATATCTTTCCAGAGCGTTAAATTCATGAAATTTTTTATCTGCAGTGAAATCAGAACTTGAGAACTCATATATTTTAGTGTCAATGAAGAATAATAAGAAGGACGACAAGGGTAAATAATATTATAGCTCTCAGTATCCCGAGCATAACGCAACTGCTGATGTGCTGACGGCCACACATGTTGGAATGTTCTGCATAATCGTTGTACAAAGATTCGTATTTGTATACCCTCTTCATTGATTTACTTACGACCTGCGCAAATGATGAACTATTGCATACAGACTAAGATCATAACTGCAAAACAAAAGATAACTATAAATGCTACTCTCATATCGTTCTCAGTAGACATACGAACTTTTTCCTAACTACTTCTTAAATCTTTTACTATTAGGCGGCGCCCACCCTCGCCTGTTGTATGCGCCCCCATGTCTATATAGAGTCATTTTATCTGTGGCTACCCCGTCTGGGATTACGGCGTAGGGTTAAAGCTAGATAAATTGTAAGATATATTGTCTCGAAGAACTAATCTTACTATATTGAAGGAATGGTAGTAGGTTGAAATAGACAGACTGATGATGAAGCATGCTTAGGCATTGGAAAAATATATATATGTGCTTATCTCGGTAGAGAAAAAAAATATTTGTATCTGTCACGAATCAAATTCGCGACAGTTCCCTTTTGTGAGAAGCCACGAACTATTAGTGGAAAACTCACTGTTTATCGTTCAGTTAACCGCTCATTCGGACGGAAGCTTTGTCAAATCAATTTTTCATTGTCATACGTGATCGTCTCTGTGTGAGACATTAGCGCTTCCGCTGAGCGATTTGTTTTGGGCGCGTTTCGCTCACTCGACCGTTAGAAAAATGCGGCCTACTGCTCCCCCTTTTTCCCACGACTTACTCAGTCCAGTTGTTCCTGTGACGGAGAGAGGTCCTATGCCAGCAGTGTGAGAGGTCAGCTAGTACCCAAACTCCACTTCACAGTTCTCAGTACTCCCATCCTTAGTTCAGCTTTGGGTGATACGCAGCATTCATCGACCAGTATTTCCTTTTTGTGTTTTCCTAGTCTTAAGAGTTTAGTTAAGGTGTTTTTCCTAGGCGTAAGAATTTAGCTCGTGTGTGAGTGAGTGAGTGCGATCTCATTAATTTGATTTTGAATTGTAACGTTAAATTTATTTTGTAATCAATAAATTTAACAGTTCTTTTGCTTGAGCTTAATGTAATGTAAACTCTTGTTTCATTTCTCCGCAGTTAAGCTTATTTCTCTTATAGCTCCTAGCTTGCATAAACGTTTGCATTCATAATTGGTACTTATGCCAGTCTTGTGTATTAAGCTTAAAATCCGTTGTGCCTCCTAGGAGTTAAGCATCAGCAAGAACCTGATTTATTATTAGTATTAGTTATTTATTGTCAGGGGTGAAGTAACTTTCTCCAGAGGCTAACAGTACTAATAGACAGCAATTGAGTAATTAGTCTCTGCTGTGTACTGTTGAGAAAGTTTATAAATTCTCGTTCTGAAAAAAAAAATCGGCGAAGTAAGCCAGTGTTAAGAATCATTGCTTGATGTAGCAAGACAATCATTGTTCCTGCTCTTCAATAATATTAAACATTAGTATCAATTAAATAATATTTTAGCATTTATTTTAAAAACCCTGTGTTATTATAAAAAACCCCGTGACAAATGGCTACCTCGCCAGGATATTAGCTCCTTAGCTCTAAAGCTATTCACGAGATAGTACTCACTCGTTCATATTTAGGAATTTATCATTAAAGTTTATAGGCACAAGTTTACTGGTGGTTACCGTTAATTTAGGAAGTGAATTTTTGCTTTATTAATCCATAGAGTATTTAACTCTATTTAGTACTTTATTTTTGGTAACGCCAGACGATTTTATTCGCTCCTGGGTAGCCGCCGTACCCATTGTGTTAATTATTGAGTTCTCAGTTATTTGCATTTTTGCTTTAATCTTTGCCAGTTAACTAGATAAGACTGGTCACCACTAGCTTGTGTCTGCATTCTTTATTTGTGTTATTAGCATTCGTTTGCGCAGCAGTATCAGCCACGCAACCGACCGTCGGGACAAACTTTTTCACCACCAGCTCAAAAGAGGCAGGAAGTGAATGCAGCCTTCATTCCTCAGCAGCAGCACAGTGGTCACGTCCCTACCAGTGTGGGTACTCCCCCACAGTTCACTAGTCCCACAGTGACAGTGAACCCCCTCCACAGATGGCCAATGTTCCATCTCCTTCTAAGTCACAAGGCACAATGTTTGCCGCATCAGTTCAGCAGCCTCATGAGTGGCTAGCTGCTTCCTCCACAGGCCCTCCCACAGGTGACAGTACCTTCCTTGTTCAGCCAGGGTTTGTGGGAGGCATTCCTGTGAAGGTCCTGAGAGATAATGGTTCCTCAGGTTGCTCTGTCAAGCAGAGTCTAGTTCGGCCTGAGCAGTATACAGGTCGACAGATCCATGCAAATCTTATTGATGGATCAGTGAGATTGTTCCCTGAGGCATGTATCCAGGTGGCATCTCCATTTTATACTGGTATGACACTTGCAGTTGTCATATCAGAACCTTTATTTGAACTCATCATCGGCAATATTACCGGTGTCAAGGATAGTTGCACCGAACATGACGCTACTCAGACTTCGGCTGCTGCGGTAACACGAGCCATGGCTGAGGCTCCAGACTGTGTCACCCCAGTGATCATTGAATCGCCGCAAGATCTGATGTGTAGTCAACTTGTTGTACAAGAACAACATTCTGACCCGACACTTGCTGCCGTGCGGAACAAACAAAAGGGTCGAGTGATTAAGTATTCACGGGGAGGTCGAGCCAAGTTCCTTCGCAAACAAGGACGGCTCTACCATGAGTCATGAACACCCGAGGGCGAGGTTCAACTGCAGTTTGTCGTTCCCGCCAAGTACCGCCTAGCAGTGTTACAATGGGGTCATTGTTCAGCCTCAGGAGGTCACATGGGCAAAAGGAAGACCAAGGGCCGTATCCGAGCTGACTTTTTCTGGCCAGGGATGGGACGAGACATAGATAGTTTTGTCCATTCCTGCAGTGTGTGTCAAAGTAACAACACTAATCAGGGACATGTCCTTCCTTGCCGTTCATAACCACACCTGTAATCTCTGAGTCAGTTGAGAGACAGTGTAGTGGTGAAGTGGGTGCAGACACGACGTCTCGCCCATTGGCCCCACAGGACACATTATGTCCAGGGCCTGTACATACATATTATGTACCGTAAGTTAAGGGAGAAGTTGAGAGGTGACTCGAGGTTATGGAAGACCCGAGTTTGCACAAGGATTCTCAGCTTCCCGGTACTAATATAAGTACTGTAGGTTAAGGGGGAAGTTCGAGAGAGAACTCCGCAGAGGTGACTCGAGGCAATGGAAGACCCGAGTTTGCACAAGGATTCTCAGCTTCCTGATATTAATATAAGTACAGTAGGTTAAGGGGGAAGTTCGAGAGAGAACTCCGCAGAGGTGACTCGAGGCTATGGAAGACCCGAGTTTACACAAGGATTCTCAACTTGCCGACACTAATCGTGTGCTATAATTAATGGCGACCTCAAATGTACGAAGCTTAGGCTGTCACTTGTATTTTTCAGCCAGAGCATACTTTTCGTAGCATGTACTGATTGCTAGGCAGAGAGAGTAATTGTAACTTAATAAGAATTTTGTCTCATTGACACTTTTGATGCTCCACCTTAATTGGTTTTGCAGGTACAGCAATGGGTGTAGCAGTTTTGCTGTGCAGGCCAGTTGATTGTCTGCCGCACGCTGCCGCCTCTTCCCCTCTGCCTTCGTCATCGCCATATTATTATTTACTGTGTCATTTTACACGTAGGTACAGTTACACTACAACTGTCACACCTACACCGTGTATTACATACACCACGCTACACAACAATTAGCTGTCAGTGTAAATGTAGCGAATTTTCGCTCAGTTTGACCTGAGTACAGGATTTTCACCGTCGTCACAGAGTTTTTCCCTCAAGCTTGCTTGTATTAATGTAAATACGAGTTTTTTTCACTCACTGGCGACTGCGACTTTCTCCTGTAGCAGTATAGCACACACACCACAGTGTGAATCTTGTGTGACTGAGTTAGGATGTGTACATATATATATATATATCCACAAATTTTCTCCCGTAAGGAAAAAATTTAATTTTGTAGGGGCGTAATGTCACGAATCAAATTCGCGACATTTCCCTTTTGTGAGAAGCCACGAACTATTAGTGGAAAACTCACTGTTTATCGTTCAGTTAACCTCTCATTTGGACGGAAGCTTTGTCAAATCAATTTTTCATTGTCATACGTGATCGTCTCTGTGTGAGACATTAGCGTTTCCGCTGAGCGATTTGTTTTGGGCGCGTTTCGCTCACTCGACCGTTAGAAAAATGCGGCCCACTGCTCCCCCTTTTTCCCACGACTTACTCAGTCCAGTTGTTGCTGTGACGGAGAGAGGTCCTGTGCCAGCAGTGTGAGAGGTCAGCTAGTACCCAAACTCCACTTCACAGTTCTCAGTACTCCCATCCTTAGTTCAGCTTTGGGTGATACGCAGCATTCATCGACCAGTATTTCCTTTTTGTGTTTTCCTAGTCTTAAGAGTTTAGTTAAGGTGTTTTTCCTAGGCGTAAGAATTTAGCTCGTGTGTGAGTGAGTGAGTGCGATCTCATTAATTTGATTTTGAATTGTAACGTTAAATTTATTTTGTAATCAATAAATTTAACAGTTCTTTTGCTTGAGCTTAATGTAATGTAAACTCTTGTTTCATTTCTCCGCAGTTAAGCTTATTTCTCTTATAGCTCCTAGCTTGCATAAACGTTTGCATTCATAATTGGTACTTATGCCAGTCTTGTGTATTAAGCTTAAAATCCGTTGTGCCTCCTAGGAGTTAAGCATCAGCAAGAACCTGATTTATTATTAGTATTAGTTATTTATTGTCAGGGGTGAAGTAACTTTCTCCAGAGGCTAACAGTACTAATAGACAGCAATTGAGTAATTAGTCTCTGCTGTGTACTGTTGAGAAAGTTTATAAATTCTCGTTCTGAAAAAAAAAATCGGCGAAGTAAGCCAGCGTTAAGAATTATTGCTTGATGTAGCAAGACAATCATTGTTCCTGCTCTTCAGTATTATTGAACATTAGTATCAATTAAATAATATTTAGCATTTATTTTAAAAACCCTGTGTTATTATAAAAAACCCCGTGACAGTATCAATTTCAGTTTTCGAGATGACGGTACGAAGCTCCGCAAGCCTCATGCTGTGCCACTTAATAATAATATTCAGGAAGTCAAAAGACTCGTCCCACTCCAGCTTCTCAGCCAAGGAGATGTATCCAGACAAATTTGAGAGAGAAAATTACTGCACGGTGCAGGTAACTGGTTCTTCAGGATTTCTTGCTTGGCTTAAATGAATATTAATTGAACTCTTCAGGGGCTGTTGGACTCGGCAATTCTCCCACTATTTTCATCTGCTTACCACTCTCCTCTTCCTCCTTCTCCTCCTGCTCTTCCCTCTCCTTTCTCATCGCTTTCTCCCATTGTCTTCACTTGCATCATCTACATTCGCTCCTCTCTCTCTCTCTCCAGTAAGTGAGCGTCCACACGTGTGCTCGAACAAGCGCTGGCAACATGTAAGCAACACAGTAACGAACACGCTGCAAACATGCTGGGAACAGCAGCATCCAGATCATGTTGGCAACATCGTGATGACATCTCAGCTGCCTGGTATGGACACACTTATCCCATCGCCTCTGCTGCCTGTGTTCGAAGCTGCACTGAAACATGTTTGCATACATCTGTCCAAATACTGCTGCATACATTTACCCAAACATATTGCCAGCTGTGTTGCCAATATATGTTCGAGGTCACGTGTGGACGCAGCTAACATGACTAACTTGAACTTGTTCTCAGATGATGTTAAGTTTCTCTGTTTCAAAAACTTGCAGTCACGGTCTCTATAAAGGGAAACGGCAACTTATAAAGTAAGTTTGACAGATATGTAAACTGGGCTTCACATGAGAGAAGATTTAGTAACAAAATAAGCAACTGGTAGAAAACAATAACAAAAAAGGGAAGAAAAACTTGAAGGGCAGGCCAGACAATGAAGACTGGAAAACGGAGGCATGAGGACAGCACTGCACCCAGGCAGGAGAGAGAGAGAGAGAGAGAGAAATGAATTCCCCGAGCTAGGCAACTAAGGCCATATAGCCCCGCTGGGGTTACAGGAGAGAGCTACCCCTCCTGGCAACGGTAGCCCGGGCGAGGCTCGAACTTGCGACCTCCCGATCACAAGCTCAGCGCACTACCACTCTGCTACCGCGCCCCCCAGAGAGAGAGAGAGAGAGAGCACTCTATGGGACTACAGCTTTGGTACTTCATCCAAACGACCATCACCCCTATTTCCTCAACCAGATAAAATTAGAATGGACGAGAGCCCAGGGAGGACTAAAACAGTAAGCTCCACAGAGGTAGGCCAAATAGACCTGTCCCGATACTGTTTACTCAGAATAAATATGTTGAGTGGAAATGTGTATGAGGGAGGACGCCTTGGATGAGAGGGAGGAAGTAAACGTGGGTGAAGGTGTTGAGTTGAAGCGGTGATGTTCCTGAAGCCATCCAGAGTAGGCATCAGGTCATAGGTATAATGATATCATAGGAGGGTGAGTGAGTCAGCTGTCACACACACACACACACACACACACACACATCAGCTCATGTGAGTATCCTGGGGGTGTTTGGACCCTGGTTGGCTTGTAACAAGTCAGATTTCACAGGTTGACGGGTCAAGCTTTTTTTTTTTTTTTTTTTTTTTTTTTTTTATGTGTCCGACTCTGGGCATAGGCTTCACAGCCTGCTCTCAAGGCCCAGCAGTCCTCCTACATACCATACACCTCTAAGCTTGGGTGAAGTTAAGAAAATAATGATTTAACGTAATACTTATGGCAACGTAATATGTAATGTGGCACACACAGGCACACAGGCTACTCTCTCACTCTCTCTCATCTGGAGAAAGTTATCTTTATTTGTGTGTGTGTGTGTGTGTGTGTGTGTGTGTGTGTGTGTGTGTGTGTGTGAGAGAGAGAGAGAGAGAGAGAGAGAGAGAGATAATAATAATAATGATAATAATAATAATAATAATAATAATAATAATAGTAATAGTAATAATAATATTCAATTAAAACAATAAAAATAATAATAATAATAATAATAATAATAATAATAATAATAATAATTGTAATAATAATAATAATAATAATAATAATAATAAATAATGATAATAATAATAATAATATACTACTACTACTACTACTACTACTATTACTAAAAGTAGCAGTAGCAGTAGTAGAAGTAGTAGTAGTAGTAATATAATGATAATTACAAAATAATGATAATAATAAGAAAAAGAAGTAAGAAGAAGAAAAGTTAGATCAGTGCTGTGTCAACTGCACCAGAAATACAGCAGTACTCTTTGGCTCCGCATTCAGTACTGTGGAAGGATCCATACGGCTAACACAGTTTGCAGCATTGGATTACTAGGAAAGAAAAAAACAATTTAAAGGCTTTTATTTTCATAATTAATCGGTATAATCCGTGAAAGGCTGAGTCCATCAAATACATCTACCTTAGAATGTTGGGCAGTTAAAAAGGTAAGAGTGCAATGACAGTTGGGTGTAACACGTCCGTCGTGTTGTAGGATGATGCAAGCAAGCAGCCACTATAGCAACTTAAAACAGGTGAAAATACAACAATGCCACAGAGACACTATATTGAATGGAGTTCGTAAGAGGAGCGGTGCTGATGAGATGATGTGTCTTTGACTCTAAATGTATGTGAGTAGTCGCCCCTTCACTCGCCTCCCATTCCACATTACGACTGAACTCCACGCAGGGGCTAATGTGACCCCTCTTCAAAACCTACAGCTACAGAGGGGTAAAGGAAAAGCACTAAGTAGACTTACCACACTGAAAGTCTTAAAAACAGAATATACAAATGAGGTAATGCGATGCTTCCATGATAAGTACTGAGAGAGAGAGACACACACACAGGATACTGGATGATAATGAAGGACTGAGCTGTGTACTGAATATTAAAGGATACTCATGAGAAAGATTATGTTGGCCTGAAAAAAAGGAAACTTTTTTTTTTATGTTGGGCGGTAATCATAACGTTTTTGTCCGAGGAGTGGCTGGGGTTTATGACTCACATTATGCAACTCAGGAATGAGCGAGGCTGGTCACCCTTACCTTTAATGCTGGGAATGAGTAACTTCTCCCATGTACTCTACGCTCCTGATGGGGCATTAAAAGATTGGATGATATATAGACAGACCGATAGATAGATATAAGCTCTTATCTGGTTCTGTTGTTCTTATTAGTTTTGCTTTATCTTGTCTGTTCGTCAGAATGAAAGACTGACTGGAAAGGTTTTTGTGAGTAAGGTGGAGTGATAGAGGAGGGAGGGAAGACCAAGGATAAAATGGAGGGATGGAGTTGGAAAATCTATACAGGCGGGAGGCGTAAGTTGTAGGTAAGGCAGCCATATGGCAGAGGACAGGGCGACGTGAAGGTGATTATTTTGTTTGTGGCCATCCCTTAGGGGATTAAGGCGGCTCGCAATAGAAAGGTAGACCGTCAAGCTCTCTCTCTTCCCTAGTACAGTGGGCACATGACAATAATTTCTCACTAATGCAATTGTTCGCTCTTACGATATTTGTGAGTATCATAACGAAGCACCTCATCGCCTCAAGAATACAGTAGGTCTCCACATTATAACGTGGAAGTCAAATAAGATATGGCAGTAGAATAAGAAGGAAACTGATATCTGATGACTATTTACAACCACAACTGTCTTCTGGGAGCGTTAGGGAAATAAAATGTTAGTGAAAAGAACAGGGTATGAGGTAGGTGAAAGAATAAGAGAATGGGGAGAGGAAAAACTGCCAGTGAAAGGAAATACTGTAGCACATCAACCCGTGTCCAGCTATACCCTCTAGGAGTCAACCCTCGCTTAACTATTTTCCCCAGGGACCTGTTCTTATGAGGACCAATTTTCTTTCTTAGAAGTATTTTCTACATGAGCCTATTTTCCCCCATGGATCTAGTTTTCCCTTTGACTTAATCTCTCTGTTGACCACTTTTCTCATGGGCCTCATTTCCCTGTAGACCTATTCTGTCACTGATTTTATATTCCCATAGAATCTACTTTTTCTCGGAACCTACTCTCCCCCTATATTGTTTCCCCTCCGTCACATTTTCCCACATGGATCTGTTTCCCTAATGAACCTGTTTTACCATGAACCTATTTTCCTATGGACCTATTGCTGCTATGGACCTATTCTAGCTATGGAACTATATTCTCTGATTGGATCTATTTTCTTTATAGATCTATTTCCCCCATGGATCTACTTTCTCCCCAGGGGGAAACACCTAAACCCCATAATGACCTATTTTCTCCCACGGGCATAATTTTGCCCACTGGACTCATACTCAGAGAGAGAGAGAGAGAGAGAGAGAGAGAGACCTTTTTCTACACAGAGATCACATAACCCAGATCCTGATATGTACTCATGAAAGGCCTCATAAGCTTAATAGTGTGTGAGTCAGGCTGCCAGCCGAGACACTACTTAATGATAACCTCTACTACCTCTGTCATTTGCATCTGTACTCTGTGTTTACCCTTGTTTCTGTAGTAGTCTCTGCCTTCTTGATTCTGTCTTTGTTTCAGTAAATCTATATCATACACATTTTTACTTACATATGCACCGAGCAAAATTATTTTGAAAACACCATTTTTAGATGAGGAAGCATCTCAACGAGCAGCCGAGTCAGTCACACCATAAGGATTTTCACACAAGACGTTTCACTCTAGCCGTCTCA
>NC_136959.1:25260374-25270374 GCF_032717465.1 Coenobita brevimanus | reverse complement strand
GTACTATGGCTGTTAAGGGCATAAAATAGATTATGTATGATGTATGAATAAGAGGTTGTATAGGACGACAAAATGGCAAGGAGGAGAGACAACCACAGGTGACAGATAAGCATCTTTTTCACCTTAATAACAGTTCACATACCCATTGTCTGTGTCTACATTTCGATCGACTCAGGGGCCCATTCGCTCAGTCTGTAGTTGAAATATTATATGTAAGCTGCAGAGACAGGTATGTTATATTATCCACTAAGTATCTCATAAATGTGCCCTGCACCACCACACTGCATCACCAGCTCCACCACACAGCATCACAGAACCTACACAATCACAGAACCACCACACATCATCACCATACTTGCACAACCACACAGCACCACCACACAGCATCACAATACTTACACAATCACACAGCACCACCACACAGCATCACCATACCTACACAACCACACAGCCCCACCACACAGCATCACCATACCTATACAACCACACAGCACCACCACACAGCAACATCATACTACACAACCACACAGCACTACCACACAGTATCACCACACAGCATCACCGTACCTACACAACCACTCAGCACCACCACACAGCATCACCATACCTACACAACCACACAGCACCACCACACAGCATCACCATACTACACAACCACACGGCAAAACCACACAGCATCACCATACCTACACAACCACACAGCACCACCACACAGCATCACCATACCTACACAACCACACAGCACCACCACACAGCATCACCATA
This sequence comes from Coenobita brevimanus, assembly GCF_032717465.1. NCBI lineage: Eukaryota > Metazoa > Arthropoda > Malacostraca > Decapoda > Coenobitidae > Coenobita > Coenobita brevimanus. The sequence continues at coordinate 25,269,609 of NC_136959.1, read as the reverse complement.
CTACACAACCACACAGCACCACCACACAGCATCGCCGTACCTACACAACCACACAGCACCACCACACAGCATCGCCGTACCTACACAACCACACAGCACCACCACACAGCATCGCCGTACCTACACAACCACACAGCACCACCACACAGCATCATCATACTTGCACAAACACACAGCACCACCACACAGCATCACCATACCTGCACAACCACACAGCACCACTACACAGCATCACCACACAGCATCACCACATAGCATCACCATACCTACACAACCACACAGCACTACCACACAGTAACACCATACCTACACAATCACACAGCATCACTGTAAGAAGGTTCCAAATCCACAAGGTAGAAAACAGAATATCTCACATTATTCACACATGAAACACCAAAGAAAACTCCGAAGTAAAACCATACATTTATTTACAAATTAATTAAAGATACTGAAGTACCAAACATTATCAATATTTAAACCCTCTCGAGACTTTCCCCCAGGTCTAACAAGTCCCATTAATAAATTTATGAAAAAACAAACAAGTAGCGATTAAACTCCCCCTGAAGCTAGGCAGAGGTGAGGATACTGCGTATGGTAGCAGATAACTCCGGGAACAGTAGAGAAGTGGTATGCCTGCCATTCAACACCGCTACATGGCAGCACAGGGACGACCTGGGTGAACTCTCGCATGGTGGGTAGAATGGATGCCTCACCGACCCGGCCCTCGGTAGGTGTAGGATCCTTAGTCCCCCAAATTTGATAAAAGTTAATAAAATAACAAAGGTACATAAATTATGGCTCTTCTGGGAAGTGAACCAAGGACCTACACAACAAGCAAAAAGTCAAGTACAAAAAGGAAATCATAAAGTTCAATATTTAAGTCTAACAATAAATCAGTAAATAATGCCAATGATATAAACTCAGTCAATAATATACACAGTACATGGAAAAATAAAAATATAAAATTTTTTTAAAACTCTAGAGCAAATTCACAGACATTTAACCAAGTTTCATATAGAAGACAGAACCAAAGCAAACAGAAGAATGATTAACTTTTACCTTAGTCCCATCGATCTGCTGTTTGATGGTAGAGTGAATTTAATGGGTCACAGACGCCCTTATATAGCCTTCAGTCAGTTCGAAAATTCTCGTGAGATACATAAAGCAAAGTTAATGAAGCAAATGAAACAGTAAGTAAACAAATGAAACAGAACAGGAACTTAAAAGATAACGAGACGAGACCAAAATAAAGGTTTATGAAGCTTCAGTTACTTAATATTGAGATTTTAAAAACGAATTACTGACTGTAAAGACTTACAAATTAAACGCATTGAATCTTACCAAATTAGGGTGAATATAACAGTCGGGGATAACATACAAATATTACAATAATTATTACAATAATTATTAGGCCGTTATTCTTGGCCCTTACATGGCTCCCTCCAAAGGTATCTACCCAGGGGTAGATACAGAAGGAATATATAAATTAAATATACAACTCCCCCTCCCACCATAATGAAAATTATAATTCGTATACTAGGACTAGTCATGGTTCAGCCGATGGCCCGACTCAGAAAATCTGCACCAACATTATCTTTCCCTGCTACATGTACAAGCCGAAATCTAAATGGCTGTAATGCTAGGGCCCACCGGAGTAATCTGTCGTTATTTCCCTGAAACTGACTTAGATATACTAGGGGTTTATGATCCACCTCAAGAATGAATTCAGTTCCTAACAAATAATATTTAAACCGGTTAACCCCAAACACAATTGCTAGACACTCTCTTTCTATAGTGGAATACCTACGTTCTCGGTCTAGAAGCTTTCTACTGGCGTAAGAAACTGGGAATGGCTTATTATCTACGTACTGGAGCAATACTGCACCCAGTCCATAACCCGAGGAATCAGTTCCAAGGATAAAAGGCAATGACAGGTCAGGAAGTTTAAGAACTGGGCCATCAGCTAAAACAGACTTAAGCTTCTCAAAACACTCTATAGACTCTGAACTCCATTCCAAAGGCTCCTTCACACCCTTTCGTAACATGTCTGACAAAGGTGAAGTTAAGGATGAAGGATGTTTAATGAAATTTCGGTAGAATGATATCAAACCTAGGAATGATCTCAAAGTTTTCTTGGATGAGGGAGGAAAAACACCGAGAACTGCCTGAACCTTATCATTAACAGGTCTGATAGTTTGTCCATCTATAACAAAGCCTAGATACTGAATGGTCTTTAACCCAAATTTACACTTATCAGGCTTAACGGTTAACCCATGTTCACGGAGACGAAGTAGAACTGCACACACAGCTGCAACATGACTTTCCCAATTATTAGCATATATCATCACATTGTCAAAATAGAAAGAGACATTCTCCAAACCTGTCAATACAAGGCGCATCAGTCTAATATAAGTGGCGCAGGCAGTAACCAGTCCAAAGGGCATACGACAAAACTCCATCAGGCCTTTATGAGTTGGAAAAGCAGTTAATGGTTTGGCTCTATCTGTAAGAGGGACTTGGTAATAAGCTTTGGTTAAATCTAATTCAGTATAGAATTTAGCCCCAGAAAACTTGTGTAGATCATCCTCTAGCTTACACATTGGTTCTGCATGAAATTCGGTAACTGCATTAAGAACTCTGTAGTCTATAGCCATCCTATAGGTGCCATCAGGTTTCTTAATCATGACCACAGGTGATGAATGGGATGACTGAGAGGGTCTGATAATCCCTTGGTCTAGGAGGTTTTCTACTTCCTCCCTGAACTGAGGCTGGAGGTGTACAGGAATGGGATACAATTTGGGTTTTAGTCGTTCAGTAGTACAGAGAAATATCATGTGATAAAGTAGTGGTATACCCTGGTTTGTCAGAAAAAACATCACCAAACTCTTCAATGATATTCTTAACATCCTCTTTCTGGTCTGGAGTCAGTTGCTCATTTATGTTTAAATCTAAAATATTTGATGGTGTACCAAGATCTGGAAAGGTAGGCAAGTCCAGCTCAGAATCCATATTTACCTCTGCCTTTGTACATAACTGAGAAACTAAAGGCTGGTCATCAAAAGTTAATCCGGTTTCCTCATCTAGTACATATGCCATGGAAACCTGCGACCTACGATGGTACTTCTTTAAGAGATTTGCATGGTACAACTTTGGCTTACCCTGTTCATCTGTTAGGTAATTAACCTTATTCTTACAATCTAAAACTCTGTAAGGTCCTTTCCAAGACATTAATAATTTACGCTGTTCATCAGGGAGCAAGACAAGGACTTCATCTCCGGGTTTGAATTTCCTATCTTGAGTTTTTACGTCAAAGTAAGACTTGTAATTCTTGGCACTGATATCAGCATTCTGAACAGCAATCTTGGCACAATCTTCTAATTTATCCCGAAGCTCAAGCACGTACTGATATAGTGGTCTATCACCACTCTGTACAGATTTATCCTCCCAAAGATCTCCAAGTACTGACAAAGGACCTCTTACCTGTCTACCATACAGGAGTTCAAAGGCAGAGAACCCTGTGCGATCACTGGGCATTTCTCTCATGGCAAACATCAAGGGGGGAAGATACCGGTGCCACTCTTTAGGTTTGTCCTCACACACTTTTCTAAGGGAAGCTTTCAATGTGGGTGAAATCTCTCTATTCTACCATTTCCACTAGGGTGATAAGGAGTAGTGAAAAGGGGTTTTACTCCTAACAATCTATGTAATTCCTTCATTAAATCAGATTTGAACTGTTTGCCATTATCAGAAAGTATTTCCTTGGGAATGCCTACTCTGGAAAATATGGAAATTAAAGATTCTGACACTGCAATAGAAGAGATATCTTTCAGGGGCATGGCTTCAGGAAACCCGGTGGCAAAGTCTATCAAGGTAAGGATATATCGATGTCCTTCAGAGGATGGGGGATTTAAAGGTCCCACTAAATCTATGGCTACCCTGGAAAATGGCTCAGTCACGATAGGCATAGGTTGGAGAGGTACTGGTTTCACACGACCCTTAGGGGAAAAACGTTGGCACTTGTCACATGATCGGCAATAATCCCTTATGTCCGAGGTGAGACCTGGCCAGTGAAACTGTTCTTTGATACGGGTCTCAGTCTTTCTATGTGAAAGATGACCTGCAAGAAGACTTTCACGAGCTGTTGAAAGGACAGATTTCCGACAGTCAAGGGGAACAACTAGAGAAAGTTTTCCCTCTCTGTCTGGTTTCTTTGCCTTAATACATCTCCTGTACAAAAGTCCATCAATATTCTCATACCTGAACACGTTCCCATCTTTGGTTTTCCTCTGTCTCACCTGACATACTCTTCATCCTGACAGTGACTAAACTAGAACAATTTTGTTGAAGATTTGCAAATTCACTAGGAGTAACTTTTAAGGGCTCAATAGAGGGAGTTACCAGGGGATGGAGTTTCCTAGTTTTAGAAGATCGAGTTTGAACAGCTTGCACACACTCAGTGGTATCAACTGAAGCTGTGGGAGATTGGGTCAGTTCACTCTGTATAGGAATGGTAGTTTCATGAGAAGTTAATTTAGGTGAACATGGAACAGGAACAATGTTTCCAGTTGATACAGTAGTAGATGGATTATCAAGCTCAGTCTGCTTTACTCCAGGGACATTACCTATTAAAACACTGCAAAATTTAATAGGAGCTCTAATTACTTCTGTCCACCCTTCATAACAGGGGCAACGTAAATAACACTTGACCTTGGGGAAAGTGTCAACTCTACCCAGATAATCAGCTACTCTTACCTTCTCACAGTGTGCTACATCAACATCAGGAAGGACTTCCTCAGACACTATGATACCAGTACAACCAGTGTCTCTAAGAATAGTAGACACCCAGGCTCCGTTAACTGTACCACAGAACATGTACTGGGAATAATTATCGAGGTCACCAAAGCAAAACCCCATCTGTACTTGTTGGTTGAGAGGAGAGGCATTACTTTTAAATCTAAGAGGATTCTTGGGACAGTTAGGACGAATATGGCCCTTGTCACCACAACCGTGACATGTCACATTACTAAAATCACCTTTACCACGATGAGTCTGTGTAGAAGCTTAACATTGCTTTGGTTAGTCTCTTCAGCAGAAGGCGATTGTTTGTAACCAAATTTCTTCGGCTTACCCTTCACAAGAGAAGATCTCGGGTAGGCACGATGGGCAGAAGTCCAACTATCAGCCATTCCGACTGCCTTTTCCAAATCTTTCACATCACTCTCCTTTAAATACATCCGTAGCTCTGGTGACACTGAAGATATTAGTTGATCTAGAATAATATGAGATCTCAGTGGTTCAAAGTCTTTCTTCACATCACACGCTTCTAGCCACTGGTCAAAAAGACGTCCTATTTTTATGGAAAAAAGTTCATAAGTTTCACCTTCCTTAAGGCGGGCTGCTCTAAAATCCTGCCTATACCCATCTGGTGTCTTGTGGAAGCCTCTTAGCAGTGCCTTCTTTAACAATTCATAATCACTAGTTATCTCATCTGACAGACTAGTATAAATGTCAACACATTTGCCAGTCAATACACTACCCAATCTAGCAGCATATGTCTGCTCATTAATATTCAATAATTTGGCAATTCTCTCGAATCTGATTAAGTACGACCCAATATCTTCACCTTCACGATACACTGGCAAGTTGGGCCTTCCAGCATAGTCATAATTATCAATGGGCTGACCTGAGCTTGCATTTATCTTAGCTAGTTGTAACTCATGTTCTCTCTGTTCCTTCTCTCGTTTAGCTTCCCTTTCTCTAGCCCGTTCTTCTCTGGCATTATTTTGAGCATTAATTATATACTTTGCTACATCATCACCAGCGAGACCTATTTGTTCTGCTTCTGCCTTAAAAATGTCTATATTAGGATCCATGGTACATAATAACCAAACTACGCTACATTAACATTACCAAGACAAAGGGCAACTGTGGCCAGTTACCCTGACAAAAGAAAAAAGATTAATCAAATGACTCTACATTACCCCCATCAAGACAAAAGGGCAGCTATAACCAAGTACCCTGATGAAAGAGAGGGGGTGGTTTGTCACTTCCGGGCCCCAAGGACAGTGACAGGCCTGATCTGTTTACCGGACCTTAAACATAAATAAATGAATAGTAAAGTCCAAGCTCCCTATGGCCTCCAAGTGTGCATAAGTGTGAGAATCCTGGCAGGGTCGCCACTTGTAAGAAAGTTCCAAATCCACAAGGTAGAAAACAGAATATCTCTGATTATTCACACATGAAACACCAAAGAAAACTCCGAAGTAAAACCATACATTTATTTACAAATTAATTAAAGATACTGAAATACCAAACATTATCAATATTTAAACCCTCTCGAGACTTTCCCCCAGGTCTAACAAGTCCCATTAATAAATTTATGAAAAAACAAACAAGTAGCGATTAAACTCCCCCTGAAGCTAGGCAGAGGTGAGGATACTGCGTATGGTAGCAGATAACTCCGGGAACAGTAGAGAAGTGGTATGCCTGCCATTCAACACCGCTACATGGCAGCACAGGGACGACCAGGGTGAACTCTCGCATGGTGGGTAGAATGGATGCCTCACCGACCCGGCCCTCGGTAGGTGTAGGATCCTTAGTCCCCCAAATTTGATAAAAGTTAATAAAATAACAAAGGTACATAAATTATGGCTCTTCTGGGAAGTGAACCAAGGACCTACACAACAAGCAAAAAGTCAAGTACAAAAAGGAAATCATAAAGTTCAATATTTAAGTCTAACAATAAATCAGTAAATAATGCCAATGATATAAACTCAGTCAATAATATACACAGTACATGGAAAAATAAAAATATAAAATTTTTTTAAAACTCTAGAGCAAATTCACAGACATTTAACCAAGTTTCATATAGAAGACAGAACCAAAGCAAACAGAAGAATGATTAACTTTTACCTTAGTCCCGTCGATCTGCTGTTTGATGGTAGAGTGAATTTAATTTTTTTTTTTTTTTTTTTTTTTTTTTTCGGCCTATCAACCATTGGGGCCGAAGCCCCTGGTTATTAAGGCCATTTATATATATATATGTATATACATTTAAACATATATACATATATATACAAACATATATATATACATACACACACACACACACACACACACACACACACACACACACACACACACACACACACACACACTTCCATGCATACATAAAGACACATTTTCATGCAAACGTACATATATATATAATAATTTTAATCTTATTTAATTTTTTTTTTGTATTTTTATTTTTATTTTTTTTTTCTTGGTTTAATATTTTTTATACCTTATAATATAAAGACAAACTAATCTAAAGACCCTAAAACTAATCACCTAACAGACAAATCGCTAACCTATACTAAATCCTACAGAGACAAATAGCTAGACCTACACTAATGGTAAAAATACCTCGACTAACAGAACACCATCGACTGCAGATATGTAATGCCTTTCTACATTACATACCTGCACTCATCACCTGGTAACTGTCAGTCGAGGCACAACCTAATATAGGGGACATCAATATATGAAAGGGAACCAGACGAGTCAGGAACATTTCCATATACGTCAGCTGTCGTCCCTAATTAGAATAACTTAAGCAAGATAATATAATGTATTTACATAATTTGTACAGAAAGTGAAGAACCTCGCCCAGCAGACCACCATCGACTGCAAGTGCCCAATACCTTCCTATATTGCACACTTGCACTCATCAGCTGGTGACTGTCAGGCGAGGAACTTGGCTAATGTAGGGGACATCAATATTAGAAATAGATCGGTGGGAGGAGGAACTATTTAAAATATGTCAACTGTCAACCTAATTAATATTACAATATATACATATTTACTCTTCATAAAAACCATAACCATACATTATAAAAGTCACATCACCCTGATCAATCCGGTCTTTCTCAAGAAAGTAATCAATTTATCAGTCATAACAATATCCCCACCGCCTAAGATGGAAGAAAGAATGAAAAGGGGACGTCTGCTTCTCCGCAGTAATTTTATAAGTGAAGCACGTTCACGAATAAATCGCCGACAGCGCAGGATGATATGACTGATAGATAACACCGCATTACAGATGTCACAGTGGAGTGGAAATCGTCTTTCAATGTATGGTTTATGTGGGTTAAAAATGGTGGTATTAAGCCGTAACCGTGCCAACACTTTTTCTTCTAGGCGACTGGGACGGTTGGCAGTGTCCCAGTCGCCCAGGTACGGCTTACAAGTTGGAATATTTAGTCTGGTCCACTGACCTTGCCACAGAAGATTTATTGATTTCTTTCCGAGAGAGAGACTCGACCGTAGATCACGAGGAACGTCCCAAGTCTCCTCGAGTTCTACAGCCGACTTTGCAAGTAAGTCAGCCTGCTCATTGCCGTAGATACGACAATGACCAGGCACAGATCAACGTGAATGACTTGTTGCATGAATGCAACTTATTAACGATGCGGCCCTGAATCTCGTGAGAGTCCGTAGTACAAGATGCAATTGCCTGAAGGGCTGATTTTGAATCTGAAAAAATGACAAATGAGTCATGCCTAGAATTGAGAGCATAGTCTATGGCTTTGTCAATAGCAAAGAGTTCTGAAGTAAACACAGATGTATGAGTCGGCAACCGATACCTGAGGGCACATTCAGTCGACCACACACTTGCACCCACACATTCACTCGACTTGGAGCCGTCGGTGTACAATTGATGGGACCCCAAGTGACGAACAATGATGTTACGAAACAAGTGGTGGACCTCCGCCTCCGGCGCCTTGGCCTTTGGTGCTGGGAGCCATGATACATCCACTGTAAAGCTGGGTGGCTCCCAAGGCGCTATATTTTTTAGCACCAACTTGTCACAGTCACTGGGGTCGACACCAAGCTCCTGAGTCAGTAAGTGGAGGCGAGCGGCAAGTGGCCGACGCACCCCCCGCAGAAGGTGGTGGTATTGACGCAGGGGGGTACAGGCCACATTGCCGATATTGCTTTTCCTTAATGTTCGTAGTCCATACGAAAATGCCAGGTGGTCACGGCGAATAAAATTTAATGGGTCACAGACGCCCTTATATAGCCTTCAGTCAGTTCGAAAATTCTCGTGAGATACATAAAGCAAAGTTAATGAAGCAAATGAAACAGTAAGTAAACAAATGAAACAGAACAGGAACTTAAAAGATAACGAGACGAGACCAAAATAAAGGTTTATGAAGCTTCAATTACTTAATATTGAGATTTTAAAAACGAA
>NC_136959.1:25047366-25260274 GCF_032717465.1 Coenobita brevimanus | reverse complement strand
TGCATCACCATCCCATCCTGTCTCACCACCCCCAGCCTGCCTCACTACCCCCCCCCCCGGCCTGCTCCTCACCACCCCAGCCTGTCTCTTCCCTCACCACCCCCAGCCCCCGCCCTCACCACCACACATCCTGCCTCACCACCCCCACCTGCCTCACCACCCCCAGCCTGCATCACCACCCCATCCTGCTTATTCCCTCACGATTACCCAGTTGCATCACCACCCCATAATGTCTCACCAATTTCCACCTGCCTCACCATCCCCAGCCTGTTCTCATCACCCCCAGCCTGCATCACCAAGTCCAACCTGCCTCACCACCCGCAGCCTCGCCTCACCACCCCAGTCTGCCCCCTCACCACCCCAGCCTGCCTCACCACCCCCACCCGTCTCACCACTCCCATCCTGCCTCACCACCCCAGCCTGCCCTCCCCACCACAGCCAACCCGCCTCGCCTGCCTCAATTCACCCCCAGTCTTCCCAAATGCATACCGGTAAATGATCTACAGAAAAACAGAACGTGTACTCAAAGATCGAAGGGGCTGTTTGACGCTTTTCACTTACTCCTGTGTGGGTCAGGGCAGGGCAGGGCAGTGGGCATTGTAGCGCAGGGGCAGGGGCAGGGTAAGGCAAGGTGTGACATTGTAAGGCAAGGCAAGTGATTGCAGAGCAGGTTGAGGCAAGACAGGGAAGGGCAGAATGGGACAGGGTAAGGTGGAGTAGAGTGGGACAAGGTCGGACAGAAGAGGGACCGGCACTGCAAGGTGGGGGTGCGTGAGGCAGGGCAGGATGGAGTACTTGGCAGGATGGGGCAGGGCAAGGGAAGAGTAGGGTGAGGAGGAGGAGGACAGAAATGGGTGGGGCAGGATAATGTGGGTCAGGGCAGGGGTAATGCCAGATTAGGGCACGTCAAGGCGTAAGGATGAGTAGGACATAGAAGGGTGGGGCAGGGCAGGGTGGGGCAGCCGTGAAGGCACGTCAAGGTAGGGTGGAGTAGGACAGAGAAGGGTGGGGCAGGACAGAGAAGGGTGGGGCATGGCAGGGTGAAGAAAGGGGAGGGCACGCTCAAGGTAGGGTGGAGTAGGAGAAAGAAGGATGGGTCAGGGCAGGGTGGGGCAGTGCCGTAGGGTGGGGCAAGGTAGAGGGTGGAGTAGGAGAGAGAAGGGTGGGGCAGGGGCAGGGGTGGGGGCAGCGTAAGGCGGGGCAAGGTAGGATGGGACAAGATGAGATCAGGTATGACAGTGTAGGGCAGGGCAGAGAAAAGCAGGATAGAAAAGGTTGGGGTAGGGCAGGGTAGAGTGGACAGGGCAGAGAGATGCACAGGGCAGGGTGTGGCAGGGAAAAGCAAGTAGAAGTTGGGGTGAGCAGGGCAGGACAGGCCATAGCGTGGCGGTAGCAGGGAAGGGCAGGGCACGGTATGGCAGGGCATGGCAGGGGCAGAACAGGGCCAGATACAACTCTCCACGCAAAACAAAGGATAGCGGTTAAATATTCTCTCTCTCTCTCTCTCTCTCTCCACTACACTAGGGAGTATATTGAATCTAGGCTCTCTTATGTGCAGTTGCTGGATGTATTTTCTGGTGGGTGAGTTCGTGTCCTTACATTAGAAATCAGTCATATACCACTAACATAACAAAAAATATCCAAGTTACGTCCAAATTCGTTGTAAAATAAAGGCTGTTGGAGTGCCTGGCGAATGAATAGTGTATTGCAGTATACTTGTGTGATGAGTGTTATTAGTTCTTAACTACAGAATTAAATGACTGAAACATTTCCCTCTGTAGCTCATCATGTCAACTATTTTCAATGCTTGCTAAAAAAAAAAAATAAAAAATCAAAAAATAAACTGTTTATAAACGGAAGTAGGCCCTTTAGTCCAAAGACGTAGTTTACATTTTATTCGTAATTACCACCAGACGATTCTATATTTGGAAAGGCTTTCTGAACTCCAACAGTCCAGTGGTAGTAAGAAAAATATATTGCGAATTTACATACTACTATGTGGCTTTGCACACACAATTATTTAATACAAAAGCATAAATCAACAGTGGCACAACCAGTATATTGTATTTTTCCACTGTAACCTGAATGCCTGTACCAGTCTTGCCCCTCTGACCTATTGCTTACTGAAATAGTTATACATCGCAGCTCACCGTTTTCCTTAGGTGTCATGCTCACAGCTGGTATCCTGCCCGCAATTTCCTGTGTCATGCCTACAGCTGGTATCCCATCCTGCCCGCAATTTCCTGTGTCATGCCTACAGCTGTTATCCTGCCTGCAATTTCCTGTGTCAAGCTGCCTACAGCTGGTATCCTGCCCGCAATTTCCCTGTGTCAATGCCTACAGCTGGTATCCTGCCTGCAATTTCCTGTGTCATGCCTACAGCTGGTATCCTGCCCGCAATTTCCTGTGTCATGCCTATAGCTGGTATCCTGGGCCTGGGCAATTTCATATGTCATGCCTACAGCTGGTATCCCAAGCTCTAAAATGGCCTCCTGTCATTCAATCAACAAGCAGTCATTCTGTTTCTTTTACTAGCCATTTAACAGGCATCATGAAAGGCTTCTTTTACCTCGTGTTTATTGTACTGCCCTCTTTAAAGGCTCATTGCCTTTAACCTTAACAAACCTCTCTTTTGACCCCCTTCTTTCCCTCCCAAAAAAAAAAAAAAAAAAAAAAAAAAAAAAAAAAAAATAGTCTACTTTACTTGATAAGCACAGAAATCTTTCAGCAACAGAGATCTAATTTTTGTAATGCATTTGGGTGGAGATACTAGTGTGCACGTTGGGGGGAGGGGGTTCTGCATCACTTTGTTAGCAATAGCCAGTCTTTCTCCTCAACACACACACACACACACACACACTGTTTGACACACACACACACACACACACACACACACACACACACACACACACACATACACACAAAGAAAAGGACAGAGCGAGAGAGCTGAGGGTATTACTTCAGCTTGATCATCAATCTCCCTGTACAATCTCTGTTTCAGTCTGACACGAGCAGGGGAATGTTGTTTGTGTGTGTGTGTGTGTGTGTGTGTGTGTGTGTGTGTGTGTGTGTGCATTTGTTACACTCAAAGTTTCAGGAGGCAGACAAACATTTCGAGAGAATGAACTAGAACGCACACGTACACACACACACACACACACACACACACACACACACACACACACACACACGAGCAGCAAAGGCAAACTCACGCAAAAGGAAATTACTTGCTTTCAGTGTAGAGTTGGGGAAGGTAAACAGGTTGACAGAGTGAAATGAATGAAACTATATTCTAACTGCAAATTGGGTCAAACTCATCCAGAGAGAGAGAGAGAGAGAGAGAGAGAGAGCAAATCACTGACCAGCCAATGGAATCGATCTGAGACCACTGGTGTATTTATATTCCACAGGTGAACGCTGACTGATGCAAATAAATACTCTCTCTCTCTCTCTCTCTCTCTCTCTCTCTCTCTCTCTCTCTCTCGTATATGAAGTGATGAGGTTCTCTTCAAAAGCGTTTTAGCCACCTCTGAACAGACGAAGCAACACCATCTATGTTACTACGCATTATATTAATAAAACTCGTCATGCAAACTGTTGGCTGTCTCCCCTCCACTCACTTGATGTACTGCAACTTTCAGATGACTAATGATCGACTAGACAAACTGGTACTTGTTATTCCAGCACCAACTACGTTACTTTTTTAGAGGTCCATGTGGAGTTAAATAGAGAGACAGTTGACAAATGAGGAAGTGGAGGAGCGTTTGTTGTTGATATGGATGCAGTGGAAAGAATTTGAAGAATTACCTTCAGATGTATTGAATATTTCCTTTTTACCAAAGACGTAAAGAGGAGGGGAAAACAAATTTTTAAAACATCCATACACCAGATTATAGGTGTCCTCCATTCATTAAAAAATCTGTATAAGTTTGACTTCAACTGCTGCTGGCTGAAGTTTGGGGGAAAACTAATCTGAGGATGCGAGTTCCAAAGAGAAGCAGGTCTGGAAAAGAGAGAATTCTGCTAGGCAGAAGGTTTGGAATATGTCAGTGTGACAGTCCAGTCATGAACGCTACTAGATGCCCGTGTAGCACGGGGGAAGGCGTGGAAAGGTGTCACAATGGATGCACCTTCGTCTGAACATTTGCCATAAAACTATTAGTAAAATTATGCAAGGGAGGCAATACTCCGTCTTACTTGTAGAGGAGGTAGTTCATTTGTAATTGCTGGATTATTAAAATTTTTACAGCTTTGTTCTGAATTTCGTCCAGTTGCTTTAATGCAACCTCTTCCACACAGGGGTGAGCAATATTCCAGCTGAGAGCGCACATGATTCTTGCAGATTATTGCCAACTGCTCGTCAGTGAAGAAGTTACGGATTTTTCACAATAAACCAAGTTTCTTTGAAGCAGTTTTAGCAAGTGATCTTATACGAGAGGTTCAACCTAGGGTATTGTTAAGTGAAACACCGAGAATTTCTGTACTATTAGAGATAGGAGTACTGGTTGCATTGAAGGTAATATAGGGAGTAGGCAATACCTGCCTACTAGCAAAGTGTATACAATTCGGGTTTCCTAGCACTGAATGAGACAATGTTATTTTTATCCCTATTCATTTATCTTAGATAGTCTTGATTTATGGAGATTGCTGTACTGCACTGGGAGTTAGAAATATTTGTGAATGGGTGTTTAAGTGTAAAGGAACTGTGAAGCATTGAGTCATCTGCATATAAGTGAATGGGGTTTTGCATGATAGACAACAGATCATTAATAATAATTAGGATAGGGTCGAAGCCGGGACTGATCTTTGTGGCAACCCGGCATTAACTGGAGTGGAAATTGAAATACACAACATAAACATTTATCTCTGTGTTGCTGGCATATGAGGAAATCATTGTAACAGATCATGGGCTATGGCAAGGGAGTTTGGATAGCGGTGAACGGTGCCACACTTTTTTCTGAGACTGTGGAGAGAATGTAAGTTGAGAGTTTGACTAGGGGAGTGCATGTGATGGGGAGCCTTGTGAGTGATGGGGACGTGTGCTGTAGTGAGGGTAGTCTGATGGCAGAGGACAGAATGATTTGGATGCGATTCGTTAGTGGTTACCTCTTCCAGGACTAACATGTCCGGTCGTAGATAGGTAGATATATAAGAAGATAGGCTTATTACGTTGTGTGATATCCATATTGTCAGTTGGACGCCTTGCGGTCTAGTGTATTAGGCCCTAAAACTAGCTGGGGTACTTAAGCTTTTGCTTTTGAGGGCTGGTTGGGGTAAAATGCTCACCTGGTGCCACCCATATCATAGCTCGTGGATACTCTTGAATTGCTGACATCATGCGTACTTGTTTCACTCAGTCTGAATTACCAAATGATCCGAATGCCGATCCGCTGAGTTTGATGTTTTCGAGCTAGGTACGAGTAAGTAGGATCCTTTGTACACATGATATTTCCAAAAGAAATTTGCAGAACTCTGTCCGGTTGACTGTGTCTAAAGCTTTCGTCTGGTCATTGAGCACAAGGTCCATTTCTTTTGAGCTTGCCTTCGAAGGAAAAGCACGTCCAATTTTGATCTGTTGCCACGAAATTCACATTGAGATACAGGATCAACCTTGTCTTCGAATTTATACATCCTCTCCATCAACACTCAGGCAAACACTTTCCCAGAAACTCTTGAGACTTATATTCCCATGTGTATATAACACACTTGTCGATCACATTTACCTGAGTACAGAGTTATGAGGTTTGCATCGTGCATGTTCTGTAGCACAGTTACTTCCCTTCTACAATTTATGAGGAGTCTGTACAGGTGGGGAAGTGATCACATTTTTTTTTTTCCTTCAGGCATTTCAGTACTTCAACTGGAATGCCATCATTCTCAGGAGCCATGATTCGGATGGCAAGATTATGTGACTGTAGACTGATTCAGAGGAACAAACGCATAATGTGTACACAGAACAGGTGACAAGGGCAGCACTGAGGACGTGGGAGTTTAGTGCATTGTGAGAGGGCCACAGTTGAAAGTACAATGGCAAAGAACGATTGACACGTGAGGACAAAGGTAACCCATCACTTCACAGTTATGATGCAATTTATTTTCTGGACAAAGAACGTAAGAAATGCTGCTCACTGTAACACTCACACCCAACCATTGCTCAAAGGATCGAACATTCGACTTTTCCCTGTGACGTTGACGCTGGGCCGGTTGTTGTTAAACTGAATTATTTTACCATTGTCTGACCCTCAGCTCTGCCACGAAGTCTGATCCAAATCTGATGAAGACTGCTCGAGTTGACTTTACCATGTGAGTTTGACCTTTGACCTATTGTTCTGAAATCTAATCTGATAATTCTTGTCTGACCCTTAACACTTCCAACAAGTTTGGTTCACATCGAATAAAACCTGTTTTAGTTAAACTATTGAATGTTTGACACCGACCTGTGACACTGCCCTTAGATTGTTTGCTTTCAAAATGGAATCACTTCTTTTTTTGAAATACCTTCAGCCCTCCCACCAAGTGGTCAAAATCCTATCAAGACTGTTTCAGTCGACCTTGCTGTGTGATCTTGTTTTTTGAACCTACTATCTTAAACCCCATTGAAGATCCCTCAACCCTTCCACCAAGTTTGGTTTGAATCAGATAAAACCTTTTGAGTTATTTTGCTAAGACACTAACAGACAGAATGACACACACAATGTCGGGTAAAACAATACTCATCGCTTTCAGGGAGAGTGGGTTTAATTACCCTGATGTTCTATCCACTCATACACTGTTGATTCCACCTTCACCTTTCCATTTGCTTCTCGCTGTGTTCATCTCAGGAGTTACTTCAACAAACAAGGGATGAGGCTATGGCAATCCTAATGTCTGACTTGGCTCGCATCTCTGATTGAGGTAAAAGTAATCTTGTTGCTTTTAATGCAACAAAAACCCAGTTTTTACAGCTTTCAACCCGTTAAAATCTTCTGTAGGAGTATCCTCTATTGTTAACAACATCCAACTCAATCCTGTATCACCCCTGAACATACTTGGGGTTTCATTCTCTAGGGATTTATCTTCGAAAGTCGACATTAATTCTCTTGTAAAATCTGCTTCCAAGAGATTAGGTGTGTTAAGCAGACTCCATGTCTTCTTTACTCCTACACAGTTGTTGACTTTATGCAGGGGTTTTATTCGCTCCTGTGCACAGCTCTTCTTAACAAGGTTGTGTCAAAGGATTTTCGTCTAACTCTCCTCCTCTTCCTGGCTCCCTTCAACCCGTGTCTCTTTGCCGCACTGTTGAATCTTTCTCTCTTTTCTATTACTACTTCAGTGGCCACTGCTCCTCTGAACTGTGTGCTTGTATCCCTCTACCAGTGCGGCGGTCGCATAGTACCCGTCTAGCAGCAAACTCTCATCCCATTTCTGTCCAACTGTCTAATGCAAAAGTGAACCATTACTCTCAATCCTTCATGCTCACAACAAGGCAACTCTGGAACTAAATTACTCTAACTGTATTTCCTACTGCCTATGATCTCCAGTCTTTGAAACGCAGTGTGTCCAGGCATCTCGAAATGAATGGAGCTTTGAATTTGGCTCTCTGTTATTATTCTTTTCTTGGGAGGAACAATTTTGCTAGCTTTTGGCCTTTTTTTTCCTTCTTCCTTTCTTAAAAAAAAAAAAAAAAAAAAAAAAAAAAAGACCACGACACATTTAAGGAAAGAAATATTTTCAGCATTTTTTTTTTTTTTTCTGCATCGATCACCTAAATTGTGACTTTGAAATAAAGTGAGGGTTCATATTAGAAGCTCTAATGGATGGTACAGCTGGCCAAATCCACTTACAACCACTCCTCTGCCGGTCAAAATACACTCACCACAACCACTATTGCATTAGCTCTGATTGGTCGTACATTGTTCCCAACATCTTGATGACAAGGTTTCCTTACCGAGGTCACAGTCCTGGCTTATGGCTGGGAAAGATCAAGGATATATGTAAGTCATTACTATACAAAATGATAGACCACTGGTGGCACACTCCGCCAGGCTGTTGATGTATATACACTGGTAACGTGAGAGTGCGTGTGTGCAAAGGGGGTAAGGAGGGCGCGGGCTGGGAGAGGATATACACAGCAAAAACTTGCCTTATACAGTTTGGTACCGATCACAGCACTCGGGAGGTGAAGAGAGTAGATTCTGTTCGTAGGACTGTGTTATACTTTATTCATTCGTGAAGTGAAAGTCACAACGGTCTTCGAAAACACTAAGAAACTTGAGGTTTAGAAAAACTGTCCTTTCGTGACTGTCTTTGGGTGTGGTCACAGTGATAACACGCTGTCTGGATCAATGCTGTATACAGTGTCAGTACTGCTGAGTATAAAGTGGGAAGTGGAAACCGAATTATGTAAATATATTTGTCGGTAAATGATTATGTAACAACTGCCAAGATTACTGAAACATGAAATAAACACATAAGTTGCAAAGAGTCAGCAACTTGACAATATGATGTATAGCAGCTGGGAGCGCCCATACTTGTCGCTGTTGCAACGTTGATACAGTATAGACTTCATGTTCTAAAGTAGGCCTAATACTGTCTCCACTTTTGAAACACCAGGAAGCTGTCACACTCTTGTTATCTTCACCATAATTCTAAACAGTATCGATGGCATCCCACAGTACCAGGTGAGAGCTGACTGGCGTGAACATAAGGTAATGCAGTAATTATCACATGCCCGTCTTCAGTGAATATCAAATCAATATCGGTGGCATCTCATAGTACAGGTGAGAAATGAATGGGTGGGTACGAAGGCATGTAGGAAGTAGGTAAGTAGCACAGTTGGGTAGGTAGGTAGGTAGGTAAGTAGGTAGGAAGTGTGACAGGACGGTAGGTAGATAAGTAAACAGGCAGGTAGGTACGTTGCCAGGGACATAGTTAAGCAAGAAGGAAAGTAATAAGGTAGGTTGGCAGGGAGGAAAGTAGGAAGATAGGTAGGTAAGTAGGCAGCAAGATATGTAAGTAGGCAGGCGGGGTGGACGGGAGGTAGGTAAGAAGAAAGTGAGGTAGATACACAGGAAGTTGGCATGGAGATAATTATGTAGGTTGGAATGTGAGTAGGTAGGGACTTGGGTCGACTGAAAGGTAGGTAGGCAGAGAAGGGAACATGGATTTTTTTTTTTTTTTTTTTTTAATGCAAGGAAGGAACCAAAGGCAGCGAGTCCGCAATTGTTGTTCCTATCAAGACAAAAAAAAATAAAAAAGAGAGCCAAATTCAAGATCCGATCATTTCGAGATGCCTGGACACACTGCGTTTGAAAGACTGGAAATCATAGGAAGCAGGAAATACAGACAGAGGGAGACAGTTCCAGAGTTGACCTGTTGCATACATGAGGGACTGAATAACGGTTAACTCTTGCATTAGAGAGCTGGAGAGAAAAGGGATGAGAGTTTGCTGCTAGACGGGTGCACGTGCCCGTCGTAGAGGTGGAGGAATGCATGCAGACAGTTCAGAGGAGCAGTGACCATTGAAGCTGCGATAGAAAAGAGATAAAGATGCAACAGTGCAACGAAGAGACAGAGGTTGAAGGGAGTCAGTAAGAGGAGGAGAGTTAATGAGTCAAAAAGCCTTTGGCTCAACTCTATTGAGAAGAGCTGTATGTGGGGAGCCTCCCCACACATAAGAGTTGTACTCCACACAGGGGCGGATAAAGCTCCTGTATAGAGTCCACAATTATACAGGGGTAAAGAAGGAACGGAGTCGGCTTAGCACACCTAATCTCTTGGAAGCAGATTTTACAAGAGATATAATATGATTTTTCCAAAATAAGTCCCGAGTAAATGAAACCCCAAGCATGTTCAACAATGATGCAGGATTAAGCTGAATATTATTATACATTAGTGGGTATACCTGTGGAAGATTTTGTTGGGTTGATAGGTGCAAAAACCGAGTCTTTGATGCATTAAAAACAACCATATTATTATTACCCCAGTCAGAGATAAGAGCCAAGTCAGACATTAGGTGTGCCATCGCTTCATCCCTTGTTTGTCGAAGTAACTGCTGAGATGGGCGTTGCGGGAACCAAATGGAAAGGTGAAGGGTGGAGTCATCAGTGTAAGAGTGGATAGGGTTAGATGTACAGCTTAGAAGGTCATTGATGAATAAAAGGAAGAGAATTGGTGATAGGACAGAGCTCTGAGGAACACCACTGTTGATAGATCTAGGAGAAGAACGATGGCCGTCTACAACAGCGGCTATAGAACGACCAGAAAGGAAGCTAGAGATGAAGGCACAGATAGAAGGATAGAAACCGTAAGAGGGCATTTTGGAAATTAAAGATTTATGCCAGACTCGATCGGAAGCCTTGGAGGTGTCAAGTGCAATGGCAAAGCTTTCTCCAAAGTCCCGAAAGGAGGATGACCAGGAGTCTGAAAGGTATGTGAGAAGATAGCCAGTGGAGCATCCCTGACGGAACCCATACTGGTGATCAGAAAGAAGGTTGTGACAGGAAAGATGTTTTAAAATTTTTCTATTAGGAATTGACTCACAAACTTTTGAGATACAGGATGTTTAAGCAATTGGACGATAGTTAGAGGGTTGGGAATGGTCACCATTCTTTGGGACTGGCTGAATGAGAGCAAACTTCCAGCAAGAAGGAAAGGTATAAGTTGATAGACAAAGGAAAAAGAGCTTGCCTAGGCAGGGTGTAAGCACAGAAGCACAGTTCTTTGTAACAACAGGAGGAACTCCATCAGGCCCATATGCCTTATTAGTATTGAGGCCAGGAATGGCAGAAAATACATCAGCTGAAGAAATTTTAATGTCAGCCACGAGGAAGTCAGAGGGGGGAACTTATGGAGGAACAGCTCCAGAATCGTCTAAGGTGGAACTGAAGGAGAAAGTCTGAGCGAAGAGATCTGCTTTTTCAGTAGAAGACATAGCTACAGAGCCATCAGAGTGGAAAAGAGGAGGGAAGGATGATGAGGTAAAGTTGTTAGAAAGGTGTTTGTCAAGGTGCCAGAAGGGGCGGGAAGAATTCGAGTTGGGGAGTTGAGAGCATTTAGTACGGATGAAATTATTTTTAGCAGAGCGAAGAACAGACTTAGGATGATTCCGGGCAGAAATGTATAAAAGATGTGATTCAGTGGTGGGTTGGCTCCGGTACCTTTTATAGGCCCTCTCCTTGTTGCAGACAGCATTAGAACAAGCGTGATTAAACCAAGGCTTTCTTGCATTAGTCAGAGGATATGAGAGAGGAATGTATGCTTCCTTGCCTGAGAGAATAACCTCCGTAATGCACAAGGCACACTCAGATGGCCCCCGGCCATGGAAGCAATAATCATAAGCAATAATAATTTCAGGGAAAATCAAAGAACTACTGCCTGAGGGCCTCCCAATCCGCAGCTCCAAAGTGCCACGGACGATGTTTCTTTGGAGGGTCCACAGGCCATATCAGAGCGATAGGACAGGTTAAGGTGATAAGGTTGTGATTGAAGAAGCCCAACGGAGAGAAAAGATTAACAGTGTAAGCAGAAGGATTAGTAGTAAGGAAGAGCTCAAATATGTTGGAACTCTCTCCAATGCGGTCAGGGATACGGGTAGGGTGCTGTACAAGCTGCTCTAGGTCAAAAGGATAGAAAAGGTGTTGGCTAGTTCACCAAGTGGATCAGTGAAAGGAGAGGAGAGCCAAAGGTGGTGATGAACATTGAAATCTCCTAGAATGGAGATTTCGGAGAAAGGAGAAATGGATAGAATGTGTTCCATCGTAGAAATAAGAGAGTCAAAGAATTTTTGATAGTAGAATTAGGAGATAATTAAACAGCGCAGATGTATTTAGTCAGAGAAAGACAGGAAAGCCGAAGCCAGAGTGTAGAGAATTCAGAAGAATCGAGTTCAGGAACACGAGAACAAGATAGGTCGTTGCATACATATACACACCATCTACCTTTGGCTTTGAAATGAGTATAGAGAAAGTAGGAGGATACAGAAAAGGGCTTGCTGTCAGTTGCCTCAGACAGCTGAGTCTCAGTTAGAAAAAGAAGGTGAGGTTTAGAGAAGGAGAGGTGGTGCTCAACAGAGCGAAAGTTAGAGGAAAAGCAGCGAATTTGCAGAAATGAAGAAGAAGAGAGTCAGACAGTGATTCGAGGCAGCTCGAGTCGTCACCGGGAGAGGGGCGAAAGATGGGGGCATTTATGGTCCTCCCCCCCCCCCCTGGGGACTCCGGGACTTGCTTAAACGACGTCATTTTGGCTGAATTTTGAATGTGAAGTGTAGTGTGTACTGTGCATGTAGTTTGGTGTTGATAATTAGAGAAACTTGTATTGGAGAGTATGCTGGCCTACTCTCTGTGTTACTGAGACACTGAAGAAGTTCATCAAAGGAGGATGGTCGCGACCTAGTCCCGAGGGCTGATGAAATGGGAGCTTCAGCTCTCCCTGTCATCAGCTTTCCATCCGCCTTGGGAGTACTACCCTGCTCGACTGGTGCTACAATCTACTGGAAGGTAGGTAGGCAGGGAAAAGCAACAAGGAGGGTAGACTGGAAGGTAGGCAGGCAGAGAAATGCAACAAAGAGTGTAGACTGGAAGGTAGGTAGGCAGACAAAAGCAACAAGGAGTGTAGACTGGAAGGTGGGTAGGCAGGGAAAAGCAACAAGGAGTGTAGACTGGATGGTAGGTAGGAAGGGAAAAGCAACAAGGAGTGTAGGCTGGATGGTAGGTAGGCAGGGAAAAGCAATAAGGAGTGTAGGCTGGATGGATTGGCAGGCAGGGAAAAGCAACAAGGAGTGTAGACTGGTAGGTAGATGGGCAGGGAAAAGCAACAATGAGTGTAGACTGGAAGGTAGGTAGGAAGGGAAAAGCAACAAGAAGTTAAGTTTATTTTTTGTATGCTGAAGTACAGTATTTACTTGCACCCTGACACTGAAAGGATAACGTTGTAAGAGTGGTTCAAAAACTGAGACAAGTGCATAACAAACAAGTCCCAGAGCAACTTTATTCCACTTCTTCACAATCTGTAAACCTATCTCTTAAAGTAAAGGCGATATAGGGGATTTAAAGTTTCAAAAATAAGTAGGGTCGAACAAAACTTTGTCTTATCTAGCCTTGAACTGCTTTACTAAGGAAATGTCCACAACCTGTGCTGGTGGCCGATTCCGAATATATACTAGAGATATTATATGTTTTGAAACTGTCTAATGTATCATGGTGGCAGTGCTTCAGGTCAAGCGTTCACCCATGGTTTTTCATCGAGCTGGTATTTAAACATGTGCTGATAGTCAATGTATTTTTTTTTTTTTTATCTATGAAGGATTTTGAAAACCTCACTTAACTGTCCGTTCAACGCCAAGTCTCTAGCGAAAACAGGCTCATGTATAATACCTCCAGAAAGTATCGACCGGGAGGGAGACGATGATATCCTTAATGAACGCTAAAGCTCGCGATGTTCCAAGAATGTTAATCAATTGTCATTTGAATATTTATATGACAACAATACTGACTATCATGGTGGCAGTGCTTCAGGTCAAGCGTTCACCCATGGTTTTTCATCGAGCTGGTATTTAAACATGTGCTGATAGTCAATGTATTTTTTTTTTTTTAAATCTATGAAGGATTTTGAAAACCTCACTTAACTGTCCGTTCAACGCCAAGTCTCTAGCGAAAACAGGCTCATGTACACTACCTCCAAAAAGTATCGCGCGGGAGGAGACGATGATGTCAATGAACGCTAAAGCTCGCGATGTTCCAAGAATGTTAATCAATTGTCATTTGAATATTCATATGACAACAATACTGACTACGAAGAGTCACAAGAGTGCGGTGTAAAGCAAAGTCAGGAAAGCAAATTTACCAACGTGGCGTGGAATCATTGGACATTTTGCAAAAGCCATCGTCTGTGGTGTAAGACTGCCTCGTGCGAAGTGTGCACCCATAATTTTGGAGCAAGTGTACCTGATGGATGGGACCAGTTTAGTAGTCTGATCCTGGACTCCCTTAAGCCTTGCACTACCATTCTTTGGAGTCGGTGTCCAGAACTGCTATATCTATTCCGGATGGGACCATACAAATGTGTTGTACAGTGTACAATTTCCTTGTGTCTCTACATAAACTGCCTCTTTACGTAACCTAGATCCTCTGTATTTTCTCCTTTACTTCAATGCAAAGTTTAGAGAACTTAAGGTCACTTCTGATTAGCACACCTAGGTCTGTGTCCAAGTCAGTGCCGCCGATCTTACTTCCTAACAAGGAATAATTGGTTTTTGGATTTGCATGACTGATGTGGATCACCTTGCATTTGTCTTGCTAGAACGGCATTTGTCACTGTTCAGACCACTTCTCTATTTTACTAAGTCCTTATGTAGCTCTTCTATCCTCCCTCATGATAAAGCTTTACCTCCTAGCTTTGTGTCGGCTGCAAATATTGCATTCCAGCTGACGATGTGTACATCTACTGTATATCATTAGTGTAAATGATAAATAATCTTGGTTCCAGAACTTAACTCTGGGAAATTCCACTTGTTACTGATATCCAGTAAGAGGTTGCCCGATTAGCTACCACTCTCTGGCACCGGTCACAAAGCCAGTTTTCAATCCACGCAGTTACTTCTTAGTTCTCCCGAAATTCCCAGCGCATGAATGTTTGCCATCAACCTTCTGTGAGGTACTTTATCAAATGCCTTCTGGAAGTCCGAATGATCTACGGTTCTATCTACAGCTGTACCTTCCAATGGCCTCCCTACCACAGATGGAAGGGTAATTGGACTGTAATTTGCTGGACAAAGATGAGCCCCGTTTCTTTAAAAATGGGGTCACATTTGTTTTCTTCCAGTTTGATGGAAATTATCCAGTGGCCAGAGATTAAAATAGAACCCTGGTAAGAGGCCCCCTAATCATTTATTTCCTCCAAGACCCTTGGAAGAAACTCATCAGTACTTGGGAAATTATCGGCTTTTAATTTGCCTAACCTTTCACACACCTCTGGTTTGGTACACCAAACCTTCTCTAATGTCAGATCCTCATGAACAATGTCTGACTCAGGGATGTCATTTCCCATTTCTCTGGTGAACATTTACAAGAAACTGGAGTAAGGATGTCTGCCGTCTTATGAAAAGTTTCACAAAATCCTGTTTGCATGAAACAGTGGCACAATCTTCTCAACTGGTTGTTTGATGTTTATATATAACCAAATGACTCCTTGAGATTCTCCTCACTTAATGAGGGATGGTCAGAAGCTAGTCCCGAAGGCTGATGAAACGGGAGCTCCAGCTCTCCCAGTCGTCAGCTTTCCATCTACCTATAGGTGGTTTCTTTCCTCTTAGAATTGCAGCTGGGGTATGCAGAACACATGTACTTCTGGTGCCAGAGCAGCTTTCGTGACGACAGAAATAATTATGTTGTAAAGGACTGGCATTAAAAACAAGAAGACCCAGCTGACTAGTGCAATGTGCAATAGTAACCAATGGGAGACCTTCAGATAGTCTTCCTTGTATCGCATCACATCAGACTCGACATCAAACGTTCAAAGTGTGTTGAATTGTGACAGTACCTACTTCCAGTATCTGAGAATGAGTTGAGATCAGAAAAAAAGTTGATGTTAGTCTCAGAGCATACGTCTTCACTGGGTTCCAGGTCAGAAAACTGATGTGAGACTGCAAGTTCAGAAATAAATCACACCCACTTTAGTTTACAAAATATGAAGCAAAACATCAATTTATAAAGCTCTTCAAAGTGACGCATAATAACCAGAACAGTAGAAATAACTGAAGAACCCAGTAAGAAAAAGGCAAAATAACACAATCTTCCAATGTCTATCAAACAGCAGTCTACAGTGAAAATAAAAACAGCCAAGAAAAAGCAAGGATACGAACACAACCCCTAAAAAAAAAAAAAAAAAAAAAAAACAGGAATTGCCCAACAAACAGCAACACTGAAAAAAAAAAAAAAAAACACAGCAAACGATGAGAAGCCAAAATTTTAATTCCAAAATAAAATCTCAGTGGAAAAAGCAAAATCATTCTCGGCCTCCCAAAAGACATCAAAATCCTGCCTCCGCTAATTGAATCCAGCCTGAAAGTTCTACACTTAATCAGAAGAATTAAATTACAGCCGGATGCGTGTTTTAAAACAGGGGATTTTTTCTCTGTCTGTCTGTCTGTCTGTCTGTCTGTCTGTGTGTGTATGTGTGTGTGTGTGTGTGTGTCTCTCTCTCTCTCTCTCTCTCTCTCTCTGGGCACCTATAGAAGGACAGCCAAAGCTAAGTGTTTCCCTGTGGGCTCCCTGCCACACACACGTAATGAATGAAAAAAACATCTTGTGTGTGTGTGTGTGTGTGTGTGTGTGTGTGTGTGTGTGTGTGTGTGTGTGTGTGTGTGTGTGTGTGTGTGTGTGTGTGTGTGTGTGTGTGTGTGTGTGTGTGTGTGTGTGTGTGTAAGAGTTGCGATGCCTGTGGTTCATGAAGGGCTCAACTATAGCAAAAGAAAAACTAGGGGATCAGGAAGGTCGCTAGACGGGAGAGGAATGCTGACAAAGCATAGTTTGCATATCACAAAACTGTCAGATAGAATGCTAAATACAGTAACAGCGGTACGGTAAAGCAAGGGTGGAATGACCAAGGACTGAGGGTCGCATGTGTTAAGCCATACTGCAATTTCTCTTTAATACTCTTTCTATAAATGACGTGTGCGTTGTTTGATGGAAAAAAAAAAAAAAAAAAAAAAAAAAAAGAGGCGATGGTTACAGGATTGACGCAGCAACTTACTTGTTTATTTTTTTTATCGGTAACTATACTAACAGGTTCCCTAATGCATCTTCCAGGGAACTGTGAAATATTATGAGAATGGTTTAAGAAAGTGGTGAAGGGAAAATTATTACAGATGGTGATTGTGTATTTAGGTGTGGCTGCTGACGGAAATACTGAAGGGTTCTGAAGTAGCTATTTACATTGCTATTATGAGAGAGAATAGGTGGTGTGGCGGTAATGTGGTATAGAGAGTACGTGGCGTGGTAGTAGTGTGGTAGAGAGTTGGTGGTATGGTGGTAGTGTGGTACAGAGCGGTGTGGTTGTGTGGTAGGAAGAGTAAGTGATTTGATGGTAGTGTGATAGAGCTTAGGTGGTGTGGTAGTAGTGTGGTAGACAGAGTCGGTGGGATGGTGGTAGTGTGCCAGGGAGAGATGGTGGTGTGATGGCAATGTGGTAGGGATAGTAGGTGGTGTGGTGATAGTGTGGCAAGGAGAGTAGTTGGTGTGGTGGTTTATTATTAACAGGAAGGCGGTTGGAATGTGATAATATACATATCGGTCAGGGGAACAAAGGTGGGATGGAGCAAGATAACGAGATAACTATTACAATAATGAAAGGGGAGAGAGAAATAAAGATAAAACAAGAACATAATGATTTTAAATATAGGACATTTAATATGGTGATTGAGAAACTACACAGATTGATTTAGACTGTGATTTACTTGTACTGTCAATTATGTACCTCAGTTTTTCTTTTTCTTTTTTCAATTTGTCAGTGACCTTTCTCTCGATTTTTCTGGTCATTGACACAGGTAGTTAAGTACACAGGAAAATTATCGTTATTATTTTTATGAAGTAATTATACTGTCCCAAGGAAAATCTACTTGTGAGAGAAGTAACTCATCATTTTTATCATTGCTGGAATAATAACGATAATACTGATGTTCCTCTTTGTGTGTTATGTTTGCGAATTCCCTCATTTCTTTCAGCCTAACTTTCATCAGCGCCTTGCCAACTCATTACCAGCAGCATAACAGCGTCGGGGAGGTGGCAGTCACGCTAACACTCATTAATTAGTTCCGCATCCCCTCTCCGCCACCAAGCATAATTTTGTGGTTCTGACGAAATTAGGAGTGGGAAAAGGAGTGAAAAGAATGGTGTGTGTGTGTGTGTGTGTGTGTGTGTGTGTGTGTGCGTGTGTGTGTGTGTGTGTGTGTGTGTGTTCTTTTCCACACATTTTTCGATATTTCTCATCCATCAGAGATATTACATTCCTCTTTTTACTTATCATCATTCAACCTCCTGCTCCTACACGATAATATATACTTTTAACCACCATCATTCCCTCTCTCCACTTTGCAGCCTTTCAGTGTTTCTCTTCCTTTCTCTTGTATTTGATTTTCCTAAATTTTTTTCATACCATCCACTGTTTTCTTGCTTTGATATTACATTCCTTTTTTTCGTCGTTTTGTGATTCTCTCTTACCCGTTATTAATTTTCTGATTTCGCTTTTTTCTGGTCTTTCCCAACTTTCTTTCATCTTCCTCTTTCCACAGTTTTTCTGTGCTCATTGTTTTTCTTTAGTCCTCTGTCCTTCATCTCCTACCCATTTGTTCATCCTTATACTTCAGTTTCTTTCGTCATCACTTCTCACCCCTCCTCTTCACCTCCTTTCACCTCCCCACCTCATGCGCCCGCTCCAGACAAACAGCACTAATCTCTCAGGATGGATGGATACACCTGAGGAGGACAAGGCAGGGTTTGTGGGCAGGGAGAGGGAAGGCAGAGGAGAAAGAAGAAGGAAAAATGGATGAGGGAGGAGAAGAAAAGTAGGAGAGCAAACAAAGTTGGAGAGTAAGACAGAAAGTAGAAGGGAGAGGGAAAAAACAAAGTAGAAGTTGAGAAGATGTGGAAAAGGAGGGAAAAATGTCAAGGGACATAACAGGATCAGTCAGAAAGGAGAAGAAGGAAACGGAGAAGGGGAAACAAATAAAGACGGTTTTGCATACAGACGGAAGGGGGTAGGAATAAGAATATCGAAGGTGGAGATGAAAGAGAGAAGTGGGAAAACGAAGTGAGGAGTTAGTAATATGGGAGGAAGAAACGATGAGGCAAAGTACACAAGAGATAATAATGAAAGACGATGTGGCAGAAAAAACATAACAAGTGGTGGAAATGGGCTGCTGAGGAAATGGACCTACTGAGAACCACGTAAGGATCGAGGGCAGTGACGGATGAAGACGGTGAGGGAGGAAAGGCAGAATAAACACAGGATGAATAAGACAAGGGTCCATTAAGGAACTAGAGGCTGGCTAAAGAGCAAAGGAGGAAGATGAAATTGAGGAAAGAATAACCAAGGTTGTGTTATGACTTGCACGTGTTGTTAATAGTTACTCCCTAATTTGCATGGGAGATTTCATCTGGAACAATGCTGGATTACGTAATCATGAATGTCTGTTGATCTGTTACTTCTTTGTGGCCTTGTTTACTCACCGTGGAATATATCATTTTCCCAGCTAATGAAATCAGCATCTGGAATTACTCACTAACTCGCAAATTTCATTCTATTGAATTATGTGTGGGCTGAAAAAAAAAAAAACAAGGTGATCCGTAAATAGCTCTCCGCAAGTACCGTAACAGGCGGTATGCAATGTGTCGCAAGGATGGCTTAGTCTGCTGATTGGGCAGGGACATGGAAGTGGAAGTAGAAATGAATTAATGATGTAGGGTAGACACTGATCAGGCTGACTGAGGCGTCCCAGCAATGCACGGGAAATCGCCAGGTTAAGTGGAAGAGAAACGTTATATATGAGTCACCCTGTATTTTGCTCATTCTTGAACGTAAAAAACGTAAAAAAAATAAATTGTTTGCATGGAGGCCTGTTTGTTGCATGGACATGGAAATAATAACGTTGCCTCGACACTAACGAACATTAATTGAAAGTGCTCCTCTTCACATGTAGGTCGTCAAATTGTAATGCATAATCTGTTCCACGTGCAGAGGGAAGACGTGTCAAGGAGCTATACAGTAGAATGATTAATGTGCAAAAAAGAAACGGGACTGCTCGATAAAAAAGTGTAAGAATAACAGAGTGAACACATACATCCTGGTAAACTGAGGAATCGATATAAAATGTGGTATGGACCTATGGATTAAAATAATGCGAAATGCATATTTCTTAATACTGGTAGTGAAAGAGGTAGAGGCAGCTCTAAAAATAATATGCACCTCGAACATAAAAACCTAGATAAAAGATTAAGGCATTGAAAAGTAAGCAAGTAGAAAATTTCATGCTAAATTCAATTGTGCTAAGAGGCAGTACGAAAAAAGATGAACTGGATTTATTACCAAAGCGTTCAGATTTACATAGTGAAGCATCATCCCCACCTTGGACCACTTCTCAATATTCGTGTACCTTGAGTATTATTTAATTTCTGGTTAGTGCACAGAGCATGTCAACTGTTCAACCCTTGGCTCCCTTTCTGCCTCTTTCCTAGTCTCGTATAATATTATTTACTAAAAGCTAAAACTAATTAATTTCCACAAGAAACACTTTTAATTCCTTTGTATTAAAAAAGACATTCCTAGGTTTGCTTATTGTTAATTCTAAGGTTTAAATTTAAAAAAAAAATAAAAACGTGAAACACTTTAAGACGAACATACTTTAAACCACAAATATTCAGTGCGAGCAATGAAATTTGGTTATACTTTAAACCACAAATATTCAGTGCGAGCAATGAAATTTGGTTACACACACACACACACACACACAGATAGAGAGAGCAGTGTGCTGTATCAAACACCTCAACTAACTGCTCTTTCACCTGTCATTATCACCAAGGCAGTTACCGTGGTTCTAATTTGTTTATCTACCTATAGCCAGACACACTAATCCTGGACGGGGTGGTCACTAACTAATAGCCTTGTTATTCTGTCTTTCGTCGTCAAGCAGCCGTTTCTCCAACTCCCCCCCAACTACTTAATAATAATATACATAGCAAGTAGTGCCAGGCACAACCAACCTCGCCCGACACCAGTTATTTTATTGCTGTTAAATACTGGCTTGTTTCTGCCATTTAGTGGCAGTGCAAACTTAAAGTCTAAGGTAATGGCGCAAATGTTTTCAAGTTACATTCTCTGAAAATCCGTGATCTTGCGTTTGACCTTTCAAGGTCACTCAAGATCAAAGGTCATGCTGCCAAATGAAAGGCCATATGAGACCTTCTATATCTTGGTAAAAGTAAATACCTCTGTCATCAACGCGTTTCGAGTTATAGCCCCCAGAATATCCATGACCTTAAGTTTAACCTTTCAAGGTCACTTAGTCAAAGGTCACGGTACCAATTAAAAATCCATATGGGATTTCCTATATGCTGATAATAGTAAATATCTCTCTATCTTCAACCAGTTTTCGAGTTATAGCCCCTTGAATATCCGTGACCTTGCATTCGACCTTTCAAGGTCATTCAAGGTCTAAGGTTTTAGTACCAAATGAAAGCCCATACTACTAGTTCCTGTATATTCTTAATAGTAAGTATCTATCTTCGACCGTTTTCAAGGTATAGCCCTTTGGAAAACCGTGTCCTTGATTTTGACCTTTCTAGGTCATTCGATTACCTCCAACATTTAATCACTTTCTTTGGGGACCAGTGCCCACATATCCTGAACGTTTCATGTAATTTCATTCGGCAGTTTTTTGGTAATGTTGCTAACAAACAAAGAAATAAACAAATTCAACCAAATCAATACCTCGTCGGACTCCGTCCGGGCGAGGTAAAAATTATTATGAAGATGATGATACCGCTACTACTACTACTACTACTATTAGAATAACAGCAGTGTAACATCGGCAAGACCAACTAAAAATTACAACTAGAATTATAAGTGAGCGGAAAAAATAAAAGGACATAGCACTAAGCCTGCCAACATTTCCAAGGGAATGCAAGATGGTCTCCACATAGCAATAGTACAGTCGCCACAGGAAGTGATGGCAGAATATTCAAGTTTTCGACCAGCGATAATGCAGATACAGTACAGAGTGACTGAAGCATTCTGAAACCCTGTCATCACTTCCTGGGGCGCAATCTGCAATGATGGGTAATGACCATACAAAAACAAAGGACCTCAAATTCTGCTTCATTACATGGTCTAACCCTTGAGTCCATATCACCTGAAAAGGCCTTAAAATTAATAAAAAAGAACGTATCCAGGACTATTCTCGCAAAGAACAACTGTGCCAAGTTTGAAGCGAGTGGTGATGAAATTCAGGAATAGCGTCATGCTGAAAAGGAGCTTGGAAGAAAGATGAAAGAAATGGAAGGGATACAACACCTCTTCATCCTTTGGTGCGGAGTGTAGATTCATACATCACAGCTTATAGTTTCACTTCCCTGACAAATTTGGCATGCGTTTAGGGAATGAATGTCATTTTTTTTTTTTTTTTTTTTTTGTAATCATGTCAGTAACTTCACTGTCAAAAATAATGTTCTTGTTATATCCGTTTCTTGTTCTCGTGTTGTTCAAAGGTGTTATTAGTGTTCATCCTGGTTTCATGATCAATATTACAATGATATTAGCAAGGCAACAACTTTTCCCTTTTCACCAAACACTGCTGTGCCTATTACCAATTACCCCCCCGCCTCTCTCTCTATATCTATTTATCTATCTATCTATCTATCTATCTGTCATATTACAACGCATACCCTCCAAGCTGCACACCTCACCGAGGAATTATATTTTCCATTTTGCCTCAGTTTCATTCAACAATGAATTTTTTTGATATCTCCATTTTGGCAATGTATTTTATCCTGTAAGTCATTCATACTCCTCAGTTAATTTAATCCATCACTGTTCATCGCCATTATCCCGCGACGATTACGGTTTACAATTAACTTTCAATAAATCCGCCTTTACTCAGTAACGACGTCTTCCACGACCTGCCTCAAATGCTCAACCCCTTTATCCCTTCATCTTGTAGTCGGCTTACTGTCTTCCTTTTCTCCCAGTCACCTATCCCCTACAGAGTCTTGTAGTCCTGCACACGTACTCGTCTCATTTACCAGGATGCAGTTCTTTTTTTTTTGTCTATCTATCTACCTATCTATCTATCTATCCGTCTATCTATCTCTATACCTAAGCTGTTTCCCCTCTAATGGCGGGTAGCCAAGAAAGTACCACGCATTCACCAAAACACACACACACACACACACACACACACACACACACACATTTACTCGTATCTTAGCCTCTAAGGAATGGACTGCTCCTCACCGCACCACACTGCGCGAGGGTCAACTGCGCAGTGCAGTTTTTAGCCTAACAAGTATATTGGGTGATAATCACATTTTCATTCCCTCTTTCGGCCTTTCCTTCAACGTGCCTTTCATCTGCAGTAATTAATTCCATTGAACTCAGCTGCAAATACTAGCACTCTGAATGGCTGCTGCACCTGACACGTCCCTAGTAATTACCTGTTGTTCATAAAACTAATTTTCCCTCTGAATTCTATTTGACATTCAATTATCCACCAGCATCGGCACCAAGCGAGGTCAGATTCTGTGTAAAATGTTTTAGCCGTGAAAGTAAATCACCAGAGCTACACATTTGTTTTTATAGCCAGAGTGTCATTCACATAATAATAATAAATTACATTATTCTAAATAAAGGAAAGTAATCGGGAAAAAGGTTTACAATGTAGAAATTATGTTGAAAAGACGGCACTGAATTATCAAGGAAGAGCTGGGGTACCCGGTGTTGCCTGGGTACAATCCTATGATCGTGCATAACGGCGTTAGTTGGGACCCTAAATGGCCACTCCCCTGTGGCGGAAGGCCCCCGGGGTTCCATTTTACCCAGTGAATCACGTTTCTCCTTGAGTCCACTTCCCCAGGGATATATTCCCCATGGAGCTATTCCTACCATGGACCTGCTTTCCAGCTACCGATCCACGCACCAACCATACCCACCTACCCCACCAGCCCTGCCCACCCCACATACCTGTCCACCCATGCGTCCTGTTGTAGCCAATAATGAGATTGTTGAAACAAAAATACGGTAATTGGCTGCTGTGTTTCCACCATGATGACTTGATTATTTCTAATTAGTTCTAATGCTGGCCATCAGGGGCGCCACTTTACCAACTGTAATGTACACATATAAATTCGATGTAAAAACTTACACCTGTTACAGCTGTGTGGGGAGTTCTATATGCACCCCATGGATTTACATAGAAGACAGACAGACACACAGACAAATTTTCACATATACAAAAATATTATAGATAGATATAGATAAATAGACAGACAGATATATATATATATATATATATATATATATATATATATATACTGGGGGGGAAACACACTACACGTGAGTACATATACTATGTGGAAAGTTTTTTCACGCTCCAGACGGGAATCGAACCCGAGACCTCTAGACAGAAGTCAGGCTTTGCTTTTATCACGGAATGGTATAGTGGTAACGGTGGTTGACTTCTGTCTAGAGGTCTCGGGTTAGATTCCTGGCTGGAGCGTTAAAAAAATCCATATACTGTACACTATATCAATCTATCTTTCTATCTCTCTACCTATATATATATATATATATATATATATATATATATATATAGAGAGAGAGAGAGAGA
Source organism: Coenobita brevimanus (assembly GCF_032717465.1). Taxonomy (NCBI): domain Eukaryota; kingdom Metazoa; phylum Arthropoda; class Malacostraca; order Decapoda; family Coenobitidae; genus Coenobita; species Coenobita brevimanus. Next base: position 25,235,922 of record NC_136959.1, on the reverse strand, counting down.
GAGAGAGAGAGAGAGAGAGAGAGAGAGAGAGAGAGAGAGAGAGAGAGAGAGAGAGAGAGATAGATAGATAGATAGATAAATAAATATATATATATATATATATATATATATATATATATATATATATATATATATATATATATATATATATGGATGATAGTTGACGACTGCTAAATGGAAGAAGTATCTCTGCAGTTAATGCATGGGAGTACCGAGAATACTGGTAGATATGTGGCTAACATTTATGGTTGTCGTGGTGTGCAATGACCGATGTAGTGTTGGAGAACGTGATAGAAGTGATTACTGCTGTGAAGAAGCTGAAATTATGGAAGGCATCGGATGCTGGAGAGACATGTGGGGAGATGTTGTGGAAAAAGAGGAATGAAATATTCTTGGATATGTGCCCGAAAACAAGGATGCCTAGAGCTGTACCCATGGACTTGTGGAAGGGAATGACTGCGCCTGTGTAGAAAAGTAAAGGTGATCAAATTGAGTAAATATTATTGTGGTGTATGCGGTGTCACAGGAATGGTACAATAAAGAAGAAGCATAGAGAAGATAAGGAATACATCAGAATGTCTTGTGAAAGATGAGTATGGTGGTTTTACTAGATGTAGGGGCGCATGACTCAACTATTCATAGTAGGCCAAAGAAAAGCGTGCTTGCTTGACTACAAGGTATTTATAACATTTATGGATTAAATGCATTACAAAACACATGTGGCATCGAGAAGGGAGGGAATTATGGACGGGGTTAAGTATGTATGGTGTTGGAGATATATTTCTGGATGCTATACGGATTTTTTTGCTGCACTTTTAAGTAGATAAAATTGTGAGCTGGTGCTGGAGTGAGGCAAAGGTTTGTAATATCCTTTAGGCTGTTCTTGTATATATAAGGATAAGGATACTATAATGATGAGAGCAGGTTATAGAGATGGGAGTGAAGCTGATGGGAAGGGATTAGTATTTAAAATTTTATGTATACAAATAATTCTTGCTTGCCTACTGATGGTAACTGTGATGCTTTTAGTTTCGTTCATTTTTTTTTTCAATGTCTGTGAGTCGTGATGGTAATCCTGACTCACAGGCCTGGGGGTGGGGGGGTCTAAGGTAAGTTAAATGATATCATGTGATATTAGTCACAATAATATTAACAAAGCGTTCTCCGGTTATAAAGTTTATCACCTTGGTCCGTATAGAAAAGAGAGGTAAACATGTAAAAGGAATTGGAGTGTTCATACTCCAAGTACTTTAGCAGCTGATGTAAAGAAGCCCTTGGTAATGAATAGGTGACTAAGTATACAGCCTGCTAAAGGACTGGAACTCGTCGTATTAGTTTCCACAGCAATGTACAGGTACGGAACCTTGCATGGCCCCTGTATAATCAAGAGTAACAGCAATAAATATGGGATCATTAAATGCTGTATATGGTTTGCGTAGGTTAGACGGCACACCTTGTGAAATTCTTGAAATGTTGTGTGTACAGTACGTATGCTTTGGAATGGCTGTCCTAAACTCTCCCGACATGAACAAGCAGCTCTATTACACACAGTCGAATTACATTTCAAGGGTCCTGAAAGGCGACTGATTCGTAGAGACGTGGAACACCACTTTCTCATACTGGAAAATTGACCCAACGCACCTGCCACTTCACTCATAGGTACCGGTGTGGAAACATTTGGAGTATAGCGTGATGGGTGCGTGTTTTTTTTTTTTTTGTTTTTTTTTCCGTCGGTGTGGTTGAATTTATGAAAAGAAAGATCAATGTATGTCACCAAATGAACGTTCACAGTACCGGTATGCAAAATGGTGAGGGAACAAGAAAGGCTCCCCTCGCCGGGCTAAATATATTATTAGCTCGGGTCAACTGTCATGACTGGATAAAAACGCTCGTACATCACAACATTTTACACCTATCACAAATTCCGAGGGTAATACAGGATGATAGTATTCCACTGAAAAATATTCCCGAGGTGTGTTTTCCATGCAATATCGGTGGATAATGAAGATAGTTATACAAGGAAATATTACTAACACGAAATAGCGCTCCCGTACACGGCGTGGGAATTTATGAGCGATAATACTCCTGAGATGGGCCATAATTCTCGCATGCTGAGCAGCTTAATGTCTGAGGCCGAGTGCTGGCGAGGGCAGGTCGGGGGATAGGGGTACGTGAAGACTGGGGACGTTGTGGTGTGGGGTGTGTATGTGTTTAGTGTGGATCAATAAACTGGTGATTGTGTGTATGTGTGATTATGTGTATATGTGACAGTGTGTATGTGTATCAGTAACCAGGGTATGTGATGATGGGGAGTGTGTGGTTCTGAAGGCTATGGTGGAGACATGGGGAGGTAGTAAGAGAGATGTCTTTATAATTAGTGTGTTATTAAACTCTGCGTGAGAAGGAAAGGATGTGTTAGTGGAGAAGGGAAGTGTACGATTTTAGTGTGTGTGTGTGTGTGTATGTGTGTGTGTGTGTGTGTGTGTGTGTGTGTGTGTGTGTGTGTGTGTGTGTGTGTGTGCGTGAGAGAGAGAGAGAGAGAGAGAGAGAGAGAGAGAGAGAGAGAGAGGCACTGTCAAGTCTGACTGCAAGGTTTCTGCTGATATAAGTTATGACAGGGTCGTTTGCTGGGAAACGGACATGAAGAGAGGAAGTGAACGTTACTGTGATAATGGGTGTGTGAAGCGAGTGCCACCGGGAGAGATAATGACCTTCGATGAGTGAGGATAATGGTCTCCTGGCTTTATTTTATGTCCGCGCTCGCGAAGACAGGTGTGTGTGTGTGTGTGTGTGTGTGTGTGTGTGTGTGTGTGTGTGTGTCAGAGAGAGAGAGAGAGAGAGAGCCAGTTCTGACTAAACCTAGTTAAATGACTGAGGGTTATAGAAGAAATTAACTATTTTTTTTAACACTGTGTCAGCGTTTTAAATTACAGGGTTGGGTCAAAGTTTGATCTATTTCCGTCAGATTTAACCGCTCTTATCCGGCTGAGACAAAACTTGGTGGAAGAGTTGAAGGTAAGGCAAGAATAAAGTGAATCAATTATAAGAGCAGTCAGTCAAAGGTCAAGGTCGTCAGTGTACGAACAAAATGACTTAGACAATTTTCACCTGATTTGATTCAAGATCCCAGGAATTACTGAGGATTAGCCAAGAGGTTTATTAATTATTCGTGAGAACAAGAGGTCAAAGTTCAAGGTCACATGGAAAAGTTAACCTAGGAATTCTTAATCACTTTCACCAGAAACTAAGGGAATCGACCTTGAGAACAATCAAAGGCCAAGATTACAGGGAAAAAGTCAAATGTCAGAGTCGTAACAGCGCCGATTCTATTTAGGTCAAACTTGGTGGACGAGTTAAGGATCAGGCAAGAATGAAGTAATTCGATATTGAGAGCAGTCGGTCGAAGTTTAATGTTACAAGGCAGTCAAATATTCAGATCTTAGACCGACTGGTTGATTAGCGTATGGTTTCCTGTTCGTATCTCTGACTGCATGACAGACATTACCATCCTGGTGTGATAAAATTTATTTGTAGCATCCAATTTACACACAAGGTAGCATACAAGTAGTCCTCACTTTCACACTCCCTCCCGCACCTACCAACTTAATATCTCTCCTCCTCTCGTTCCAGTTAACTACTCGCCTGTCCAGCACTCCCAACATACAGACACTTACTCCCAACACTAAGCCACAGGGTACCCATGGTAACGTAGGTCTGGTTATGCCTAAAGCAGATACTCTTTTTGGTACTTGGTGCGGCTCACTTCTCACCACCTCGCTCTTATCCTGCCTCACTTTGTGCCATTATGTGTACAGTATTCCCGAGCCACCCCTTGGATGGAAATACTTACGAACACCATCCAGCTGAAGCGACTTATCACACTAGACCGACAAGCTTATTTTTGCTGATATGGTTAGCTCACAACTTAGTATACTTATTTATCTATTTATCTTTTTATCCATCTATCAGTCAGTCAATCTATCCATCTATCCATCTATTAATTGCCCTTTATCAATTACTCAATGAACCAATCTATCTATCAGTTCGCCTATCTATCACTCAATCAGTCAATCTTCCTGTCTATCTATTTATAAATCCTGGGGGAGGGGGGTGGCAACAAACCTCCAAATCATTCTCTCCCCCACCATCAAGCTGCTCTTTCAATACCTCAACACTCCCACTCACGCTGCTCTCCACCTCACCCCTCCATCTCGGCCTTCCCCTTCTCTTTCTCCTCTCCACCTGACTCACACACATTTTCCTAGTCTTTCTCTCATTCTCTCCACATGATCGACATCTCAACATCATCCACATCATCATCAAACGCATCTTCACTTCCTCATTTGCTCATGTCTCTCCACGTAGCCACACATGCCCCTCTGAAATTCACCTAACGTAGCAAATGGTTCCCTGAATTACAGGACACCATTTGGCTTGTTACTGCAGTCACTTAAAGCTTGCATTATATTAAGTGGGTGGATGATAGGCGGCGCCAGGTATGCGGTTGGTCAGAACTACGGTACTGGAGTGCATAAAACTCATTGTGTGTAGCTTCGTCTGTTTGTGGGTGGGTAGTATTCTCTCTCTCGAACTCGAAAAGCAGATGGAAAAGAAAAGAAAACCAGTAGGACGATTTCGCACAGGAAAATAGACTGAATCACAGATGGCCGGAAGGAAAGAAACAGAGTACCGAGGGAGGAGATGAAAGAGAAGAGTGGGAAAACTTAAGTGGAGAATACGATAAACGTGAGGAAGGAAGGATGGGAAGAAGTATGAGGCAAAGCACACAATAGAAAACAATGAACGAAGAAGTGGCAGAACATACATAAGTGGAGGAAATGGGCTAAAAAAAAAAAAATGATACTGAGAACCCCGCAACAATGTCGAGGGTCGTGATGGATGAAGACGATGAAAGAAAGAAATCAAGTGTGGCACAGGGTTATGGATGAAAATAATGTGAAATGCAAAATTTTGAATAGTGGTGACGAGAGAGTTAGCTCTAAAAATATTCACCTCGAAAGTAAGGGATTTAGAAGACGAATTAAAAAATAGATAAATAATATTAAGTCAGAGCTGAGAGGAAAAATGAACTTGATTTATTGTCAAAGAGATCGAATTTAACCACAAAATCATCATCCCAACTTTGTACCAATTCATTATACTCATGTAACTTGAGTATTATGTCGATATGTGGTCAGTGCACCCGACAAACCTACCTACTGTACAAACATTAGCTCCCTTTCTTACCTTTTCCTAGGCTACTATAAACAAACTGTAGTCTGAGACAAGAAACACCAATAATCCTTAGTAATTAAAATGATATTTCGAGTTTCGTTTATCACTAACTCCTTCTTAAACAATTTTTAAAACGTGACACATGCCTGTGTAGGTTTAGGTCCATGGGATGGTTGGGGTTTATTGTTCACGTAATGCCACTCAGGGATGAGTGAGGCTGGTCACTCTCATCTTAAATGTCAGGACCACCTTGCCTAGTCCCGGGTTCCTCTGCTCCTCCATGGGGCGAAACAGGATTTGATGATGGATGGATGGATGGAAACATTTCAAGACGAATATAATATATTCACAATACGAGCAATGAAGCATGATCAGAGAGAGAGAGAGAGAGAGAGAGAGAGAGAGTATTCATTTGTGTCAGTCAGCGTTCAGCTGGATTATAACAAACTAGTGCTCTCAGTCACGTGGCCCAATTCTATCAACTGGTCAGTGTCTGCCTCATGTAAATAAATGATTCTTTTTAATTTCACGTTTGCAGTGCTAAAATATATACATCTTTCTCCTGTGTCTCCCCTCCCCCCATCATACACACACACGCACACACAAACACACACACACACACACACACACATATATATATATATATATATATATATAACCACAGCCATATAATGTTTTAACCTTGCAGTCATATATATTCGTTATTTTCAGTATGACAGAGACTCCAGACCCACTCAGATGTTCTACCCAACGCTGGTGAGTTCCATAATCAGGTTCCGCGGGCACAGGGTTTCCTTGACCTACGGCAGAGCTTCTTAAACTTGTGAATGAAATTATTTTAGTGGTAACTGAAACTAGAGGGGTGAATGAAGGGTGAATAAACATGAAGGGTGAATGCTTAATTTAGTCAGACATTTTTTCCCCGTCCGTTAAAAATAAAAGGCATTACCGTACAAACGGTTAGCAAGTTCCTGTTGCTTTGTACTGACAGTGGAGCTAGAAACCTCAGTATACTGAATCGATAATGCGGGTTGCTTTTTAGAAGGAAACTGAACCTCAATTTGAGAAGCCTGTCACAGGAGCGCAGGAAATCCAAGTCACTGATGATAAAAAAACATACATGTTAGTGTAAAAGTCTTCTGTTTGTCGTTTTTGTCCTGTGGGATACATACACACTAACAAAACACTGCTTCTATAAACCTAAGTCCTAAGAATGTTGTTTATGCAAGTTAAAAAGGTTTTATATATATATATATATATATATATATATATATATATATATATATATAGTGTATTAAATATACTTTGTCACTTCTAATTTCCTGTCTGTATTTTTAGGATGATCAAATTTTTAAGTAAACTTAACACTTAAAGCACTTTAAAAAATAAACTCTTGTTATGTCTGATTTATTTATTTGTTCATGTGACAAGGTAAATTATATATAAGTTCATACATAAGGAAAGGTAAGACAAGTACGACCAAAAAATAAAGGAGTTTACTTGTGCGTGAATGAGATTTTTTTATGAAGTCTTAGTGGTGAATTACATTGAAATAGGAAACATTGAGGTAAAGGTTGGGAACAGCTATAATAGATTGTAACACACCGCCCCCGTCCTGTAGTGCAGTAATAGGCTTCCCCTTTACATACACCAGCTGGAATACCCAGTGTTGCCTTGTAGAGTGTAGTACAGCCATTGTCTATTATAATGCACCAGCTGGGGTACGTGGTGTGGCTCAGAGACTCTGCGTTCTGCTTGTTGTTGCAACATTTCGCCAACAACCTGTTAGAATTCCTAGCAGTGTGCTTGGCATACGAGTTGTATTATTATGGATATATGTTGCTGCTGTTGCCTTACCCTGGTCTATTTGAAGGTGTAGACCCATCAAAAACAGGTAGGCTAAGTATATGCTGCTATGGGGCCGCCCTACAGTTACAGTAAAGTATGTGTAGGACACAAACCTTCCAGTGTGATAGACAGCTCCTCGCCATGGTGAGACAGCGGTCCTTTCCCACGGCGAGGTATAGTGAAATGTGAGGAGGTTTGGCTCTTGGGTGGACGCCGCAGCTGCTTAGCTCTACCTAGGGAATATAGCGCCTCGTTTTCACGTCCTTGAACCCCGTTTGTTAGTATGTTCTATTAGTCCGAATGATGTACATAATACCTTAAAGTAAACAATAATAAAATCCGAGTGTAACGATATTCCAAATTTCCCAAAGTCATAAATAAAAATATGGCAGATGGTACTGATGGCCACCAGAGGAAAAAAAAAAATCGAATTTTTTTTAACCTTCACGACGACTTCTTGGTGCCATAATCTCTGCATCAGGATTCAGAAAATCACTTTATAATATGGTCGTGTGCTTATCGAACAAGATATTATGTAGGTCTAAAGGCAAGAAAATACATATAATTAAGAAAACATTCTCTCTCTCTCTCTCTCTCTCTCTCTCTCTGGATGAGTTTGCCTCAGTTTGAAGTCAGAATCTAGTTTCGTCCATTGAATTCTATCGCCTTGTTTACCTTCCCCGACTCTCCATTGAAAGAAAGTTGTTTCCTCGTGTGTGTGTGTGTGTGTGTGTGTGTGTGTGTGTGTGTGTGTGTGTGTGTACTTCTCTTTCAATTTCCCTAGCATTCTGTCTGGCTCTAACTCAAAATGACTCATACACACACACACACACACACACACACACACACACACACACACACTAAATTCCTAGACTCAAACCAGCCTAAAACAGATTTGCATTGGAAGTGATGCTTAGGCTCGAATAACTCTCAACTCAATCGCGCTAGCTTTTGCATGTGTGTGTGTGTGTGTGTGTGTGTGTGTGTGTGTGTGTGTGTGTGTGTGAGAGAGAGAGAGAGAGAGAGAGAGAGAGTCTACTTAATAGGCATAAAGACTGGCTGTTGCTGAAAGTGATCCACACACACACACACACACACACACACATACACAAACTGCTGCAAAAACTAAGCTGTTGTGCTGAAGGATTCTGGGCTTATTAAACGCAGTGTCCAGGCATCTCGAAATGAATGGATCTTGAATTTGGCTCTCTGTTACTTTGCTTTTATTTTTTCTTGGAAAGAATGACCTTGCTGACTTCTAGCCTTTGGTTTCTTCTTCCTTGCCTAATAAAATGACACTACATCAAAGTACTAAAGGGATTAATTCCACACCTACATCTCTGCATTCTCATTTTAATAGCAATGTCGTACCACCATACCCTTGCCATGTAAACGGGCCGCTTCATAATAACATTAGTGTTGGTATTATTCCAGGGTGGGAGCAGCAAGGCATTTGGCAAGATAAACAGCTGTGAGGCAATGGGCAGGCAGGCGGTCTGGACGGTACATGGCCTGAAAGGGAAATGTTGGCATGGAAGATTAGGAGGTACAGAGAATGACTGCAAGGCGGAAGGTCTGAAAGGTATGGTACAGAAACTGACCGGGAGGAGGGAAAACAGGTGAGGATGAAGGAAGTAGACTTTGCAATAGGTGGACAGACTGGAAGGTAGGAACATGCTAATAAATGGAGAGGAACACGCTAATAAAAGGGGTGGGAAGGCAGGGAAGGGAGTGAGGAAGCAGACAAGGAGCTGGGGAGACAGGCTAGGGGTGGGGAGGCAGGGAAGGGGCTGAGGAGTGTGAGAAAGCAGACAAAGGGTTGAGGAGGGAGGGAAGGGCGTGAGGAGAGTGAGAAAGCAGAAAAGGGTTGGGGAGGCAGGCTGGGTGTGAGAAGGCAGGTTCGCAGGTGGGAAGGTAGGCTGGGGGGGGGGGCATGCAGTCTGGGACGTGGCAAAGTACGATAATACAGGTGGGGATGCTGAGGATGGAGAGGCACGCTTAGGGTGGCAAGGCATGGAGGGAGATGGGGAGGTAGGCATGGAGACGAGGAGGTTAGCTTGGGGTGGGGAGAGAGGCTGATGATGGGAAGGCAAGCTGAGAGGTAGGGAGACAAGCTGGGAGGTAAGGAGGCATGCTGGTATATGAGGAGGCAACCTGGGAGTGAATGGGGCAGGGTGGGTACAGGGGAGACAGGCTGGGAGTGGCAAAGTAGGGTAGGGGTGATGAGGCAGGTGGGGAGTGGTGAAACAGAATGGGGAAGGTGAGGCAGGATGAGGTTAGCGAGGCAGGATGAGGATTGGGGGGCTGGCTTCTAATACTGCAGTTAAGTTCAGTAACCCTGTCTCTCATACCGGTCCACTTGAGTATTATATTGTGACAAACGCCAGACGATATAGAAATAGATACCGGAGATAAATAGATAGACAGACAGATAGTGTGTGTGTGTGTGTGTGTGTGTGTGTGTGTGTGTGTGTGTGTGTGTGTGTGTATTAACCGAACTACTAATAATCTGATACCATACTTACGATTAAACTGCATATAATTAAACAGTCCTACTACACATGAGGGTGAATAATCAGAATTCTACATCACCCCGACAAATGTAATGGCTCACTATTGTTTACTACACAACAAGGACGACTACAGTGAACAGTAATGGTGCTGTAGCAAAACCCGTGTCCACAGAGCGTAATATCAGCCATCCACCCACCATTATGCCTGAATAACCAGTAAAACTTTGTTCGGATGTGAATTACAAAACTTGTCAAAATACCCGTGATTGCAGCTTTCCCGCCGCACCACGGTTTACGCTTTGTGTTACTCATAAAATAAAGAATTTGGTGTATATGTTGGAAAACCGTATACTAGATGTGCATCATTTTATTTAGACAATATGGAAAAATATGCGTATTCAACGGAAAACTTAACATTTGCCGTCTTTTATGACAATATTACCGTGGGGAATGAAAGGATTAATCGTCATCATTAATCCCACCTTGCCGCATATAAAAAGAAGCGAAGGGGACCGAGGCTAGACTACTCTTTCCCGATATTTAAGGTATCGGTGACCAGCCTCGCAGCCCTGAGTGGCATTACGTGCGCAATCAACGCCAACCACCCCTCAGATGGAACCCATAAAGGCTCCAGCTGGTTGTAACGCTCTCGCTCACCTGACCACTTGGTGTCATTTGGTTATATGGCTACCACCCAGAGTAATATATGATTTCCTGGGACGAAGGAAGCCAATTTCTTTGTCACTCAGTGTAATGTTACCTAGGAAGAGAGAGAGAGAGAGAGAGAGAGAGAGAGTACCACTACATCGAGTGAGTGGATGATGTGTTTCCCCAAGTAGGACAATGGCTGTGAATTAGTCAAGCACAGGTCTTTCCCTACGCGAGTGAGATAAGGAAGTAGTGCGTGAGCTGCTTGCACAGTATGGATGTGTGAAGCCAGGTGCAGCAAGGAGACACAGTGCTGCCGTGGTGTCAGGTAGGGTTCCCAGGTAAACCACTACACCTCTCGCATCACCGCATGGTTGACCTGGAAAAAACTGTGCAGGCCGCGAAAGAGCTTGTATGAATATTCAGCGAGGGCAGTAATATGGAGGAAATCGCCCTACCAGTACCGTGAGTGGCAGGTGACACTGTGTACTGAATGCATCGTTAATTACCACATTGAGGTGAGGCACTAGGCACTGGCGAGCGGGAAGGTGCAGTGTAAATATAGAGTGACTATTCTACATAAGAATTTTGGATACAAGGGAAGGTATGGATATGAGAAAACGAGGTCATGTGATAGGAAAAATGGCCTCGCAATACAAGAGCAAATACGTGTTTTTTTTTTTTTTTTTTTTTTAATAACAAAACAGAGGAAGGAAAAACAAATGAATAAAAAAACAATCCATACCCCAGATTACGGGCGTTCTCTATTCATAAAATATCTGTAAGAGTTGGACTTGAACATCTGTAGGTTGAAGTTTGGGTGGGAAACAACTCCGGGGTAATACAGTGAAATATATGTGGAAACAGCTTTTGTTGTGATAATAAACTTATAGTAATTTTGTGCAGTTCCTGTAGTGCGATAAGGACATAGCCGAGTCTGCGACTTTTCTGCCTTTGAATTCAGAATAAAAAGACTCGTACAGGTGTAAGGATAAGAGCTCAGGTGACAATGTAAGTGACCTCGCAAGACAAGTACAAATAAGTGTTATGATGACCAACAACTAATATATATACAGTATTTGTGATAAGGATGTGCTGAACTAAGAAACTAACTAAATAAGTGCTTTATAAATTAAGGAAACTATGGGTGTAAGAAAAGAAGATTTCAGGGATAACTAAAGTCTATCTATCTGTCTATTGCCAGACGCTCCAATCCCGTTAAGGGTGGCCACAAACAAATTGCCTCCATGTCGTCCTGCCCACAGCCTGTTCACTGCTCTGCTTCCAGCTCACACACCCCTCTCTCAAATATCTCTCCACTCCACAGAAAATGTACTCACACAAAAGTTAAGGTGATCTGTCGCAGCAAGTAATGTGTAAACTTTCGAATTTTTTTCTCTCTCTCATCCCACTTACCACAATGCACAGTGTCACTCTAGAAAAGCTGAAAGAGCTGGGGAATAAACTGAGCCTGCCACACGTACATGATGCTTCATTCTTGTGGCAGTGGCAGGCACCGGTGGAGAGGAGTGTCAAGGTCAAGTGGGACAAGAGGGAGTATGAGCAAGTGCTGGCAGGGAATCCCTGTCTCGGCGAGGCAGGCGCTTGGCAATCTGCGTGCCATAAGCAGACTTCCTCGCGCTGAAGGACAGCCTAGCGGGATCCCAAAAGTTACCACTAACCACCATCTCTCACCTTCACAATGCCTCCATCTAGAAACCCGGGAACACCTGAGATTATGAGAAAAAGAACTGATGAGTATTATGACCTCTGAAAGTTCTTGGTGCAGTAGTTACGGATCTACGATTTGTTGAAAACAGGCTACTTCTGAAGGGGGGGGGGGGAAACGCATACCGGAAGGGCTCAGCACGCTAGACTCCCAAGTTTGAGGGGTTAATACGGCATATTAATGCGGCAATAAATAAATAAATAAATAAATAAATATGGTGATGATTTAAAGTAAAGAACCGTACAGTAACTAAATAAGACTAATACAGAAATGGACAGGAGAAAGAGCATAGGAAGGGAACTAATTAGATGAGAGATGAAGTTGAAAATTGTATGTAAACAGATTAAAACATATATACAGTGTGTGTGTGTATATATATATATATATATATATATATATATATATATATATATATATATATATAGATATATATATATATAGATATATAGATAGATAGATAGATAGATAGATATAGATCTATCTATCTATCTATATATATATAAATATATATATATTTATAGAGAGAGAGAGAGAGAGAGAGAGAGAGAGCGAGAGAGAGAGAGGTGGTTACGTAGGTGGGTGTACATGGAGTGGGTTGTCACGCTGGATGACAAATGATATAGGATAAATGCATGTAAACAGATTAAAAGAGAGAGAGAGAGAGAGAGAGAGAGAGAACAGCATCCCTCCATCTGACTTATCAGATGGCCCTACATGTTAACATAAGGCACATACCGGGAAACTGGCTCTTCCCTGCATAAGGTAGGGGTTTTGCTCTCTCTCTCTCTCTCTCTCTCTCTCTCTCGATTTATGAATTATTCCATAACAGGTAATGTGCACGATATCTGTATGGCACTGTTTTTTTCATTATTATTTAGGCTGTCTTGGCAACATTTGGAACTAAGGGACAATCAGCTCTAACAGACTGCCCTTCCCCCCAGTGCGTCCATTAGAGAGAGGGTTTACTGCAATATCTGGTCAACTGATACAGAAAAAAGGCTACTGTCGAATCAGATTTTCAGCAGCATTCTTTTCTCATCCTACATAGGCCCATATAGAAATGCATAATGGATACACAGAGAAACAGAGATGGACAAACAGAAGGCATAACTTTTAGCAATCAATAAATTAGAAAGTAGTAAAGCACCTCAGTTTAGTAACTTTTACAGCATAGGGACCTGTTAACTTCTGGTCTAGAGTCAAGAGATATTATTCTCGAGCTCTGGAAGAATTAAATGTGTGTGTGTGTGTGTGTGTGTGTGTGTGTGTGTTGCATATAGATCCAGTCATCAAAAATTTACCCGTTCCTATGTGTTTGGTCTTACTGTTTATCTTAATATCACTTTTCAATTTATCGATACTGAATATAGTCATGAAAAATGTAATATCCTGTCGCTCTTTTTCTTATCTGCAGTGAACACCTTTAATTAGAGACGAAATTGTTGAGCAAAATAATTATTGCGCCAGATCATTACTGAAGACTAATCTGATTTGGCAGAAAGTTAAGTATTTATATATGGGTGACCATATATCTGTTTCTCTATGTGTCTAGATTAATTGTTTACCTGCATTTACCTGTGGCTGCAATGCATATGCGTCGTCTATCACACCTATGTACAGTGCTTCAGTCTAAGCCTTCATATTGCAAACCATCCACCAGCCTACGCCTTCTCCTTATTACAGCATCCTGCACTCTCTCCCACACAACCGTTTTAGCTGTATTACACCCCTTCCCCCCGCGAATCGCCCCTGCCCTCTTTCTCCTAAAGCTTTGTCATTTCTCCCACACCCCTATTCTTTTTTCTGCCAAGCTCCCTTATCACCCTCCACCCCGCCTCACTACACCCACTACCTTCACCAAAGCCCCAAAGACAAATGCTCATGTAAGCCAGAGCAAGGAAATAGGTTTGGTTCACCACTCCCCCTCCTGCCCCTGTGGCTCATCTTCTCTGACGGGTCTATAGCTCTCAGAGAGAGAGAGAGAGAGAGAGAGAGAGAGGGGGGGGGGACTAGAGTGTTATTAGAGGAACGGCCATTCTGGGAGAGAGTGGAGGGATGGAGGGACGTGGAAGAAAGAGGAGTGGTTATGATACGGAGTGTGAACTGTATGTGAGAAAGAACAAGGAATGGTGGACAGGGAGATACGATGGCAAGAAAAATCGAAGGAGATATTGCATTTCATCCTCTTTAGTCTTGGAGGGTTGTGTACAGGCTAAGTTTACCGTCAGGTGGAAATAGAAGTAATAATATTGTTGTATAAAGGAATTACCTAAGGAGGAATGAAGTCATCTTTTATATCAAGAAAACAGCTAACATCTTCCCGGACGCCATACTAATATTATTCCTATTTATATAAACTACTTGGTGGTCGCATCTCTCACCCGACCAGGGAGGATAAAACATGGTGGAGAGAAAGCTGCAGGTATGGATGGGTGTGCTGTGGAATGCCTGAAAGGTGATGGAGCAACTATTGTTGACTGGTTAGTAAGATTGTTGAATGTGTGCTTTGTGCCAGTTGACTGGGCAAGAGCTTGTGTGGACCCGTTGTATAAAGGTAAGGGTGATAATTATGAATGTACTAGCTTTAGGGGTATAAGTCTATTTGGTGTTGTAGATAAGGTGTACGGTGGAGTGCTAATTAAGAGAGTTAGAGTGGATACAGAGGGAATGATTGGTGATGAGCAGTGTGGCTTTAGGAGAGGGAGGGGACGCGTGGATCAGGTGTTTGATGTGAGACAGGTGTGTGACAAGTATTTAGCGAAAGGTAAGGATGTGTTTTGGGCGTTCATGGATTTAGAGAAAGTGTATGATAGAATTGATAGGGAGGCTTTGTGGACTGTTTCAAGACTGTATGGACTTGATGGTAGGTTACTGAAAGGAGTGAAAAGTTTTTATGTAAATAGTAAAGTGTGTGTAAGCATGGGAAATACTGAGTGATTGGTTTCCCGTGAGAGTGGGGCTGCGGCAGGGATGTGTGATGTCACCTTGGTTGTTTAATATTTATATGGATGGTGTTGTAAGGGAAGTGAATGCATGAGTGTTAGGTAGAGGTCTGAGTCTGGTGAATGTTGATGGTAGAGAGTTAAATCTGAAGCAGCTGCTGTTTGCAGATGATACTGCACTGGTGGCTGATTCGGAGGAGAGATTGAGAAAGTTGGTAGAGGAGTTTGGAAGGGTGTGTGAAATGAAATTGAAAGTAAATGAGAATAAGAGTAAAGTGATGAAGTGTACGAGGTTGGTAGATGGTAGGAGGATGAATATAGTTTTGAATGGTGAGTTGCTTGAGGAGGTAGTGTTTTAATTATTTAGGGTCACATGTTGCTGTGGATGGAAGAATAGATTGTCACGGGGTTTTTGTAGAATATTCAATATTAAAGAATAATATTCAGTAATATTACTCGAGAACAGGGACAAAGAACTGACTTGTGAAAGTCAAGCAATGATTACTTTATTTCGGCTTACTTCGCCAATTCTCTAAGGACGAGAATTTATAAACTTTCTCAACAGTACACAGCAGAGATTAATTACTCACACGTGCTGTTTATTGGTACTGTTAGCCTCTGGAGAAAGTGACTCCACCCCTGACAATCAATATCTACTGCTATTAATGATAAGCAGGTTCTTGCTGGTGCATTAACTCCAAGCTGCACAATGGATTTAAGTTAATAAAAAGGACTGGCCTAAGTACCAGTGATGAATAATGCAAAGCGTTTATGCAAACTAGGAGCTATAAGTGAAATAAGCTTAATGTGGAGAAATAAAACACGAGTTTACATTACATTAAGCTCAAGCAAAAGAACTGTTAATTTATTTATTACAATGAGTTAAATTTACGTTACATGTTTCAAAATGAATTCAAAATAATGAGAACACACTCACTCGCTCACTCAAAAGCTAAACTCTTAAACCTAGGAAAATACGAAAAGAAATACTGGTCAGAGAGTGGGCTGAGCGGAATGTACTGGGCGTCGTTGCTGAGGAAGGACGCTGCCACACACACTGAACCTCTCGCCGATTCACGCTAGGTGGGGATTCAGGAACTCACTGGACAACGGCGGCGCTGCTCCACACCGGGCCCAATCGAACCTACTCCCACGATGCTCTAATCCTGACTGAATTCAAACAAGCGAGGCGAGGGCTGAGGCCAGCCAGTAACTGGTAGCGGCTAACGGAAAGAGAGAGCAAAACACCCCCATAATAAATCACTCAGTGAAAGCGCTAATGTTGCGCACAAGGATGATCACTTATGAAACAATGAAAAATGTTCTGAAAACACTCCCGATCGGGTGAATATGTGGCGGCTGACTGAGTGATACTTATGGGAATTCATTAGAATTCACGGTTTCCCACCAAAGTTCAATGTCACAAATTTATCTAGATAGAGAATCGAGCCAACTCGTGACATTAGGCCCCATCAAAATCAATTTTTTTTTCCCTCAGGAAAAAAAAAAAATTCAGTTTACATACATACACTGTAAATCCTAACTCAGTCACACAAGATTCACACTGTGGTGTGTGTGTGCTATCCTGCTACAGGAGAAAGTCACAGTCACCAGTGAGCGAATAAACCTCGTATTTACATTAACAGAAGCAAGACTGAGGAAAAAACTCCATGACGACAGTGAAAAATCCTGTACTCAGGTCAAACTGTGCGAACAGTTCGCTACATTTACATTAACAACTAATTGTTATGTAGCGTGATGTATGTAATACACAGTGTAGGTGTGACAGTTGTGATGTAACTGTACCTACGTGTTAAATCATGTAATACATATTTATAGTGAATAATGACGACGAGGCAGAAGAGAAGAGGCAGCAGCATGCGTCAGGGACGATCAGCTGTTCTGCATGGCAATGCTGCACCCGCCAGCTGCACCTGCGAAAGCAATCAAGGTGGAGCATCAGAAGTGTCATTTCTCTCTCTCTGCCTAGCGATCAGTACTTATGTTACATAAAGTACACTATTTACATTATTAACCAGGAAATGTAGCCAAGGCGTCTCTGCAGGACATCAAACGCTGACCCAGTTTACTGGTTAAACCCTAAACTTAATTAGCGAAAAGACTGGGCATTTGCACAGGACATCAAACGCTGCAATTCGCTAAATTAACCAGGGAACGTGGTCAAGAGCGAAAAGACTGGGCGTCTGTGCAGGACATCGAATGCTGCAATTCGCTAGGGACCCAGTTTACTGGTTAAAGTAATTCTACACTTACAATTAACATTAGGAAGCTGAGAATTCCTATGCAATCTCGGGCAGGTCACATTTTAACACCCACCATGGGTGTGAACACTCATGTGGATAATGTGCATTCTCCGGGAATCCTCTGAGAGGCCCACAACTCGAGACATTCCACAAGGTAATTCATACACAGCCTCGGACTGTCTTTATGGGGATCTCAAACTTCCCCCTTAACTTAGGGTACTTATGTATGTACAGGCCCTGGACATACTGTGTCCTGTGGGGCCAATGGGCGAGACGTCAGGTCTGCACCTGCTTGACCACTGCCCTGTCTCTCAACTGACTCAGAGATTACGGGTGTGGTTTCAAACAGCACAGGAAAGTCATGTCCCTGATTAGTGGTACGTGGACACACATTGCAGGAACGCACAAAACAATTTATCTCTTGTCCCATCCCTGGCCAGAAAAAGTCAGCACGGATACGGCCCTGGGTCTCTTTCTTTTGCCCATGTGACCTCCTGAAGCTGAACAATGACCCCATTCTAACACTGCTTGGTGGTACTTGGCGGGAACGACAAACTGCAGTCGAACCTCGCCCTGGGGTGTTCGTGACTCACGGTACAGACCTCCTTGTTTGTGAAGGAACTTGGCTTGACCTCCCCATGAATACTTAATCACTCTACCCTTTTGTTTCTTATGCACTGCAGCAAGTGTCGGGTCGGAAAGTTGTTCTTGAACAACTTGGCTACACATCAGATCTTGCGGCGATTCGATGGTCACCGGGGTGACAGTTTGGAGCCTCAGCCATGGCTCATGTTACTGTGGCCGAAGTCTGAGAAGCGTCATCTTCAGTGCAACTATGCTTGGCACCGGGACTATTGCCTATGATGAGGTCAAACAAAGGTTCTGGCATGACAACTGGTACTGTCGTACCAGCGTAAAATGGAGATGCCACCTGGATACATGCCTTAGGAAAAATCCCACTGATCCATCAATAAGCTGAGCTTGGATCTGTCAACCTGTGTACTCCTCAGGCCGAACTAGACTCTGCCTGCAGAGCAACCTGAGGACTCATTTTCTCTCAGGACCTTCACAGGAATGTCTCCCACAAACCCTGGCTGAACAAGGAAGGCACTGTCACCTGTGGGAGGGCCTGTGGAGGAAGCAGCTAGCCACTGATTAGGCTGCTGAATAACTGATGCAGCAAACATGGTGCCCTGAGAATTAGATACTTGAGGGGTTGTACTTACTGTCAAGGGAGATGGAGCATTGACCTCCTGTGGCAGAGTGTTCACTGTCGCTGTGGAGGAGTACCCGTACTGGTAGGGACGACACCACCGTGCTGCTGTTGAGAAATGAAGGCTGCATTCGCCTCCTGCCTCCGATACATTGGGGCTGGTGCTGAAAGGGTTTGTCCCAACGGTCGATTGCATGGGTGATATTGCTGCTGGTTAGGGTACCTGTTGTACCACTTCCACTCAGGCTTCTGAGTGTTTTGCCCCTGGTCCTTCCTCTGCGGTTTTGGACCTTGGCCATTATTCTGAGAACGGACTTGTTGCTGGGGTTCAGTCTGAGACGGTTTCCCAGATTTATCAGCTTTCCTATTCCAGGTATGCTGCTTACGAGTTTGATACCCGTATGCAGTGAAGAATGCATCAGCCTTCTCCACCATTTGGCTGGCATCCCTTACCTGGCAGATCTTAAGCTGAGCCATAAGTTCAGTAGGCCACGACTTTTCTAGCTGCATGCGCAGCATAAGGTCAATTATCCCCTCACACATGGAAGGAGTTTCATCTTTCTCCATCCATTCATCTAAGTAAGCAGTAAGCCGGTCAAGAAACTGAACGGCAGTCTCTTTTTCCTGTAAATGCGCCCTCATGAACTGACTCTTGGTGTTGTCAGCTGTGAGACTGTACGCTTTGACGAGTGTGGCCTTCATCATCTCATACGTGAGATTGTCTCCACGAATTCTGTGGAGAATATCGAGGGCAGGGCCCTCAAACAGGCTAAGAAACTGAAGCCGCTTAGCTGCATCATCCAGCTGGTAAAGCTGAGCCATGTCTTCAAAACGAGCTATGTATGGCTCGATTCGCTCGCCTTCCTTGTATGGGGGAAGCTTGATGTTTGGGGTCGCCATAATATGTGCAGGGATAGCGCACGTGGAGCTTGGGCCAGCTTCACCAGGTGTGTCTGAAGCCAAGGAATCTCGCTTGAGCTTCAACATTTCAAGTTCATGTTTTTCGCGTGCTTCTCGCTCGGTGCGTTCGTGTTCTCATTCTCTCTCACGTTCCTCGCACTGTTCTCGCTCGTGTTCATTTTCTCTCTCTCGTTGTTCTAACTCGTGTTCACGTTGTTCTCGCTCGTGTTCGCATTGGATTCTATGCTCTTCACGAGCATCATTCTCGCGTCGCTGCTCGTAATTAAACAGAGAGAGGACGTAATCCTTTACTTCTTTGGGGTCTGTAAGCCCCATATCTTTAGCTTCCTGTACATAGACGTTGGTAGACATGATGTTAAGTCAATCTAAGTGAACTAGAGACTAAGCACTGACTGCTATATTGCAGAGAAAGATGCCAATAATCGAGAATAAAGAATATAGGCACAGGTTAGTGATGACCAGTTTTATGTAATTAGACTGGTAAAGAAAGAAAATTAAACAAACAAGTGACTATGAAAACTATTATGTAAAATTAATAGAACTGAATCAATAATCACCAGTAAGCTAGTGCCTATAGACTTTAATGATAAATACCTAAGTATGAGTGAGTGAATATTGTCTCGTGAGTAACTTTAGAGCTAGGAGTTAATATCCTGGAATGAGGTCGCCAAATGTCACGGGGTTTTTGAGAATATTCAGTATTAAAGAATAATATTCAATAATATTACTTGAGAACAGGGACAAAGAACTGACGTGAAAATCAAGCAATGATTACTTTATGCCGGCTTACTTCGCTGATTCTCTAAGGACGAGAATTTATAAACTTTCTCAACAGTACACAGAAGAGACTAATTACCCACACGTGCTGTTTATTGGTAGTTAGCCTCTGGAGAAAGTGACTCCATCCCTGACAATCAATATCTAATGCTATTAATGATAAGCAGGTGCTTGCTGGTGCATTAACTCCAAGTTGCACAACGGATTTAAGTTAATAAAAAGGACTGGCCTACGTACCAGTTATGAATAATGCAAAGCATTTACGCAAACTAGGAGCTATAAGTGAAATAAGCTTAATGTGGAGAAATAAAACACGATTTTATATTACATTAAGCTCAAGAAAAAGAACTGTTAATTTATTGATTACAATGAGTTAAATTTACGTTACATGTTTCAAAATGAATTCAAAATAAGGGGAACACACTCACTCGCTCACGCAAAAGCTAAACTCTTAAACCTAGGAAAATACGAAAAGAAATACTGGTCAGAGAGTGGGCTGAGTGGAATGTACTGGGCGTCGTTGCTGAGGAAGGATGCTGCCACACACGCTGAACCTCTCGCCGATTCACGCTAGATGGGGATTCAGGAACTTGCTGGACAACAGCGGCGCTGCTCCACATTGGGCCCAATCGAACCTACTCCCACGATGCTCTAATCCAGACTGAATTCAAACAAGCAAGGCGAGGGCTGTGGCCAGCCGCTAACTGGTAGCGGCTAACGGAAAGAGAGTGAGTGAAACACGCCCATAATAAATCACTCAGCGAAAGTGCTAATGTCGCGCACAAGGACGATCAGTTATGAAACAGTGAAAAATGTTCTGGAAACACTCCTGATCGGGTGAATATGTGGCGGTTGACTGAGTGATACTTATGGGAATTCACTAGAATTCGTGGTTTCCCACCAAAGTTCAATGTCACGAGTTTATTTAGATAGAGAATTGCGCCAACTCGTGACATAGATGCAGAAGTGAAGTTTAGAATGAATGAAGTAGGAAAGGTGCTGGGAGGAATGAAAAAAGTGTTTAGATGTCATTCGCTTAGAATGGATGTAAAGAGAAGGCTGTATGAGAGTGCTGTGGTACCGACTGCATTATATGCGGCTGAAACATGAAATATGGGTGTAGCAGAGAGGAACAGTTTGAATGTAATGGAGATGAGTTGTCTGAGTCGTATGTGTGGAGTGACGAGTAAGGATCGAGTGAGAAATGATGAAGTGCGAAAGAGAACTGGAGTTGTTCGGGAGGTGGCTGATCGAGTTGAGCAGAGGGTGTTGCGATGGTTTGGGCATATGGAGAGAATGGATAATGAGCGACTGGTAAAAAAGATAGCTAGGTCTGGTGTGGGAGGTGTAAGGATGAGAGGAAGACCACGAATAGGATGGATGGACAGTGTGAAGAGAGCGTTGGATGCGAGAGGGATGTCTATTGAGCATGGAAGAGTGGCTGTGCATGACAGAAATGACTGGAGAGAAATTGTGAAAGAATAAATGATAACACAGCCCTGAGGGAATATTCTCCTGCATTAGTCTGATCAGCTGATCAGGTCAGGTGCGGGTAAGGGGATGAGTCTATTATGATTCGGCAGGGGTAAACCAGCTCTGCTGTCAGGCCCTGCTGCAGATGTCTCTGATTGCACTGTGAAGTTGACCCTCGTGCGGTGTGGTGCAGTGAGGATCTGTCCCTTCTCCCCATTGGGGCTAAGATGCAAATGAATGTGTTTGAGTGGATGGGTAAATTGGGAGTGTGTCGTCCTTTCTCTGGTACCTCTCTTTCCTTGGGGGAAGCAGCCTAGGTAGGCAATATAGATAGACAGAATTTTTCCCTCTCAGTTTTAGTCCCATCTATGTGGCTATTTTGCTATGAAAGGGATGCCACCAAACATTAACAAGGCCGAATTTTCACAAGAATTAATAAACAATGAAATATGATGATTTTTTTTTCCCCGACAAGTGCATATAAAAAATGTGGAAGGCTGCTGTTTTCCCTTCCACTCCATGTCAAAGCTCTTTTATCCTCGTATAATTGATGGAAAGAGGAAAGTATGAGGAAAACGAGGCAATTAACTTCAACTGAAAGTAACCCAGTAGTTACAGATCTATATGAGTTTGATGAATAGAAATGTTAGTGCACTTTATGCGAATTTTGTACAGCATACAGCTTTCTGTTTGATACCTCTGGGTGGTTGAAATGTGTTTGCGTTTATTACTTGGTGTTTCCTTTTGGGCGTTATCTGTTTTATATCCAATGAAGATTATATACATATGTTAAAGCATCTGACGTATTGAAGAGTCTGTCTCTCACAACCTATCTTGCACCTCTCTGATTAAGCTATAAACAGAACTGGGGAAAATGAGTTTTGAAAATGGTTGCCGCAAATTACTGTGACACTATATTTTGATGTGCCAGCGATGTGTTAATTCCCTGTGTCGTCCTTCGCTGTGCACCACTGAATTTTGATATATTGACATTAAAGTGGTAATGATGGAAAAGGGAAATCATAAGAAAGATCGTGCAACAGATAGAGCTGAAATATGTCCAATAGTTATGGAGTCATGAGTAAAAAAATCGTCAGTATGGAAGACGATGCATACATTATTCCATTCTTTGTGGATTTCATGCACAGAAAGTGAAGAACTATTTGCCTTTACCACTCAGTCCTAAAGTACTACTCTTTATATAGACGAGGAACCAAACTAGATTATTATATCTTTCAAGAACTGAAGAAAATGAGGTCAGAAAAAGATTACTGTAAATGACACTGACACTACTTTGGTGTGTCAAAACTGAACTGCCCTTCGTTATGCACCACTGTCTTTACTGTACAATATTGACTGAATGAAATATGATTAAAAACTCATGAGGGAGGCAATACAACAAACAGAAACTATAAACCCAACAGTCATTGAGATATAGCAAATGGAAAAAAAAAAAAAAAAAAAAAAAGAGCTTGTATAGTTTCGAGAAATCTATAAACATCGCGCTATTCTTGGTGGGATTTCAGCCACAGATTACTGAAGAGTACGGTATTTGTTTTTATCACTCAATCGTAAAACTACACTTTCCGAAGAATATGAACGAAACTGGATGACTAAATCCTCAAAAACCAGGGGAAGACGAAATACCAGCATAAAAAAAAAAAAAAAAAAAGTTACCGAGAATGACACTGGTGATAAAATTTTACATGAGGGTAAGTTGGTTTTTCTTGTACTGTCCATCTTTGCATAGCGGCTCATCAAGACATTTGTATAAAATTTGTATGACATGAAGAGGGAGGAAGAGAGGATGAGGATGAAAACGAAAACATATTACAGTACATTGCAAGAAGGAGGGAGGGAGGATGAGAACTGCAAAAACAAATATTATTTCTGCAAGAAATAATGGATGTACGATTTAATAGATGCAACTGCCATTCTGAACTTCATCCATCGTTTTATTGATGTTGGAGATGGACAGTTATGGAAACGTTTTTTATTTTATTTTCCATGACTGATTTAATAGTATTATAATTTGCGAAGAAAGAGAGAGAAATCCCAGTGAATGAATAAATATTGCATGAAAGACACGGAAGAGAATAAAACTTACATAAAAAAATACCCTTAACCCAGATATCTATTTTAGGATTTCGCTGTGTGTGTGTGTGTGTGTGTGTGTGTGAGTGTATTTCTGCTCTACTGCACATCCAAGACCACCACCACATCCCCCCAGGTCTCCTTCTGTACTGCCATGAAGAATTTTTTAAAACAACTTAAGAGAGTCACACAATATTGCATTGTTATGAAAATTTATACCCATTTTATGTCATCTCCATATCAGTTTAGTCCGACTGTTCTTTATTTCCCACTGTAACCTAACGGGAAGAGGTTTAGTGCATGTAATGGTTCTCTGCTCCTCACACTCTTTAATCAACAACACACATGGACTCTTCAATGCACTGAGTGGCCTATCATTACTTCTGAGACAATAACTATGCGAGTTCAACAGCTCATAAGACGTCATTAAAATATCCCACAGTCATCTCTTGTCTCATCCGCGTATGGTATGAGACAGGCCAGTGACGGGCAATGAAGAACGAAATTATTCTACTGCCTTTCTCCCAAATATATTCACAAATTTTTGGCATCTTACCACAAAACATCAAGCAACAACTGGCAAGACATTCAAATTTCATATTGAAAAAATGCACATGTTCTTCTATTCCTGAGCGTATTTTTCACCATCTATCGGTATTTTACATTGTTCACTAGGCAACTGTGTCCTTCAGGGTGCTAAGTAGTTGTAATGGAAATGGAATTGGACGAGACCGACGGGAGTCCTAAAGAGATCGGCCCTTTGTTCTTACACCAGCCCTTTGCAATACCAAGGACAGGGTAATTTAAGTTTTACTATGTGTGTGTGTGTGTGTGTGTGTGTGTGTGTGTGTGTGTGTGTGTGTGTGTGTGTGTGTGTGTGTGTGTGTGTGTGTGTGTGTGTGTGTGTGTGTGTGTGTGTGTGTGTGTGTGTGTGTGTGTGTGTGTGTACTTTAGCTACATAACTCAAAGGTTTGAGCCAATTTCACCTGTTAAAGCACAGGGCTCCTATGTGAAGATAATAAGTGTACTACCCTCCTCCTGCTGGCTCATAGTCGCAGTTTTAGAGATTCGTACTTTGGGGCTCCCTCTATTATTAACCTTTGAAAATGATTAGCTCTGTCCTCTGTTTAGGAAATAAGGCACAGAAATGAAATACCCAGACTTGATGGAAAGTATTAACATCAGTCAAGGGGCTGGTAATTTTTTGAACAAGTTATCAATTGATCTAGACCAAACTTAGTACAAGGGATGAGGGTAAGGCAAGAGCAATGTAATTACTCGTACACTTTTAGAGTACTGGGTCAAAGGTCAAGGTCACAGAGTTAGGTCCAAGTTGAACCCGAGTGTGTGTGTGTGTGTGTGTGTGTGTGTGTGTGTGTGTGTGTGTGTGTGTGTGTGTGTGTGTGTGTGTGTGTGTGTGTGTGTGTGTGTGTGTGTGTGTGTGTGTGTGTGTGTGTGTGTGTGTGTGTGTGTGTGTGTGTGTGTGTGTGAAAGGAATAACTTAAACATCTGGCTAGAAGACTCTGGATCAAACTTGGTGACAGTGTTCAAGATCAGCCAAGGGTGTGCAAATTATATTCGGCAAAGTACCATCTTTCAAAGCATGGAAACACTGAGTAAGAGTAATGTACATATAAGATACTTCACTGTTAATTTGTTCCAAACAATAGAAATTAAACATAATGTAATATATTAACTCTGGTATTTGACGATCACTGTGTAGTTCTTTTATATAAGTGAAAAGAAACCATTTGGATACAAAAACGTCATTATAACTAGTGTTTTCATGGATTTGGAGAAAGCATATGACAGGGTGGATAGACAAGGATTGTGGAAAGTGTTAAGAATATATGGAGTAGATGGGAAGTTGTTGAATGCTGTGAAGAGTATGTACGATGGTGCGAAGGCTGCAGTGCGTGTGGATGGTGAACTAAGTGAATTTTCCTCTTTGAAAGTTGGTTTGAAACAGGGATGTGTCATGTCTCCATGGTTGTTCAATCTGTACATGGATAGGGTAATAAAAGAGGTACAAGGTAGGGTAGTGGATGCTGGAGTGGCCCTGCTGAGAAGGGACAGTGTTTGGAAACTCCCAGTACTGTTGTTTGCAGATGATACTGTGTTGTTGAATGAAGACGAAGGGGAGCTGCAAGGCTTGGTGGATGAGTTTGGGAGAGAGTGTAAGAAATGGAATCTAAAGGTGAATGTAGGGAAGAGTAAAGTGATGGTCTTTGAGAGAGGTGAAATCAGTGAATGTATAGCGAGGTTGGATGGTGAGGAATTGGAAAAATGTGAGTACGTTTAAGTACTTGGGTAGTGTGATGAGTAAGGATGGAGGTTTGGAGGGTGAAGTGCTTGAAAGGGTACAACAGGGAAGAAAGGTTGCTGGTTCTTTGAAAGCAGTGATAAGAAGTAGGGAAGTGAGCATGGAAGTGAAAAAGTTACTACATGACAGTATTGTGATACCAACTCTAACGTATGGAAGTGAAGCTTGGACGTTGTTGGAAGGACACAAGTCAAGAGTGAGAGCAGTGGAAATGAGTTATTTAAGAGAAGCCTGTGGAGTCACATGGAGAGACAGGCTGAGGAATGAGGATATAAAGGAGCGTTGTGGTGTGGATGTGGATGTGATAGGCAGCGTTATGAGGAACACACTGAGGTGGTTTGGCCATGTGGAGAGGATGGAGGGTGAAAGACTGACGAAGAGAGTGTATGTGAGTGAGGTGGAGGGGAGAAGAGGGAGAGGGAGGCCGAGGATGAGATGGAGGGATGGGGTGGAGAGGTATATGAGAGAGGGGTGTGTGAGTTGAGAGCAGGGCAGTGAAATGGCGGGGGACAGGGCCACTTGGAGGCGATTTGTTTGTGACCACTCTAAACGGGATTGAGGCGTCTGGCAATAGATAGATAGACAGCTGTACTCTAATTTTGGGGGGAGGATAATTATGGGTGATAGAGCGACTTGGAGGCATTTTGTCTGCGGCCACCCTTTGCGGGATTAGGGCGTCGGGTTATACATAGATAGATAGACAACACTTAATAACATATCCACACAGAAGGGTTGATCTTTTGTTACTAACAACAATTGGTCAAAAGTCAAAACTGCATGACAGAATTAGTTTTCTTCTTCCACCAAATTTATAGTTATTTTGGGGGACGGAATTATGTAAGGGAGGGATATTTGAGATGGAATTTTGAGGAAAATCATTTAGAACCCTTGGGAAGGTCAATTTCAGCATTTCCCCCCGATTGTAGCCAAACTGTGTGGACGGGTTTCGGGTAAAACAGAGATGAAAATCTTTGAATTTGAGAATTTTTCGAAAAATGTAGGACCACACAGACAAGTCAGATATTTAACCCTAATAAAAAAAAAAAAAAAAGCTTATATTCGTCTGAACCAAATTGTTGACAAAGTTGAGGATCACCCAGGAATGAAGAGACTGGACTCTGAGACTAACAGGTGAAGGTCAAGGTCACAGGGTAAGATCAACCTAAACAGTTTTGATCTGATTTGCAGCAAACTTAAAGGACGGTTTGAAGGTCAGACAAGAAAGAACTATTCGCTTTTAGAATAAGTGGTCGATTGTCAATAATCACAGGGCAATGTGAAATATTTTGTCCTTAGATTATTTTGGAGAGTGAGAGACTGACAAGGAGAATGTATGTGAGTGAGGTGGAGGGGGGGGGAGAGGTAGGGGGAGGCAAAGGATGAGATGGAGGGATGGAGTGAAGAGGTATATGAGAGAGGGGGGTGTGACCTGGCAGCAGGGCAATGAAATGGCGGGGGAGAGGGTGACATGGAGATGATTTGTTTGTGGCCACTCCTTACGGGATTAAGGCGCCTGACAATAGGCAGATAGATATTTTTGTGGGAAGCGGGTTGTTTGCACGTGGTGAAGCAGTCTGAGGCCCTGACCCAACCTCACCCTGTGGCCGGGGTAACAAGCGGCTAGGATAATGAATTAAAAATAATGAATAAGATAGTTGCACTATGGTGGCGTGAGAGTTACTAAGTTCACCATCTGCCTATATCTCAATTGCCTGACGTACTGCAACAAGCGGCTAGGATAATGAATGAAAAGTAGTGAATAATTAGGATAGTTGCAATACGGTGGCGTGAGTGTTACTAAGCTCACCATCTGCCTATCTCTCTATTGCCTGACGTACTGCATCTGCAATGGCACCAACAGAGAGACCTCCATGCACTGATATCCTTATGAAGCCGTTCTCCTTCTACCACACACCATTGATTCATGCAGTTCTCACCGCTCCTCCTTCACACCTGACTATTACTACTGAATATGAGATAGTGGGGTGGTAAAGTCATGGTTGAGGAATATAAAGCTGATCTAACGAAAGCAAGTTCAGTCCACTCCAGCGAATACAGCGATGAATTACTGTTCCTGGCATCTATGTAAGTCCACATTCGCGACATTATCCACTACTACTTCGCAAACAGTAACATCGAACAGTTCTAGGACATGGCCTATGGTCCAGATCCATGGACAGTGGTATCAGTGAAGGGTGAATGCGCCTTTTCGGATGTGGTATGTAACAGAGAATGACGTTAGTGAAGAACCTCGTGTGAAAAAGGAATGTACTCGTAGTACTTGGCAGAGATGTGGAGTAAGAAAGGGGAAGATACGCCGAGAGAGAAAGAGAAGGGGGCGACTAAGCATAGGTGAAGTCAGTGTGGAGTAGCATAACTTTGTACATGAAGTATGGTACTGATAGATGGAAGGAATGTGAAGAGAATGAAAGTTTACAGTTGCCTGGACTGGAAAGAAAAGGGGTGGGGGGTGGAGGGCTTGATTTCAGTGCCTAGGGAAAGTTGGCTCTAATGAATATGAAGACTGTTGAATATGTAGGTAAATCGCAATAACTAAAAGCCACTCGTAGGCAGTCACCTCACCAACTGATAATGCATGTTCCCAGTCATTACCTGTCAGGCATGGTGTTCATACTACTTACGTAACCCACTTCTGTTACGGGTTCGTCTATAAAGATTTCCAGGATTCAAGCTCTAACACGTAAGTAAACTACATAGTACACACACACACACACACACACACACACACACACACGCACACACCAACTATAGCATTCATTCATCCGGTAAACTACCCTGTGCAAAGCTTAGTGGCCCAAGACCTGGCAGCTACACTGAAAACATTGAGGTTAAGTCAACTGGCCTACATCCTTCATGGCATTACATCAACGCGAGACCTCCAACCACCTATGCATTATAGCTCTGAATAATCTCAACCGATACCACATTACACCCAAGAATCCTGTTGCTTCATAATAACTACTCTCCTTCGTATTGTGAATTTTTTTTAAAGTGTGGCAGGCAGCTACCTTTCGAACACAAACGTACTTGTAGCGAACCGTCTTCATAAGTTTTCATGCAAACAACTGTGAATTACGCTAGGCAAAGATGGGTACTAACCTTAAAAAGGACACGGATGAATAAGGTAAAAAAATAAATAAATAAATAAACAAAATCACAAGAATAAAAACAAAATGCATTATTTCGCTACAAATCATCAACATCAAGAAATAAAACTAGTTTCAATCGCGGGACATACGAATATGAGAAGCACACAGTTTATCGTTTTAGCTAGAACATCTCACCCTTGTAACTTTATGTTGCATCATTCACCACTTCTGCAAAGACATTAAAAAACACTTAACCACCCAACAATACACAGACAACCTCCTTGTTCATCCATCGACCACTGTGCTTCACAGTCACATACATAAACAGACAAACATCACAGCCATCCAGAACCCTCAGTCAAGCAGCATCCTAGCCACATCCTAACCAACACCCATCAGAAACTACCCATAGCCAGTGAGACTCGAGTTCGCCTGGCCAGACTGCGATTTGGCCATTACCCTTCCCTGCTATGATTCCAACACAAAACACAATTAAAAAGAGAATCCATTATGTCCACACTGAAGTGCAGAATTCGCACCACACCACATTTGCTCCCCTCATTCACCACACTGTTACAACAGAGACAGTCCTTCAAGACTCAACAAAAAGACCTCTAGGAGACACGGGTTGAGGTGGCTGGCTTCTAGCAGTCCACTGGGTTCCAAGTGCACGCGAGCCTGGGGTTACAAGAATAACAACAAAGTGAGGAAGAGGGTAAGGTGGTGAGAAGTGCCCCACACAGGATACCAAGAAGGGGCTCTGCTTAAGGCACAACCAAATCTGAGTTATCATAGGCATCCCGCGGCAAAGTAGTGGGGGTGAACTTTTATGTGCTGGGAGTGTGGGACTCAGGGGAGCAGTTAACTCTAATGGAGCGAAAGGAGGGGAGATACTGAGTTAGTACGTGAGGCAAGGAGTGTGAGGGAGTGGAGAATATGCTCCCTTTTTTTGTATTTTAGCATATAGGGCTTTTCACAATAGAGCAAAATTATCTATCAGGCAAGGTGATATAAAAATAGAAGGTACAATAATGCCAATGATAGTGACCATAATGAAACCTTGGATGCAAATACGCAAGAAATGATAATCCCACAAACATACAATACATCACTTAAAACACTAAAAATATTGAATGGTGGTGGTCCAGTGTTAAAATATAATGGGGATAATGCAAGAAAATGTCTCTGTTATTGGGCAGGGAGAGATTTATGTTAACTGAGGGATGAATTTGTCGGTAAAACTGTGGATGATGTGGCAATGGATATCCTGCTCGTATCATTATGGTGTGGTAAGTCAGTGGCAAGTAATTAACAAGACTGGAATAGAGAAAAGAAAGTAGTTTCATAGGCGTTTCCTTCGTTATTATTAAACACTTATCTGAGAAGTGACAAAACATCTATCTACCGTATATAATTATCAAAAGCAAAACATCTATCTTCACATTCTAAATGGTTTTGAAGATTTTCGCAGTACCTCATTCTTGGGAGTTTTATTTTGCATATGAGGCCTCAGCATTATAGGGTATACCATAATCTGCATCATTTGTACACAAAGGAATCCAATGGTCGTAAATGAACGATTCATCACTAAGAAAGAGTTGCTACAGCGCTTCCTATACCACCTCACGACTCCTAATCCAAGAGTCTATGTACGTTGGCTGAGAAAAACTGCTTATAAACGCCTTAATCACAAAATAAAACACTTTGTTTCACCATTACCTGTTGCCCTCCCAGATAAACTCTTCTGATTTTTCACCGTACATTTTCTCTCCCCATCACTCTCGTTTCTATGTACTCCCAAGATTGAATATTCGTTGACAGTGCGCTCCCCATCTCTACGCGATCTAAAGACAAAGGAGTGTATGTACAATGTGCATTGGAAAATACAGTAAACTGGGGTGACTTCGGACGATTTTGAGTTTTTTTTTCAACCTGGTGCAGAATATTTGGGACATATGTGCGTGAAACCGTAACGGGTAACCTCTCAGGACCTATCAGCACGAAAACCTCAGTACAGTAATGTTCTGCTGCCTTAAATGTATTGAAAAGATAGACTAGCTAAAGTAACACAAAGCTGACAATTTTACTCTCTCTCTCTCTCTCTCTCTCTCTCTCTCTCTCTCTCTCCCGAAAGTGGTATGGTAGAGAGAGAGAGAGAGAGAGAGAGAGAGAGCAATACTTAGATCCAGCACAATTACATCCAACAGTCAATCTATGGTCCCAATATGTGACTTTCCCCGTGACCTGATCCTCCAGCCAACTGCCAACAGTATCGAAATATTTCATTCTTGCCTGACCTTTAGCCAGTCCACCAGTTTTGATTAAAAAAAATATATATATATTAACGTTGTTTGAGCTGACCTTGCCCTGTGACCCTGAATTTTGATTTTTTGCTGTGACCTTGACCTTGCGTCCTAGGCCTGTATTTTCGACGCATAAGGAAGCTCCCTAGTACCTTCTCCTTAGCGATTTAGTTTTGGATGTGACTGGTTAATATCCTTGTCTACGTTACTTATGTAGAGTGTGGCGATGTTTGAAGGATTTGTATAAGACAACATAGGACAATAAGGTGTAATAAGCAAAATAAATCACTTAGGAAAAGGTGTTACGATGCGTCCTTAATCGACAAGAGCCCTAGTCTTAGCCTGAACCCTTCTACTAAGTTTGGTGTAGAATCAGTTAAAAACCAGTTGACCTTTTCATGTGGTCCTGACCTTTGACCTAAAATTTTTCTCAAATAACTGTTGAGATTTTTTTTTTTTTATGCTAGGAAGAAGGAACCAAAGGCCATGAACCTGCAATAACTGTTCCTTCCAAGAGAAAAACAAAATACAAGATAGAGCCAAATTCAAGATCCGATCCTGTGGTTAATCCTCATATATCTCACAAAGAATGGTCCAGATCAGATGAAATTTGCGTTTGCTATTTTATCCACACACACACACACACACACACACACACACAAACCGCTCAAACGTATCACCCACTCTTGCTTCGTGTAGGGGGGTATAATCGAAGTCAGATCATCTCCCAGCACAAGTGAATTCATTATCCCAGCCCGGTCGCACTCCCTCCACACACCCTTTCTCACAGTAACGTTGGACTTCCCCTCTTCATGTCCATTTCCCAGCCAACGACCCTGCTATAACCTATACGAGCAATAACACGATAATCAGACCTGAGAGTGTTACACGCCCGTCTCTCTCTCTCTCTCTCTCTCTCTCTCTCTCTCACACACACACACACACACACACACACACACACCAATACAACAAATCTCCCTTCTCCACCGACACATCCTTTGATACAAGAGACTGCAACACTCTAATTACAAGCAAACCTCTCATACTACCCCTCCCTGTTTTGCCCACAGTATCTAGAACGACACACTCCACCTCATCACGTACGAGGTTATTGATACGCACACACACACACACACACACACACACACACACACACACACACACACACACACACACATATCATCAACACCCCAAACACTCGGCTCCATATTCTCATCGGGGCAAGGAGGTTCCCTAGCATCTCTTCCTCAGCGGTTTATTATTAGATATGGCTGGTTAACACGCTTTTGCACATTATTTATGAAGAGTATGGCATTATTAGTAGGATTTATATGACACAAAATAGGAAATTAAGATGGAATAAGCAAATAAAATATAAAAATATATAAATAAATCGGTCAAGAAAGGATGTTTGGATGAAAACACGGGGTTTGATCTCAGTCACCAGTGCACACACACACACACACACACACACACACACACACACACACACACACCGCCCCCAGCATTTTCTTTCCCTCCTCCTTAAACCCCATCACCCGATCTGCCCTCGCCAGCACTCGGCTTCAGACACTAAGCTGCTCAGCATGCGAGAATTACAGCCCATCCCTGGGGCATTATCTCTCATAAATTCCCACGCCACGTCCGGAGGCGCTGTTTCATGTTGGGAATATATCCTTGTGTATGTACCCTCACACTCCCCCGCCTTTACATACAAAAAACACACCTCGGGAATGTTTTCTTTATGAACTACTCCTATCCTGCATTACTCGCTGAATCAAGGGAATAAGTAGCTTTAATTCGGGAGCATTATTAGCCAGCTTTGACTTCGATGGCCATATACTTAGCCCGGCACAGGGGATATTATGTTCCATGTATCTCGCGCATTGGCTCACTTTAAACTTTCCTTTGGTGATATATAGACATTGTGGGTCAAAAACACAACCACCCCTAAGGAATATCATACCAAAATGCATTTATTAACCTACGTACACTCCATAATCTTTCCACACATTTACCTGTGCGTGAACAATAGATGAGGTGCATTACTGGGAGCCCCCATGAGAGTATTTTCCTTATTACAACAGATTACCTGCCCCTCAGGATCCCTAAAATGCATCTCGACTGTGTGTAGTAGACGCTCCCTACGTATGTAATGTGTGTGCAGGAAAGTAGCTAGAATCATAGTAACACCAAGTCACAGATTCTTCTCGGTTTAAGGAAGCTCCCCAACTCCCCTTCCTAAGCGACTTACTTTGCTTATTACAAGTTAATATTGTCTTTCATGTTCTTTAAATCATTCTATTATCGCCATGTTCTGTATAAGTAAGGTACAGAATCATATTAACCAGGCTAATACAAAAATAAATAGCTGAGGAAGAGGTGTTAGGTAGCCCGCATAACCAATAAGAATTCAGGCCCAGAATTTTTCACGAATCTCTATAATAGTTACACAGTCTAACCTGCGCATCCCCCATAGTTTGGGGGTCAGATTTTAAAATCGTATCCATTGACATTTGTTTCTCGTGTAATGATATATTTCGCATCCAAATGCTAATGTTGATAATACTATGCCATCATTCAGACCTTTAGCTGCCTGTCTACTGAGTTATCTCTTCCGTATCACGGTCTTCATTCTTTCAACAATTTTATTTTCTGAGACTAGGCTATCTACCCTGCACTTCCTTTACATGTTTACCTCCCTCTTCCATCAAGGACCACCGTGATGAACCAGTGAATTAGAAGGCGTCTTGCTTATGTTATTTTGTTCAATACCTGACGCTTTCATTCACCTTCACTCCCACTTTCGTTAGACAAATTTCATATCAGCAGTCATTATATTATTAACTTCTTTTTTTTTTTTTTCGTTCAAACTTCGCCACATACATTAATAAAGCAAAGAACCATTTTACAAAGAACACAGATACAATTAGCAAATTGCAACGAATGAATCGGACATCAATATTGAAATAATTCTTCCTTCTCATCGGCTTCACTCCCGTCTCCGCATCTTACTTCGGTTAATAATATGCGGTATATCGTATCGCCGTATCATTTGTAAAGGCTCTGACATGCTTGCATGCGTCGGTCTTGATCACCTAATGGTGGCTTTCCACAGTGTTCGACCTCTGGCAGCCTCCCTATTCAGCCCCTTATCCCTTTGTCCTGGTAATTTTCGGTTTGCCTCTCCCAACCCTATCGCCGACGTTCACACTTACTTTCCGCACAACTGTCATCTTCCACTTTTGCACCTTCTTTCTAGATATTAAAGTACTTCCTAAGTAATGTATTTTACTAATTTTATGTGGCGCTGACGAGAAGCGTACACTTGGTGGTACGTCCACCTGGGAGTCTAATTTCCTCACGACATATCCCTACACCTCTCCGTGGGAAGGATCCTGGTCCGATTCTGGTGAGGCGGTGTCTACCACAAGAGGGCACTTGATTCCTACACAGTCTTTGTACAATGTTCACGTAATACAGCCTCACAGAAACAGTTGTTTAGCCGCGGTCGAAACCTGTGCTCGCCTGGACAGACCCGAATTAATTTAAGCATGAAAAACAACTAACTTTATGCGAATGACGGTGAGTAATGCATACAAATATGTTAACTACGGTGATCTATTTTCATAATTAAGATATTTAATAGTGAATCTGACCTCCCATGGCGCCGAAACTGTGCTTTTAGGAACTACCGGTAATTACTGAGGACGTGTCAGGTCAACATCATTACAGAATATTAACGCCAGTTATCTAGTTAATTAAACTGTGGATATCCAAAAGATTATTGTGGGTAGTGAATGAAAGTGGGCCAAAATGGAAAATGTAATTCTTCGGTGAGGTGTGAGGATTGTGAAGCGTATGTGTGTGTGTGTGTGTGTGTGTGTGTGAGAGAGAGAGAGAGAGAGAGAGAGAGAGAGAGAGAGAGAGAGCGAGAAGGAAAAGGAAGAAGAGGAATAGGAAGAGGAAGATGAGGGTGAAGAGGAAGAAAGAATTTGGAGGAATCGGAGGAGAGAAAGAGGAAAAGGAAGAACAGGCAAACTGAGAAGAGGAAGAGGATAAAGAGGAAAAAGGAGAAGTGGATGAAAAGGAAGAAGGAGATGAGGAGGAAGAAGAGGAAGAAGGAGATGAAGAGAAGGAAGAGGAAGAAGGAGGTGAAGAGGAGGAAGAGGAAAATGAGAAAGAGGAGGAAGAGGAAGAAAATAAGAACGAGGAGGATAAAGACGTCGAGGATGATGAGGAAGAAGATAAAGAGGATAATGAGGAAGGGGATGAAGTGGAAAAGGATGATGAGAAAAAAAATAAAATGGAAGAAGAAGAAGGGAACAGAAAAGAAAGAGGAATAACAAAAAGAAAAACTGAAAAAAAAAAAGACCAGCATGTACGGCCAGAAGCGCAAAAAATATAAAGGAAATATAGCAAGATATAAAAGTAACACAGAAGAAGCCACAGACACCACAAGAGAGGGGAAACCCGAGAAAATGCCGAGTGAGAAAGATTTGTTCCCATGGGTTCCCAAGAATTGGTCGGGAAGGCGAGAATAGCTAGTGTGTGTGTGTGTGTGTGTGTGTGTGTGTGTGTGTGTGTGTGTGTGTGTGTGTGTGTGTGTGTGTGTGTGTGTGTTTGTGTGTGTGTGTGTGTGAGAGAGAGAGAGAGAGAGAGAGAGAGAGAGAGAGAGAGAGAGAGAGATGAGAACGATAACCCTGACATTTTTGCACTTCCTCGAGTATATTTTCTCCTTTTTCTCTTTACTTCATCTCTAGTTTCCTAACTGACCCCTGCCTTATCCTCCATTCATTTACCATCCCTTCCTTCCATCGTCTTCGTCCATCAATGCCCTCTCCATAAATTACCTTCTCTTCCTTCCATCGTCTTCGTCCATCAATGCCCTCTCCATAAATTACCTTCCCTTCCTTCCATCGTCTTCGTCCATCAATGCCCTCTCCATAATTTGCCTTCTCTTCCTTCCATCGTCTTCGTCCATCAATGCCCTCTCCATAATTTACCTTCCCTTCCTTCCATCGTCTTCGTCCATCAATGCCCTCTCCATAATTTACCATCCCTTCCTTCCATCGTCTTCGTCCATCAATGCCCTCTCCATAATTTGCCTTCCCTTCCTTCCATCGTCTTCGTCCATCAATGCCCTCTCCATAATTTACCTTCCCTTCCTTCCATCGTCTTCGTCCATCAATGCCCTCTCCATAATTTACCTTCCCTTCCTTCCATCGTCTTCGTCCATCAATGCCCTCTCCATAAATTACCTTCCCTTCCTTCCATCGTCTTCGTCCATCAATGCCCTCTCCATAAATTACATTCCCTTCCTTCCATCGTCTTCGTCCATCAATGCCCTCCCCGTCAGTGCGTGATTCTCAGTACGTGCATTTTTTTCACAACCCATTTCCTCAAATTGCAATGATGTTTAGATTCCGTCACCTATCACTCACTCACTGTTTTCTCTCGTGTAGCAGCTTGCTTGCTCTTGCTTCCTGTTTTTTATTCTCTACTTAGTTTTCCCTCCTTTCTCTTGCATCTACACCCTTGGTACTGTTTTTCCTTCCTCCTTCCATCCCTACATTTACCTATACGAAATCAATTTTGTCTCCTTTCTCCCATCCTCCTGCTCCATTTAGCATTTTGACTGATATACTGGTTTGTTTTTTTCCTTTTTATCCTCTCTCTCTCTCTCTCTCTCTCTCTCTCTCTCTCTCTCTCTCTCTCTCTCTCTCCTTCCCAGTATATCTTCTCTTCCTCGAGTTAGTTCTTACTCACTCCCATGTATTTTCCATTCCTCTCATCAGCTTTCCGTACTCCCATGTATTTTCCATTCCTCTCATTAGCTTTCCTTCTTAGCACGTTTTTTCTTTTCCCTCATCTACTCCTTCTTCCTCCTGGTTCTATGCCTTCCTTCCTCCTGTAAAAAAAAAAAAAAAAAAAAAAAACTCAGGTCCGACCATCCATCGTGAGAGATTGTTGTTGTTTTTCTGGTGAAGGTGGGTGAGTCTGGGAAGCGAAAGGTGGTGAACAGGAGCGAAGAGAAGCGAGGGACACAGAAAAATGAAAAAGTGGGATAAAAAGAAGGGGAGGAGAGGAGGGAACCATGGCAGAGTAGGAATGACAGAGAGAGAGAGAGAGAGAGAGAGAGAGAGAGAGAGAAAATAAAGGGGGAAGGGGGAGATGGAAGAAAATTTGAGTATGTATGGGAAAAAACAAGAAAATAATAATACTGGACAGGAAGGGACTGCTAAATGCAAAAAAAAAAAAAAAAAAAAAAAAAAACGTGCTGAAACAAGAGAAGAGACGAAGGAATGAAAAAGAACAAAGGAAAATCAGTGCAAAAGAAAAGAGAAGAAGAAGGAACAGGAATTAAAGGCACAAAAACCTAAAGGGAAGGAATGATTATGGCCAAGAGACAAGAATATATTACCGTGTATAAGGTGTAAATTGAATGAAGATAAATCTTTAAGAGGGAAGTAATGTCACTGATGGTTTTGAAGTATGATGAAGCATAAGAAAAGATTAGTCTTACACACACACACACACACACACACACACACATACACACACACACACACACACACACATACACCATTTAGTGCCACCTTCTCACGTCTGTTATGCTGCCGTGAAGGGCTGGCAAGTCGCTGATGATAGACTGCATAATACAACTGAGAAAATCCGCAGACATAACTAGAATTAAGGAAGCATCAACAATACTATTATTATCCACTTATATAAAAGTGATATAACCATGAGCCATCACTGTTATATTTCGGGAATAAATAGTTTCTTTGAAATCATTAATATTTGTTTTACGAAGATAGTCGATGGCGAAAAAAAAATATCAATTGTAACAACAGTAATGCCAAATTTAATTGCAAGTATTAAGGAGAAGCAAAATCGAGGTAAAGGTCACAGATTATAATATAGAAGGGCGACTTTTCAGATAATCTGACATTAAAGTAACTGCTTCTGTTACATCCTGTATGTACGAAATATATGCATATTTGGTATGAAGAGATATATATGATCAAGGCGAATAATATCCTAAATTTTTGAAAATGGTATGTTCACCTTTTTTTTTTTTTTTTTTTTTTCCAAATTCGTCGCCTAGCAACCCCCCAAATTTTCAGAGGGCAAAAAATATTGTAGTATTGCTATGATATTGAACGCAAATGAAAGATACTAATGTAAGCAACACATGAAAAAAAAAAAAATCATGTCAATTCCATGAATTCAGGCAAATCTTTAATATGGAACATTCAAAAACCGAAAAAAATACGCTACATGGTACCAAAAACTTTTTTTTTGCAAAATTAATAAACAATGAAAATTCAAGATATTATAAACATACTGATACCACAAACATGGCTGTAAATCATATTTTTGATTTTGGGCAAATTTGCAAAAAAATCATCTTATGTAACTGACCAAAATTACTGTAATGTCACCAAAACTCTACATTATGAACAGAAACACTAGCCTGTAATGTTTATGCCATTACACACTTGTAATAATAATGAATAACAGGGCAATGTTTTCAGTTTGACAAGTACACCAGGGGAAAGTTCCGCCTTATACACCTTCCTGCTAGTTCGGACCTTTATGGGTGAGACATCGACTAGTGAAGCAGTAACCAGACACTCAAATGTCTGGTACCACTGAGTGGGAGGCGAAAGGTTAAGGGAGGAGAAAGACAAGGGGGAGCTGATAGTTCCTACCCCTCCCTCTTCCATCCCCATCCTTCTCACACAGTTACCAGATATAAGAATGTTGGCTATTGCTTCGTTTAACACTTGTCTCGCATTTACTATTTCGAAGTGGTGAGCGAGTGTATAACGCAGAACTTTCCCCGGCTGTACCTTAAAGGAATGCAGTTGGGAGCTAGTCTGGGCAAAATAGTCCTTTACTACCCAGAACAGATTCAAAATGTCATTAATGTTCACACCAACACGGGCTCACCACTGTCTCGTTTATGCTCAGCAGCCACTTGTTTCCACTCACAACGGTGCTTTGGCGTTCTTGTGACCTTCCGACATTCACCTTCACCTTCTGTGCCGGTAGACGACATCACTGTGCGTTAATCCACTTAACAGGCAGAAATAGGGGAGGTTTCAACTTTCAAGTGTTGTCCCTTCCCTAACCTGTGAACTCGGACTAACTGCCCAAAGCAGGCACTACGGGCCTTATGATTGGTCGAGCCAGCCCCTGTAAACTCAGGAGGATGAATGCTGCCGCACTACTGGTTCGTCAACTCGCTCTATGCCACAGTCCCGGAATTAGTATGCAGTTTCGCAGTAAAAAAAACCTTTTTTTTTTTTTTTATGCGAGGAAGAAGGAACCAAAGGCCATGAGCCCGCAGTAACAGTTCCCCCCAAGAGAAAAACAAAATACAATAGAGAGCCAAATTCAAGATCCGATCATTTTGAGATGCCTGGACACACTGCGTTTGAAAGACTGGAGATCATAGGCAGCATGAAATACAGACAGAGGGAGACAGTTCCAGAGCTGACCTGTTGCATAAATGAAAGACTGGGAGTAACGGTTAACTCTTGCATTAGAGAGTTGGACAGAAAAGGGATGAGAGTTTGCTGCCAGACGGGTGCTACGCGCCCGTCGTAGAGGTGGAGGAATGCAAGCAGACAGTTCAGAGGAGCAGTGACCATTAAAGTAGCGATAGACAAGAGATAAAGATGCAACAGTGTGGCGAAGAGACAGAGGTTGAAGGGAGTCAGTAAGAGGAGGAGAGTTAATGAGACGAAAAGCCTTTGACTCCACCCTATTGAGAAGAGCTGTATGTGGGGAGCCTCCCCACACATGAGAGTTGTACTCCACACAGGGGCGGATAAAACCCCTGTATAGAGTCAACAATTGTGCAGGGGTAAAGAAAGAGCGGAGTCGGCTTAGCACACCCAATCTCTTGGAAGCAGATTTTACAAGAGATGTAATATGATCTTTCCAAGATAAGTCCCGAGTAAATGAAACCCCAAGCATGTTCAAGGATGATGCAGGATTAAGCTGAATATTATTAAACATTAATGGGTATACCTGTGGAAGATTTTGTCGGGTTGATAGGTGTAAGAACTGAGTCTTAGATGCATTAAAGACAACCATATTATTTTTACCCTAGTCAGAGATACGAGCCAAGTCAGACATTAGGTGTGCCATAGCCTCATCCCTTGTTTCTTGAAGTAACTGTTGAGATGGGCGTTGCGGGAACCGAATGGAAAGGTGAAGGGTGGAGTCATCAGCGTATGAGTGGATAGGGTTAGATGTACAGCTTAGAAGATCAATGATGAATAAAAGGAAGAGAGTTGGTGATAGGACAGAGCCCTGAGGAACACCACTGTTGATAGATCTAGGAGAAGAACGATGGCTGTCTACAACAGCGGCTATAGAACGACCAGAAAGAAAGCTAGCGATGAAGGCACAGATAGAAGGATAGAAACCGTAAGAGGGCAGTTTGGAAATTAAAGATTTATGCCAGACTCGATCGAAAGCCTTTGAGATGTCAAGTGCAATGGCAAAGCTTTCGCCAAAGTCCCGAAAGGAGGATGACCAGGAGTCTGAAAGGTAGGTGAGAAGATCGCCAGTGGAGCGTCCCTGACAGAACCCGTACTGACGATCGGAAAGAAGGTTGTGATAGGAAAGATGCCTTAAAATTTTTCTATTGAGAATTGACTCGAAAACTTTTGAAATACAGGACGTTAAAACAATTGGACGATAGTTGGAGGGTTGGGAGTGGTCACCCTTCTTTGGGACTGGCTGAATGAGAGCAAACTTCCAGCAAGAAGGAAAGGTACAAGTTGACAGACAAAGGCGAAAGAGTTTGCCTAGGCAGGGTGTAAGCACAGAAGCACAGTTCTTGAGAACAACAGGAGGGACGTTGATGTAAAGGGGAATAAGGGCCGATTTTGCTTGGCTTTTCACACCACGAGAGGATGGTCCTGGACACGATGTATTTAGATAGATCTCATTTTCGGTTCTTTGACGAAGTCGCGCTACTACGAGCGCCTGAGAAAACAGATGTATGGAAATGTACTCAACACGACTATTTCTCAATCACCTTATTAAATATACAGCATCAAAATAATGTTCTCTTATTATGTCCCTCCACTGTTTCCCTGACTGATTCGTATACTAATATTTTGAAAGAGCTTTTCTATTAATACGTCCATTATATCGCCACACATCACCATACCATCTACTACCGTGTCATGCTACCGCCACACCACCTGTCCTGTCCACCAAGCTAGCATCACCCCTTAACTCAGACACTCTAACACAACACCTTACAGTTTCTGTTGCATTACCACCTCATA
Source organism: Coenobita brevimanus (assembly GCF_032717465.1). Lineage (NCBI taxonomy): Eukaryota > Metazoa > Arthropoda > Malacostraca > Decapoda > Coenobitidae > Coenobita > Coenobita brevimanus. The sequence continues at coordinate 25,194,210 of NC_136959.1, read as the reverse complement.
CTTTATCACACTACTACCACACACTACCAAACTACTACCACACCACTTGTTCTCCATCACACTCTCGTCATGCATACCAATTCATCGTGTCACACTATATGCCAGTCAGCAGTCACACCGTAGTATCAGTAATCAACACAAATACATTCCATCCTCATTCGACCATTCTCGTATTTTTCCAGTCCCCCTTTAAGCTGCGGTAAGGAATTTATTGCCCGTAGTAATTTATTGTGCCACCACCCACACGTTCGTCAATAAGTTCTGTTCCGATAATCTGCGTCTAGGGCAAATGGCTGGCTGGCTTGTTCACTGGGGTGGCAAAATGTAGGCGATTCCTCTTCACGAAAAGATACCTATGGGTGCTTGCAACTTGTTCATTTTCCGACTCACAACGGACTACTATTTCCATGGTATTAAGGTCACAACGCTGCAATCTGACTTCGTCATTTCGAGGCTGAAGAAAAAAAAATGCAGGAGCGTGTACAGTAGAACTTTACTTGTCAGAGGAAATGGCGAAAGGGAATATTCTTAAAAGTTGATACGTAAAGAAGAATGGCGTGTGACTTTTATCTGACTACGCTACAAACGCCCATTATTCCCCATGTGTAATCAGGACCCTGCGCTGACGACAGAACAGGAGGAATGTAAAATGGATTGGGAAAAAGATGATATTTTCCACTGAAGTTACGAAGACAAGTTTACTGCAGAGATTCTACATCCTGCCTGTAAGATCTCATACCTACCGAGCATCCTCAGTGTCTGCATGACTAAGGCCAAGCAAGCAACCCCAGAGGCCAGAGGTGTTAAATAAGCACAAAGCCAACAGCATAAGGGAGGGAATTTCCACTTCATTAAAAATATCCCGACACGAACACACCCACTTCCTTCTCCTACCTGCCCCAGACACCTGCCCCAAACAGCTGCCCCACATGTCCACCCCAGATGCCTGCAATACACAGGTACCCCAGGCATCTGTTCCAGAAATTTGCTGACTGCCATAGGAAATAGGCTGCTCGTAAATGGCAGCATCTCTCAGTGCAATCAGGATTGAAAAGAAACCTTTCGTCATGACCCTGCTGCTAATTTAAAACGAGAGAGAGAGAGAGAGAGAGAGTCCTACTTTCCATTTCCTTTCTCTTCAGTTACTAGGAGCATAGAATGTACTAGACTTGCCCTATAGGCTGGTGGCCAATAAGGTCCACTAGTTCCTACGCCAATACAAAGAGACATTTTACTAAACTCTTAATCAATAATTTCCTGCTCACGTCATGATGATGAAGGTAAGGAGAGAATAATTTTTTTTTTTTTTTTTTTTTTTTATGCGAGGAAGAAGGAACCAAAGGCCATGAGCCCGCAGTAACAGTTCCCTCCAAGAGAAAAACAAAATACAATAGAGAGCCAAATTCAAGATCCGATCATTTTGAGATGCCTGGACACACTGCGTTTGAAAGACTGGAGATCATAGGCAGGAGGAAATACAGACAGAGGGAGACAGTTCCAGAGCTGACCTGTTGCATGAATGAAAGACTGGGAGTAACGGTTAACTCTTGCATTAGAGAGTTGGACAGAAAAGGGATGAGAGTTTGCTGCCAGACGGGTGCTACGCGCCCGTCGTAGAGGTGGAGGAATGCAAGCAGACAGTTCAGAGGAGCAGTGACCATTAAAGTAGCGATAGAAAAGAGATAAAGATGCAACAGTGCGGCGAAGAGACAGAGGTTGAAGGGAGTCAGTAAGAGGAGGAGAGTTAATGAGACGAAAAGCCTTTGACTCCACCCTATTGAGAAGAGCTGTATGTGGGGAGCCTCCCCACACATGAGAGTTGTACTCCACACAGGGGCGGATAAAACCCCTGTATAGAGTCAACAATTGTGCAGGGGTAAAGAAAGAGCGGAGTCGGCTTAGCACACCCAATCTCTTGGAAGCAGATTTTACAAGAGATGCAATATGATCTTTCCAAGATAAGTCCCGAGTAAATGAAACCCCAAGCATGTTCAAGGATGATGCAGGATTAATCTGAATATTATTAAACATTAGTGGGTATACCTGTGGAAGATTTTGTCGGGTTGATAGGTGTAAGAACTGAGTCTTAGAAGCATTAAAGACAACCATATTATTTTTACCCCAGTCAGAGATATGAGCCAAGTCAGACATTAGGTGTGCCATAGCCTCATCCCTTGTTTCTTGAAGTAACTGTTGAGATGGGCGTTGCGGGAACCGAATGGAAAGGTGAAGGGTGGAGTCATCAGCGTATGAGTGGATAGAGTTAGATGTACAGCTTAGAAGATCATTGATGAATAAAAGGAAGAGAGTTGGTGATAGGACAGAGCCCTGAGGAACACCACTGTTGATAGATCTAGGAGAAGAACGATGGCCGTCTACGACAGCGGCTATAGAACGACCAGAAAGGAAGCTAGCGATGAAGGTACAGATAGAAGGATAGAAACCGTAGGAGGGATGTGTTCAGTGTCCCCCAGGTGATAGAATAGGATAGGTTTTGTGGGATTTGTTCAATGTCTCCCATGGGCTGTGTTCATTGTTCCCAGGAGGAGAGAATACGTGGGATGTGTCCATGTCCCCCAGATGAGAGAATACGTAGAATGTGTTCTGTGTTCCCCAGATGAGAAAGAGTGAACTGCATGACCATGACAGTCATATAAAACACCGTATTACACAAATGCATCGGTGGGTGAAGAATGCATCGTGGGTGTTACTGTAATGGGTAACAAGACATTATTACAGACAGCCAGAGTGATCATGACTGCTAGAAAATAAACAGTGACAGTTAAGGGGATAAAACAACCACATTAATGATTCACAAGGCAACACAGTATATGAAGCAAAAAGTGTGCATGTGCATGACATACATGGGCAGTGGCCCGCACATGATTCAAAGCCTGTCTGTCTTTGTCATCGCCAGTGCTCGGACAGGCCAGAAAATATGAAACAAATGCAGGACAAACTGTTGGAAAGCCGTCATGGAGAGAAATGTGTTGCTGTTGTCACTGGCTGAAACAGGAACAAAGTAAAAACTATGCTAGCTCTCGCATAGGTAATAGAGTTTATGGATAATATAATAATCAGATTTTGAATAATGATTCTGAATACCTTAATTAATATATTAATACTACTCTCGCAATGGACTGGCATTAATAAGCTGTTGTAACTGATACAGGATATACTAGGCTGATGATCTAGAGCTGGAATTATTTTGTGTATACAGTAGAGTAATTTAATGGCTTGTAATTGTCGTGGCTAAGAGTGCACTGGTATGGGATACGGCCTGGCATTTAAGCCAGGAAGTATATTATTGACAAGTTTTATTGCTTGTCTTTGTGGATCGTGGTGCACTAAACACATTTTGACTCAGTTCATCCCATACTTTACTACTAGGTTGAAGGTTTATGGGATGTAATACAGACAAACACTTGGTACCAAGTGCTTCTCGTGTGTTACCGTGTTACCGTAAGGATCGATATTACGACTGAGTAAAGATATGACGCAAGCAGACTATTATTGTAGTGAAAAAATAATGATGAAACATGTAAACGCGGATGAAATGGAACATGAGAGAGTAGCATGAAATGAAGGAATGCATTGGAGTATGTGGAGTCGAGTAAAAATTGCTGGGAGGAATGTGGAGAAGAGTTTATTTCCACCAGTTCTCTCTCTCTCTCTCTCTCTCTCTCTCTCTCTCTCTCAACTTGGCCACAACGCGACATTTATCTCCACTGTTTTTCTACTTTCTTTTCTCGTTTCCCCAGTGGTGGGCGTCTGGGGCCATTGTGTGGATTGTGTGGAGAGAGAGGTTCAGTAACAGCCAGAGGAGGCCATGGGAGAGGTGAAAAGCACTAGCTGGAGAGAGAGAGAGAGAGAGAGAGATCACGTGATACCATTTTCTGAAATAGTGAAACATCCCGAATATATATCTGTCTCTCTTTCTCTATAATTATGTATATACCAATACTGTCTCTATATCTTATTATATATCTGTCTGTCTATCAACCCTCACCTATCTATCTCTCTATCTATTCGTGTGTGTGTGTGTGTGTGTGTGTGTGTGTGTGTGTGTGTGTGTGTGTGGATGCATTATTCTAACGAGGAAGAAGGAAGAATTACCGGAACTGATATCATAATAAAGTTCTGTACTAAAGCAGATTGAAAGAATGATGTGTTAGTATTGTAAGGATGAAGGAGGAATGACAGTCAGATGCTAAAATAGTACTGTCATGTGATTAATTAGCCCTTTAGTGTGGGGGAAGAGGTCGGTGAGCAAGTGAAGGCTGCATTACTCGATTAACAGCATCACGAGTATTGCCACACTTGATATCTTTACTGCACTCACTAGACGGTAGTATTGTTAGCGTGTTAGTCGACTGCGTGATCTGGGTCGCTCCATGAATCCATCAAAGGGAATTAAAAAACATGACTGTAGTGAGGAAAAGGATGGGCGAGGTGGCTTGGAAATCTGGCGGGCGGTGGAGCTAGGGCAGGAAAGTATACCCCTTGGAAATCTGTAACCTGACTGTAGTGTAGGTGCACTGAAAAATATCCTTCAAGGCTGAAAATTTCGAGAGATAAAGAAATGGGCGTGGTAGGCAAAGAACTGGGTGGGATGGATGGGAACTTGGTGGGCGGTGGAGCCGTAACAGGGAATTATACTCTGTCGAAATGGATGTTGTACAGTGCAGCAGTTAGTGAAGGTTTGTTTCAAAATTTCAGACGCTGGGAGAGGTTCATGTAATACAGCGGGCTAAAACATGTTAAGAATGTTGTTGATGACGCGCGGAACATACTGCAGCGAACATTCATTCTATTTTAGTTCACTCTAATGTAAAGTCACTAACTACTCTCAGCCTTCATGTATATAGTTGGTCAGCTACAAAGCCATCTTCTTAAATGCGCCAGCTTTCTGATGTAGGAGTTTCAGTCCTTCATGAATTCAGCTGTACATCTCTAGAACTGTCTTCCTCAGTGTGTATTTTCCTCTGCCTATGACTTCAGAATATTTTAAACGCAGTGTGTCCAGCCGTCTAGAAACGAATGGACCTTGAGTTTGGCTCTATTATTGTTTACCTCTTCTTCAAACAGGCAACCTATTGCAGGCTTCCTCCTCTGATTCTTTCCACTTGCCAAAAAATAAATAGGTAAAAATATATAAATTCCCCGGATTATCACTAAAATACTTTCATTCATGTCCAAGAATCCATCTTCCTTTCTATTCAGTTACGATCCGCTGAGGTGTTGACCTTATAAGTGAAAAAAAAAAAAAACATATGCCTACTGCCTTACGTCACTTCCAATGAGGGGTAGTTTTGAAAATTGATCAGACGTTCATGTTCCTAACTCTGACGCAATATCCTCCCTCATGCTCTCCTCTACCCTGACCCTCTTCTTTGCTCTTACTCTGCGACTCCTTTCAACCACTCATTTCTTATACACTGTCTTTTATAAGCTGACTGTTAGCAAGATCGAATTAAATATAGATTTTGTTTTCAGATGATGTTAATAAGTATACGGTATATACAGGTAAAGGTGTGCATATTTAATTACCTGTCGTCAGCGCTGTAGCCTCACCTACTACCTACGGTGGCTCTCCGTCCTGGTGTTTTAGCATATGTCGAACGGTGGGATATGAATCCATGCCAGAGAAGAAGAGCAAGAAGAAGTAGAAGATGATGATGATGATGATGAATAAGAAGGAGGAGGAGGAGGAGGAGGAAAGAAGAAGAAGAAGAAGAAGAAGAAGGAGGAGGAGAAGGAGAAGGAGAAGAAGAAGAAGAAGAAGAAGAAGAAGAAGAAGAAGAAGGAGGAGGAGGAGGAGAAGGTGAAGAAGAAGAAGAAGAAGAAAGAGAAGAAGAAGAAGAAAGGAGGAGGAGGAGGAGGAGGAGGAGGAGGAGAATTACATAGGATTACATAGGAAAGCAAACAGCAACAGACCTTATGGTCCTTTCTAGGCTGCTTGTTACAGAGAAAACTATGACTACAAGATCTAACTCTACATGCTGAGGGATAAGGATAGTAAAGCAAGAAGGCTTCCCCCACCACCACACCCTCCAGGAAAAGTAAGGAAAACCACCATGAAGCATGGAAAAACTGACATGGAAATTTCATAGGAAAAACTGGAAAGGAGAAGTCACATTCTATAATACTTTGTCTATAAGCTACCCGACTGAGTAACCTGAGAGAGAAAGTAATCAAATCAACTACTAGTTACGGCATGACATTATAAATCGGTACATTGAGTTTATGGGAAGTCTGTGGACATAACGTGGAAACTACACACTGCACAGTGTGGATGTTTAGGGGTGGTGCGGCAGCCTTGCCTGGCGCTTTTGAGGTAGACAGCAGTCAATCAGGCCCTAGCTCCGTTCACTCCACTGAGACAAGGAATTCTCCCATGTGGGACAAGTACACAAGTTTCATCCTGAAGCAGTGACCCCTGGTACATTAAAAAAATCCCGATGGTGGTCACTTGACTGACAGGGACCCTCGGTGATCCACAGCCCATCACAGGTCGAAAGTGAGAGTAGTGACCATTAACTCAGGGTTATCTGTGCAGATCCTAATCTGTGCTTATATTGCTTTCTTTGCATTGGGGAGGAGGAGGAGGAGGAGGAGGAGGAGGAAGAGGAGGAGGAGGAGGAGGAGGACGTAAGGCCAGAGCGGCAAAACACATTCTTCAAAAGTCATATTCACAAGCCATCCGTTTCGAGATGCCTAGATTCACTGCGGTTGAAAGACTGGAGAATAGACTGGGGAAGAGAGGTCCAGAGCTGCCCAGTTACATGCATGAAAAACAGTAAGTACTGGCTGACTCGTACACTGGAGAGTTGGACAGAAAAGAGGTGAAATGTGTAGGAAGACGGGTGCTGCGTGCTTACTGTACTGGGAGGAATACAAGAATTCAGAATATTGGGCACTAGAATGGAAGTTTTAAAAGGGAGAGAGAGAGAGAGGGAGGCAAGAGTGTGGAGAAAAGAAAGGCGTCAGGAAGAGCAGAATAGCCATGTAACTACCTTATGCTAAAAGAAGGAATTACTTAAAATACCATTACAGAGACAAAATTAATAATGCATTAGTTCAGTATCTCGCTGGGATAATCTCGATGAGTTAATTACTACAAAGATCTAAACCTCTTCCCCCCCGCCACACGTCTGGCAGCTCCTAATTATTACTGTACTTTTGTGCATTAGTACTATGGAAATAATGATATAATGTAGAACTGGTCTATTATGTAATACCAACACACCTTTACAGAAACAGTGTGTGTGTGTGTGTGTGTGTGTGTGTGTGTGTGTGTGTGTATCATCTAGGTGGCTAATGACGACACAACCACTCTAAACTGCGGGTTGTGACACGCTGCTTTTGGTCAACTTTGAAAGCTTATACCATCATGATCTGAGGTTACATCTATAAAAATATATACAGTATATTGAAAACAGAATACTGTGGAAGAAATTTCGACCAACAGATAGTTATTTCTTCATATTTATCTTGGTCGGTTTCTCATTAATATCGCCAGCCTGCTGTGAAGTTGTCTTTTAGTTACTCTTAATATATACTCAAATCAATACTGTCACAAATCATTACATTCCCAGGGCGATGAAAGCTTTACTTCCCAGCCGTGAAAAGCAATCAAATAAAGCTTACGTGCTATTTAATATGATGGGCTTTTGTTCTTGTTGACTGAAAAAAAAAAAAAAAAAAAAATTTTCATATGTGATACTGTGAAGACATGAGAGGTATGAAAAGCTTTGGGTAGTTACGATAGTTAACGCAAAAAGTTAATGAGTAAATAAATAAATAAATCAAGGTGTTCCAGATTTTGAAAGACAGTAATTCTGAAAATCTAGAGCAATAGGGATAACTGCTTCAGAACATAATTATTTAGCATAAGAGAATTTTAATTTTTAAAGCAGAAAATATAATGTGATTTTATAGTATTTTGTCGGCGAAACTATCTACAAGAAAAAAACATACGGTACTGATATACTCGACAGCTCTGAATTATTTGGAGGTGAAAACTGTCCTCTCTAAGAAACAACACAAAGGACACCTTCTATAGCCACACCCACTCCTGCAATATTGTAAGAGGCAACAAATAATTACGAAGGAGGCAGAGGGGGAACCATTTGAGTCCAGCCTTGTGTAAACTTCAGTCTGGGTGAGGGTCTACTACTATGGGAAAGTTCGTATGCCTACACAAATACTATGGCATTGGGTTCCCTAGGGACATTCCCCCTGGGAGGTGTTAGGCCATCGGGGGTTCCACCCTGCCTAAAAAGTGGTCGGGGTGAGCGTCTAACGCTACGCGAAATTTCGTGTTCCTGGGATAAAAACCATGATCGTGCACCAGTAAAACGCCTTTGTCGGGGAGGTACGAGCGAGGCCATTTAAATCCGAAAGCACTGAAATGTGGCCTTACATCTCGAGGATGCCTAGAGTATACTGATTGCTACCTACTTACCAAGTTTCATGCCTTTTTGACAAACTGTCTGGTCTGTGGCCCTCTTTCGAAAATTTTTGGCGTGGTGCACTTGGCGCGTGTCACGTGCCACGTGCACCGCCTGGGTGTGGTGAAACTCGTCAAAAACAAATATTAAAGAATTGAGCTATCATATCGTATGGTCCAAACCACGCAGCGATCAGCCTTAGGTATAAGCTTCTCAAAAGCGTAACAGTCGGGCCGGGTAGGGCCGCTCATGTGTGAGAAAATGCCACTACTTCACGAGAGATTCGCAAGGACTTCGTCCTCGCTCGTAATATAGGATTTGGTTAGACACCCCGAGGACTGCCCATTCCCTGAGGAGAGTGCTTTGGGGGGTTTCACCCTGCCTGGCACGTAGCCCCAGTATGGATGTACCATTATGCAAAATTTCAATGTATTAGGTTATATAAATATATATATATATATATATATATATATATATATATATATCCTCTACTCCCTTCCCCTCCCTCCGCCTGTGGGAGATAGTTACTGGGGGTCCCACTCTGCTTATGTGACCGGGGTAAACGCCTACCAATTTGAAAAATGTCGTGTTCCTAGGTTGAAAACAGTCAGTGAATAATGGTTTTGCCTGTAACCTCGGGGCCGGCTCCTCCCACTTGAGGGGCGGCTTCGGTTGGTTTTACCCTTCCCAATACGTGGCCAATGTGTACAACTTTCAATATGTAAAATTTCATGTTCAGTTAAAAACTTTGGCCGTTCATGACGACTTTGTCCTAGACCACCGGGGGCCGCCCCCCACAGAGTGGGTGGCACACTGAGGTCCCACCATGGTCTTATACAGGAAATATAGAGTCACGAGGAAGTTTGAACTTTACGAAGCAAAATGAGGAAGAATTTAATACCCTGTTGCTGGACTAGATGGTGGCATCTTTAGTTAGCTGTCTGCTGTAGGCGGCGGGGTACATAAACAAAAGCACGCCCACCTCAGACACCGTGGGCATCATGCCACCTATTTCAAAATGCCAGTACCGTGTATGTGGGAAGTGAAGGGACACGCAACCAGAGTAAGGTTTCACCTGTTCCCGAAGGTTACTAGAAGATGAATAACCAGGTAAGGAGTTAATTTCTAAATATACACAATAATGCAGTTGCACTCATCTTATTAGGGAGGCTAGTCGCTCCGGTGAGATATGTGGTTCCTGTGGAATGATTATGACTGAGGTCAGTTATATTTTAATAAAAATATGCTAACATTTTATTCAAAAGCTACATAAATAATTCACCAAGCAACCTCAAGTAAATAACCTATTAACAGGTCAATGTGGACAGTATTTGTATTCACTGTGAGTGCAATATATGCCTGCTATATAGTACAGTACTTTGGTTCCTTTCAGTTTCTTCTGTATACCTTTCTGTTGCCAGTGGGAAATTGCTCTGAAGAATAGCTATTTACTTTTAAAGATGTCTGTGAATGGAGTCAGAATTTAGAAGAAATATTGTGTGTGTGTGTGTGTGTGTGTGTGTGTGTGTGTGTGTGTGTGTGTGTGTGTGTGTGTGTGTGTGTGTGTGTGTGTGTGTGTGTGTGTGTGTGTGTGTGTGTTTCAATCCATATTCTCTGTGCTACCGTACATACTGTTAACTCTTTACCCCAAATAAACTTATTCCAGTTAAGCCATTAGTATCAATATCCTTAAGAAAAGCGTGGCCCCTTGTGTCGTTCTAATATGATAAACGGGAATAAGGAATTGGCACAGATGCAATGTAGATTACGTATTTTTATGTATACAACCCTAAGTATAATGGATACAGCCTAAATTATAGAAAATATATAGTGTGCCCTCAAACGCACTCCAAGTCCCTTTTCTCGTCCATTATCTGGTAGTTGCCTGGGTTTCGGCGGGAGGGCAGTGCGCTAATTATATAAAAACTTTCGTGAAAACATCAGATTTTCTTGTGGCTATAATCTCCGGTCGGCACGGAGATTTAGCGGTATGGCAGACGGTCAAGAGGCAATATGTGAGGAGAGTTCTGAGTATTATATTTATTTTAAAGTTCCATACTCGTCACCACGTGTGCGTATCATCCTTCTGTATACTCGTACTTTTGGTATGGGCTGTTCCTGTTGTAGCTAGTATTTTAGCATGTCTTTGAACTTGTTAAAGTTTGCTGAAATGCCATCAGAGGATGTATATACATCATCATTATCATTATCATCCGGACACCCCTTCCAACGCCAGGGCAGGGTGAGGAGTAGCAACGTCCAGGCAGTCCAAGTATGCAAAATCCAATGGTCCAAGCTTCCATCCACTCATCATGTATATACATGCATACATATATTATCATTATTATTATTACTGTTGTTGTTGTTATAATAATAATAATAATATTATTATTTTTATTATTATTATTATTATTATTATTATTATTAACAATAATAATAATAATAATAATAATAATAATTATTATTATTATTATTATTATTAAGCAAAACTACCTGTGGAATTATAGAAAATATATATTCTTAAAGTTAAATAAAGTATGATTAAAGCTGACTTAATATTTTTGTTCAACATATGGTTGTTGATGATTTACTGGCTGAGCAATGTGTATGACACATAACCTTCTCCACACTGGAGGAAAAGCTTTAATATGAACTGGAGATCAAACTAAAGGAGATTAATCTAAAGATGGAGTAATTCTTGAGGAGACATAGGACCACCTCTTAGAAATTTTTTGTTTACATTCCTTTCATTTTATTCAGTGACTTTGTTAAGGTGTACACAAGTACGTTTTGGAGTATTAAGAGAATCCATCAATAAACAGGGAAAATATGATTATCATAGAGATATGTTATAGTCCGGAGGTAGAACGGAGTTTTGGGCTAAAGTGGGATTTGGAATACATACAACATTTTATTGTTTTTTCTGGTAGGTGGGAGCCTCTAGACCTCATAACCACTTGCTGCAACTCACATATTTGGGATTTTTGTTTTTTTAGGCAAATATCAAAACGGGTCCTATCCTACACTATCAAAATCTTAAAACGTCGATATTTATGTTAATACTTGGTCTGTGAAGCTAAATTTGGTGACAAAATGTAAATTTTTTAGGTCAAAGAGTCCAAGTACACCACTAAATTTATGACTGGTGCATTCCAAATCCAATATCTAGCAAATACTTAGAAATTAGTTTATGTTTTTCCCTTTGTTTCTCAATATTCAAGTTCTTACCTTAGATTCTTTTGAAAAAAAAAAAAAAAAAAACTTTCATTAATTTGTTAATTTCACGTTTGCAAAATATATATTTCCATGAAAAAAACGAATATGATATCAAGTTTTATCTAGTTCACACAAACATCAATTTTTTCATAAATAAACGTTCAGACTAATCAAACTAATCATCCTCTTCATCCAAAGCAAATACAAGCCTAGTTTGTTCATTGTGACGGTTGAGTGATGTATGGCATTCACAAAACACAGAACAAGAGATCCTGGCAGCTGAACAACTACTCCTACTGGTGAAACATGGAGTGTTTGAGTTACATCCGCAACGTATCATTTTCAGCAATCAAGTGGGGCTGGTGAGACATCCGGTGGGAGGGTTTTAGGCAGCAACATATCTGGAGTAACCTCTCATGTCCATCCATAACATGTGGGATCAAGCTTTGGTGACTCAGGATCTAGAGCAGCTCGCCATAATGCACATTGAAGATGAGCTCGGAGGACATTCTCCTTGAATGCCTCGGTAGTCGGGGGGAAGTGCTCTAAGTTTAGGTGCTGAGTTCAACTTTGTATTACCAATCTTTGTCTTCCAGATATCATACCGTATAGCTGACACATTACCAGTTTCCTTTGATCCATAACAAGCAGCATAGAATCTTGTAGCTTCTTCCAGAATATCCGAAGATAGGACAGCAAGTTTACCAAGGTGGTTTAGCTGTTGACCAGGTCTCAATGCCTTGAGGGCTTTACCCTCACCAATGCCCCAGCAGAAGGCCACAGTGTCACATCCTGTCAATACATGGGCTGGTAGTAAGTATGGTACAATGACAGAATGTTGTTCAGATGTAGCTCTGATGACCGTGGACGACCTGGTCTGACTAGTGTCACTTATTATCAAGTTACACGTAAGGTTTCTCTGCTTATAGAAATGCATGAGAAGTATGAACACATCAGTGTCATCAGAAAGGACAGTAATGCATGATACTCCTTGAAATGCTACATGAACCATTTGCTGAGCAATAATTATATCAGCATCTTCATGCCAGATTTGTAGATCATTCCTGCCTTGGACAGTGCCATTGTGATATTGCGCAGGCATTGGCTTTTGTCCTGTCAAAACTAATCTTGTATGTGCTGGAAGTAAATCTGGATGGTCATGGATATAATCGCAGATCAGGTTGATGAGCTGCACCTTATTTTCTGTCACAGTTAGGATGACCTTCTGTGGTGGAAGAGGTGTTGTGATACCTGGTTGGTGAGTTGGTGTTTACGGCTGCCTTCAGAACCTGTTCTAGCACTTCTCGTAACGTTCTTAATGCAATCATGGTAGTAGTGATCCAGCACTAAATAGGTATCTTCTTTTCTCATTTGACGTGTGATATACTCTATCAGCTTTTGGATGAAGTCTTCAACTGTCCCTGAGGTAGGCCATGTTATAACCCAAAGAATGACACATCCATCCAAGATAAATGCATCAGGTGCAGGACAGAGTCATTCTGAAACCTCAACTTCCAACTGTTTTTTGAGTACAGACTTGAATTTAGTGATGCGCACATCACCAGTATCTTCAAGCATAGATGCCGGAACTGGAGCCAGTTCATACATCTGGACACAAGAAAGGTCTATATCGCGTACTTTCCGAAGGCCGAGGATCCTGGAGAAAATAAGCTTGGTGTCGTACACATGACTGTCCTACTTTTATCTGTTTTCTTGTAACTGACATTGCAGTTACTTACCTTGCAAGAGGTTGGTGGAAGCTTTTTGGCCATCCTGACGGGAACTGCTCTATTTGTCGTGCGCCTATGCTGACGGACTGATCAACATTCACTGAACCGGGCAAAACCTTCCTGAAACAATACTGATCAATCCATCTGCGTGAGTTTCTACTTGAAGGGGATCAACACATGTTGCTATCTTGTCTCTCAGTTTCCTGCAGTCAACTTCATCAGACTGGATCCCGGCATTTGACAAAGATTGGTAATACAAAGTTGAACTCAGCACCTGAACTTAGAGCACTTCCCCCCGACTACCGAGGCATTCAAGGAGAATGTCCTCCGAGCTCATCTTCAATGTGCATTATGGCGAGCTGCTCTAGATCCTGAGTCACCAAAGCTTGATCCCACATGTTATGGATGGACATGAGAGGTTACTCCAGGTATGTTGCTGCCTAAAACCCTCCCACCGGATGTCTCACCAGCCCCACTTGATGTTCTGAAAATGATACGTTGCGGATGTAACTCAAACACTCCATGTTTCACCAGTAGTAGTTGTTCAGCTTCCAGGATCTCTTGTTCTGTGTTTTGTGAATGCCATACATCACTCAACCGTCACAATGAACAAACTAGGCTTGTATTTGCTTTGGATGAAGAGAATGATTAGTTTGATTAGTCTGAACGTTTATTTATGAAAAAATTGATGTTTGTGCGAACTAGATAAAACTTGATATCATATTGTTTTTTTTTTTTTTTCATGGAAATATATAAACGTGAAATTAACAAATTAATGAAAGATTTTTTTTTTTTTTTTTTTTGTCAAAAGAAACTAGTAATTGAATCTAAGGTAAGAACTTGAATATTGAGAAACAAAGGGAAAAACATAAACTAATTTCTAAGTATTTGCTAGATATTGGATTTGGAATGCACCAGTCATAAATTTAGTGGTGTACTTGGACTCTTTGACCTAAAAAATTTACATTTTGTCACCAAATTTAGCTTCACAGACCAAGTATTAACATAAATATCGACGTTTTAAGATTTTGATAGTGTAGGATAGGACCCGTTTTGATATTTGCCTAAAAAAACAAATATCCCAAATATGTGAGTTGCATCAAGTGGTTTTGAGGTCTAGAGGCTCCCACCTACCAGAAAAAACAATAAAATGTTGTATGTATTCCAAATCCTACTTCAACCATCTGCTTGCCGGACTATTAGGTTAGGTTAGGTTAGAGTGTTTGATTAGGTTAGCATAAAATTGGCCAACATAAAATAGATTGGTAAGGTTAGGATAAATATGGTTGCGTTAAGTTACAAAGATTTAGGTTAGGTTTTCAAAAACAGGCACTAATAAGGTTAATTTCTTTACAAAATGGCGTTCTAAGAGGCGTCCGTCTGTCTTCGCTCACCACAAGACGGCGCTCTTCTGAAAACAAAAACCACTTTTCAAGCGCTTTTCATTACTTATAAAAGAAATAACAAAACACAGTGAGAAAATACTTAAAGAATTCCATGAAGAGCATACAGTAGAAGAGGGAAACAAACAAACAAACCAGAGGAGAACTGCAAAATTAGGTGATCCTACAGTATGTCTCCATCGGGATTACTTTTCCTTGTTTATTGATGGATCTTCTTCATACTCGAAGAGGCACTTCTGTTCTTCATACACGAAAAGGTCTTTCTGTACTGTACACCTTTACATAGTCACTGAATCAGTTCAAAGCTAGGTGGAAAGTTTTCGTAATGTTAAGAGGTGGTCTTGGACCTCCTTAAGGATTGCCAAAGAAAGAATGGAATGACTATCGGTTAGAGAAACCTGTGAAAATTCTCACATTGATAATACTGCTGGTAGCATGGGGTGGATTGTAAATTGCTGTTTTTTTTTTTCCTTTTTTTTAAAATTCGGTGTTAATTAACTGGAAAAACGCATAGTTAATACTTCTCTTTCTGTGGCAGATTGCTTGATTATGGACATTAAGAAATTCATTTTATATGTCGATAAGCCATTAAAAACAAAATCCTGTTATGGGTTTGCATTACATAAAAAAAAAAAAAAAAAATGCTTTGGCAGATGATGCCGCTCCTTTGACGTAAAGAGCTTTTAGAGCCTGAGAGAACAGTTTAGGATGAGTCTACTGTGGTCTTCTATATGAACTACGTAATAAATTACCTTGGAATTCGCATGTCTTAGAGTTAATACTACGTCTGTTTACTTTATACCTTATTTATATTTATTTTTTTTTACGATTCTAATTCTCTTGCACATACAGCCTAGGCAAATATTCAGTTCCTGAAGTTCTATCTCGACGTCCATTACTACTTTCTTCCCTTTCTATGCTTTCCGTTTTTTTTTTTTTTTTTTTTTAACTTTGGTCGCTTTTGAGATACTTATCGTTTTTACTCAGTGTACCGTTCAACTGATGCAACTATCTACTGCTCCACTTTATTTTAAAGCCTTGTTGCGTCCCTTCTTTTTCATCTTATTTCTTCACATTGTTAAACTTTGACCATTAAACCTAATACATAGGTATATCTTGAAAAAGCACTGTCATCCATAGGAGCCTATCATAGATATCCCGAAACTGTTAGAAATACCTCCATAGACCCCTCACCTATCACCCCTCAGGAACAAACATTAGCTTCTGAGTGGGTTGGTAAGTGAACGTGGAGATTCAAAGAAAATACTTCATAATTTCTTTGTACAGAATATCGCATTTTGGCACGACTGCAATATTCTGGTGCTATGAATGGAGTAACGTATTATTTATGATGGATGTGATAGTTATTAAAACTTCCTACATCCCCGAGGGAAGTTTTTTTGTTTTTGTTAATATTCTTATTGTTCTTCCCGCTGAAAAGTAAATGGTCAATACTCTGAGGCTCTTTGGCGTATAGCCTTCAGGCTTTGTCAGAGTAATCGCCCAGCCGGCGGCTTCTTCTGGCATAATGTGATTGCAGTCCATCAACTGGATCACCGGATATTATTCAGAATGTATAAAAACGGACTCCAGGACGCTATCTCAAAATCCCCTTAAGGTATCAAGTTGAAATTTTAGTGCATTAGAGGTGTAAGGCGGCTGCATTGCAGAAAGGAGTATGGTTACAATCGGTTGATTACTCTCTGAGATCGCCTGGGGTCACAAAATTGCAATGTCACCTAATTTTCCATAAAGGATTATAGCTTAACTCACCAAACTTGGTGAACTTGTAAAGTGTGATGACCTAAGGTGACATGCATAAGATCAGTGACCTTGACCTCAAGGTCGCTTTATAGCTCGGCTTCCAGCAGGCAATGGCTGTTTGAATTTTTTTTTCTAATCAAAATTGTCCTTGGACAAGTTTATGGTGTTCATTAAATTATTATTATTATTATTATTATTATTATCATCTCCACGAAGGAGGTTATGTTTTAACCTGTGTTGTTTTGTTTGTCTGTTTGCCTGTTGGCAGGATTACTCAAAAAGTTATGAACGGATACTATATTCACGGATCCAGATCCACCAATGCCATTGCCGGATCCAGCAATGGCACTGGTGGAGGTATGCCCTCTGTGAGCGCTTTCTGGTTATATTATCATTGGAGATCATACATGGCCGGCATGTGTGTGTGTGAGAGAGAGAGAGAGAGAGAGAGAGAGAGAGAGAGAGAGAGAGAGTCTGAGCCAGTGGGTGGAAACAGGACGCGAGAACCAGTTCCAACCTCTCAGGTGTATCCGACCAAATTATTCAACCATATTAACTTGGAAACTAAAGTTTCCCAGGCGTGCAATTGGACACACGTATCAACTAGCTCAGTGTTCAGTTTTCAGTGAAGTTTGTTGTGTCAGTCAGTTTCCACATTCTTCTCTTTTAAGATAAACCTTTCATTTTTTAACAACTTTCTTGACTTAACCCCTCGTCTGCTGCGTTCCTTTTAAAAGGTCCGATCGACTGTCTGCGACATCCCTTTTAAAATCCACACTTTTGTTTCAAAAATTCCGCCATGAATTTTGGCGGGCGCATGTTATGTATTCTGCCGCAGTACTTGGGGTTGCTGTTGTGCCCTAGTTTGTGCCCATTTGTGCCCAGAAGCCATGGAGTCGTCACGTGGTCGTTCCAAGTCTCCCGTACCCTCTACATCGCGTGGTGTTAGCAAGCAGGGGAGAGCTACAGTTCGGAAACGAATACAAAAACGTAAATATACACCTGCAACTGAAAGTGACAGTGATAGTGAAGTGGTAGATGTAAAGGAAAGCAAGAAAAAAGTTGCTAAAGTCACTACACCACGCAGGAAGCGAAAACAGTATGTTACACCATCAAAGTTCCCTGGGCTGCTATTTGATAAAGACAGTGAAACAGATACTAGTGAAGAAAGTGAACAGTCCTGCAATGAAGAAGAGCAAGATTTAGGTAATATACTTCCTAGTGCTGGTGAAGAAGAAAGTGAAAGTGAAGTGGGTGAGACTGGAGTGGGACAAGGTGTACATGGATCTGCCGGAGCTGGTGTTCCCATCTCACATCACCACAAAAAAAAAAATCAACCCGCGCATCTTCCATGGCACCAAGCCATACAGTAAAATCTCTTGTAAAACAATTTTACAGAGAACAATCAGAACAAATATCACCACAACCTAGCACCTCAAGGATGATATCTCCTTCACCACCTCACACCCCGCACATGCCGTCTCCATCACCACCTCCCACCAGCCCCACTTCGTATCCACCACCACCTCCTACCAGCCCCACTCCGTCTCCACCACCACCTCCCACCAGCTCCACGCAACTTTCATTCACTTGGAGTGATGGAAGGAATTTTACACCTGACATCCATCCATTTGATGCCAGTAACAGTGGTGTTACAGAAGACTGGCCAAACCAGCCGGATGCCCCAGAAATGGATTACTTTGAGGCATTTTTTACGGACGATATAATCGACCTCATCTGTACCCAGACAAACTTATATCACCAGTTCATCACTCAGCAGCACGAGTTCTCCCCCAGGCCTCGTGTTCATAGGTGGAAAGATATTGTGAGGGCCGACCTGATGTCATTCTTGGCATTGCTAATGCTCATGCCACACTGCAAGAAGCAGGTGCTGAGCGATTATTGGAAGAATGATGCCCTAATCCCTACACCTGTCTTCGGTAAATATATGCCACGGGACAGATTCTTGGTATTACTGCGTTTTTTTCACTTCGCAGACAACAGATATCCCTCCAACACAGACCGGTTGTGGAAAATTCGTGATCTCTTCATGATGCTGAAAGGAAACTTCACCAAGTACTTTGTCCCTTTCAGGAAGTTAGTGATCGATGAGTCGCTCGTACTGTTCAGAGGTAGACTAGTGTTCAAACAGTACATACCATCCAAACGACACCGCTTTGGCATCAAGCTATTTGTGATGTGTGACTGCCTCACTGGGTATGTGTTGGACATGATAGTCTACACAGCAACGGACATTGACATTCCACGGAACGATCCTCTTGGGGTGTCAGGAGCTGTCGTGAAGAAACTGATTGCAAACTACCTCGGTCAAGGTCACATTCTTTATACCGACAACTGGTATACCAGCCCTTCCTTGGCATCATTCCTCCACACTAATGGCACTGGTTCCTGTGGCACTGTACGAAGGAATCGCAAGTTTATGCCAAAGTTTGCACCATCTGCAGGACGAGGAAGTGTACAGTTGTCAAAATCATACAACATATTGTCAATTGGCTGGCAGGACAAGAGAGATGTGACTGTGCTGACAACAGTTCACAAAGGGAACATGATAGAAACAGACAAAACAGACCACCATACAGGACAGAAAATACAGAAGCCGGATGCAGTGTTGGACTACAACCTGAACATGAACTTAGTTGATAAGTGTGACATGCAACTGTGCAATGTTGAGTGTGTCCGGAAAACAGTGAGGTGGTACATCAAGTTGTTCCTGCATCTTGCGGATGTGACACTTCTCAATGCTTATAACTTGTACCTCTTTCGGTCACACAAGAAGATAAAGTTTCGTGAGTTCTCCTACAATGTAGTGTTCCAGCTGCTAGAAAAATATGGAACACTACAAACAACAGAAAAAGGAAGGATATATGCTGCTTTGCCTGACAGGTTGGCAGGTAAAGAGCTTTTGCAGCGCCATTACTTGGCACATACAGCAACATCAGAGGGTGGAACAAAAAGGCAAGTGTTGTGTCATGTCTGCAAGAACACTACCAGGCGTGAGCAGGTGAGAAGGAAAGTGACAACATGGTGTCAAGAGTGTCAGGTGGGCTTATGCATAGGCGACTGCTACCGTGACTTCCACACACTCGTCAAATTCTAGACTCTTTGACTCATCTGTAAATAAGTGAAGACTATTTGTAAATGTAATTGTAAGTGTTATAATAAAATGAAAGTGAGGATAAAAGTGACTTTTCTGATAAGTGAAAGAGACTATTTTATAAGTATAGTAATAGAAAAATATTCTAAGGAAATACTGTATTTCATTGAAGGTTACTATTATTGAGTAAGTGTAATTGTAAGTGTAAGAATAGAAATGAAAGTGAGGATAAAAGTGACTTTTCTGATAAGTGAAAGAGACTATTTTATAAGCATAGTAACAGAAAAATAAGCTAAGGAAATACTGTATTTCATTGAAGTTTACTATTACTGAGTAAGTCTAATTGTAAGTGTAATAATAGAAACGAAAGTGAGGATAAAAGTGACTTTTCTGATAAGTGAAAGAGACTATTTTATAAGAGTAATAATAAAAAAAATAAGCTAAGGAAATACTGTATTTCATTGAAATTTACCATTACTGAATAAGTTTTCACTGTTCAATATAATGATGGAAGTGCTAAGACACACACAACATAGTGCAAATGAAATGGTGGAGCGGGATGGTGGAGATGAGTGGTGCAGTGGCGAGCCTGGACGGCCTAGGCAACAGTGCCTCCCGGTTGTCTCCCCTCAGTCACCGCGCAAAAACGGCGAAAATGACTTTGCTTCCACACATCTCTACAGCAACACATGAGAACCTAGACCTTCACTGAAATGCTCATAGGGAAGAAGAAAGGTTGAGCTTTCTTGTGCATGTTTTATTTTGTCTTTATCTTAATAAATAATATGAGAATTGTTGAGTTGAAAATGGGTAATTTTGGGCTGGATTGCCGCACCAGTGATACAGCTCCCGCCACCATTGCCGCAGCCGAGGGGTTAAATTCGTCTAATACTAATTTCCTCTTTCTCCCTCGTGGCATCCTACTGTCATTTCTTTATTCTAGTACTAATTGGAGTTTCACAAAGAATGTCCCATTGACCTTTTTAACCCGCCCCGTCCCATCGACGTATGGGTACGTTGCAACGTTTTGCATTTGCCAGTCCCAGCGACGTACCGGTACGTCGTGCAATTGCAAAGTGCATAATTTCGACAATTTTCAAATTTCGCGCTTGATTTTTGGTACATATCCTCGCATGACCTTCCCCTACATGCCACCAGGCGGGGACACTCGGCAACCCTACGCGACCCACGCTAACCTGTGGCTCGTCCACTCATTTGTTAGCAATGGTCCTGCTCAGACATGGCGACGAGAGGTCTCTCAGAGGTCAAAATTCAAGCCACCCCGGACGCCTTTACAGGTGACAGTGATTCCCCACTGGACGACGAGCTTGTTGATAAAGATTACGTGCAGCCAGAGGAGGAGGAAACCACCAGCAGTGATGAAGAAGTCCCCGTCCCACAGGAAGCGGCAGTACATGACTTACCGTGCTGCTAGAGAGGGGAAGCCGGCCAAGAAACCACATGCAATATCCTATGCCCAGCCCCAACGTGATGTGGAACCCGAATTCGATGACGAGGACGAGGACGGAGTCGTTGGATGTGCTGCCACGTGGTATGGACGTGAGGTAATTACTCATCGTGGCCCTGAGCGCACACCACTTCGGACGAGCAGGTATGGGCCTAGTATTTGGTTTGGGGAGTTAGGGAGTGCCGTGGAGGGAGTGGGGAGTGAAAAGGAAAGTGCAGGGAGGAGTATGGAAAGTGAGAGTGGCGTGAGTGAGTCATTGCTCTCCCTAGGTAGTGTGAGGCGGCGGGGTGTATCACGTGGGCAAGTGCGGGTGCGTTCTGTATCACGTGGGGTTGTGATGGAGGGGGAAGGTGGGGAGGAACCACTCCCAAGCACGTCTTATGCTCCCCAATATCCCCAAACACGTGGGCGAGCTAGGGTGCGTGAAAAATTACGTGGTGTTGTCATGGAGGGGGAAGATGGGGAGGATCCACTCCCCAGCACGTATTATGCTCCCCAATATTCCCCAACTTCATTGTCACAGCCCCCTAATGTTCCTCAAAGCCGTAAGGGAGAGGGAAAGGGAAAGGGTAAAGGCAGAGGGAAGAGGAGTGAGAGTGGGGAAGCCCTCCGCACTCCTTCTTCCCAACCTCCCCCACCAGCATCTCCTCCCCACCCAGATGAAGACGGTGATGGGGATGATGGGGACGAGGGATTTGTTGGATGGAATTGGGAGGATGGGAGTGATTTTTCTCCCCTCATTCACCCCTTCACTGAGCAGGGGCGCTCTGGCTGCATTGCTCCCGGAATTCACCCTAATTCCACCAGGTTGGATTTTTCCACCTGTTTTTTAGTGAGGCATTCGTGGGGCAGATAGTTTACCAAACCAACCTTTTTGCAAGCACCCAGCGCCTTGAGAGTGAAAGATTGGGAACAAGGAGTAGGCATTCTATCATATATGATTACCCTGTCTCCCTTTCAGAAATGTTCCTATTTTTTGCCCTGGTCCTTTTGATGGGTATTATACGAAAAAACAGAATTTCAGCTTACTGGACAAGGGACCCTGTTATGTTTACACCAATATTTGGGCAAGTCATGAGCCATAATCGGTTTCAACAAATTCTAAGTCGCCTCCATTTCTATGATGCTCATGATCCTGCAAATGCGAACGACACAGAGAAGATGAGGTGAATTAGGTTGGTCTTTAATCACCTGAGGCAAACCTTTCATTCGTCATTTTATCCCTATAGAGACCTCGTCATAGACGAGAGTCTCGTGCTGTGGAGAGGTAATATTTCATTTAGGCAGTATATACCCAGCAAAAGGCACAGTTTTGGGTTCAAGATCTTTGTTATGTGTGACTGTAGGACTAGATACGTGCAAGACATAGTCTTGTACACCGGTGCACAGACAGACATAATAGAAGATCGGAGTATTGGACTGTCGGGAGCAGTGGTAAAGACAATGATAGAAGACTACCTTCATCGTGGTCACGTCCTCTACCTGGACAACTGGTACACTAGCCCTCTTCTCGCTCATTATCTTCACATGCATGAAACGGGAGTCTGTGGAACCGTGAAGGTGAACCAGCATCACATGGCCAAGGTAGGGCGGAAACTCGACAGGAATGAGGGTTGTCTTCTTCAAAGCCAACAACATCCTTGCAACTGTGTGGAACCACAATAGAGAAGTAAGCCTCTTGTCAACGGTTCACCACCCCTTCATGCACCATACTGATTCCGTTGATTACCGGAGCGAGAACAGGCATCACATTTGGAAACCTGAGTGTGTCATGGACTATAACATAAACATGCGCCTGGTGGACCAGTCAGACTCCATGATATCGACGGTAGAGTGTGCCAGGACCACGATGAAGTGGTATAAGAAACTGTTCTTTCACTTGCTAGACATCACTGCTCTGAATTGCCACCACCTTCACGCCATGACAACAGGAGTTCAGGAAACCTTTGAAGGGTTTGTGAGGGAGCTCACAAGAGAGATGTTTGCACGTTATGCTGTCGAAAGGCCCCAACATCGCACTCGCACTGCCTCTATTGCCCAAACTCCCCTGAGAATATCCGGCAGCCATTTCCCCACTCCTATCCCTCCCCAGCCAAACAGACCTAGGCCCCAACGCAGGTGTCACGTGTGTAGCAATTCCTGGGTGAGACTCACGACACTGAGGAAGGACACCTGCTATGAGTGTGTCGAGTGTGACGTTGGTCTCTGTATTCACCCATGTTTCAGCGAATATCACACATTGACGCAATTCTGATATGGTGTGAATGCGATAGGACACTGAAACTATGAAGTAAATGCAACAAACAGACGCTCGGTGAAATTATCAGTCATGTTGATCTGAAAATATTAGTATAAAGTGCATACGGGTATAACATAAGTGCAAAAATTGTATGTAAGTGTATAAATATGCTGTAAGTGGAAACATACCTAACGAGGGTTTTATGATGCGATATTCTGTTGCTCAGTGCAATAAATAAGGCCCGTAAATATGTTATTATTATTATTGGAAATGCTTACGGGTATAAGTTCAAATTATTGTAAGTGTTGAAATATATTCTGAGTCAAAATATTCCTAGCGTGTGTATAGAGATGCGATATCCTGACGCTCAGTTGAATGAATAAGGCCCGTAATTATGAAAATAGAAGTCAACAAGTGGGAAAGTGTGTAATATATGTGAAGAATTTGTATGTAAGTGTTTGAGTATTATGTTGGTCGAAACATTCATTGCGAGGGTATTTTCATGCGATATTCTGACGCTCACTTGAATAAATAATGCCAGTAACTAGGTATAGTGCAGTATAGGGGTGTAAACGTGTGTAATGTAAGTGGGAAAGTATAATTGGAGTGAAAAAATAAAGTAGAAGATGAAACACGAGTGTCTGAGATTGTGCTTGCTATGTGAATAGGCGCTAGCATTTCGCTAAATGCCCTCATAATGAATGTAAATAATTGAAAACATTTACAGTGGTGGAGGAAAGGTTCTATGTAAAGGAAAAAATAATAGGAAAGTGATAAAACAATTGGGTATGTTGAAATACGAGTCATAGCGAGTGCACTTAGTAAGCAGATGTGCGCTAAACTTATGCTGCATGTCATCATAATGAATGAAAACATCTGAAAACATTTACAAACAGTAAAAATTGGAAAAATGTCAATGAAACAGAAGTATACAAGTAGAAAAAAATGATATGTTGACTGATACAAGAAACTTAGCATATATGATGTTATGAATCGGACCTAACTCGCCATGCTCGCGCGATGGTACAATGCTTCTTTTTCATATATATGTGTCTGAAATCCATTATATTGCTACTGTTATTGTTTATTAGTTCAAATTCAATAAATATAGAAGTGTTGTGTGTTGTTTCTCCCAGTATTTCCTACCATAGAAAACGTGAGTGCCTCACACGTCAATGATAGAATACGATACTTGGCGCAGGAGACCTCACCTATTCCGACCACTTATGGACCACGGTAAGCCCTTTCTTGGTGATTTTCCTTTGTTTCTCAACCAAAGCAGAAGTTTTAGCCAAAAAAAAAAATTTCCAAAATAGCTCGGGACTGGGGGATATCGGAGGTGCGGAAAACCTCGGGACCTGACGGGTTGAAATCAGTGCCTCTATATATGAGCGGTCAAGTAAAATCACTGCATCCAAATGTCGTATGCATAAACAAGAAACTGGAATTTGGGGTGTAAGATCCTAATTTCTGACGGTCAGTTACGGCAAAGCGTGTGGTTATTACGTTTGGTCATCCAGCATCTCATATCAGAAAGTCACCAACAATATAGGAAGGCTTGGGACGTTCCATCTGACTCACTAGCTTTAGAATGCATTGTCAAAAACAGGGAGCTTGCATTCCACTTAACGGTGTAATGTTTAAGCATACGACCAAAGTCACACTACGCAACGCAACTCCTGAACTGCGGATGAATTTGTTTAACTCCTCGATCTACAGACGACTGAATACTTCTCAAGAAGACCTCTCGTGTTGGAGGGATTAATAAAGACTGTATTATATATCCTTCCAGTTCGAAATACCCTCATCTGACTGATATAAAGTAATCTGGACGTAATGAGAATAAAATACGGGATAAAAATTGGACAAAGTCATCACAATGGTGTAAATATTAGTTGTTCGATCCCACCGCTGTTGAATTCACCATGCAGACGCATATGTTCAATTTATGAAATGCATCTTATTTTTCATGGGTCTGAAAACCTGTAACTGGAGTAAATGGGAAGCTGTTGAATGCCATGAAGAGTATATATAAAAGCATTAAGGTTGCAGAGGGTGTGGATGGTGAATTGAGTGAATTTTTCTATCTAAATGTTGGATTGAAACAGGGATGTGCCATGTCTCCATATGTGTTCAGTCTGTATATGGATGGAGTTATACTGTAAAAGAGATACAAAGTAGGGCAGTGGATGTTGGAGCGGCCCTAATGAGGGAGGGCAGCGTTTGGAAACTTCCTGTTCTGTTGTTTGCAAATGATACTGTAGTGTTGAGTGAAGAAGAACGGGAACTGCAAGGCTTGGTGAATGAATTTGGGAGAGCGTGTAGGAAACGGAATCTAAAGATGAATGTGGGAAAGAGTAAAGTTGTGGTCGTCGAGAGAGATGAAGTCACTGAATGCACAGTGAGACTGGACGGTGAGGAGATGGAAAATGTGAGTGCATTTAAGTACTTGGGTAGTGAAATGAGGAAGGATGGAAGTTTAGAGGATTAAGTGCGTGAAAGTGTACAACAAGGAAGAATGGCTGCTGGTTCTATGAAAGCAGTGATAAGAAATAGGGAAGTGGGAATGGAAGCAAAAAAGTCACTGAATTCTCTGATTGATACCAACTCTAACGTATGGAAGCGAAGCTTGGACCTTGTTGGAAGAACACAAGTCAAGAGTGAAAACAGTGGAAATCAGTTATTTGAGAGGAGCATGTGGAGTTATATGGAGAGAGAGACTGGCAAATGAGGAAGTAAAGGATCGTTTTGGTGTGGATGTGGATGTGATAGCAAACTTCAGGAGAAATACAATGAGGTGGTTAGGCTATGTGGAGAGTATGGATAGCGAGAGACTAACGAGGACAGTGTATGTAAGTGAGGTGGAAGAGGGGGAGAGGGAGAGGGAGACCGAGGATGAGACTGAGGTATGGAGTGGAGAGATATATGAGAGGGGTGTGTGAGTGTGGGGGAGAGCAGCGAAATGGCAGGGTACAAGGTTACACGGAGGCAATTTGTTTGTGGCAGCCCCTTACGGGATTAAGGCGTCTAACTATAGATGAAAACCTGACTAATGCACACAGTTCAGAATGTCGTCTGGAGACAGCAAAAATATGTCAAAATGAATAATCGCAATGAGGGAGTTAATACCGTCTGTTCGAATCCCTCATTACCAAGATCATATCCTGCTTCGAATCCTCCGAGTTTGACAAATCGACAGATACGATACCGTCAGCTTCGAATCATCATTCATCGAGGCGAGGAAAAGTACTGTGTGTTAGGGGCGTCCATTTTATTCCTAAGTTTCCCTTTGGGCCACCATTATGAAAGACATAATATCTGCAGGAATTAGGAACGGATGGGTTATATATTAATAAGTATACGGGACAGATGGGTAAAGGTGTGCAGTTTTAATTTCCCGTCATGCTCTCGCTGAGGAGGTATTTTAACATACATCAGACAGAGGAATAAGCTAATGATAAAATAGGCTCTGCGCATTCCATGTCGGTGCCCAGCTTCTAGGGATCTCCCGTACTGGGGAATTTGTACATCTCACATTGTATCCCATAAAAATAACAGTAAAACCAATCTCCAAGGACATGGGAGCCGAAGACCACACGATAGGGGTGGAGAGTAAAAGAAAGTAAATGATTGAGGTGAGGGCGATATATTCTGGCCAAGGCTTCTACATAACATGCCTTTGCATCATTCTTAAATCCAACTAGAGGTCCACCCAAGGGGGGAATAACACCAGCCGCGAGCTAATACATAGCTAGCACGAATCGGAATATGACCTTGACCTTGACGTACTTTCACCAATTTCGAACTCGTAGGAGATTTTCATCGCAACTACACACTTGTAAAATTTTGTGATGAAATCTGGAGCTGTTGCGACGTTATCGTGCTAACAGACACACAGGCCTAGACCTACTTTCATCAATTACGAACTCGTAGGAGATTTTCATCCCTACTACACACCTGTAAAATTATGTGATGAGATCTTGAGCGGCTGCGAGGCTATCGTGCTAAAAGATACACACACAGACAGGCAGACAAATTGAAAACAATACCAGCTTCGCTATCACGGCTGGTAACAATACATGGTTGCAGTCATTGGCTCTGGATCAAATGCTGCTTACTCAGAGGGATTCGTGACCTTGCAGCTCTAATCAGACTTCTTTCCTCATCTTCACATTCCAGTTCGTCACCACTGCCGTTTTTATCTTATGTTCAGATTTCTTGTTCAGACCTTAATCACGAGGGCTTCCGGAAATTTTCTCTCTGCTATTCTCAAAATTTGGGTTTCCATTCTGTATAAGTCTCCATTCAGACTTTACGCTTATATCATGATCTGTTCTTTAATTTGAAATTCATCTCCTGTCACTACACGGTTTTACCTTCCCAATGCAATTTTTCCAGTATTCTTCAACATCAACCTTCTCTGCTGCATCCTTCTTTACTGAGATATTAAAAATGCTTCACGTCTTCAGGCAGATGATGCCCTCTCTTCACATTCATTTGGCTTATGTCCTTTCTAGCAATCGTCATACGTGTTGTCTTCGTTTCGTGTATTTTCGTTGCAGATATTAATTTTGCAGTCATAGTCAGTGTGTTACAGATTCTTTGCAGTCCCACTTCGGTTTTAAGATACGACTGCATTGTCGTCAGTAAATCTTAGTGGCTTGACATACTTCCTTTCTAGTATTACTTCTTCGTTAAACTCTGAAAATGATTCAACCATCGCTGCCTTCGATTAGATGTTCAGCAGTTTAGGAGAGAGAGAGAGAGAGAGAGAGAGAGAGAGAGAGAGAGAGAGATGAAAGTTGACAAAGTAGTGCCATAGTTTGTCCTAAATTTGCTTGTAACTTTATCATAGCCTCAAAAATCCTCCTCTTAAGCCCGGAGAAAACTGCACCTAGTCTACTCCTGGCACAAGCAATGGAGTGGAAAAGGCTAAAAAAATTATCCCCTTCCCTGCCAAGCTGTCCCCAGCCTTCTCTACATTTCTTTTCTCAGACTCAACACTTTTAACTGAGTGACTTGAGCTTAATTCTGCCGGACAGCGCAATAGTTCCCAGTGTTTGTGTTTCCTAAGAAAGCCTTTGTACCAGGGGCAGAAACTTCCAATGTGAAACAATTTGAAGAAGTGTGTGTGAGGACTGACCAGCTCGGAGAAGGTGAGAGTGATAATTATCTCCAGATTTATCACAAGCCACCACTCTCTTCCTTCAACCCCATTCTCATATTCTTGACTAGATCCTTATACATCTCATTCTCGGCCATCCTCCCCTCGTTCTACCACCAACTTCACCCCACACCTCGGCAACTGTGTGAAATTGCACCTCGTTTCCTGAGCGTACTGACCCATCAAGAGGCTCCTTCATGAGAGCTGGCGGAGTTACTACTCATCATTATGCAGAGCCCTGTGATGCATTTATCTGTCCTCTCCAACCACACACCTCTTTGTGCATCTCGCCATCGTTATTTATGAAGCCAAATCGCATATCACTTTCGGCTCAAAGGAGACATTTTTATTCTCCTCCCCCTAAACTTCAAAATATTAAGTTTTAGGATAACTTTTTCAGTAGAGGAATTAGATCAAGCCTTCCTAAACAATTTCATCTCCTGCATTTTCGTCTCCTCTGAATAAAAACATGTTGGAGAAGCGAGAATACAGATGACAACTTGGGCTCAACATCTTAACTTGACTTTTCCGACAAGTTGTGTCAGAATATTTTCCAGCTTATCTGTCCAGTCCTTGATTTTATTGCGTTAGACGGTACATTACTTAAACTGTCTTTAGTCCCCCGCTCCCTCCTCTCGCTTGTCTCCCAGCTTTCTTTAATTACTCACATTTCTTCTCTCCCTCCATACCTACCCATCCTTCCCTTCTGTCGCTTTACTCCCCTCCCCCCTCCTCCAAACTCTCTCTCTCTCTCCCTCTCTCTCTCTCTCTCTCTCCATCATTTTATTGCCCTTTGCTTCCTCTCACTCATACCTTCCTTCCTCCTCTGTCATTCAGCTCTTCTTAATCCCCTCCTCTCGCACTCCATCCCTACCCCTCTCACTCCACGTTTACCTCTCTCAGTCTACCTCTTCCACACTTTCAATTGACCCCTTCCTCCCGCCTCCACCTCTTCGTTATCAAATAGCTCCCTCACTCTCCAGACTCTCCACGTTACCCAGTGCACACCCGTATCCATTTTTTTAAAGCAAGGCCTTTGCACTTAGTTGCCCAGCCTTTCCTGCATTGTTTATTTCTTCTCCCGGATTTTTTCGTCCACTTCTATGAAATCCTCCCTCCTGCCATCATTCCAATCTTCTCTTCAGCTTCCACTTAACACCCCATTACCATTTCGTCTCTCCTTGGCTTGATTGCCTAAAACAGTTTGGGTGTCCATACTAACATATTTCCAGGTCAGGTTTACATATAATATCACGTCACGTTATTTAAACATGGTATAGAAACAAAGGCTGGGGGTACTCTTTGCAAATGCATATTATTATTCACTACATACTACAGAATGTTATTTACACAGAACATTGCATATTTAGACAAGGTTAACTTAAGCTTGTCCCTAATCCTACTTAGCCAGACAGGCTCATGGACTGTCCCTGAACACTGGCCACCCTAACAAATGACATCAGACTTATGGTGGGCCCAGGTGGCCAACAGGAGGTAGGCATTTGAACACTACACCATCACAGCCGGAGCCTAGGCGGGGAAGGAAGCAACGAGGGAGGCCAAGAGGACTGAACACTCGCTGCGAGGAGAGACAGCCGCGTGACTTGAAACTCGTAGGTAATTATAGTTGACCTAATTAGCTAAGCACCTAGAATGCAAAACGCCACCCAAGGTCAGACCTAAATAAAGGCAAGTGCAAGGTCAGCGTTACACGCTGCACTTGCGTAAGATCCTTCACCCCTTTATCTATTTTTTTATTTTTTTTCTTTAATGTGTCTGACACTGGGCTTCATGGCCTATCCCAAAGCCCAACAGTCCTCCTCCTACACCTTCACATGTCACCACTCCGGCGCTAACACCCACCGTCCATAATGAATACATGCTAGGGCTGTACCATACAGGACTGGTGTATTTGTAAAAACGGGGTATTTTTATGACATGTCGCCGGGTCTTCTGGTAGATCAGTTTCGTATTGTTTAGATTATTCAGCCATTGTTGCTGCACCTAAAATTACGTGAGTATGTAATATTCTCTAGTGATTAAAAAACAGAGACTCGTTTCATACCTACAATCCAGACTCTAACTAGGAATGAAAAAAGGGTAACTGGTGACTCCAGAACACTCACACAAAGCTGTCAGGATATTGTCCTTTGATCACTGAACAAGCTAAGGGCCTCTGTACTTAAGAACTACAAAATGAGACATTTTAATCTGTAAGTCTTTGCAAAATATACTGTTTATGATGAACAGCATTTCATTTCACGATTGTAGGTTAAGGAAGGGGAAGGGGTTGATACAAAGAATCTTTTGGTAAACTGTGTGTGTGTGTGTGTGTGTGTGTGTGTGTGTGTGTGTGTGTGTGTGTGTGTGTGTGTGTGTGTGTGTGTGTGTGTGTGTGTGTGTGTGTGTGTGTGTGTGTGTGTGTGTGTGTGTGTGTGTAGACGTGGAAGAAGGTGTCCTGGCTTCGTGCTAAAGTTACTGTCAATCCTGGCCAACTCTGCCGCCGCACTCAAACTTCCTCCCATCCTCACACACGACAAAGTTAACCTCGGACGCCCCATGACGCCCGCCGTTCACTGTCACAACCACTTTGGGAATTTTGAGGACATGAAGCACGAGTTGCACACACACACACACACACACACACACACACACACACACACTTATACTATTCCCCTCCTCCTCATCCCCCCTACAATGCACTCATCCTCTCTACATATTCCCTCTTTCTCTCTCCACAAACCCCACAAGAAACTGTTGTCCTGGCACTCACCACCTATCAGTTGTCTCTATCATCTGAGTGAATCTTAGTGAATATTTCGTGTGCAAATATTACATCTGTGTGTGTAAGTGTTTTGAACGTATTATCCTTGTGTACGGTTTGCTAATCCAGGGTATGTGCTAGAGTTTATGTGCGTTTTTAAGTGTGAAAAGCTTTGCCCTGTCTTGCTTGTCTGTCTGATGCTTTAAAGCGTGATGGCGATGGGTGGTTATTGTTCTTGTGTAGGTGATGAGTATTTCCCTGTGTTTAGAGCTGGGACTGGGCGAGTGTTAACTGCATATTGTTTCACCAGTTACAACAGTCTGCGTTTGGAACTGAGTGGAACCTTCTTTTGCTATGACTTGTTTTGTTCGAGCTGCCCTTGTTATTTTGCGGGATTTTGTTTTGTTTTGACGTGTTTGTTCGAGCTGAGCTTTAGTTTTGAGTGATAGTGTTTCAGTGCATTGTTGTGTATTATACAGTAATGTGGAAACGATCTATGTTTAGCCGTTTGTGGCAGTTCCTTGTGGTTGTGGCTGATGCCTTTTGTGTTCATGGATATAAATAGCTACAGTGTCTGGTACAAAATAACAAGTATTGGCTATTTAGTGTTAAGCATTCCCCTGTGCATAATGCTGTCAGTGAGTGAGTACTGTTTCGATAGTTTGTGCATTGTTTTAACCAATAGACACAGCTTATATCCCGTGTATACAATTATTTAGTGGCGTTTTGTTTGTTTTGATTGCACTTTCCTGCCACACGCCTACCTTTGTTTGGGTTACTTGGCTAACAC
Organism: Coenobita brevimanus; assembly: GCF_032717465.1. Lineage (NCBI taxonomy): Eukaryota > Metazoa > Arthropoda > Malacostraca > Decapoda > Coenobitidae > Coenobita > Coenobita brevimanus. The sequence goes on along the minus strand of NC_136959.1, from coordinate 25,162,104 downwards.
TCTCTCTCTCTCTCTCTCTCTCTCTCTCTCTCTCTCTCTCTCTCTCTCTCTCTCTCTCTCTCTCTCTCATCAAATGGTAAGTTAGAATATTTTAGCAGGAGGATTCCCCTCTTGCTTCACTCGTAAAGACAGTTCGTATCTCAACATTTTATTCACCTTTGCTGCAAGATAACCCCCTGTTTATTTGTTTTATGGGTCAACCGTACATGTAAATAATTTTGTTTGCAAATAACACTTTTTTTAGGTATAGGTAACATTTTTTTTTCTTCTTTGCTTACAGGCACTGGTCTTCTGGTGTACTTTTCTGTGTCCTTGCTTTCCAGGAATTTGCAAATTTTTAGTACCTTCATTCCAGGTGGCGACAAATCTGGTTAAGAAAAAAATCTAACAAGCCACAATTTATATAAAAATTTTCATATACTAATTGTTTATTTATATTTTAGTACTGTTCTAATTTGTGTGTGTATTGATTACCTTCCATGTCCTTCTTCCTCAGCCAATACCGGTAGCAAAACTTCTGCTTCCAGATCTCAGTTAACTTTGCACTCTGCACCATCAGTGGGCAAAACCAATAATATAAACGTCATGTTGCAGGTAGCCACAGTACTTCCCCTACATTCCAATAATAGCACAGTAATAACCTCACATGTTACTAGCAAAAACGTACTGTAATTGATAACATATCCGTTTCGTGGTACTAATAAACTAAATTGCTGAATAATCCCTTTTAGATACTTATATTTAACAAAAAAATTATCTTAGATTATTTATTTATTTATTTATTTATTTATTCCACAAGATTTTTCAGTAACCCCCAAATTTCCAAATAATCCGGAACATCACGTGCACAGCTTGCTCGGTAATTTCACCAGATACTTTTTCACTGACTGCTCCTTTGTTTGCAAGATGCCTCTGCCATGACCATGGGGAAAAGTTGTCCAAAGCTACTAACAAAATCAACGTCCATTCTCACAGTTGGCACGTTGGAGGAGTTTGTTGCTAGCAACGTTTGTGAACAGTGTGGAGTGTGGGTGGCCCTGGTGTGTTATTACCTGTCCCCGCCCAGGAGTAATAAAACACCAAGCCCAGATAAAATATCTCCGTGCATTCTGAAGGAAGCAGTGAATGAAATATTTAAGCCATTAACTGATCTGTTCAGTAATTCACTGAGAAATAGTAAGGTTTCTCATGAGTGGAAACTAGCAAAAAATAAATAAATAAATAAATAAGCATCAAATAGCCACCATAAAATTATCGAACAATAAGCTTAACCTCAGTGATGAGCAAGTTGTTTACATTACTATCAGAACAGTTCTTCAAGTACTTACAAAAAAAACTAATATCAAAGATTCACAAAGCTGTTTTTTTTTTTTTTTTTAATAATTGCTCTTGCCTTACAAATCTCTTGGATTTCATCCTACCCCCCTGAGGGTAGGGGGGTTTCAAGAATACTCCCCCAGTATCCCTGCTTGTCGTACAAGGCGACTAAAAGGGTTGGTGGTGGGTTAGTGCCCCACCCCGTAAAAAGAACTAACTAAAAAAGCAAATAATGCGCCTCGGACCCGGACGGATCATACGTTGACGACTAAGGAACGGACAAAGGACATTCTGAGGGTAGGAACGTGGAATGTGAGGGGAGTGAATGATGAAGTGAAAGAGAGAGAGAATGTCCAGGTGCTTGAGGATGCAAAAGTGGATATATGTGGACTGACTGAAACTAAATGGAAAGGTGAAAGGATGAGAGAATGGGAATTCGGTGTAGGTATATGTGCGGGAGTCAGTGAGAATGAGAGGGCAAGAGAGGGGGTATGTCTGATGATAAGCAAGAAGTGGAAGGAGAATATAAGAGAGTATGGAACAGTGGGTGCAAGGATTGTATGGGTGAGGATGAAAGTAGGTATACAAGCATGGGCGATTGTATGTGTGTATGCTCCAACAGAGGATCGAGTGGCAAGAGTGAAAGATGAGTTTTGGGCGAGAGTAGAAGCATGTATGGACAAGTTTGAGAGGAGCGAGAGAGTGCTGTTGATTGGAGACATGAATGGCAAAGTTGGGAATGTACGAGTGGATGGAGTGGTTGGTCAGTGGGGTGTGCCAGCTGAAGTAGATGGGAATGGTAGTGCTTTGGTGGACATCTGTGCTGGTAAGGGGTTGGCAATAGCCAACACCTACTTTCGTCATAAGATGATCCACCGGTATACATGGAGAGTAATGAGGAGGATGGATGGTGAACTTGTTGAACGAAAGGCAATGATAGACTACGTGTGTGTGGATGAGCGAATGAGAAGACAAGTGTTGGATGCAAGGGTGTGGAGAGGGTGGGGGAATGGAGTCTCGGACCGTCACTTAGTGATGGCCAAGGTAGAGCTGCAAAGAAAGTGGTTGAGGAGACGAAGGGGAAGACAGGAGGAAGCAGCTCCTGTGAGAAGAGTGGAGAAATTGCAAGATAGTGAGAAAAGGACAGAGTATAAGAGCATAGTGGAAGAAAGATTGGGAAGGTATGAGCTAGAGCAGATGGAAGGGGTGGAAGACGTATGTAAGATATTCACGGAAGAGATAAGCGCAGCGTGTGAGGCGGTTTGTGGAGTGAGGAGGAGATGCAAGGGTGTGCAAGGGACAGCATGGTGGAATGATGAGGTGAAACGAGCTGTGGAACAAAAGAAGAAGGCATATGGTGAATGGTTGGCGAGTAGAGGTAGGGGAGAAGATGAGAGAGAGAAGAGAGAGGTATATGTGAGCAGGAGAAGGGAGGTTAAGAGACTGGTGAAGGAGAGTAAGAAGAAAGTGGATGAAGAGTTTGGGAGGAATCTGAGTGTGAAATGGAGGGAGAGTAAGAAATTGTTTTGGAAGGAGGTAAAGAAAGTAAGGCAGTGTGAAAGGGGATATAGTAGGGGAGTGAAAGATAGGAATAATAGATTGTTGGTGGAGAAGAGAGAGAAATTGAGGAGATGGAAGGAGCACTTTGAGGATTTGTTGAATGTAGAGAGTGAGAGCAGTGTGAGTATAAGTGGTTGGGGAATGGCTGGGAGAAGAAGAGATGAGAGGAGGGAGGAAGAGATCAGTAGGTCGGAAGCAGTGGAAGCGATGAAGAAGATTAAGCTGGGAAAGGCCCCAGGAATTGATGGAGTGGGTGGTGAAATGCTTAGGTATGGGGGTGAGATTGTTGTGGAGTGGATATGGAAGTTGTGTAGATTGGCTTGGGAAGAGGGAAGGGTTCCAGAGGACTGGAAATCAGGTATAATTGTTCCTCTGTACAAAGGAAAAGGGGAGAGAGAAGTATGTGGTAACCATAGGGGTATTTGCCTTCTTAGTGTGACTGGTAAAATATATGGTAGAATACTGATTGATAGGGTTAGGCATATGACAGAGGAGCTAGTTGGAGAAGAACAAGGGGGATTTAGGAAGGGAAAAGGGTGTGTAGATCAGATATTTGTTCTAAGATGTTTAGTGGAGAAGTATCTAGAGAAGGGAAGGAAAGTGTATGCTGCCTTCATGGACTTGGAGAAAGCTTATGACAGAATAGATAGGCAAGGTATGTGGAAGGTATTAAGAATATATGGAGTGGAGGGAAAATTGTTGAGTGCTGTGAAGAGTATGTACGAGGGAGCTAGGGCTACGGTGCGAGTGGATGGTGAGCTGAGTGAGTTCTTTGATCTCAATGTGGGACTGAAACAGGGGTGTGTGATGTCTCCATGGCTGTTTAATATATATATGGATGGGGTTGTAAAGGAGGTGCAAGGTAGGGCAGTGGATGTGGGGCTGGGCCTAATGAATGAGGGTGAGATTTGGAAGCTTCCGGTGTTGCTGTTTGCTGATGATACAGTATTGTTGAATGAAGATGAATGGGAGTTGCAAGGTTTGGTGAATGAATTTGGGACAGTGTGTAGGAGGAGGAAGCTGAAAGTTAATGTAAACAAAAGTAAAGTTATGGTGTTTGAGAGGAATGAAGTCACAGAGTGTGCAGTGAGGTTGGATGGTGAGGATATGGAGAATGTGAGTGCATTCAAGTACTTGGGTAGTGTGATGAGTAAGGATGGAACTTTGGGGGATGAAGTACGTGAAAGGGTACAGCAGGGAAGAAAGGTTGTTGGTACGCTGAAAGCAGTGATGAGAAATAGGGAGGTGAGTATGGAAGTTAAGAAGTCACTGCATGATGGTATTGTGATCCCTACCCTGACGTATGGAAGCGATGCGTGGACCTTGCAAGAGGGGAACAAGTCAAGAGTGAGAGCAGTGGAAATGAGTTACTTGAGAGGAGCATGTGGAGTGACGTGGAGGGACAGGTTGACGAATGAAGAAGTGGAGGAACTTTGTGGGGTAGATGTGGATTTGGTTGAAAAGATTAGGAGAAATACACTGAGGTGGTTTGGACATGTGGAGAGAATGGAGAATGAAAGACTGACTAAGAGGGAATATGTAGGTGAAGTGGAGGGAGGGAGAGGGAGGGGTAGACCGAGGATGAGGTGGAGGGATGGAGTTGAGAGGTATATGAGGGAGGGGGGGGTGAGTTGGGGGGAGGGTAGTCAAATGGTGGGTGACAGAGTGACTTGGAGGCGTTTTGTCTGCGGCCACCCTTTGAGGGATTAGGGCGTCGGGCTATAGATAGATAGATAGATATATTCAATATTTACGATGAGACCACCTCTAATGGCGTTATCTGTCTCGATTTCCAAAGAGCAGTTGATGAGGTTCCCCATAGAAGACTACTTCAGAAATTGAAGGAGCATGGGTTCAGAGGCAATGTGATCGGGTGAATCGATAATTGGCTTATGTGACGTAAACTGAGTCATATAAATGGAAAAATGTCAGACCAGAAAGATGTTACAAGTGGAGTGCCACAGGGCTCAGTAGTGGGTCCTGTTCTATATACACTACATATCTGTGGTGTATATAACTTTTATTTCCTTTTTCTATAGCGTGGATGATACAACCTGCAGAACAACAGTGATAAATATTGCTGACTTAGTGTTACTCTCCGTTTTAGGTCGATATTGTAGAATAAGATTTCCTTTCACTCTTTCCTATGAAATTTCCATGGCAGCTTTTCTATACTGCATGGTGGTCCTTCTCGCTATTTCCTTCTGGTTTCGGATTAAGGGTTTGGTGGGTGAGGAGGAGTCTTAAAGCTTTTTAATCCTTGTCTTTCATTGATAGAGTAGTATTATAACGTTCCCTGAACCAGACAGCCGCGAAAGGACCAACAAGTCTGTTGCTGTTTGGTTTAATTCCTTTGTACTCCTTTGTGCACTCTTTCATCACTAAAAACATCGTGAACTCCTCTCTTTATTCACCTTGCCACCATTCCACCACCCACGCCATTGATCATCTCTTTTTGTCTGTTTCCCTCCCTCGCCCTTTCCATTATATCTTCCACCCATGTATAAGTTTTTACTTTATTACTCATCATTTCTATTCTCTCTCCTTCCACTCTGCCTCCATTCCTCCCTCCTCCTCTCCGTCAGACTTTCCCCTCTCTCCCTCCTCTCAGTGCTCCTCCATTCCTCTCTCTTCCACTCTTTCCCTCCTTACCACCGTGGGTCCTCCGCTGTGTCTTCTCTCCTCCACCACGCCTCACCACTCCGGACCATCCACTTGCCAACTTGGGCTCCACACTTGGGTGGAGAGTTGTTCTTGTTGGCACTTGTGAGGTGTTGGTAATTATAAGGGAGAAGTGGAGGAAAGGAGAGAAGAGAAAGGGGACGAGGCAGGGAGGGATGAAACGATGGCAAACGGGGATGAAACAGATCTATAAGAAAATGGCAAGGAAAGACTATAGTAACAGAGAGAGAGAGAGAGAGAGAGAGAGAGAGATGATGGGAGAGGGAGATGTTGTGTGGTTTATGTGATATGACTGAGGGAGAGACGAGAGTATACTTCATGAAAGAAAGAAAGAGAATGAAAGGAAGGAAGGACAGTGGGAGAGAAAAGAGAGAACAGAGTGAGAAATAAGTTGCAACATCGGTCTTAAACAGAAAGGGTTCGAGAAGGAAAGTGTGAATTAAAGAAGAAAATGAAGGAGCATTCAGAGTGTAACACCCTCACCCATCAGCTGGTCTAAGGGCTGAGCATTTGACTTTCTGCTCTGACGTTGCACCTCGGGCAATTACTCTCAGAGTCAAAGCATATCACATTTGCCTAACCCTGAACACTTCCACTATGCGTTTGAGGTGCCCTTGTCCTGTTACCTTCGTCATCATCTTATTGTCCTAAAAATTGGATCCCTTTTTTCTTGGTTTATCATCAGTCCTTCTATAGTCGTGGTGCGCGACTCTGAGGTTGTTATTATCGTGCCCTGGCATCCAAAGATGCAATGATGTGGTCTTCTGCAGGGGGTGCATCCTATATAATCTCAAGGAACTGGCTGGCTGATGTCAGGCAGTAGTCTGTAGGTACTTAGGGTGTGAGTATTTCGTTCAGTATGTTATGGAGTAGGTAGCAATCAGGATCTGCGAGATGTTGGGCTGAAGGAGGTAACCTGGCTTGTGTGTCTTGACGTTGCCATATGCACAGCCAAGGAAATATTCACCTGCAGATTAGGTAAGTCTCGCACTAATCGCTTACTACAAGACCTGCAAAATCTCCCATCTATGACTAAAGAACAGCCCTGCTGCAAAAAGTACGCCCATGCAAGAAGACCACGTCATCTACCGACATACATGCACAAATGAGGACTGTGAGCCTCATACTTAAGTAGGAATGACGAGGACTAGACTGCCAAGGCGTCTCACATAATTATCACCTACAGAGTAAATCAATAAACAATCACTAAAGAACTAATCATAACACCTTTCTTACCCGTCAGCACCTCGGAAAAGGAAATGAAATAATTGACCGTGAAAAAGACCCAGGTACTACTCATGTTTCTGGAAGCATGATATATATCCGAACTGAAACGTACAATCAACTCATAAGTGGAAGAACTGCAAGTCCTTCCAACGTGCAAAAGATCACAATCATCGGTGGGCTAACTCATTCCACCTTTGAGATAGCCACATACCTTCCATCTCTCGCTCTTGGCCAATCAATCACGGCATCCGCTATACAATGAGGTCTGGCTCCACCCACCGTCAGATTGGTTTGAAGACGTTCCCAGGAAGGAACGAAATGTCACCAAGTACACTAACACTTGGAGAGGTACTCAAAAGTCTAAATGAAAATCAACGTAGCTTAAGCCGACGCATCGGAAGCATTAAGCAGAAATTAAATAATGCAAATAGCAGTTCCATACAACCTTGTTAGCTTACAAGAAAATATCTTACCTAGTCATATATATATATATATATATATATATATATATATATATATATATATATATATATATATATATATATATATATATATATATATATATATATCATCCCATCTCATCAGCCGTTTGAGTGTTCACTGCAGGATCGGCCTGTCTCGACCGAAGTGGGGACGATACAGCCAATGTATCTCTACCAAGTGGCTTAGGCTGTCTAGTAGAGATTGTATGTAGGGTGAGAAGTGCTTGTAAGTGTAATTGTAGCGTTGTAGTGGCTTTGGATGTGTGTGTAGTCTGTGAACCAAGTGTAATTGGCCCGAACAAGCCGACTGGGTGCAAGCATACTTTACAGTATGCGACACTGGTTCAACCACAGCACCCCTTATGTTCGCCCCTGTCGGGGCGCAAACCTTCGTTCTTCAGTGTACGAAAACACACACTTTACCACTGTACCACAGAGGCTCCATGTACTGTATATATATATATATATATATATATATATATATATATATATATATATATATATATATATATATATATATATATATATACAGTAACGATACTTTCGTGCTGTGGGAAGCGAAATCTAATGATGGTCAGGAAAACCAGCGTAATGATATACATGATTTATTGGCGACGTTTCGGTTTCATACATAAATTCAGACCTAAAAGAAAAAACTAAAACCAGTATAAAATTTTCTTATCTTCAACTAAAAATAATATAAAACAACAGGCAACTGAGTAAGTTACATGAAATAAAATATATACAATTTACCAATTAGATCTGATGATGGTTTATGTATAAAACCGAAACGGCGCCAATAAATCATGTATATCATCACGCTAAAAATCACTACTGTCCCGTAAAGTTCCAGGTTCAAAACAAAAGAGTTAGGTAAAATTACAAGTTAGAGTTTAATGCTCAAACTAACAACAAAACATTCAGGACTCATAAGGATAATGTAATGGCAAATAAACAGGTTAAATATATGGTTAACTGCAATAGCCTCTATTAACACGAAATTAGCAAGAGTAAATTTATCTAAGTCAGCCCTGATAAAATGAGATACCAGATAATACTCAGTGAATGCCAGATAAATTATTACAGATACAAACTATTATCAAAAATGACTGATATAAAACCCTACATTAAACAAAAACCTCACTAGGCCTAAGAATTAACCTTATGCTACACAGTACAAGAAAAAATGTAACAACACTTATACTCAAATGACACACAGCTGATAGATGTTTGGAGACTTCCTGAGAAACTCACAATAATAATAACTGTACAGGGGAGGACAGAGATGTGAACAAAATGAGGAGCAGATCTAAGTGGCAATGATGCAGAGACTGAGCTCATTATATAGGGGCCAGGAGAGCTTGATACAACTTGTAAGAAGGACGCGCAAATGAAGCCATGGGGACAAAAAGCTGAAAATCCTGCTCTGAATAACAGAGAGAACGACTAACTCTACTATAACGGTAGAAGGGGGGGACTGAGGCAGAACACGCTCGTGATCAAACATGCAGCAACTGTGCATTAAAATTACACAAAGGATGATGAAATCATAGGCTATGTAACACCTCCCCACAAAGAAAAAGAAATTTACAAAGGAAATTTCTTATTACTCTAAAACAATCTGTCTAAAGTCTAGATAAGCAATCTGCAATAACATTTTCTTTCCCCTTGACATGTTGTATGTCTAATGAATACTCCTGAAGAAGTAGACTCCATCTTGTCAATCTCTGATTTTTATCTTTAAACTTACTAAGGAATTTCAGTGGGTTATGATCGGTATAAATGACTATGGGGTCAAAACCAGAACACAAATAAAATGAAAAATGCTGTAAACCCAAAATCAAGGCCAAAAAGCTCTTTCTCAATAGTTGAGTAGTTCTTTTGAGGTGGAGTGAACTTCTTACTGTAATAAGATACAGGATGTTCAATACCCTGATCATCCTCTTGCAGCAAAACAGCCCCAGCTCCTGTATCACTTGCATCAACAGCCATCTTAAAAGGCTTAGCAAAATTTGGAGTAGCGAGCACTGGCTGACTTAATAGAATAGCTTTAAGTTTGTTGAAAGAGGATTCACAGTTATCGGTCCAGACAAATTTAACTCCCTTTTTCAGTAGGTCTGTAAGTGGTGATACAAGAATAGAAAAGTTAAGAACAAATCTCCTGTAATAACCTATCATTCCCAAAAATTTTTGTAGCTCTTTCCTACTTTTAGGTCTGGGAAGATCACTTATAACCTGAACCTTAGCTCCTGGTGGTGCAACATGTCCATCACCAATTACATACCCAAGGTACTGAACTTTAGCTTGACCAAACTCACACTTTGATAAATTAGCTACAAGATTAGCATGAACTAAACGGTCAAGAAATTTACTGACATGGCATAGGTGATCTTTCCAGTTGTCACTGAAGATTAATACATCATCAATATAAACAACACACCCTGCCAAACCCTCTGTTACAACATTCATGAGCTTCTGAAATGTGGCTGGTGCATTCTTCATACCATACGGCATAACAGAACATGCAAAAGCCTTTCCTAGTGTTACAAAACATGAGATCTCCCTAGCACGTTCAGTCATAGGTACTTGCCAGTATCCCTTTAACAAATCAAACTTACTTATGTACCTAGCCTTTCCGATCTTGTCTATGCAATCTTCCACACGAGGGAGAGGGTAAGTGTCTGTTTTGGTTATCTGATTAACACGTCTGTAGTCAATGCATAGCCGCTGTGACCCACCTGGCTTAGGGACCAGAGTGACAGGAGAACTCCACTCACTCTGACAGGGCTCAATCATCTTGTGGTCCAACAGGTAGCCAAGCTCCTTCTGGATGAGAGGAACTTTCACTGGGTTCACACGGTAAGGAGGCAATTTAATTGGCTTTGCGTCTCCAACATCGACATCATGCATCAACACAGTGGTTCTTCCTGGAGTAGCACGGAACACTTGCGGGTACTCCTGCAGTAATGCCGAAAACTCCTGCCTTTCCTTGGGAGGTAGATGAGAAAGCTTAGTCTGGAGATCATTCATGATATCAGGATTCTTCCCCAAACTATCACTCAGGCTCATGCTGCATGGGAGAACTTCACTTGTAGACTCGGGTGGAACAGCTACAGTGCAGACTGGATTATTTTCGTCCCGCCTGTGATATAACTTTAGCATGTTGATGTGACATAGTTGCTTGCTCTTTCTACGATCTGGTGTGGCGATGACATAGTTGACATCACTGAGTTTCTTCTCCACGAAATAAGGGCCACTAAACTTGGCTTGAAGAGGTTGCCCATGAACTGGTAGCAGAATCAAAACCTGATCTCCTGGCTGAAAGTGGCGTAACCTGGACTTCTTATCATACCAAGTCTTCATCTTCTCCTGAGCAGCTCCTAAATTCTCTCTCGCCAGCTGTAAAGCAGTGGACAGCCGTTCTTTTAACTTCATCACATACTCCAGCAGGTTGACGTCATCTTCCTCCGACAGCCAGCATTCCTTGAGTAACTTAAGGGGTCCTCTTACTTCATGGCCAAACAGTAGTTCAAAAGGTGAGAAGCCCAGTGATTCATTTGGAGATTCTCTTGCAGCAAACACAACAAATGGAAGACCTTTATCCCAGTCTCTCTGATGTTCCAAACAGTATTTCTTGAGCATCGATTTGAGTGTTTGATGATATCTCTCCAACGCTCCTTGGGTCTGGGGATGGTAAGCGAAGACGTGATCTGGGTGATGCCCAACTCTTTCACAGAGTGCTTGAAAACGTTTGACATGAAATTACTTCCCCGGTCTGACTGTACCTCCTTGGGCAGACCAAACTTTGTGAAGAACCCTAGCATTTCCTTAACCACGTTCTTTGCTGAGATATTTCTAAGTGGAATGGCTTCAGGATAACGAGTAGCCATATCAATCATGGTCAACACATAAGAAAATCCTGAAGAAGTCTTAGGAAGAGGGCCCACAATATCCACCAACACACAGGTGAAAGGCGCCTCAAAAGGAGGAATGGGAATTAGAGGTGCAACCTTTTCGGTCTGATTACACTTCCCCACAACTTGACAGGTGTGACAAGACTTACAATACCAGGAAACATCCCTGAAGATACCTGGCCAGTAGAAGTGTTTCAAAATGCGTGCCACAGTCTTCCTCACTCCAAGGTGTCCTGCCAAACTGGAATCATGAGCCACTCTAATGATATCCTGCCTACAAACACGAGGGATGACAACTTGATGTACAACCTCCCATTCACAGTCGGCTGATGCTGTTGGGGTCTCCACTTCCTCATAAGTACTCCTGACTTTACATAATAACAAGTAGAAGCACCGGCTGACTCTTCTTCACTGTAAGCAGAGTTAGCTAGACCTTTCAACTCAGGGTCAGCAACCTGCAACTCAACCAACTCTTGACGAGACAAATTATCAACACTACGGGGTACTGCCTCATCTGGTGAGTGGTCCAAATTAGCAAGAAAAGTGTCAGCTAGGATAACATCATCATCATCATTATCCTCTAAATCACCAGTAACTTTAGACTTAGCCCTAGTGACAGCAAATGCAGGGAACACATCAGGGACATCACAATACTGGGACGCAGCCACTGGCTCACTAGACAACTGAGGAGCTGGACACACTTGACTTCCACCAATATCATTTCCAAGTAAGAAAGTTACACCTGACACTGGGAGTGTCTCAACCAACCCAACCATAACGGAACCATTAACAAAACCAGACTCTAAATTCACTCTGCACAGAGGGACAGAGAAGTAATTATTCCCTACACCTTGTAAGATTACAGTTTCATCAGAGGAATTAACATTAGAGCCTAGAACACTAGTCAGCATAAGGGATTGGCAAGCACCTGTATCACGATATATTTGAACTGATTTCCTGTCATTACTGTCCAGAGGACTGACAAAACCATCAGACAGGAAATTAGCACATGAACTCTTGAGAGTGTCACCCACGTTACTGCTCAAAAGAGGAGCTCCATCATGAGAATTTAAGTTACCCCTCAAAGCAGGTTCAGTTAACTCAGTTAAAGAATTCTGGGAACTCTCAAGAGTGGACACTAGACCAATTGACTGAATATTTAAAGACTCCTTTTTGTTCACATCACGCTGTCTCCTGAAACATTTCTCCGTAGTATGACCAAGCTTACTACAATAAGTACATTTACTTTTCTGAAATCTAGAGGTGAAGCTGGTATTTACTTCCTGAGAAGCATCATCTTTATTCTCTTTCCTGTTACCTGTACTCTGAGTAGAGGCAACATACTTACTCTCAGCTTTCCTTCTTTCTCTAGAATATCTTTTGTGAGTGAGAACATATTCATCAGCTAAAACTGCAGCATCAGACAAATTATCTATTCTTTTCTCATCAAGATATAGGCTTACATCTTTATAAATACACCTCTTGAAATCCTCCAGGAAAATCATCTGCTTAAATTTACCAAAATCAGAATCCACATTCTTAGAATTTAACCACTGCTCTAACAGATCTTCTTTGATTTTTGCATACTCAACATGGGATTGCTTATCTTGCTTGTAAGTTGTCCTAAATTTTACTCTATAAGCTTCAGGAACAAGCTCATAGGCCTTAAGAATCAAGCTCTTAACTACATCATAATTATCAGATTGATCCTGAGGCAAAGATGCATAAGTTACTTGAGCTTTACCGGTGAGAACAGTTTGAAGGAGTACTGGCCAATACTTTTTGGGCCAATTAAAACCTGTAGCTACCCTCTCAAACAACTGAAAATACTTTGTTAAATCAGATTCATTAAAAGGAAGGACAAGTTTAACATTTTTAGCCACATCAAAATCATCAAAGCTAGATGATCCAGTTCCACCTTGTTTCATGCGATACTCATGGTCTGCCTGAATCCTGGCAAGTTCAACTTGTGCCTGAGCCTGTATCTGTGCCTCCTTAACCCGAGCCTCCTGCAGGGCTAGCTGTAATTTAGCTAATTCAATCTGCGTTTGCTCATTTGGAGGAGTTACATTAAACAAGCTTTCATTAATCATGTCAACAATTTGATCTTTAGAATGATGAGAGCGAACAGCAATTCCCAATTGTTGAGCAACAAGCTTAAGTTCATTCTTTGTTCTGTTTTCTACATCACACACTGTTTGTACATTTGACAAAAAATCTTTGGCTTCATCAAGTGTAGTAATAGTAGACATCATGAATAAATCACAGTCACAAAATATCAAGCAATATCCTTATGATAATATCCTGAATATCCTGATATGAGGTCGCCAAATTTATGTTACGAAACAGAGAAAGATAATGTACACTTTAAGTGAGAATGCTAAAAATCACTACTGTCCCGTAAAGTTCCAGGTTCAAAACAAAAGAGTTAGGTAAAATTACAAGTTAGAGTTTAATGCTCAAACTAACAACAAAACATTCAGGACTCATTAGGATAACGTAATGGCAAATAAACAGGTTAAATATATGGTTAACTGCAATAGCCTCTATTAACACGAAATTAGCAAGAGTAAATTTATCTAAGTCAGCCCTGATAAAATGAGATACCAGATAATACTCAGTGAATGCCAGATAAATTATTACAGATACAAACTATTATCAAAAATGACTGATATAAAACCCTACATTAATCAAAAACCTCACTAGGCCTAAGAATTAACCTTATGCTACACAGTACAAGAAAAAATGCAACAACACTTATACTCAAATGACACACCGCTGCTAGATGTTTGGAGACTTCCTGAGAAACTCACAATAATAATAACTGTACAGGGGAGGACAGAGATGTGAACAAAATGAGGAGCAGATCTAAGTGGCAATGATGCAGAGACTGAGCTCATTATATAGGGGCCAGGAGAGCTTGATACAACTTGTAAGAAGGACGCGCAAATGAAGCCATGGGGACAAAAAGCTGAAAATCCTGCTCTGAATAAGAGAGAGAACGACTTACTCTACTATAACGGTAGAAGGGGGGGACTGAGGCAGAACACGCTCGTGATCAAACATGCAGCAACTGTGCGTTAAAATTACACAAAGGATGATGAAATCATAGGCTATGTAACAATATATATATCTATATATATATATATATATATATATATATATATATATATATATATATATATATATATATATATATATGTATATATATATATATATATATATATATATATATATATATATATATATATATATATATATATATATATTAATATATATATATAATAATAATTTGGTTTTACGCCAGGTATCCCCGAAGGGCAAGGCGTTGCCTCTGGGTAGAGGACTTTCGGACTGGAGCATGTAGCATTTTATGACCGGATGCCCTTCCTGATGTCTACTAATGACACTTGGGTGGATTCGATCCTCCGACCCTTCGGGCAGAGTGAAGCGCTCTAACCCACTGAGCCACGGCTGCATATATATATATATATATATATATATATATATATATATATATATATATATATATATATATTGATAGTGTTGACGCCAAAGAATATTGAAAGAAGATAACTCAACTTTCATCGTGCTGGATTATATATATATATATATATATATATATAATCCAGCACGATGAAAGTTGAGTTATCTTCTTTTCAATATTCTTTTGGCGTCAACACTATCAATATTTTTTTAAACCAATTGCAAATAAAAAAAAAAAGCACTGTGTGATCCGTGTACTTTGCTTTATAACTCTCTCTCTCTCTCTCTCTCTCTCTCTCTCTTTCTCTGGCATTTATATAACCCCACAACTCTGAACTCTGTCCCTCCCACTCCGTGTTCCACTCCAGATCCTGGTGTCAACACGAGACTGTCTCCATTAGTATCCTCTTTCTCAGAAATTCCCTCTTTCACAGTTTAATTTTATGGGTCCATTTAAGCTTCGTACTCAAGGGATTCTTTGTATTCTAACATACTCGTGTATTATTTAACTCCGTCCACATTCCCATTTATCAACTAGTCTACTTTTGCCTGTCGTATTGGTGTACTCAGTGTTTGTGCTTCTTGTTTATGTCTGTATCTTTCCTTGTACTGATAGACTACTTCGGTAATACCAGATCTGGACGCAGTGGCGATATGGTGTTCCAATCAAAATCATTAGTCAACCAAATATCCCTACCTGTTCGATTTTTTTTTTTTACTGTCCATATACCTTTTGAAGTAATAGCCGTATTTTGCCTCTGAAATAATACTTAAATAATTAAATGTGCATATTTTCTCTAAGCCAGTGTACGAAAAGAATGTAATCATCAGTAATAAGAGATACTGGAACTCAGCTATAATATTTTGGAATGACTAGACGTAGATAAGCTCTCTGACCATCTCTGTCCAGTGCAGTACGTCGCCTGAATATTTACAACTACGAAGCCTCTGCCCTGTCTGGGCCATTAGACTCCATGCCTAGCGCCGCTGCTGGCCGTGTGTGACCCCAGGTGACTGATAGGTGGTGGTCAAGCTCCATCACTGCCTACCTGACTACGTGATTCTGTATTCATTACCACACACACACACACACACACACACACACACACACACACACACACACACATATAGCACAACATTCACTTGCTCTCCTTCTCACCCTTACTCGCTCTCATCCAGTGTTGTTCGTTTTCACCCTTCTCCTCTCTCTCTCTCTCTCTCTCTCTCTCTCTCTCTCTCTCTCTCTCTCTCTCTCTCTCTCTCTCTCTCATGCATTCACTTCTTTCCTGTCCTCTGCCTACTGCCCCAACATCCACCCTTTTCCTTTCTGTCACTCCCTCACGACCGTTTTCTCACTCGCTTTCTTTATTTCACTGATTCTTTCACTTTCTCTCGTTCATCCTCATTCCCGTTTACTCTTATCCCTTTTCTTCTCACACATCATTCTCTCTCTCTCTCTCTCTCTCTCTCTCTCTCTCTCTCTCTCTCTCTCTCTCGTCTTCCCTTCCTCCACACCCTTTCACACTGACTTAATCTTGATCGGAGATTGCGATTCTTTTCCTTCCTTCTCGTGTCGCCTCTTGTTGAGTGTATTTTATTTTTCGTTATTCCATTAATATTACTCTTTCCTTCACATTCTCCTTTTCATGTAATTTCCTTCCGCTTACTTCTCCTTCCTATTTTTTTCATCCTCTTGCCTCTTACCTCGTTATTACCTTTCTTCTTCATCTCTTCTACTTATATTCAACACATCTACTTAAACTTATTTCCTTTGTCCCAGCCACTTTGCTTTTTTCTCAGCTGCATATCATACACGTTCCTGTAGTAATTTTTTTGCCATGTTTGTTTATATTTTAACATTTACACATCTGGTTCCTTCTCTCTTTCTCTCAGTGACAATCCTATCTACCTTCCTTTTGGTCAACTTTCTCTTTTTTTTTTTTTCTTTAGTGAACTCTCCTCTGCCCCATTTTTCGTTCTATTCTCCAGGGATACGTTGTTTCTCTCCTACAGTGTTTCTCGTCTGCCTCATCTTCCTGCTGTTGTGACTGTCTCGTTCAAATCCATTATTATTTGTAAATTCTAATGACTGAAGTTCATGTGTCAAGTCTGCTACATTCAGCTTTCCATAGTCTCTGCATTTGTGAGGAGGTTATGTCCGGCTTCGTTATATACCTTTTCTTTCTGTTGGCATTAGGAAGGTCCTGGAAGAATGGATAAAACTAGACTCTAAGAGTGTGGGTCAGATCCCCTCTATTACAAAACATACTTTGTGTATTTGAATTAGCTGACACTGAGTTCACTTTGTCGTCCATAAGGAACCACCGACAAGATGCAAAGACACTCTTACTAATGGCAGAACAATTGGTAGAGATGAAAGGATATCCCCTGCATCCCAAATTACAAATGATGGATATTATTTACTGCCCAAGTTACGTGTAAGAACTCTTGGGAACCAGTCACCATCCTAATGTATACCTTGATCCGGATACGTATTTATTATAGAGCTCCTGATTTTCGCCCCATGCTGTTAATATTCTTCTGTGCATTGAAACTTAGAATCTACAGTAGTATTCATTTTTTCTTGCTGTATTGGTGTATATAATTTGTGCAGCATTGCCTGACGGCCAGTCCTGTCAGTGGTCGAGCCTAATACATCACTACTGGACATTTCTGATCCACCTTGGTAAAAACACTTCCTACAGTACACATCCCCTTCTCATGTACTCCAGCTTGCTTTCAGCCTCGATTTGGAGCCTTTCCTTCTTTCAGCCATCCCTTTCCCAAACGCCCTCCCTCATCTGTTCACCTTAATATTGGTCTACCATTGTTGTTCCCTCTACTGCCGTACATTATCCTTAACATTCTTTTTGTTACAGTATAGAGGATGTAAATCAACTTCCTACACAGACGCAAGAGAAAACATGTGACATCACTAAGTGGTGTATGGATCGACATGGGCCCTTTTGAAATGGAGAGAATGCATAAACTAGAATAACCAAGCTGCTTGCTGTCGAACTCTCTGGACTCATGGCATGAAGGGAAAAACAGATTCTAAAAAAGTAGCTTTAAAAATTTAGCATCATAGTGAAAAAAATTCAATGTACTTAAGAAGTATCAACTGAATTATAAATATGAATATGACTTAGCTTGCGATTTCTGCATAAACGACTTAAGAATTTTACGAATATCGGTCCTAAGACAAAAGCGGGTCGAAATCATAACAATTTTTAAGGGAGATATAACATTTTCAGCCTAAGACTTTTTTGTTAATATGACTTATCTTTGGGGATCGTCTCGGAGGATTCTAGGAAGAACCCTGTACCTCTCCTAGAGACTCTTGTGGGGTTGCAAAGGGCTTAAGTGATCGGTTCTTTATTGAGTCGGTAAGTCAGTAACGCAAGTGTTTGTGAGGGTCAAGATATATATATATATATAGATAGATAGATAGATAGATAGATAGATAGATAGATAGATATATATATATATATAGAGAGAGAGAGAGAGAGAGAGAGAGATAGATAGATAGATAGATAGATATAGATATATATAGATATATAGATAGATAGATAGATAGATAGATAGATATGGATATAGATATATAGATATATATATATACAGAGAGAGAGAGAGAGAGAGAGAGAGAGAGAGAGAGAGAGGATATACGGTATATAGATATGATATATGTTTGTATATGTCATTGCATAGTATCGTATGATTTACAAAGGTTCCAACATACTTGCATGCTTTGGCCTTGGTTATCTAATGCCTGCTCTCCAAGCTGCTCGATCTCTGGCAGCCTCTCTATTCAGTTCCTTACCCCTTAGGTTACATACACTATATGACCTCGTCCCAGGCCTTTCTTGGTCTTCCTCTCACAACCTTACCCCCGACGTTCACAATTCTCGCCTTCTGCACTCAACTGTCATTCTTCATCCTCTCAACAAGCCCAAACCATCTTAGTCTAGGAGCCAAGGGGTGTTTGCATGCATGAGAGGGCCGGAAAATCACCCTCTTGATTTAGTTAGAGCAGTGGTTCTTAACCTTCTTTGAGTCACGGACCCCTTTGCGAATCTAGTGAAAGCTACGAACCCCTTCCCTACAAAAATGCACATAAGCGCAAACACAGCATTCTGCATGCAATGAATGTCCTTTATTTTATTGAAAACTACCTCACGCAGTGTATGACATACACAAAGTATAAAACGGTCTTTACAAAGAATTGTTTCCCACTCTTTCATAGAAAAGCTAATGGCCACTAGATGAAAAAATGAAATACATCCAACTTGTGCAAATTAAACAAAACAAAACTTTAATTCTGCTCAAAAGTTCATTTCAGTGACAAGGTTGTTGTTTGGCTTGAATAAGAAGATGAATTTGTGGAATGGTCTTTGACAAGGAAACATGCATGTCATCATTGACATCCAGTTGATTTCTACTTTTCGTTTTGATAGAATCAAGCGCTGAAAACCCTGACTAACAAAGGTATGTAGTAGCAAACGGAATCACAGCACCCATAGTTCGCCTTGCCAGACGGGGGTAGGCTTGTATCAACGAACTCCAGAATTCTTCAAGACTCCTCGATTTTTCTTTTTTTTTTGGTCTGTTTATAATGCCAAACGGCATCACGAAATTGTTCTCAATTATTCTGACCTTCATGGACCCCCTGAAGCTCATCCATGGACCCCCAAGGGGTCCATGGATCCCAGGTTAAGAACCCCTAAGTTAGAGGATCCACTGGGACACCTTTTTAGTGAGGGTGGACATCCTGAAACCCGGCAATAAGTGTGTTATTCAGGTTCTACGTTGAATTTCATGAAACTCAAATTGCTACAAAATTTAGGGGTATGGGTAATGTAAATTGCTATAACTCGGCAATAAAATGCTCTACAGAGTCTTATTACCACTCAAAATGAAGCTTAATGAATCATGTATTCAATGAATACAAGTACAATATGACTGGACAATACCCAAGGTCACAAGAGGTCAAAGTATGACGTAATAAGACGAAAGTTTAAAATTTCTGACCTATCAAAGAAAAACATCTATGAAAACAAGGTGAATGGATTGAAAGTTTATTGCTTGGTATATTATAGTGATGTACACCATAGGCAAGTTTTTGAAATTGATTGGAACAGATAATCATGTATTTTAACCCCTTGGGGTCCAATACAAAAATATGAAATTTGTGAAAGACCTACTAATGGAAGCTATGCATTAATGATACTACTAATGGTATTACTGGATCTCCAAAAATGATCTCAGACCACTCTGTATCGGACATTGCAAGGCACTTGTACAAAGTAGATGTCACTTATCGTCGGTGACATGGATGAATGACTCGCTAGTGTGTGTGTGGTGGTGTGGGGGGCAGTGGGTAATGTATTTGGTGGTGCATTAGATCAATGGCCTTGGTTTTTACATCTCTTCATCTGACATTTGCAGTAAGGGGAGCATTTGATACCCAGTTGCCTGCAAGGACAGAGTTTGGTAGAGCAGGAGGTATATTTACAGGGCATATGGAAGTCATCCGGTAGCAAGACTTGAAGTTGGTCCGGTTGAAGAATGCCATCTTCTTCAATGAAACCAAATTCTCCTGGATCCAGTTGAGGGTTATCTAGGTAGTGCAGCTGCAGATATGTCCCAAAGAATGCCCTGTGGACATGACCCTTGACCGATCTGCTGGTGGGAGCCAGTTTCAAAATGGTCTTTTTGCTGTGGTGGTAGAGGTAGTACCGCATTTCATCCATCGTTCTGCATGACGTGCCTGACTTGTACACATTCACAAGGAACTCTTCCACCAAGTCAAAGTCAATGCTATTCGGATCCCTTCCAAACTCATTCAGATAATGCACCAGACCTGCCTTCAGCGCAGCAGCCATTGTACCAAATTTACTGGTAGAATCACAGCCAGTGAGATGGTGCAGGGCAACTAAGACTTTGCAAGTGTCTGTTCCCACCTTGTCGCCCAGAACATGCAGGGGTATGTATCTAGTGGTATTGCCAACACCAGCTCGTATCCACATCTCTTGTAGGCCATGTGCCTTCAGAAGCGACCAGTAGTGTAGTGCCAAGATTACCACATCAGTATCATTCGATATGATAACCACTCTCTTAGTCCCATTCTCAACAGCATGCAGAGCGTGTGGGATAATTCTGACGTCGGCTTCTTCAATCGTTGTGTCTAGATCAGGTAACGGTGTCTCGATGCCATTCAAAATAGCCATGCATGGTTCGATTTCGGGAGGAAGTCCAATCGAATTGACAATAACACACTGATTGCCGGGTTTCAGGATGTCCACCCTCACTAAAAAGGTGTCCCAGTGGATCCTCTAAATCAAGAGGGTAATTTTCTGGCCCTCTCATGCATGCAAACACCCCTTGGCTCCAGGACTATCTCAGTTTACCCATCCTCATCACATCAGCACACTCCAGTCCCATCCTTCCTCTCAAATCTTCAATCGTAATCCTAGCGCTACCAAGCTTCGCATTCAAGGACGCACTACGTGTCCATCTAATCACTCTCGTTTCTGTATGTTTGTGTCTACTAATATCCTCTTTCTTTACCGCCCAGGTCTCACTTCCATACTGCATGACACTCCTAATATGCCGGATGCAAGGATCCCTTTGGATGGGGGGGGGGAGGGAGAGCCCTCTCTGTGTCAGGAAAGGCAATAGCTCCCTGAACTTCCTCCAGTCACTCCTTACTCTAGCCACTGAGTTACCTCAAGAACCATCTTCAGTGCATTACATGTCCTCCAAATAACAGACCTCTTTCATACGCTTATAAGACTCACCAGCAAGATCAATCTTTTCACTCCTGAAACTCTGTAAATGCTCTCTCTCTCTCTCTCTCTCTCTCTCTCTCTCTCTCTCTCTCTCTCTCTCTCTCTCTCTCTCTCTCTCTCTCTCTCACACACACACACACACACACACACACACACACACACACACAGGTTAGTATATACATACACGGAGGGAGGGATAAAGAAGCTATGTGAAGTGTGAAAATATGACTCACAGAAGCAGCCGTATGTTATATTATCTTTTTGTGTGGAGTTGGAGGACAATAAAGAAAATAAAGAATGATGTAGTTAAATAAGCAAAAAAATCCTAAGGGTTCGAAGACAAGAGCAATTCCGGGAAATACATAGAAGAAAGGGGAAGGTGCCGGTGACAGGAATGAAAGTTAACATACCTAGTGGTAAAAAAATTATCGATAATTGCTGGAGAAAGAAAGACAATAAGTTATGTATCTTGCAAAGAGACGGAGTATTGTGGTGGGGGAAAAAGTAGTGTGATAATATTAATTTATGACAATAAGAAGGAAAACTGAAATTACTGAGGGAACGGCTGAATACATGTAACTAGGTAAAGGGAAATGAGACAGCCTGTGTTACTGGAAAATTTAGATGCGAAAACAGTTGGTTTGGATAAAGAGTTAACAGCAGATTAATGATACAGGCATTAGAAACAGTGGGTATTAGTGTAAATTAATTAATATAATCAGAACTGATGTAATAGACAGGGAAGAAAGAGAAAGGGACACACGAGAGGTAGGAGACCAGGTAAGGGAGGCATAAGGGAAAAAGAGTGAATGCAGATGTCTGTGGAAAATGAAAGACAGTTCTGGCACCCGAAAAGGGACAAAATGGCCAGGCACGAAGAAGGGGGGAAGACATCCGAGTCAGGTGATGTGTAAAGAGAGGCGGGTGAGAAGGGAAGCGGATACTTATCACAGTTGTTAAAGAGGGAAGTGAAAATGGCAGGAGAGTAACGTAGCGAAAAACAACACAGCAAGTGACTATGTAACTGTGAAGTAAAATAAGGAGAACAGGAAGATGGGAGGTCTTAGGCATGTATGGTATGAAATATTTGGAGATATTTAATGGGGAATGAAAGGCATGTCCAATAATCATTGGCTGTAAAACAAAAGCAGTAAAGGCAGGTAAACGATAAAGGAGTTTATAAACAAGTAGGTACGTAAAATGAGATACTGGCAGGGAGAAGATCACACGGAAACATTGAATAAAAAAGGTAAGATTTGACATAAAAGACGACGAAGGAGGAGACAAAAGTACGATTTAAAAGAACTCCTGCATGGAGAAGAGAAGGAAAAAGATGACAAAAATGGCAGTAGACAAAGACAATGTGGGTTCCAGTCACTCGATAAACTAAAAAATTTGAGAATTGATTAAGAAGAATTATGTGCAATATTTCGTATCTAAGTAACGGCTGTTATAACATTTGATACAGCTGTGCAATGTGCATGTGTAAATATTATATGTAGTTGTGTGTCAGTGTGTGACAGTGCAATTCAGGTGTTGTCAGTCACAGTGCTCTCTCTCCACTTTTCGTGTCATTCCCACGTGATACACTTTCCTCACCTCTCCCCCTCCCGGCCCCCTCCCATAGCGATGTTGTCATTCACTCATCATCACCCTTGCCTCATAGTCCACTCGCCCAGTTTCACCCTCATCCTTCCATCCCACCCCACGCCTCCCTACCATTGTACCCCTTTCCACCCCGCCCCACCCCATATCATCCCGCATCACCCCACCCTCGCAACACAACCTCACCCCACTCCACCCCACCCACACACAATCACACTTTCCATCATCCTCACCAGATGTCCTTATTTCCACGAATGATCACCACAACCTGACGTCACCACCACTACCACAACACCTTGCCTTACTTCCACTTAGGAGCACTTCACCGCCATACCATACCTCAGGTCGCACCACTTCCCCTAAACCAGTCATCTTTAGAGCCACTTCACAATCACTTCACCATTTTCCTCCACCGCCACCACCTCAATCTTTCCAATATTTACTCTCTTCTTATTCTCTCCCTAGTCTTCTCTCCCACATTTACACAAATCAGTTCATGTTGACATCTTTATCTCTGTCTGTCCAATATTTTCCCTCCAGTATTTTTCCCTGACTTGTTTGATTCTCGTCTCCTTGAAAAAAAAATGCAACAAATATTTTACAAAAATGTTAATGGTGCATTCTTGAAAAGGTTTTGTTTTTGCTCTCTCTCTCTCTCTCTCTCTCTCTCTCTCTCTCTCTCTCTCTCTCTCTCTCTCCCTGCTATCGATAGCTATTTTCCCTGTCAACTCACGACACCATCATAACCAATTCTACTCTGCTAGTCTTTGGGCCTGGTACCTGGATTACATCAGTCCCTCACTGCAAATACATACATCTATTTACTGTGCTACACACACACCACAAAGCCAGCCAGGAGACAGGTCGTGTGTGCTGGGCAATCCCCAGGCCCTGTTCTCCCCACTTACTATTCTTTAATCAGCCCACACCTCACTGACCGGGCTAATGTATGGCCTGGCCTGCACTATAGGTGCAAGATATCTGTAAACGAACGAATGAACTTACTATGCTCTTATGCATTCATTAAAGTGTCCTGCTACTCTCCATGTGTTCTTTACAACCATACTACCAGACTAATCCCCAGTTCCTATGTCCACTTCCTCACCGAAATGTCTATTTATTCACACGGCAACCAATTTGCCCACTGTAGTTAATATATATGTTATTTATACTAATATCAGTTTATCTTGTTTTTCTTTTCTTTCCCTTGGCAAATGTCCACGCCCAGCTTTCATCTGGGGTGGCCACGAGAAATGATAATTATAAGTAAAATGCTTGAAGGCATGTCGCTGCTGTATAATATTTACACATAACGTTTTTATGCATAACAGAGCTATAATTATCTTTAGAGAGCTAATCATGATGCTTTGGGGAGTCACATGAGAGCTAGATACTCGGAAACGCCACTTTCAACTAGATACAGTTTTCCCTGACAAGCTATGTTTCATTGTAATGGAGTGATAGATTATAGTACTTTCTACTGACAGTCCACATATCATTCACTTCAGGACCCCTTCCTAATGCTAGTCAAATACAGAACAGTAAGAGATGTATATAGTGGGTAGCAGTGCAAGTGTAGTGCAACTGACGATATCAGTAAGAATTTATATACATAGCATGGTTCTGGCTATATCTCATTTGTCGCACTGTTCGTCTAAACACAGCCATTTTTTACACTTAAGGTACGGTACAAACACTGTGTTATTTGGGCCCCAATGTATGCCCAATATATTATGTTAACGACTTTGAAATGGGCACCGGCTGAACTGATTTCACTGCTTGGTAATTAATCAGCTCAGTTTTACACAATGAAAGACACCTGAAAGGAGCCTGTGTTGCTACCTGAGCGGAATCTGTTATTACCTATCGACACATATTATGTTTTCACATTTGCTTGTGCACAATATAAACTTTTAACACTGACAGAAGGACCTGAAAGTCTGCTTCCACTGAGTGATACCTGATCATGCTGTTTGACTTCATTTCCCTACTTAGGCAGAGAACGAGCACTGAACAGCAAGAGACAGTGTGGGAGAGCGATTGCATGGCATACGGACCGGAGGGTAGAATGAACGTGAACAGGTGGCAATACGTGTGTGAGGGAGGGAGGAGGCAGAGGTGAGTAGAAGACGAGGAGGAAAGCAGGATGAGAAGGAATCAATGGGGGGGACTGAGTGGGGAATAAAGGAAAGCAGGAGGGAACAAAAAGAGATTAACTAAATCAACGAAGCCCTTTTCACCCATGCAAGACCACATTTTTGCCAACATGTTCATAAATTTAAAGGCGCCTTCAACACCAACCTGTAAGAAAATGAACACTTTCTTCAAATTACTGAGAATATATTACGTCTTGAGGGTTCATGAAGAGCGAAAATGGACTAAAGCAGAGGAAGATGCCTGGCCTGTAAAATTCGGGAATGATGATGATGATGAAGAAGGAGAGGTTGGAAAAAGATGGAAAGGTGCGAGGAGCGAGGTGGGAGGGTGTGAAGCTGGTGAAGGAGAAGCAAGAAAGAGGTGAAACATGCTGAATCAGTGAATGCAGTTACAGACCACGAGAAGACCTGCATATACCGAAATGGTTTAATCTGGAAAAGTATACTTGAATAATTTGTTTTTGTAATCTTTTAAATATCCTATCTCATTCCGCTGAGGAGGGAAAAGAGGTCTAGATGATGATAAGGATAATTAGGATAATGATTGTTACATCATCATAATTATAATCATCATCCTTACTAGTAATCACAATCGTCACTCTCATCATCATCATCATCATCATCATCATCATCATCATCATCCTTACTAATAATCATAATCATCCCCCTCATCATCATCATCATCACCATCATCATCATCACCATCACTGAGGACCTGTAATGCAGAAGGTAAACAGAAACCATAATCAGGAATTAAGCACTAAGCACTGAACACAATTGCCCAAGAAACGCTACACACTTTTATCTGTTACTAAAAGAGGCTTTGGTATTTAGGAACAAGGAATAAACACGTCACAGTCATGTTTGTAGGAAGGCGCGAGGTTGTGTGGTTATCGCTGGCGAGGGACACAAGCATCAGGGATAATCACACGGTTCACTCACTACGTTGTCAAAGGAAGGGCAGTGACTAGATTTGTCCTCTCTTTCTAATGCATGAGATCGAAAGCTCCAAACCTCCAAACGCTGGCCCACCCCCAAAGTTACAGAAAAGCGAGTCTAATGAGAGAGAGAGAGAGAGAGAGAGAGAGAGAGAGAGAGAGAGAGAGAGACCGGGATTTCTGCAAGCCGTGGAAGAAGCTGTCTCAGTTGATAAAGTTGACAATGAAAAGTTTACACATCCACCCTGCCTCACTAGTGCCTAAGGTAAGTATTGGTGTTAGTGTAGGAAAACCGATCGACAGCCAAGAACCGCGAAAAAGCAGGGGTGTGGAATGAGCTACTGTAAGAGGGATATGGGTGATGAGGACGTGGGTAATGAAGGACGGGGACTGTGAAAGCTATTATCACCTGTAAACAAGAGATGGACATTACTGTGTTAGTCAACAAGGGGGCAAGAACACCATCTAACATGTGTTGGGTGGTTGGTGGGTAGCAGGCGCGTAGGAAAGCACCCTCAATATATAAAGCCAAGCATCAAAACTGGGCTATTTCAGAGACTATGAAAGCTATAGCGAATCAACACTTTTCTTTTTTTGGAAAGCGTATGAAAAATTATATATGTGACGCGACTTCTTTGTCCAATTTCGCCACCACTTCTAGATCGCCAGTGCGTCCAATTCAGTTCAATAACTATATAATCTTGGAAACATTTAAAGCTACAGCGGACCTGCACACATCATCGGAGCTTAGGAAAAAGTAATAAGTGATATGGAAGTGGATTTCCTAAAAAATAGCCACCAAATTTCTGAAAAAAAGGTTAAAAAACGCTAAATTATGTACCGAAACACATCACAGTCAATCTGATAACAGTGATGGAAGGTTAGTCACTGTCAGGTAACGTGGGGACCTCCATTTTCTGTCCTGATTGTACGAGCAATATTCCTCTGCAATAATACACTCAAATATTTAAAGCTCACCGCACAACAGAACACCTCTCTAAAGCTCACCACACCACAGGCCTCCACAGCATGGCTCTCCAAGCTGATCATCACACTAAAAACAATCACACCACAGCTCACTGCATCACAGCTCACGACAATAAAGGTCGCCAAGCTGAAAACCACCACACTAATCACTAGAGGTGCACCGGAACTTAGTTCCGGCCGGTTACTTCCGGCCGGAACCTCAATTTTTATAAAGTTCTGGTTCCGGCCGGAACTGTCATAAAATAACTGGCCGGAACCGGAACTTTTATTTTACATCCAATCATTTATCATACTACTTATAAATTATGTCTCAACTCTTAACTTCTTGAATTTCTTTCTTACTTATTTCTTCTTAACTCTTCATTTATATTAGTTTGTTAAGAAATTAGGCAGTTAAAATACTGTAGTTATATTTTAAGAATATTTATTGAAAAAATATGAACTACAACCATAAACTAGAATTTTTTTGTGAATTAGGATTACAGTAATTCTTCAGTTTTTCAACCAATGTGCAAAAGAAAAAGTCACTTCCCTTCATCAGTATGTTTAAACTGAAAAATGAGCCGGTGACTGCAATGAACTGAGCTCATTCATTTGCCAGGATCTGCAAGTTGGAAGCGAGGAAGATTATGATGGAGAAAAAGGAGTTTTTCTCCTGTTCGACGTAGCAGACGAGAACGTTTCTCCTCGTATATATTACCAGCTTCCGAAAACAGCCTTTCAGAGTAGACTGAAGATACTGGACATGACAGATGCTTTCTGGCAACTTTGGATAGTATTGGAAAAGGTAAAGCAGAATCTTTCCACAATTTCATTAGGTCCTGATCCTTTTGAGCTGTTGCACTATTAGCATATTTGTCAATTTCATTTGCGTCCAGTACGGGTTGACCATGAATGGAGGGTTAGGCCCAGTGACAGGGATAAGGAAGAGAGGTCTATTGGACTGATAACACAAATAAATTAATAAACAAAATTCTCTCTCTCTCCGATATATATATATATCTATATATATCTATATATATATATATATATATATATATATATATATATATATATATATATATATATATATATATATATATATATATATATATATATATTGTTACGGAACAGAGAAAGATAACGTACACTTTAAGTGAGAATACTAAGAGTCACTACTGTCCCGTAAAGTTCCAGGTTCAAAACAAGAGTTAGGTAAAATTACAAGTTAAAGTTTAATGCTCAAACTAACAAGAAAACATTCAGGACTCATAAGGATAATGTAATGGCAAAAACAGGTTAAATATATGGTTAACTGCAATAGCCTCTATTAACACGAAATTAGCAAGAGTAAATTTATCTAAGTCAGCCCTGATAAAATGAGATACCAGATAATACTCAGTGAATGCCAGATAAATAATTACAGATACAAACTATTATAAAAAATGACTGACATAACCCTACATAAATTACAAACTTCACTAGGCCTACAAATTAAACTTATGCTATACAGTACAAGAAAAAATGCAACAACAGTTATACTCAAATTACACACAGCTGCTAGATGGTTGGAGACTTCTTGAGCACTCACAATAATAATATCTGTACAGGGGAGGACAGAGATGTGAACAAAATGAGGAGCAGATCTAAGTGGCAATGATGCAGAGACTGAGCTCATTATATAGGAGCCAGGAGAGCTTGATACAACTTGTAATAAGGACGCGCAAATGAAGCCATGGGGACATAGAGTTGACAATCCCGCTCTGGACAACAGAGAGAACGACTTACTCTACTATAACGGTAGAAGGGGGGACTGAGGCAGAACACGCTCGTGATCAAACATGCAGCAACTGTGCGTTAAAATTACACAAAGGATGATGAAATCATAGGCTA
Organism: Coenobita brevimanus; assembly: GCF_032717465.1. NCBI lineage: Eukaryota > Metazoa > Arthropoda > Malacostraca > Decapoda > Coenobitidae > Coenobita > Coenobita brevimanus. The sequence continues at coordinate 25,133,090 of NC_136959.1, read as the reverse complement.
TGTAACACCTCCCCACAAAGAAAAAGAAATTTACAAAGGAAATTTCTTATTACTCTAAAACAATCTGTATAAGGCATTACAGACCATGCAAAGGTCTTTCCTAATGTTACAAAACATGAGATCTCCCTAGCACGTTCAGTCATAGGTACTTGCCAGTATCCCTTTAACAAATCAAACTTACTTATGTACCTAGCCTTTCCGATCTTGTCTATGCAATCTTCCACACGAGGGAGAGGGTAAGTGTCTGTTTTAGTTATCTGATTAACACGTCTGTAGTCGATGCAAAGCCTCTGTGACCCACCTGGCTTAGGGACTAGAGTGACAGGAGAACTCCACTCGCTCTGACAGGGCTCAATCATCTTGTGGTCCAACAGGTAGCCAAGCTCCTTCTGGATGAGAGGAACTTTCACTGGGTTCACACGGTAAGGAGGCAGTTTAATTGGCTTTGCGTCTCCAACCTCGACATCATGCATCAACACAGTAGTTCTTCCTGGAGTGGCACGGAACACTTGCGGGTACTCCTGCAGTAATGCCGAAAACTCCTGCCTTTCCTTGGGAGGTAGATGAGAAAGCTTAGTCTGGAGATCATTCATGATATCAGGATTCTTCCCCAAACTATCACTCAGGCTCATGCTGCATGGGAGAACTTCACTTGTAGACTCGGGTGGAACAGCTACAGTGCAGACTGGATTATTTTCGTCCCGCCTGTGATATAACTTTAGCATGTTGATGTGACATAGTTGCTTGCTCTTTCTACGATCTGGTGTGGCGATGACATAGTTGACATCACTGAGTTTCTTCTCCACGAAATAAGGACCACTAAACTTGGCTTGAAGAGGTTGCCCATGAACTGGTAGCAGAATCAAAACCTGATCTCCTGGCTGAAAGTGGCGTAACCTGGACTTCTTGTCATACCAAGTCTTCATCTTCTCCTGAGCAGCTCCTAAATTCTCTCTCGCCAGCTGTAAAGCAGTGGACAGCCGTTCTTTGAAATTCATCACATACTCCAGCAGGTTGACGTCATCTTCCTCCGACAGCCAGCATTCCTTGAGTAGCTTAAGGGGTCCTCTTACTTCATGGCCAAACAGTAGTTCAAAAGGTGAGAAGCCCAGTGATTCATTTGGAGATTCTCTTGCAGCAAACACAACGAATGGAAGACCTTTATCCCAGTCTTTCTGATGTTCCAAACAGTATTTCTTGAGCATCGATTTGAGTGTTTGATGATATCTCTCCAACGCTCCTTGGGTCTGGGGATGGTAAGCTGAAGACGTGATCTGGGTGATGCCCAACTCTTTCAGAGACTGCTTGAAAACGTTTGACATGAAATTACTTCCCCGGTCTGACTGTACCTCCTTAGGCAGACCAAACTTTGTGAAGAACCCCAGCATTTCCTTAACCACGTTCTTTGCTGAGATATTTCTAAGTGGAATGGCTTCAGGATAACGAGTAGCCATATCAATCAGGGTCAACACATAAGAAAATCCTGAAGAAGTCTTAGGAAGAGGGCCCACAATATCCACCAACACACGGGTGAAAGGCGCCTCAAAACGAGGAATGGGAACTAGAGGTGCAACCTTTTCGGTCTGATTACACTTCCCCACAACTTGACAGGTGTGACAAGACTTACAATACCAGGAAACATCCCTGAAGATACCTGGCCAGTAGAAGTGTTTCAAAATGCGTGCCACAGTCTTCCTCACTCCAAGGTGTCCTGCCAAACTGGAATCATGAGCCACTCTAATGATATCCTGCCTACAAACACGAGGGATGACAACTTGATGTACAACCTCCCATTCACAGTCGGCTGATGCTGTTGGGGGTCTCCACTTCCTCATAAGTACTCCTGACTTTACATAACAAGTAGAAGCACCGGCTGACTCTTCTTCACTGTAAGCAGAGTTAGCTAGACCTTTCAACTCAGGGTCAGCAACCTGCAACTCAACCAACTCTTGACGAGACAAATTATCAACACTACGGGGTACTGCCTCATCTGGTGAGTGGTCCAAATTAGCAAGAAAAGTGTCAGCTAGGATAACATCATCATCATCATTATCCTCTAAATCACCAGTAACTTTAGACTTAGCCCTAGTGACAGCACATGCAGGGAACACATCAGGGACATCACAATCCTGGGATGCAGCCACTGGCTCACTAGACAACTGAGGAGCTGGACACACTTGACTTCCACCAATATCATTTCCAAGTAAGAAAGTTACACCTGACATTGGGAGTGTCTCAACCAACCCAACCATAACAGAACCATTAACAAAACCAGACTCTAAATTCACTCTGCACAGAGGAACAGAGAAGTAATTATTCCCTACACCTTGTAAGATTACAGTTTCATCAGAGGAATTAACATTAGAGCCTAGAACACTGGTCAGCATAAGGGATTGGCAAGCACCTGTATCACGATATATTTTAACTGATTTCCTGTCATTACTGTCCAGAGGACTGACAAAACCATCAGACAGGAAATTAGCACATGAACTCTTGAGAGTGTCACCCACGTTACTGCTCAAAAGAGGAGCTCCATCATGAGAATTTAAGTTACCCCTCAAAGCAGGTTCAGTTAACTCAGTTAAAGAATTCTGGGAACTCTCAAGAGTGGACACTAGACCAATTGACTGAATATTTAAAGACTCCTTTTTGTTCACATCACGCTGTCTCCTGAAACATCTCTCCGTAGTATGACCAAGCTTACTACAATAAGTACATTTACTTTTCTGAAATCTAGAGGTGAAGCTGGTATTTACTTCCTGAGAAACATCATCCTTATTCTCTTTCCTGTTACCTGTACTCTGAGTAGAGGCAACGTACTTACTCTCAGCTTTCCCTTTTTCTCTAGAATATCTCTTGTGAGTGAGAACATACTCATCAGCTAAAACTGCAGCATCAGACAAATTATCTATTCTTTTCTCATCAAGATATAGGCTTACATCTTTATAAATACACCTTTTGAAATCCTCCAGCAAAATCATCTGCTTAAATTTCCCAAAATCAGAATCCACCTTCTTAGAATTTAACCACTGCTCTAACAGATCTTCTTTGATTTTTGCATACTCAACATGGGATTGCTTATCTTGCTTGTAAGTTGTCCTAAATTTTACTCTATAGGCTTCAGGAACAAGCTCATAGGCCTTAAGAATCAAGCTCTTAACTACATCATAATTATCAGACTGATCCTGAGGCAAAGATGCATAAGTTACTTGAGCTTTACCGGTGAGAACAGTTTGAAGGAGTACTGGCCAATACTCCTTAGGCCAATTAAAACCTGTAGCTACCCTCTCAAACAACTGAAAATACTTTGTTAAATCAGATTCATTAAAAGAAGGGACAAGTTTAACATTTTTAGCCACATCAAAATCATCAGAGCAAGATGATCCAGTTCCACCTTGTTTCATGCGATACTCATGGTCTGCCTGAATCCTAGCAAGTTCAACTTGTGCCTGTATCTGTGCCTCCTGAATCCGAGCCTGAGATTCCGCCTCCTTAGCCTGAGACTCAGCCTCCTTGGCACGTGCTTGAAATTCAGCCTCCTTTACACGAGACTCCGCCTCCTTAGCACAAGCCTCCTGCAGGGCTAGCTGTAACTTAGCTAATTCAATCTGCGTTTGCTCATTTGGAGGAGTTACATTAAACAAGCTTTCATTAATCATGTCAACAATTTGATCTTTAGAATGATGAGAGCGAACAACAAATCCCAACTGTTGAGCAACAATCTTAAGTTCATTCTTTGTTCTGTTTTCTATATCACACACTGTTTGCACATTTGACAAAAAATCTTTGGCTTCATCAAGTGTAGAAATAGTAGCCATCATGAATATATCACAGTCACAAAATATCAAACAATATCCTTATGATAATATCCTGAATATCCTGATATGAGGTCGCCAAATTTATGTTACGGAACAGAGAAAGATAACGTACACTTTAAGTGAGAATACTAAGAGTCACTACTGTCCCGTAAAGTTCCAGGTTCAAAACAAAAGAGTTAGGTAAAATTACAAGTTAAAGTTTAATGCTCAAACTAACAAGAAAACATTCAGGACTCATAAGGATAATGTAATGGCAAAAACAGGTTAAATATATGGTTAACTGCAATAGCCTCTATTAACACGAAATTAGCAAGAGTAAATTTATCTAAGTCAGCCCTGATAAAATGAGATACCAGATAATACTCAGTGAATGCCAGATAAATAATTACAGATACAAACTATTATAAAAAATGACTGACATAACCCTACATAAATTACAAACTTCACTAGGCCTAAAAATTAAACTTATGCTATACAGTACAGGAAAAAATGCAACAACAGTTATACTCAAATTACACACAGCTGCTAGATGGTTGGAGACTTCTTGAGCACTCACAATAATAATATCTGTACAGGGGAGGACAGAGATGTGAACAAAATGAGGAGCAGATCTAAGTGGCAATGATGCAGAGACTGAGCTCATTATATAGGAGCCAGGAGAGCATGATACAACTTGTAATAAGGACGCGCAAATGAAGCCATGGGGACATAGAGTTGACAATCCCGCTCTGGACAACAGAGAGAACGACTTACTCTACTATAACGGTAGAAGGGGGGGACTGAGGCAGAACACGCTCGTGATCAAACATGCAGCAACTGTGCGTTAAAATTACACAAAGGATGATGAAATCATAGGCTATGTAACAATATATATATATATATATATATATATATATATATATATATATATATATATATATATATATATTTAGAGAGAGAGAGAGAGAGAGAGAGAGAGAATATTAAACCACAAAAATTTTCTAGTTCCGGTTCCGGCCGGAACTTAATATCCTAGTTCCGGTGCATCCCTACTAATCACCACACCAAAACATAATTACCACATGCCACATAAAAGTTCACCACACTTCACAATGCCGCACCACATTGCACTACAGCTCATTACACTACACCCCTACTTAACTCCACAACAACAGTGAGAACGCCTCAACATTCTAACGCATTTTTATTTTTTCACAACAATTTCCATTTCTAGGTCCAAACAGGAGTATCTCTGTACACCTAGGGAAAGAATATGATCCCCCTCGTGCAAAGGTGTTCGTGATGTCAAAAGGCGGATGGCTGTGTGTATCTGAGCACATCCCTCCTCATCCTTCGTCCAGGCCAGTAGTGCCTCAGCCAGAAGAAACACTACCCAGGTCACCACCTGCTATCATCCTTCACTTTCTTCCACCTACACAATAGCTATACTTGCATGAAATATGATCTAATACACTTTCCAATGGACTCCTGTTTATAACGCATTCATATATTTTTCTCTCAGTTGCTTACAAATACTGTTCGTCCTCAGGCAAATGGTATAAATAACAGTCTCTGCTCTAATACCGATCTCTTTTTCCGTCACCCACTGACGTCATATTCTTTGCTTCCTCCCTCCAACTACCACCACCGTGCTTAAATTTTAGCTTCACAAACGCCGTCTTGTTTGGCTCTTGTTCTATATACTCACACAGTCACACTTGGTTACTGGTCACAGCCTTCTCACGCCACGCTCACCACTCAGTGTATCTTCCCACACCACACACACTAGCTGAAAAACACTCAGAAATAAACTCAACACACACTGACACCCAGTATCCCTTGAATACCATTGGTATGCATCATCAACCGGCTCAGAGATCCTAACACACAGTCAAACAGACACAAATTATGCATCTTCACACACACACACACACACACACACACACTCATTTCTACCCACACGAATGTATACCTACCCATGTACTGCGCCTGTATACTCCTTCTTCAGAGAACACACACACACAACACACATACACACACACACACACACACACACACACACACACACACACACACACACACACACACACACACACGATTATATTTTCTATCAGTAAATGCCTCTGGCTCCACGATCTAGATCACTATCATTGTTGAGTCGCCAAACAGGGATAAAAGTAGAGACTAATGTATTAATCTATTACTGATTCTCATTAATAATATAAGGTACGAAAAATAATGATTTTTTCCATCCTTTGCCTTAATGGGATGGAAGATTGTCACTCCTTTAGCAGAGAGAGAGAGAGAGAGAGAGAGAGAGAGAGAGAGAGATTCATCAGACCAGATAATTACCTTGGCTAATTAAACAGGTGACAAATATCAAACGCAGGGGGTCGTGTGGTGCTGCTCAGCCTCTTCCCTTTAATAATTGCTCAGACATTACTCTTTCTTTCTCCGTTTCTTTCAGGGTTTCTTACAATGTTTGTGGTTTTATTATCTTCTTGCATTTTGTTATTGTTATTCTTCTGTACTTCTCGCTCATTCATTTGCTCGTTAGCTCACTTCTTATATCCGTTCTTCTGTTCGTCTTTCTGTTTCTGTTTGCCTCTGTCTGTCTGTCACACACACACACACACACACACACACACACACACACACACACACACACACACACACACACACACACACACACACACACACACACACACACACAGAAATACAACAGTCAAATCTAGCAAACATCCAATAATTATGCAGACCATTAACTTCTTACCCCTTGTCCAAAGTCCACCAGAGTCCGTCCGGATATATCGACAGGGAGGGACCAAAGAGTTAGTATTACACAGACCTTCGTTAGTATGTGCAAAAATACTGACTTGAAGATTTGGGCACTTCACATTAGAAATAAAAATAATAGTGCCGAAGACAAGAGTTTAGGTCACACTGTCTAATTCAGTCAGTCTACGGTCTGGGATGAAACAGTGACAACATAAGTATGGAATAAAAACAAGAATTCAAGTGACGAGAATAAATTAGAGAGTTAAAAAAAAAAAAAAGGTAGATTACAGCTTCCAAGAATAATTAAGTAATAAGTGAAGTTTAAGTCTAAAATTACGTTCTGAGTTACTGTCCATAGATAAGGCTTTAACCGCGAGGCTCGTAAGCTTTGTATTGTTCTTGCCACCAATGGACAAGTTCCTTCAGCTCAGAGGAGACATTATGCAGTGAGAAGTTGATGAACCTTTAACTAACCCTTTTTGTTTGATTAAGCTATCCTCAATTCGTCTGGAGAAAATATATATATGAAAAAAGAGTTAGATTCAAGGCGTTAATAAGACTTGATGGTCAGCAGCTCAAGACAAGAGTCAAACACGTACGATTATCATCAAGAGTCACATTCAGGTTTGCCATAAGATGAAAGAAATCCACAGTTAAAAAGCTAGGGTGAAGAGTAGACAATGGTGTAAATCAAGAAAAAAGGAATGAAAACTGTCAAAATCAAATATTATAATTCCCAGTACACTGAGGCCTTGTGAAGAGGATGGAGAGCGAGAGACCAACGAGGAGAATGTAGATGAGTGAGGAGGAGGGGGGAAGAGAAAGGGGAAGGCCGAGGATGAAATGAAGGGATGGAGTGGAAAGGTATATGAGAGAGGGGTGTGTGAGATGGGGGAAGTCAGTGAAATGGCGGGGGACGGGGCGACATGGAGGCGATTTGTTTGTGGCCACCCCTTACGGGATTAAGGCGTCTGGCAATACATAGATGGACACGGAGGGCAGGTACAGTCCTCCACGTGTGCAGGAGGGATTATGGTTTAATAGATTCCTGGGTACGTTCCACCCATCCCCCGTCCACCATTAATTTCTGAGGAAGGGATATTAGATCTCTCGTTCTCTCTCCTCTGCCGTCTCTCTCTCTCTCTCTCTCTCTCTCTCTCTCTCTCTCTCTCTCTCTCTCTCTCTCAAAATTACGTGTTAGAGAACAGAACTTGGCTCAGGAGCACGAAAGGTACAATTATGTTTTACGAATATTGTAACAGCTGGCTTTTGGAAATGAAGAGTAAAGCGTTTCTGATCAATAAAATAAAATACTTTGATCACATCTGGGAAAACTGGCGAATGGGAAACACGGAATCTGAGAGAAATGCAAAAATACAGTGGAAAAGATGATGTTTGAAAGCGTGTTGGAAGGTGGGATTGGATGACGGGAGGAAGTGGTGACAATGAATCCTAATGAAAGGCTCTGAGGCGTGTTTTATCCACCTTGATTGAAATTTATCGTCAGGTGTCTAGAAAATTATATATTGTTAGTATTGTGGATGGAGGATATTTTTTATTTCTATTACTGAGTTATTCAGACAACCTTTCGTTACGCTCTCTAGTCCATTCTCTAAATGACGTAATTATTTGCGCTGTCTGAAATCAGGCTTCACTTTGCCTTCTCAATTTTGTCGTGCACTCCTATGGATGTTGTGTCTTGCCCTGCCCTGGTGCTGTATGCTCTAAAGGAGATGTGGAGAAGCAGTACGGGCGCTTCTCCACATCTCCTTTAGAACATACAGTGGCCAGTTCTTTATAACAGCTCTTCAGTATTGAGAAAATGGGCCGGTTCTACTTCGACCTCGTTTCAGATTATCAATGGTTCCATGTACGTTCAATCCCCCTCAGTCAACTATCGTCGACAGAAGATCTGTCCAGCAACCCAACCAAACATACAATAGATCCTAACAGACAGAAGAAAACCGTAAACAATTCGCTTTGTCTGAGAGGAGAGTGGATAAACAACAAGGAAAATATGAATCAGAATCATCGTAATTCTGAAGGATGAGTTTTTTCAGAAGTAATTAAGGGTTACGGTGAGATACGCGAAGGAATAAGCATATAAATTCAAAATAAATTCCTGTCTTATTATGTATCCATCTGTCGACTAAGCGTAGAAACGTTTAGATCAGACCGCATAGACACTGACATCATAAACTACTGTACACCCGCATTACGACGCGCCAACGAAAACAACACAGAACAACCAATGCACTAACACACAGACTAATTGTGGCCATTAAACACCGCTGGTTAATTACTTGCCAGAGAGAGAGAGAGAGAGAGAGAGAGAGAGAGAGAGAGAATCAGGCTGCAGGACTGGCGTGAGAGGGGGAACTCTAGCATTACCAACCTATTTCTGGCTTGTAGGTCACTCTCATTATACCACACCCTTTACTTGTGGGGATATTTAAGTGGATGACGGGGAATAGAGGGGATGAGCACCTCCCTCGACGTTTATGAAATATTTAGCCATAATTCTTAATTAAAACCTTTCCAGATCCTTTTCGGTCCGTTTAAGCATATTTCCATATGTTTTTGCTATCTCAGTAGGAACATAGTCATGTTAGGAAAACTTCTCGTATTTATAGAGTTACGAAAAGCTCTACCTGCCTGCAAGGACTGAAACCATATCGTAACCAACTTCACTAGGGTCGTACGTTGTACAGTATATCTACCTTTCCACATTAATCTACTAAAATTCTAGCCGTGTGTATATTTATGTCTGCGTAGCCCAATCGAAACTGGAAAAAGAAACGCGATGAAATTTGTCAAGATGGTTGCAGTTGTGTCAAAGATGGGCCCATTTGAATTTCCTTTTGATTGGAATTTTCAAATAGGGTGTTATGGTCCCTAATAATTATCCTTATTAGCTTTACATGAGGTGGAATACATCAAGCAGAGGTTGTCTGGCGCTGAAACAGGTATTCGTTGGTTTCCAGCAGCGGGAGGGACATATGAAGAAAGGTCCATTTTTGAACAGTTGAATATCAAACAAAATCATGTTTTCCTCAACAAAATTTACATTCCTGGCATTGATATACTATTCTGCATGAAATGGCGCAAAATTATTGCAAGCAGACGCATAACCTTGAGCCAGGTGTATATAATTTAAGCAAGTCCTGGCGGGAAGGGGGAAACATGAATCGTTGAATATTGGTCACCTTCAGCACAATTACACAACTGAAAATTTGATATATAAATAAAAATGTGCTGTGGCATCGTTGGCACCAAAGCTATGTTTTGCATTCCCCGTGCAATCTGCCATTCTGGTGCAACTGTGAGATAACTGAAACCAAACCCGTGTGAGATGAATGATTGAGATTCGGGGGGAAAGACAGGGAGCCCTCAGCAGAAGCAAGAGCGCAGCGACCCAACAGGACGGTTGGGCACGTGTATGTTTTTGCACAAATTAAACATTAAGGGAAAAGGATACTTTAACTATGATCATTTTACTCTAACTAGCCCTAAAACTGTCAACGCTTCGCTTTGAATACTGAAGTACAACAATAGATTAACGCTAGAATATTGTGCTAGCCACGAAGAAGTGCCCTGAAAATGATGAAGGGCTGTAGTACTGTCTTTTTCTGCACATGAGCTTCGCAAAGTGTGCTGCAAAAGATAACTACTGGTCCCTGGATTAGGTAACAAGACTATAACTGTTGTATTTCCTTTCTGTCACTCCACCACCCGGTCTTAACACACCGCCAGACAAATCATTACCAAGTATCCTAACCCATACATAAATTTATGGGTACAATCTTGTCTGCAGAAAAAAAAAAATGCTCATAAAAACAATTGGGATTATAGTTGTTTGTGTTAATATATGCACAGACCAATTCTCTCTCTCTCTCTCTCTCTCTCTCTCTCTCTCTCTCTGGTTCTTTACGTCTTGTGAAGTGGCAGTGCAACCTTGGATCAGCTCAAGCCACGAGTGGTAAGGACAGAGAGAGAGAGAGAGAGAGAGAGAAGGGGGCGGTGGAGCAGTCTTGTAGTCTTCTAGATAAACAGGTAAAATGCTAATATTCATAAAACAAGGTATCCCCGGATTGACACACTAAATGTAGAAGGTGGCTATAGGGCTTATTTTAGACAGGGCAAAGCTGTACCAAAATGGGTATAATTCTAATCAATCATGGAGTTTCAGTGACTGTGTGTGTATGAATAAGGCGGTATGGAGAAGAGGGAGGAATAGGCCAAGGTTGAGATGGAACGATGGGGTAGAGAGGTATATGAGAGAGACGGGTGTAAGCTGGGAAGAGGGTAGTGCAATGACAAACAATAAAGCAACATGGAGCTGATTTATTTGTGGCCATTCCTACAGGCGTCTGGCTTTACATAAACTAAGTGACTGATAACTTGACTGGTCAAAATTGTCTCTCACAGCTCACCCATAAGTTACTGTACCTCCATAATGGTAGAATCTTAGGTGCATGTTATTACTGTTTGTTAAAAAAAAACACCCTGAAATTTACCGCTTTGAGTTAGTACGTCAAGTCCCGGTACACACACACACACACACACACACACACACATACAATTACACACATATACATACACACACTTAAATATACAGTACATATACATATACAAATATATACACACAAAGCCTTTTCGTCTCATTAACTCTCCTCCTCTTACTGACTCCCTTCAACCTCTGTCTCTTCGCCGCACTGTTGCATCTTTATGCCTTTTCTGTCACTGCATCAATGGTCACTGCTCCTCTGAACTGTCTGCTTATATCCTTCCACCGCTAAGGTTTGCGCGTTGCACCCGTCTTGTAACAAGTTTTCATTCCTTTTCTGTTCAACTCTCTAATGCAAGAGTTAATCGTTATTCTCAGTCCTTCATGTATGCAACAGGTCAACTCTGGAACTGTCTTCTTCTGTCTGTATTTCTCACTGCCAATGGCGTCTAGTCCTTCAGACACAGTGTGTCCAGGCATCTCAAAATTAACAGATCTTGAATTTGGCTCTCTGTTAATCTTTTTTTTTTTTTCTTGGAGGGAACAATCTTGCGGGCTTCTGGCCTTGGGTTCCTTCTTCTTTGCACAGAAAACATATATACACACATACATACATGCATACACATGCATAAAACATACACATACACACATTTCTATTTGTCTACATATAAATACGAGTATATATATATATATATATATATATATATATATATATATATATATATATATATATATATATATATAAAATTCCGTTCAAGAAAGTCGGCAACAATCAAGCTCAGGAAAGGAGAGGAATGATAATGAAAAGACAAAGGCAGCGATGTAAATAGGAATAGGTTTTGGTAAATGCGAAAGAGGGTGACAGCGGAACAGTACAAATGGAGGAAGAACAGGAAGGAGTGAGTGTGTAGCGACGGAGGTGGTGATATTTAGTGAAGGGAAATGGTGATGGCGCCGAAGATTACACAGTGATGGTGGTGAAGACTGATGCTTGAGAAATGGTCAGTGTCAGTATGTTATGAAGATGGACTGGTGGTGAATGGAAGAGACATTTGGCAGAGGGTTGGTGTTGAAGATGTTATGGCAGTGTGTGGTGGTGACAGTGATGAGGTCACGCTGGTGGCGATGGCTGGAGGTGATAATGCAAGTGATGATAAAAAATAATGAGTTTTGGTGAAGGTCTAGTGATGGCCGGTGCTAGTGCTCGCAGGTGTAAGACCTGGCAGTGTTGGACAGTTCAGTACTGATACAGATGCACATAAAAAATACCATTCAGGAGCCATGAGAAGAGAGATGGTAGTAGCTGCATTACAGCAGGAAACAGAAAAAAAAAAAAAGGTCAGCAGTATGGATCTATGTACTGAGTGTTAGGCACAGAGGACGCTCATTCTACTGGATCTGTGTTTGCATGATATCCTAAGTGTGTGTGTGTGTGTGTGTGTGTGTGTGTGTGTGTGTGTGTGTCCTTGGCCGGTATATCATCATTTCCTTTGGTTCTCCCACTTTTCCACATCATTTCTCCTTGCCATACAGACCTACTCCTTCAGGGCCCTATACCTTCCATCCTAATTTCACTTCAACTTATCGCCTGTTATCTAATGTTTTTATTTATTTGTTACTTCATTACCTTTCTCAGTTACCTTACTTTATTTGTCAGGTGGACTGCTGTAAAATCTCCCCTTCTCCTCTGAATTTGTCCCCTCCTAACTCTACCCAGTTCTCCTCTTCCCTCCAGATTTAGAACCTCTCCTCTCCCTCCTTCCATATACTGTCTCTTCTCCCCTTCTTGTCTCTCTGTGTTCCTTTCCCTGCATCGTATTTTTACTCCCATTTTCCTTCCTGTCTTAAGCACTATCACATTTTCTCTGAGTGCTAAAGAAATGATGGCGAAATAAATATAATAGTGGTGATGAGGAGAGGAAATTTACTGAAAACAAAGACATTAGGAGGAAATCAGACGCAAAGGAGGAACGTAAGAATGAGAGGGGAGAGAAATGTATGATATCGAAAAGCGAAGACGCAGTAATGTGAAGGGTGAGAGAATAGCAGAGAATATAGAGGAGTAAGAAGAAAATTATAATAAAGTAAGAAGATGGAATAATATGGTGAAAAGTCATATCTATCTATCTATCTATCTACTTATCTATCTTTCTATCTATCTAATATAATATACTTGCTTTAAAAGACACTGGCCAAACTTTTTTATGAATGGTGGTGAAAAACTGAGCCACAAATCATGTTCTCATGGTACTCCCTATCGTAAAGCTTTTGTTTCTACGTAGTGTTATAAGACAATAGTTTCAGCGAGGTACATAGGTCTATAATCCATATCCTTACTGCATAATACTGGCAAACCTGAAGTACTAAATGAAAATCGGCTTGGATTTGTGGAGACAGCGAGAGAGCAAGACAGGAAGAGAGCGAGGGCAAGAGAGCGAGAGCAAAATAGCGAGAGAGAGAAGAAGGGAGGGAGGTGGGGGGAGGGGGCAGGAAAATATTGTAAAATGGGAGAGCGAGAGGAAGAGCTCATAAAATCAGAGAGGTTGGAGGTGAGGCGGAAGATAGTGATGGAAGAAGGACAAGGTAATAGACTGGTGGGTAAACAGAGAAAAGAGGTACGGGAGAAACGAAGAGAGGGAGATGAAAAGTGCAAACAGATGTCAGAAGGATTATTTGATATCAGTTTACCTCAACCGGCTTCTTATTGGTAATATTTAGTCAGAACTTCAACTCATTTTCCGGTCTGTCTCATCCAATAAAGGTGATGGATTTTAAATTACATCAGAGACACGAATATCACTTAAAACTAGAGGGCACTCAGTGGAGCGCATCTCTTCCACAAGTGCAACGTAATTTTCAAACCACTCTTCATTGTGGGTTAGGTTTTCTTATCACTGATTAGAGTTAAAAAATATATATATATATTTTTTTCTGATCAAGAGTAGGAAATACGATCCATATCGGTCTGAAAAGTTAATCGACTGTTTCCTGGAACATGGGCTATCTAACCACCAATTTTGGTCCAAATCTCTCTTTTAGTTTTTTAGTAATCCTGCTAAAAAACAAACAAACAATAAAAGAAGCAGGGGTGAAAATATACTCTCCTTATGGAAAAAATGAATCAGCAGGGAATGCTGGAGGCATAGTACACCATACCACTTTATTATTCAGATGGGTTGGTTGTTTCCTGCCACAAGGTAAGATTAAGTTCATCCAACTCACATTGTCTTCTGCTTACATTTACCTATCTGCCATAGTTTTGTCATTCCAGACACTGTTCAATAATCCTTTCCTTTCTTCCGTACTTCTCTGACGGTCTTGCATCAGACTTCGTTCTCACTGTAAAATTTTCATAGTACAAAACATGACCAAACCACTTACTGAGTCGACTGAGGATTGTATCGATAAATGGCCCATTTTCTACCATTTTCGTTCATACATCCCCATTTGGAGCCCTTTCCACCTACTTAACCCTCAACATTCGCCTCCAAAACCTTTTCAAAGGCGAGATATCCGCACGTTGATGAGGTGTCTTCAGAATAATGTTGTCGCTGGTATTTCAATCACGTTGCAAGTGACATTTCTGCTTGGTAACGTTTGTTCTTGTTTAATGCTGTTTTTGCTTTCGATAATCTTGAAAGAGTTTCTTCCATACATACGAGTAAACCGTCTCTGATCAATATACCACCTTCATACTTAAACGAGGTATTTGTTCCAAACGGATGTCATTCATCCTGATGTAAAATACCTCGTAGTTCTTATAATCAGTCTTCATTATTTTCTTGTCTGTTCATCCATACTTGTGGTGTGCTTTTCAGCTGCAGTACTCTATGCTAGTCGCCCAATATGATTGACTGTAATCCATCTGCCGTGCTCTGTGTTGTCGTCTTATCGTCTAGGATACTAGTCTTATTGCCTAGGCCAGAATACTCTTACACTCTCACTCACTTCTTTCAAGGCTTCCTTCATCATATCCCTGACATAAATGTTGAATAGTATTGGCGACAGAACACAGCCTTGTTTCATACCTCTGCTAATGATACAGGTTCAGATTCCATTCCATTCGTCTTGACTGTTGCTGTCTGACCAAGGTAAAGGGTGGTAATCATACCTCTGTCCCTCGAGTCAACTCCCAAGTCTTTCAAGATGTCCAGCTGCTTCGTGTATATGACACGATCAAATGCCTTTCCCTAATATATATAGCAGACGTAAACATCTTGAGAGTCCCTTGCCACTTTTAAACGCACACGCATACCAGCTACATCATTTCTCGTGCCCTTATCCTTCCCTGATCCAAAATGATCATCGCCATTTCACTCTTAGGCTTTACTCACTATTTTCGCGCACAGGATGTTACGCATAATTTAGTGATGCATGTATAAGGCTGATGCTTCTGTGATCTTTGCACTGTATTGCCATTTTTTTTTTTTTTTTCCTCGTTCCCCAGTGAGACCAGGACACTTTTAAGGTAGTCGTCTGGGCAAACTCCGATATTTTACATTTCTTCACAGAGGCAACTGCTTCTTACGCCTGGTCATTTCTCTTCAGCTCTTACTCGTCTCCCTTCAGTGTTTGCAAGCCTTTGGTCCATTCTCTTCTAAATGTGCTTATGCAAGGGCCTTGTTACGTTCCGCTGTTACATAAATTTTACATTGCTCTCTCGATGTTCTTTAGTCTTAATGAAACTTTCTTCAGTGATTAAACTTTCGTTAATTCTTCACTCCCTACATGCTCAGGCGAATTTTCAATGTGAAAATTAGGTATTTATGACTAGGGGGAAAATTGAGTATTTAAACATACCAATGCTAACAACTTAGTAACAATGCTGATTTTAAAATGTTATGTTGTTATTGGAGAAAGGAAAATGAAGAGGTGCGTGGGGGAGAAGAAAGGTCGAAGAGACCTGGAGAGGTGAGGATAAGAGAGAGAGAAATGTAAGGAGGGGGGGCAGCAGGGTGATGGTTGATAGGCAAGTGAAGCGGATGTAGTGTGAGTGGCGGAGCGATGTGAGCTAAATGCAACCCACCCTACCCCTCTCCCACCCACTTCTTTAACCTCAGAGGACGCTCACAGTCAGAAAAAAAAAAAAAAATCGCCCATGTTAATTATACAGGGATAAGCTAAAGCCGCACTAAGCTGACAGAGGAGATAATGTGGAGAAGACTGAGTGGCAGTAAGTGAGTTTGTCAAACCTTTGCCATCATCTTTCACTGTTCCCCGTCGTTCCATGCATCCTTCCTTTAAAATCGAAACACCATATTGCTGAACATAACCCATGAGACACTGAAAGGAAATGAAGTGATATTAAATTATTTATGAACACTGGGGCAGGTACTAGAGAACAGAATAATGCATTTAAAACTGCCTTGTCACTTGCCAGAAGTGTAACAGAGACCGACTGGCACTAGGACAGATAACAAACAAGCTAATATTGATATTCAGGGCTTGTATGTTAAGACACACTCTCTTTCCCTGCTGTCTACATAACTCCATCCATCGATTTATAAACGAGTTACCACACGTTTAGCACAGCTGTGGTTGACGGTAATATTGATGTTGAATTAAGAGCACTAGTTGATGCAGTAAGGTCGCCTCACACTCAGATAAAGATTTAGTTCCCATGCCTAAGGGAAGGAAACGTTTAAGAATACGTACGGCCAAACAATTCCCCAATTTGCACCCTTCAGCACCCACCGGAAGCACTGCACCGGAAAACGCAGGTGAGAATTATTACCTGGGCAGGAAATTTTTACACTGAATTTTTTAGGTCATGTCCCAGGTTGCTATGGTGCATTAGGAATATTTCCCTGTATTAACTGTTAGTTCTCCCTCGTCACTCTTACGTCCAGTCAACACACACACACACACACACACACACACACACACACACACACACACACACACACACACACACACACACACACACACACACACACACACACACACACACACACACACACACACACACACACACACACACACACACACACACACACACACACACACACACACACATGGAACATTTTTACATGAAATTTACCCCCAACACAACCTTCTGAATTTATGACAGGCATAAAACGCTGGATTTTCCATGTTTTCGGTCCACCTTGAAGCTGATGACCTAGGATAATATAATATTCAGTCACGAAGTGGGGGAGGAGAGGCACCATAAAATAATAATAATAATAATAATAATAATAATAATAATTCATTCATTCATCCATTCATCATCCAATCCTATGTTACCCCACGAGGAGCGTAGGAGACCGGGGCAAGGGAAGTTGGTCCTGACATTTAAGATGAGAGTGACCAGCCACACTCATCCCTGAGTGGCATTACGTGAGCAATAAACCCCAACCCCCCCCTTGGATATAAACATTCACCGACTCAATCCGATTGGAGTGTTGTAATTACCCAATGAACCATCAGGCGCCAAAATTTGTTACCACCCAGCGTAGTAAATGGTTTCCTGGTGTACAGGAAACCATTTGGCTTGTCAGCGTAGAGTCAACCACAGGCAGAAGGAAGAGGAAACAATGAAGGAAAGAAAGACAGGAGAGGGAGTGTAAAATCACCCGTAGACGGAAGGACGAGGAAAAAATGAAGGAAAGAAAGGCAGAAGAGGATGGAAGGAAGGAAGGATGGAGGAGAGGAAAGGGCAGACACCCGAGAGCAGCACTACATCGCGTGAGTGGATGGTGAGCGCCCCCACCTACCACAAAATAATAATAATAATAATAATAATAATAATAATAATAATGATGATAATAGTAATAATAGTTTATTATTATTATTATTATTATTATTATTATTACTGTATTATTGTTTTTGTTATTGTTATAATTGTTATTATTATTTCTAGTATTATCATCGCCATTATTATTATTGGAGGAGGAGGAGGAGGGGGACTGATGATGAGGATGATGATGAGGAGGAGGGGGACTGATGATGAGGATGAGGAGGAGGAGGAGGGGGACTGATGATGATGATGAGGAGGAGGAGGAGGGGGACTGATGATGAGGATGATGATGATGATGATGATGATGACCGATGATTGATGATGTTAATCGTTTGAGTGAATGATTATTTTATCCGTGAGGAGACTCAGGAAAGAAGTAATCACCTACGTCTACGGACGGAGCACACTGAAAGCAAGTACATGGCATAAAGAGAGCACACAGAAGGCATTAGGGAGAAGTTATGAAATATCAAAAAATACATACAGTAGAAAGCATTTCCATGCCGGTAAAGAACTATGAAAAACAAAGAGGATGTAGTAAACTAAAAAGATAATACGAACGTGATGCAAAAGCATTTGTATAAGTAGGGCACATAAAGTATAAGTAGCATGGAGCACTTGGCATACACCACAGAGACATAGTGAAAACACACAGAAAGGTGGAAGGGGTTGGTGTGTTTGAGGTGAAGATCGTGGGTTGGGATCAAAGAATCAGTCTCAGATGTAACACATTTAGTACTGGAGGTATATAGAAACGTTTGTAGATGGTGAAATTGTTAAACTGCACGCTGACATCCTTTAGACAGGCAAGCAATTGCATAACTATGATGATGTAAACTAGAGCAGATTAGGGTCGGCAAACTTGAATCAGTTGGAATGAGAACAGTTCCACACACTTTTAAGGAAGGTATAATACCCAAAGTTGATTTTGTAACAAAGACAGGTGTAGATACCCTGGTAAGTTGTGCTATCTATCTATCTATTTACTTAGGCTGCTTCCTCCAAAGAAAGGGAGGTAGCCGAGACAAGACGACACACTCCCAATTTACTCATCCACACACACACATTTATTGTTGCCCAATAGATTTTTTTTTTTTTTTTGGTAAGATGAATAAACCCTTAGGCCTTAGTAACAGTTAAATAATAAAATAAACAGAAAGCTGATAGGTCACAAATTTTCTTCGTTATAGATCATATCTTGCCAAATGTTCGAGGGTGCATTCACGCTAAGGCCGGCATAGAACATATTCACACGCAAACTGTCCGATCGTGTAGGTCAGGATGAAGCCTATTACGTCTCGTTTCGTGTGCCATGTTCTGCACAAACTGTTTCTGATTGTCACACGCGTTGGCTGGTTTGGTACCGAGAAACAAATTAACCAGAAAGTGAACCACTGAAGTGAACCTTTCGTAGACCATATTTTGACCCAACTTACATGATCAGACAATCCCCGTCTGTAGTACAGGCTGGCCTCTGTGTGAAGGCATCACAAGAGTAGTATGCATAATGATAGTCTCAATATGGACCTTCTTTTAAAGAATGCTGGTGACTATGAATTAATTAAAGGGCAAAATTATTTACGAAATGTTTTGAAGTAACAGCAGTACCCAGATCATTAAACACACACACACACACACACACACACACACACACACACACACACACACACACACACACACACACACACACACACACACACACACGTCTCACATTATAATTTACGAAAAGGATGAAGTTTAAGACGTAAAATTTGCCGTCCAGTTAGTCTTGCCCTCAGCTATTTACAAACTATTTACAAATAACCCGAGCAAATCGAATCAGTCCTATACTACGTACAAAAGTGTCAAAAGAATTGGCAGGATTTTGGCCGAATTTTATTGTGGTAACTCGACGACAAACCATTTTCAAATTATTAATCAAGTGCTTGAGAGAACCCCAGAATGCATTTTTTGGGTGGCAGGAGCATTTTACCATCTTCATCATCATCTGGACTTCCTTTCCCACCATAGGACAGGGTGAGGAGTAGCAACGTCCGGACAGCCCAAATCTGCCCAGTCCAATGGGCCACGCTTCCATACGCTCACCATTCAAGCCCCCGAAATTCTGGCTCTATCTGATACGCCAAAAACATTCACCACGTTCTGTAGTTTCACGTAAAAGTATCCGATAGAGATTACGAAAAATTGTTGGATTGACTTGAAATATCCAAAGTGATGGAGAAATCTGAGAACAAAGCGTTGACGAAACTATGATTAAATTATAGCCAGAAAATGTCACTAAAGAGAAGTTCTACACAAGGAGACATAATTTCACCCAAGTGATTAACCGCTTGTCTAGAGAATGTTTATTTTATTTTATTTTTTTTTTTATACCGGGAGAGCAACTTATTAGCATCAGTGGTAAGCAACTGAACAAACTTAGAGGTGCAGATGACACAGTTCATTTCAGTGAATCAGTGAAGGATATACAAGAAATCATAGCTTGTCTGAAAACAGAGTCTGAAGGCTGGCACGGAAGTGACACAGGAGAAAAGACGAAGACTGTCTAACTGCGTATTCATTGTCGAGTCCCTTCCAGCAAAAAGAGATGAAACAGAAAGTGTGGAAGAATACGTTTACCAAAAGCAGACTGTCCACACAGTTCCGGTTCACGGCAATGAAATTAAGCGATGAATATAATGGGATGGAAGGCTTTTGGTAAACCAGGTAACTACGAGAGTGATGCTAAGTGAATGCCCTCATGTTGAAAGAGGTGGGTGTCCAACCGCGCCGTGTTTCCTGTTCTAACTTATGCATCAGGCAAGTTGATTCTAACAAAATCCTTGGAACGTAAACTCACGGATGCTCGGAAAGGAATGGAAAAGCGAATTCTCTAGATAAGGGAACAGATGAAAGTAGAAGATATAATCATTCCAATCAAAATGCACAAACGACTGAAGCAAATCACGTTATATAGAAAACAAATGGCAGATGGACGGCTAGGGTGACTAAGAGGTAATCTAGAGGTAGAGCGGGAGGAAGAGGCAGACAGAGAATAGGATGACATGTTAAGATACGGTGGCTTGCTGGGACTGGATGGAACGAGCCAAGTGCCGGTAGACCAGACTGGAAAAATATGGAAGAGGTCCTTGTCCCCCTAGTCGACTAACTCAGGCTAATGATGATGATGATGATGATGATGATGATGATGCATGCAATGGTGTATTGTATGAGAGAGAGAGAGAGAGAGAGAGAGAGAGAGAGAGAGAGAGAGAGAGAGAGAGAGAGAGAGAGAAAGAAATATCGCATCGCCCGTAATGAGAAACAAGGACTTTCAACTTCCGTCCGGTTGAGTGTGTGCCTGTGTGAGACTGAGTGCGTGTGCGTGCAGCTGCATCAACCAAACAGCTGAGACACAAAATAGCAAACAAGAATCTCCCACCTCTTGAATTATTTTAGGAATGGGAATGGTAATAATTCAATGGGAGTAACTGATGCAAATTACAGAACTGGATATAAACCAATACTGCCCAGGGGTGCAATGTGTAGGAATTTACTGTAAGGGGACTTTGCGTACTGCCTCCTGCCTACTAGCTCATAGTCTTGAGGCTCATGTTAGTAGGTCCAAACTTTGTGGTTCCCTCCTTGCTTTGCTAATTTAAAAAACCGGGTTGTTGTGCCTCTTTCATTTCAAGGACTTTCCTTTTTTTTTTTTTTTTTTTAGTCTGCCTGTTTTTCCAGTATTCCTATTCCATGTGGGTTATTTTTTTCACCTTTCCTTCTAGCTTTTACTCTATACCTCCAAGTACTTAAGCCCAATCACAAGCCGTCTCTCTTGGGTCAAAGGACATGAGTGCGATCCTTAGCTCCGGAGGGGAATATCCTGACGATTTACGTCTTGTTAAAAGTTAGCTAATTTTACTGAACTTTCACATGATACCCTAACATGCCACAGAAACACACTCGTTAATACCACAACTACAGTCCAGAATTAAGCAGCCCTAGCGTGTATCCAGTGTTAATTATGAGTGTTAGTGCGAAGTCTCCACAAGGGAAGTAGTGTGGCAATCAGCGCTCCGAAGACTGCTCCATCTCAGTACATGAACCATTAAGGCCATGCCAGGATTCGAATAAAAAAAATGGATGGTAGCTAAGGTCATCAGTAATTTGCAAAAAATAAATAAATGAAAGAGTAAATAAATAAATACTCATTAACAACAATTATAGAACTTTGCATAAACTGATGAAAAAGATGTGGAAAAAGATAAGTTTTGGAGTGAAGTTATTAAAGTAGCGAGACACACACATAGCAGGTTTAGAGTATCTGCGATTGGTGAGCTGAATGACCGAGTTAGAGCAAATCTTGTCAATGTTGTAATTGGTTGTTTTATAGGGCTAAGAGAAACTAATAATGGACGATGGCTATAGGACGTGGGTCAGGAAAAGAAATATATCCACAGGTAAATCATGTGTAAAAACAAAAATAGACATATGTAGACGTGAAAAAATGAGACAGTAGTGAATGTTGATTAATGAAAAATGCTTTGGTGTATCACTGCCATGAGAGCTGAGAGGACGGTGTAGTGGTTTGTCTGGTCATATATGTGTCGTGTTTAAAACTTAGAGCTGCAGGGAGGAAGGAGGAGGAGAGGAGTGCTCAGAGTGAAAAAAGAAGTGGAAACAAGCAGAGAGAGATAAATCTGAGATAAAACTGAGCTGTCACAAAAGCTGGAGCTCCAACCACTACCACCGCCCAGCTCAAACATTTGGAAACTCCCAACCAGTTCTGTGACCCAGGTTCTACCGCGTCCCTGCAGTCTGACTCAGTATGTGTGTGGTCGGTGGGTCCTGTCATTACGGACGGACCCCACCGGATTCGGACAGCATACCAAAGTAGAGAGATGGGGGAAGTGGGAAAGAAACAGTTGCGAAGTGTGGAGAGTGAACTGGAAAAAGGAAATGAACGTTGCAGGAAGCAGAGAATTTTCAAAGGAAAGTCGAGTGCATAGTGGAATGTAATGAAATCTGGGAAGTTGACAATTGAAGAGAGAGAGAGAGAGAGAGAGAGAGAGAGAGAGAGAGAGAGAGAGAGAGGAGAGAGAAATGGGGGGGGGTTGATTTTTTTGAAACTTTGTTTATATCCAAGGGGTGGGTAGGTAATGCTACTCAGGGATGAGTGAGGCTGGTCACTCTCATCTTAAATGCCAGGACCAACTTGCCTAGCCCCGGGCTCCTACGCTCCTCGTGGGAGGACATAGGATTGGATGATGGATGGAATGGATGGACGGATGTCATTTTTTATTTAAAAAAAAAAATGCCTTAGATTCATAAGAGCCTATTGCCAGTTTTTCACTCACGCGAAGGCAACCGAGCTGAAAATCATAACAGATGCTGCCATTTTATTTTCGACATATAATGAGAAATATCCCAGAGCTGGTTTTCAGCTTATCGACAGAACGGTATATAATGTACATATACAAAAAGAATAAGTATATGAACATATACATTTTTTTACAGACTACTAGTGTACCCTGAATACATTCTTAATTTTGGGACGATATACTGAACACTTACAAAAATATTATCATTCATGTGTGAACAATTACATTCTCAAGAACAGCGAAAAGAATCTATGAACAACTGGGCCTGTATATTTATGAAATAAACTTTTGTAGTACTGCGGCTTTTACATTTGCCATTCGTAGTGAAAGGTGATTGATGTATTTTGCACCATTTGAGAAGCTGTATGTATATTATATTCCATCTAAAAGGCTTGGCTATGCTCAGAAAATACCTGAGTTTATGCCGCATATGCACAACCCACAGTCTACTGATCGTGATTAATGACAGAGATTTTTTGATGGTCATATCAAGACGAGTACTTAGAATAATATCCATTCACTAGAATCAGCATACATCAAGCCTTGGAGCACCTATAACAGCAAGGCAAAAGGAGATGTTTGTAGTCTCTGGGATAACCACATCTGCGCCTACAATAGCAAATTCTTCCTTGCAACTTCAGGTCTTTCTAGCCTCGTAGATGAAGGTAAATAAATGTGGGGACAGGGTGCAGAATACAGTAAGTCTAATGCCACACATCACTCTCTTTCCGAGGTTAAAAGTGATTCTCAAGAGTTAATTATATCCCCCGTCAAGACTGTATAACAACAATATAAGCTGCTCAAACATGGCGAGCGAAACACAAAGATCATATTGATCACAAATGAAGTTGTGCCACATGAAAAATAAGTCTCTTACTAAGAAAGAAAGGAGGACAGGAGGCTTTTACTAATTTTGCTGAAGACCGACTAAGGGGGACACGAGTACAAACCAACAGGGCAAGGTGACCAATGTGAAAATATTGGCATGGCTTGGATCCTCTTATGGTGTGAGCATCAAAGAAAGCTCTGAGACATTAGCAGTTAAAGCCACTGCATTCCTCTTTACCCACCTGTGAGTGATAACCCGTTCCTTCGGAGATAATGTTGATCTACAACAAATTATTGTTGAATATGAATTTACATATTTCAGTATTGTGTTGATGCAATATGATCAGGCAATCTTCCCAACTATGGAAAAAGGCACGTGATGCATCTTATTGAGGACACTGAAAAAAAAAAAAAAATCCATAGCTCAGAGAAGACGTACAAATTATCCAGACAAGAAATACTGCCCATTCGTTTACTGGATGGAAATTGTATAAGAGTTTAAGGCTGTTAGGAATGTTACGCCTGGGAGAGAATCGTCATCTGAATTTATGAAGCCTGTCAATGCAAAATGGGCGAATATGACCAGATTCGTGTGGTGTATAGGTATGTCACTAAAACAGGGCACAAGAGACAGAAGAAAGGGTAGAGCAACACAGTCAAGGTCACACATTGTCGAAAATTCCACATGGATTCATCATATGCATCACATTTTCAATCAATAAAACAAAAGATTCACACTGTTACGAGAGAAGGTATTCTCTTAAATCACCACTGTGAGAAAGCTGGGCCAAGCTATAGGGATGAGGCCTAGACAATGGTGATATTACATGGGACGTACACAGCTAGGAGAGGGTTTCAGTCCTACTTTATTCGGAGGACAGTGTTGCTCTGTTGCCTGCCCTTTGAGAAGATACCCTCTCCTCAAGACAAGAAAAAAATGTGATTGTTTATAGTATCTGTACAACACGGACACATTCGTTTGGGGGCCCTTATACAAAACACGACCCAGAAGGAGATGCTAACATCATAAACTGACATGTCTTAACTGAGTGTGGCACAACTGGCCATATCCTGGGCAAGAGGAAGAAAAGCAGTTTCAAGAACTTTCTAAAAGCTTCTCCTAATGTCGCTGAAGTTATGAACATCCTTGAAATTAGTCGCGAGCTCTCTGGTGATGCAATCAAATTATGTTACCTGTCCTTCGACTTCTTGTTTAGGCACGAGAATGAGTGGTGTATTGATGTCAAAGGCCCTTGGACATCTAAAACCTGATCAAGGAGCTGGAAACACACACACACACACACACACACACACACATCGCTACCATATGGGGCCTAACTTTAGCATATCAGGAGGGAACACAAAGGTCAGCATATAAACTCAAGACATTAGTGATCAACCAACATATCCAGACCCTTTCACGTTAGGGTGGAAACAAGGAGGTCAGTCACTATCTATAGTATAAGACAAAACTCTATTGGCATCAAATGTCCTTATTTCGTTTGGTAATATGTAATTGTGGATCAAGCAACAGAATGTCAACCCTGAATGGCTCCTATAGTTGTACATGTCGCTGTAGCTATGCAAGGAACAGTAGTCATTGAGCCAGTACACAGCATGTCATGTGTGAGGATTTCAAACATTATTGACAATGTCCATGACCGTTCTGCATTACCTGATTCACCTAAAGATCATTTTAATGCTTCGTTCTATGTCTTATATTATTAGTAAACTAGCAGATACTGTTTTAGCAAAAAAAAAAAAAAAAAAAAAAGCAAAAATCATCACAATTTGGTTTCATGTACATACACCCGCTCTGGAGAAGGAGTGGGTGTTGTGTTTTAATCGGTGTGTGTGTGTGTGTGTGTGTGTGTGTGTGAGAGAGAGAGAGAGAGAGAGAGAGGAATTCTCTGTCTGTCTATCTGTTTGTCAGTCTGTGTGTGTGTGTGTGTGTGTGTGTGTGTGTGTGTGTGTCAACAAAATTACTTAAACAGTTTTGTCCCATTTTATGCAAACTTGGTGGAAAGACTGAGGGATAGCCTGTGAGGAAATCCATTGCTTTTTAGAACAATTGGTAAAGCTTCAAAGTCAAAGTGCTAGATCAGACACTGAATGGCAAAATGACCTGTTTTTATCCAGTTTTGACCTAACTTGGAGGAAGCATTGAGGGTAGGACAGGAATGAGGTACTTCGGTTTTGGAATCACTCAAAGATTACGGTCACAGGTCAACGTTAGAACTTTTTTTTTTTTTTTTCAAAGAAGGAACCAAAGGCCAGGAGGCCGCAAACTGTTCCTTCCAAGAGAAAAAAAATAAAACAAAAACAAGGTAACAGAGAGCCACATTCAAGATCCGTTCATTTCGAGATGGCTGGACACACTGTGTCTGAGAGACTGGAGATTATAGGCAGTGGGAAATACAGACAGAGGGAGAGGTGGGTGTTACTGTTAGCAAAGTAACTCGAACAGTTTAGTCCAGTTTCATTTAAGTTTTAGAAAGGGTTAAGGGTCAGTCAAGGAGTAAGTCTCTTTTTTTTTAAGCAATAGATCAAAGATCAAGGTCACAGGACAAAGTCAACTTAAACAATTTTCATCTGATTCACACCAAACTTTGTGGAATGACTGAAGACAAGACAAGAATCAAAGGATTTAATATGGAGAACAATCATTGAAAGGTGAAAGTCGCAGGGAAAGGTCAAAGGTCCAGGTCAGGGGGCAAGGTCAACACAAACAGCTCTGATCTGATTTAAAAAAGGCTTGGTGGAAGGTCAGGCAAGAACGAAGGGATTTAGTTTAAAGAACAATAGGGCATAGAGCAAGGGGATGTTTTGGCCTGTGTGTGTGTCTGTGTTTGAACAAAATAAAGCAGTTTTTATGTGATGTGGATAAAACCTTCTGGATGAGTTGAGGATCAGTCAAAAGGCTGATCTATTATTCTGGAATACAGCATGTCAAAGGTCAAGGTAATATGGGAATGTCAGACAGTTTAATCCCATGGTTACTAAACTTTATGGAATAGTTTAGGTTAAATTAGGGATAAAGAGATTCCATTTTAATCAGCCAAAGGTCAAGCTCACGGGGGGGGGGGGGACAGTCAAAGGTTAAGGTTACAAGGCAAAGTCAACTAATTTCTGATGTGACTTGAATTAAATTGGTATTGGGGTTCATGTTTAGGCAAGAATGAAGTAACTGCATTTTGAGTATAATATGTCGAAGGTCAAGGTCGCAAGAGAAAGTCAAATATTCAGTCCTTTCAGAAGGTGGCAGGCGTGGGTGTTGCGCTTTCTGAGTGTTCGTTCTCGCTTGTAATTTTGTCAGATATTTGTATTACTAACAGTAGTTGTATGCGTATCAACAAAAGCTAATAGTATTTACATGTTTTAGACATTTTTGTAGTTCCGTTATAAGACTGCTGAGAATGAAATTAAAATGTCAGGAACACTAATCATTCAACTACTGAAAAAATACGAGAATTTGATTGACATTTGTATAATCTGCTGTTGATATTATACAGGTTGATATTACAACAATTTTAGTTTCATGGTGTGTAAACTATCATTAATACCACACGGTACTGGAATTTCTGATCCATAATTATCTCCATAACTGTTCAGTGCATATCCATAACTGTTCAGTGTATCAACACAAAATTAACAATCAAAACATATGTAGTGGTGGATGTTGGTTACCCTCATCCATTCAGTTGATGTAGTGCTGCCTACTTCTTCACCTTTATCATTCTTTTTCTGTCTGCCCTCCTCTTTTCCTATTACTGCCATCTTTCCTGTTATTTTTTATTATCCATCTTTCCTTTTTAAGTGGCATTAAGTGACAATCCTAATGGTTTCCTGTTAGCCAGGAAACCATTTACAACGTTGAGTGGTAACTATATAACCAACCCATACGTGTTCCCTACAAGTCAACAGGTTGGTTGGAGGAGGGGTAGTGCCCCTCCTCGTAAAACAACTATATAACTCATAGACAAACGGCCACCCCTTACGGGACTATGGCGTCTGGCTATAGATAGAAAAATGTGTATTACTACTCATTTAAAAAGAACATTACATGGTTTTATAAAATACTAACTGCTTTCCTGATATTCCACATTATATGCATGACTGTCAGAAGACTGCTGGCGGCCCTTTTGAAGTCCAATATGGGCACTTTGTCATGAATGAAAAACTAGTCGCATTATTTTATGACTCTATGACATGATTATGTTTATCAATGTTGAAAAAAATACCACACAAAAAATAAGACATCTCACTTCCCTGCAGATTTTGATCCTGAGTAGAGTGACTGGGAAGAAGTATAATAAACATGGAAAACAATTATATGCAGTAGATTAAGTCGTCCGAAACAAGATACACGAGTGGTTCCTGTGTTAGCCATTCAGTTGAGGGGGACCATTTTACTACCCACTCGACTCCTTCCACGTAATCCGGATGAGCCTCTCATCGTGCTGTGTTCAAGCGTGTTGGGTGCTGATGAAGGACTAGTGGGATTGTGTGTTGTGTAAGCTGTTTGAATGAGAGCTGGTTTGTGTTGTGGTAGGTTGGGGTTTGGGGGATTATGGCGGCAGTATGAAGGGGGATGCGTTGTGGAGGCTATGAGACTGAGAATTTGTGAAGAACGTTGTAATAAACGAAATGGGAGTTGTGGCAGTAATGTAAGGGACTGTGCTGTGGAGATTTCTGAGTTGTGTTGTGGAAGTTGCGAGGCTGATGTAGTGGTGAGTTGGGGTTGTGGGTAAAGTGCTGTACTGTGGAAATGGCTGGGTTGTATTGTGGAGGTTGTAAGGCTGAGAATTACTTTATGATATTGTGGTGAGTTGAGGTTCGGGGGGGGGGGGCTGTTGCGTAATGTTGCAGTTGCGGTAGATTGTGTCAGTGTGAGTGTTTTCGTGGTTGCTGAAGGATATCATACTGGTTATCGTCTGTGTCAGCTATTATGCAGTACAAAGTGGAATTGGGGCAGTGGCGTTACACTGTAATATTGGTGATGCTGACGTAATGTGGAGAGGGTGTTTGATGTGACAGCGGCTCTTGGTTTTGTGTGGTGGTGTTTAGTACTGGTTGTGTGTGTGTGTGTGTGTGTGTGTGTGTGTGTGTGTGTGTGTGTGTGTGTGGTGCTAATGGTGTGTGTGAGTGATAGTGTGTGATGGTGTGAATGGGTGGAAAGTAGTGCCGGTGGTGTGTGGTGGTATGTGGTGCCGATGGTGTGTGGTGCCGGTGGTGTGTGGTGGTATTTAGTTTTGTGGTGGTTTGTGGGGCTCCTGATTTATGGTGCTGTGTATGGATGGTGGTGTGAGGTACTGGTAGTGTGTGGTGTTGGTGGTGTGCATGGATGGTAGTGTGTGGTGCTGGAGGTGTGATTCGATAGTGGTGTGTGGTGCTCGTGGTGTGTGCATGGATGGTGGTGTGTGGTGCTGATGGTGTGTATGGATGGTGGTGTGTGGTGGTGTGTGCTGCTGGTTGTTTGCATGGATGGTGGTGTGTGGCGGTGTGTGGTGTGTTCACGTATGGTGGTCTGTGATGCTGGAGGTGTGTGCATTTATGGCGGTGTGTGATGGTATCTGGTGTTGGATGTGGGCATTGATTTTAGTATGTGGTTGCGGTTGTGGGGTTGTGGTTGTAAGGATGGCGTGTGATGTGTGGTAATATACTGTGGTGCTGATGGTAGAGTTGTTTGTGTCTATATGGATATTTAATGTAAACAGAAAGATCCTAAGCCCCAAAGCCCATAATGCATGTCACTACCAGATTTACAGGAAAAGCAACAACAATGTCCAAGAGCTGTTCATTTTAGTTCTCACAGACAGACTTTGCTTATAAGACTTGAGTTCATAGGCAGTGTAATAGCAGACCAAAATAAACAGTGTAAGAGTTGATCAAATGCATTTAGGAAATAATGACTACTGGTTAATTCCTGCACTAGAGAGTTGGACAGAGAAGTGAGAACGTGTAGCATGACTGACGATGTGCCAACCGTAATAGAGGTGAACTACATGTGCCTCGTTTTCTGGCACTAATTATCTCCAAGCAATATCACATATGGCGGTAATTTGTTATAAGGCAGCATATAAAATGATTATAAAGTGGTACATACCCATAGTTAACAGCGGTGGGAATTTTAGGCAAGTCGCAGGGGAATGACCACCTCTAAAGAGCACCTTCTCTTTTTTGAACCATTGGTCTCTCACCCCAGGTCGTACCCAGAAATTATGGTTAGGGGTGGATACTGGGTCGCGATTAGCCTGACCGGGAGGGAAGAGGGGGCAGCACTACAATTACTTACACCCCTCTCTTCCTCTACATGGCTACTGTGTGTGTGTGTGTGTGTGTGTGTGTGTGTGTGTGTGTGTGTGTGTGTGTGTGTGTGTGTGTGTGTGTGTGTGTGTGTGTGTACTAACATACAAAGATAGGTTTCTATCATATGTCCCAATACACCATCTTAACCTCTACAGTCTATTTTTTTTAAATCTTCCTACATCCAAACAATTTTATTCAGCTTACGGAAAACCTGACGTAGATGGATTATTGAATACCATACCTACCTCCTGCCGTACGCCAAATCTATCTCTGACTGATGAAAATCGAATGGGAGTAGAAAAAAGAAGGTTAGAAAAGGCTATCGGAAACAACAGGTTAAGTCCCTTGATCACGAATTATATTTGTTCATTACTAAGCTGACTTTTACAGAATGAGGGAGGAGATGTTTGCTATTATCCCTCCCTTAAATAATACCCAATAGAGGCTATGCTGACAAATCATTGAAGAGTACCAGGTATATGCATAAAATATAGCGTGTGTTGTATATTATTATTATTATTTTAACCATCCTCGAGACAAAATTACAGATATCATGAGACCAGTGTTCGATAGCAACATTGTCTCAGTCCTTTAAAGCAAAAATATCCGTCTACTATCGCTAATACTGAGCACAATCAATATATATTCTTAAAAACGCTAAAGTAAACACGGATCAAAGGTTTAAAGGACAGGGAAGGCGCTCAGATACATTACATTCGTACATAATTGCGCGTCCATACGTGTGCTCAAACAAGTGCTGGCAACATGTAAGCAACACAGTAACGAACACGCTGCAAACATGTTGGGAATAGCAGTGTCCAGATCATGTTGGCAACACCATGATGAAGTCTCAGCTGCCTGGTATGGACACACTTATCCCATCGCCTCTGCTGCCAGTGCTCGAAGCTGCACTGAAACATGTTTGCATACATCTGTCCAAATACTGCTGCAAACATGTTCCCGAACATGCTGCCTGCCGTGTTGCCAACATATGTTCGACAGCACGTGTAGACGCACCCTAACAGGAACCAGGTAATGCACAGTGTTTTGCGTCAGGGGCCGGATGCGGCCAAAAAATATCAGATCCTCACCTTGCATCCTAGACACAGTTAACTGATTCCAATTGTCTTAAATGCCTGTACTCTATAGCCAGTTCGAGGCCGCTAAGTTCTTGATTTAATATACCATTTTGAAGACTGTGTTCCCCGTGAGTACATATATTATTCTGAAATCTGTAACTGGAATGTGGGGAGTAGTAGCAGTATTCATTCCTTTAAGTAAATATGCTGCTCCTCTACCAGCTTCAAAATTTATCCCCCTATTAATAATGTACATAATTATTTGCTCTACCTAAGTATCATACCCTAGAGAAGCCGGTTTGGTTAGCTTAATACAGTAGTTTCCAAACTTGTGGATTCTGTGTTCCCTACTGCATTAAATACGATATTTGTGGTCCTCTTAGATTTAATATGATAACATCTGTAGCCCCTGATTATGTTCATTTGAAGGAAACAAAACATCACTCGAATGAGCATGTTGATTATGAGCTTATGAAAAGTCGAGTGATTAAATAATAATGCGGTGAATGAACATAAGACAAAAAATAGTGTAACCTGACACATATGTGGCACAGATGAAAGTGTATTTTTGCTGCTAAATGGGATATCATTCACTGAGACTCAGAGCGGATACAGAAAAAATCAATATGCTTTTTTAGTTTGATACATAAGAGATAAAAAAAAAAAAGTGGGTGGGTGGGAGTCAGAGAAAGGTAGAGAAGACTGAAATAAATTCCAAAATAAACCAGTTTGCTGATTCCAGGGTGGCGTTCCGTTCTTGCACTAAACCCCGTCAATCTCTTCTTTACGATGGTGTTTATGGTACATGAGTCGCTTCTGCGTGAGAGGAAGTCATCTAGAATTGCTTCTAGGTATGCTATGCACCAACTGGTTGGCAGAAACAGTTCCCCCACGAATATTGGCTCTGGAGAATTATTGCATTATAAAACTTTATTTCCAGTTATTTCAAATGCTTATAATCACACGATCTCTCCCCACCTCCAAAAAAATGCACCATGATTTACAAGAAGGTCACGGCCCCCTGTTTGGGAACCACTGGTTTAGTGAGGTGAAGACAGTTACAAAGGGGAGGGGGAATGCCAGAATCTTTGAGGTCTTTCTTTAAAGCCACACCGAATGAAAGAATGGATAAATTTCAAGCTTTTTGTTATATAGACAGGTGCTTGGTATACTTCAAAGCATACTTATTTAATCATAAGTCAGAGTACTGCTTGAATATATCTACATGCCATTTGAATAATCCCCTCACTCTACAAACTTCCCTCAAAAATGCTTTCACGAAAAAAATCATAGTGTCACACGAATTTCTATATTTTTGTCAGTGGGTTCAAGTAATCCGCCTAAAAATTCTGCAGTCCCTGAGGCGGCCAATGAATGCCACAAATGTCAGTCTGGCTTAATTTTTCCCCTAGCGGATTAATTGGCGAGGGAATACCTGCTCCCCCACCCCACACACATCTTGGTTTTAACGCAGAACTCGGTAGCAACGAAATTTCAGGAGAATGGTTTCAGCTTAAAAACGAAACCAGATTCCAGGATTCTACCTAGTGTCTTACTAATGACTGTCTGACGTCTTTTGCTGGTTTCTCATCCTCAGCGGCCATGACAGAAACACCTCCATGCAGTTGTATCCTGTCTCATACACACGTCTTCATTTCTCGCCTCTCCCTCCTGCATATCATCACACCATTTTGTAATCAAACCATAACTTTATCGTACCGTTGCTTCTCAAACCGTATCAAATTTCTAAATTCACATCAAAACATCATCACAGAACACCAGTATCACACCACATCATTCACCACACACCACACCACACCACACAACATCACATACCACACAACACCACACCACCATCAGACAAGACCACACCACCCCAAACCACCATCACACACACACACACACACACACACACACACACACACACACATCCTTTACGGTTACACGTTTCCGATAATGAAAGCTTCTTCAAGTCAGCGGCTTCTGTTATAGGGCCGGCTTTGTATCTGTTTTACTGACGTGGTGGGATGATGAGGTAAAGGGGTCAGGAGACCATTGGTAACAGTTTTGTGGTGAAGAAAAGTACCTGAGAATAATGGGCCAAACATCTTTTTATGCCAC
This sequence comes from Coenobita brevimanus, assembly GCF_032717465.1. Classification (NCBI taxonomy): domain Eukaryota; kingdom Metazoa; phylum Arthropoda; class Malacostraca; order Decapoda; family Coenobitidae; genus Coenobita; species Coenobita brevimanus. Next base: position 25,099,572 of record NC_136959.1, on the reverse strand, counting down.
AGATAGATAGATAGATAGATTGATTGATTGATAGATAGATACAGATATATTGATATAGATATAGATATATACATAGATATAGATAGATAGATAGATAGATACAGGTATACAGTGTGTGTGTGTGTGTGTGTGTGTGTGTGTGTGTGTGTGTGTGTGTGTGTGTGTGTGTGTGCAATTGTATTATTCAGAACTCTTAAAATGAATGGATTATTATTATTATTATTTTTGGTTGTTACGAGAATAGAACAAATTCCAATAATTCTCCATTTTCAAGATAATTCTCAGGTTTCCAGGAATTTCATCAGATCCATGAGACAGTAAACATTCCACTTAGGCGATGTGTAGGCTGCGTGAGGACAACATCGAGCTAAGAAGTCCCTAAACATTGACATACAGCGCTTCCATGTCCTGGAAGGGAAGATGCGTCGAGTCATTAATAATGCAGCGGCCACACCTGAGTTTCTGGTGGATGTTTGGGTGTGACAGCATGAAATACTGGGAGCATTTCTGGTGACCGACGTGGCACTGTTACTCCTGCCAAATTATTTACAAAGACGAATGGAGGAATTTCTTGTTTTAAGGACTTGTGAGGGAGTGACACCCTTGTGCACGGGAGACTGGAAGATGCTAAAGTTTCTACCTGGTTAGCAGACATTACTCTGTGCATATAAAAGCAAAATTAAGCTTGGAGATTCATGAGCACGTTTCATTAAAGATTCGAGGTCATAGGCAATAAGAAAGACAGACAGTAAGACCATTCCAGAGTTGACCACCTGTGTTTATGGCTGAAAATACGATAGAACTCTTGCATTGGAGAGATGAACAGAAAAACGGGAAGAGTGTCCTGTTGGACGGATGCTGCATGCCCGCTAATATGGTGAGGAAATGCAAGCACAGATTTCAAGATCCTTGAGCAAAGTAATGATATATGATGTACCTAATTCAGGAATTAGTGGTAACTGGAGTGGCTGGATGATTCACAAGTGGTGGACCTACAGATACTATGTGCATGTAACCTAAACCAGAGATACGCAGAACTGAGGCAAAAGAATTGGATGAGATATACTTACAAGCGAAGGAGATGTTATTGTGATTTTTGTTTTATTTTTGATGATGATGAAAATTATGATGATGATGATGATGAAGATTATGATGAGGATGATGAAGATTATGATAATGATGATGATGATGATGAAGATTATGATGAGGATGATGAAGATTATGATAATGATGATGATGATGATGATGATGATGATGATGAATTATAGAGACGGGAACATAAGTTATAACAACTAAAATCCATACTGAATCTTAAATCTACGTCCATACGTCTTGTTAATTATGAATAATAATGAAGACGATGATGATGATGATGATGGTTGTCGGTGGCAGGAAGAACATTACTAGTAAAAACCAAAGTACATAGCCAACCTTCAATAATGCAGCTGCAGTCCAACTAATTATTAAAAATGATGGTATTGACGATGATAAGGATGTTGATGAACAACATGCTATCGTAAGAGCTCTCCTGAATTATATCGTCAAAAGGTGTGCAGGTAAAAATCCAAGTCCTGATATCATAATACAAACGTTATAAAGATTAAAATCTAAATCTTTCAGTGGGTCGTATCTCTGTCTGTTCAGTAAACATAATGGATAAATCTGTCAATGGTTCTGCGAGGGTCAGAAAATACAGTAATACTGGCGAGATGTGTTAGCAGTGTTATATGAATGCCTACTGGGAATAGCACGTCCCTTACGTACCATGGACCTATTTTCCCATTAATCACCCACTCACTCTACAAACACACCCAGGACCAATTTTCCTACTACCCACCCATTCACTCTGTCCTCCCACTCACCCACCTTCTGCACAACCCTGCTCCAACACACACATCCATCCTACCTACCCACACCCACCCACCCAAGGCTTTGTAATACCATTATGGTTTTTGAAGAAAGCTGAAAATTCTATGATCATTTGTCCGAAGAGTTCCACCATGTTGACTTGATTATTTTTTTTTTTTTTTTGCCATGAGGGTCCCCACTTTAGCAACATTAAACCACACACAGATTTCCTGTACAAATTTACCCGAATAGGACCCCTTTGGCCCGCTCTGGATGGGTACACATTGATTTCCATAGCTGAAACGCACACAAACTGAAGATCACACTTTCAAAAATATATATAAGATGAAAATGATAAAATACTTATTGCCAAGGACGATACAAACGATAACCTATAACAAGATACTCTCTTTCATATTTTGCTCAGCACATTTTCTTAACTCCCAGTATTCCTTAATATTTCGACTCTTGAGTTTTCATATTTGACACCTGATAATTATGCCACACCAGGATCTCCAACCCATATACTATTTTGTTATGTAAAGTAGAAGGAATCAAAGGCCCGAAATCCACAGGTTTTTCCCCTCTATGGAAAAAAAAAAAAAATCTGAGCCAAATTCAAGATCCGTTTATTCTGAGATGCTTGGACATAATGCGTGAATATTAACATACTGTTCTTTGGAGATCTGATATAAGTATTCATGAGTACTCTGCAGGGACTTAATTTACTGAACGGACCAAACCACATCTGGGGACTCATAAAGATCCAGGTGTACAGGGTGGTGAACACACTGACAACAACAACAAGAATACCAGCTGCGTGTGGCCATGCTGGAGACCCAAATACAAAGACACGTAGGATCCTAGTTGTGCGACACGGATTCTTTGCTATGCGTTGGTCTCAGCTTCTGTAACCTTTGTTGGTCTACGTATTCCTTTTTCATTTATTGAGTATGTTTCTCTACTACAAACCCAGAGGATCTACTGATTTCTCATTAATTGACCCTGCGCCCCAACAGGTCTATTTCGAAAACTGTGAATTGAGAACACTGCTAAGCCAATAAAATTCATGACACATTGAGCCTATGGGTGGGAACAGAGTGGTCCAGTTGCAGCAGAATTTGAGAGCTATCTTGAAAATCGTACACAGACCCCACCAACTCTCTGTCTGTCTGTCTGTCTCTCTCTCTCTCTGTCTGTCTGTCTGTCTGTCTCTCTCTCTCTCTCTCTCTCTCCTTTTCCCTTGTCCATCAGCAAGCATTTTTAGCTTTGTTTTACAAGCCTTTGTCTCCATTTTCTCTCCGTCCTCTCCTTACCCTTGCATTTTACCTTATGTTCTTTCCGTTAACATTATTTCTTAATTTTCTTCCTCAGTTTTCCTTCTTTTCCACGCTATGCAAGGCGCCTTTATCTTTAAAACTTTTATCTCTCACTTCTTTGTGTGTTCTTCCCTGATGTTTCACGACTGTAATTCAGGCACTAGTCGTTCTTGGGGCTACGTCTTTCTGTCTTTTCCACTCTCTTCATGTCTCTTGCTTCCTCATTCTTTTCTTACGCCTTAATAATCTTAGACCCGCAAGCCTCTATCTTTTCTCTCCCCAACTTTTATCTCAAATTTATCTTTCTTCTCGTCTCTGTTTCATTTCCCTTCTACCTTTCTATTTCTCTCTGTTAACAAACTTTCTGTTCCAATCTCTTCCTCCTCAGCGCCTTTTCAAACCTCATTCAAGGCATTCTAATCTGAGTCTTCAAATAATTTCCTTCATTTCCCTCATATTCAAACTTTCTTTTTGCTTCTTCCCGCCCTCTCACGTTCCTCAAGTTTTCTTTTTCTCCCCTCCAGTCATTCCCCTTTACTGTTTAATATCTTTCTCTTCTTTTCCTTGACCTTCTTTATCGTTCTGTTACTTCCTTCCTCCCTCAGACTTCCCTCATTTGTGTTGTCTTCCTTCGTCCTCCCTGCTTCTCTCCACATCGAGCCTCCACTTCTCGGGTTTATGTGTCACTCGAGCCTGTTGCCTTCCCACTTAGGAGTAATCCACTTTCCTTTCCTCCTCCTCCTCTCGCCTCCTCCACTTTGTCTCCCATCGCACCACTCTGCTGACTCTCTTACGTTTTTGTTCTTTCAAGAATACATTTATTTAGTTTCATCCTAATGTCCTGTATCTCATTATTTTTACACAAATATGATGAAGGATTTGAGTAGAGATTATTGTTGCTATTTTTACCATTTGAACTTGTGAACCAGCGTGGGAAATTACTGCCAGTATGATTGATTTTTGTGGTCTGTGGAATTGTCTGCTTCCCACAAATACATAAAAGAATTAGTAAATCACGTTATATATATATATATATATATATATATATATATATATATATATATATATATATATATATATTCAGCATTACATCCTCCTTGAATAGTTTTAATAATTATATGGAAACTGAAATAGGTCTCCCAATTTGTAATCTGGCATAAGGGTACCTATCTTTTCCATTTCTATGCATTATAGTATTCTTATTGTTATTTACGGTTCGTGTTATACAAGAGTTACTGAAGTTATTAACAGATTTGCCTTTCCTTCCACCTACAATATGTCATTCTCTGTCTCTGTCCTCAGTTGGCCTTCCTTTGGCTTGGCTAACTTTTCTGTTTCCTTTATGTTATGTTCTCGAAATGAACGGATCTTGAAGTTGGCTTTCTGTTATCTTGTTTTTATTTTTTCTTGAAGGGAACAATTTGTGGCTCTTGGCCTTTGGTTCCTTCTTCCTTGCATTTAAAAAAATAAATCTCTCCACGTCCCTCCCTTCTTTCCAACCTTTCCTTCATTTTTCCTGTCATTCTTCCATTCCTCTCTCTCCAGTTTCAGCCCCACCCTTTCCCCACTCTGGTCCATTCCTCCCTCCTTCTAATGCTTCCCTAGTCACCAATACTCATAGGCAACATTACCTTCAACCTCTCTCTCTCTCTCTCTCGTCATGTCCTTGCTGTAAATAATTCACCAGATATTGTTTACTCTCTGTTTCTGTCTACTTTTCTGTCTGTCTGTCTGTCTGTCTGTCTGTCTCTTGTCTGTCTGTCTGTCTGTCTGTCTGTCTCTCTCTCTCTCTCTCTCTCTCTCTCTCTCTCTCAATTACTTAGGCTTAGCAAACCATAATCATGGGCTGTAAGCTGAACTCCCTTTTTTCCCTCAGTTTTTCTACTGACAACATTTTTCTCTTTTAATCGAGTCCTGAAATTTCATGGACCGTCCCACCTCCAGCCTGACCAGTACTAAGAATTTTCCCTTGAGATCATCATTACACAATTTCCTGGCTATCTACACCAGCTGGAGTAGACCGTACAATGAACAGCAATAATATGTCGATAATGTGTGTGTCCTCCAATTCTACGACAAGGTATTTCTTCTTTACCTAAAGGGGGAAGGGATCAAATACAACCAAACTTCCCCACATCCTTAATTATAGTTTCTGAGGCGTTGGTGGTTGGACCTGAAAACATAGCACACACTCAAAAGCATATAGAGGTGGAGTAGGGTTGATTGGGTGATGGGAGAGGAAAAACTCTAACCAAGACTGTGAGTTACTACTGGAATATCTGTGGAAGGGTGAGGAGAAAATAGTGTAGAATGGAAAGGTAGAGGAGGGAATGGACGACGAGAGACAGAAGCACGAAAGAGGTAGTATGAAGGAGCAGAGAAGGCAGAAAAATAGAAAGCTGAAAAACTTGGCTGAAATATAGTAGGGTGGAGAAAAGGTGGGCTTAATAAGGTAGAACGGAAAAGGAAAAGATAAAGAAAGTCAGAAAGAAGACTGTGCAGCGAATGAGCCACAAAAGCCAGGTAAAACAGAGTAGGAATAACAAAGGGTGAATAGAGGATAGGAAAAAATGGGGTTAGATGGGGATAAGAACGTGAATAGGAATGAGAGAAAATGGAAGAAGGCATAGAAGAAAAGACTACATACGAGGGAGTACAATGAAAGGAAATAGAAGATGGAGAGGGGGAGTTAGTGGAGAAGAAAGTAAAGGGAGAAAGAAGAGAAATGAAGTAGGTAAGCAGGTAAGAAGGAATAAAAGAATGGGGTGGAAGGTAAAAGCAAAAAAACTGACGGAAAAAAGAAGGGAAGGACAAACACGGCACTGAAAAAGAAGGCAACAGGGATCGACAGCTATTGAGACTGGTTTGGCATGGGAAGAATGAGAAAAATGGAGCCAGAAATTAGGAAAAAGGTGGGAGAGAATGGAGGCTTTTACCCTGCTTTATGAAGGAGCGCTGCCCCAGGAGTGGCAGTGATGAAGGGGGAGCTGAAGTGGGGAGGGGAGGCAGAGAGCAAATAGTCCTGGGGCAGAGGAGGGAAGGATAATGAAAAGGAAGAGGGAAGGAAGAGCAGAGGTAGGGTGATACGCTGAAGGGAAAAAAATATGAAATAAAGTAATGACAAGAAAGACTATTAGTAGGAAATAAATAAGATAAACAACTAGAGACCCTCCCAAGGGAGAAATCACACCAGCCGCGAATCAATACATTATTTTTTTTTTTAAATAACAGAACAGAGGAAGGAAAAACAAATGAATAAAAAAAAATAATCCATACACTAGATTACTGGTGTCCTCTCTTCATAAAATATCTGTAACAGTTAGACTTGAAGGTTGAAGTCTGGAGGGAAACAATTCTGGGGAAGCGAGTTCCAGGGAGATGCAGTACGGGGAATGAAAGAATTCTGATAGGCAGAACTTCTGCAATATGGCTGAGTGACATTCCAGTCATGAGTGCTACCAGATGCCAGTGTAGCACGAGGGAAGGAATGGAGAGGTGGCACCATGGACGCAACTTCGTCTGAGCATTTGCCATAAAAATATCTGTAAAGTAATGCAAGGGAGGCAACATTCCTTCTTACTTGTAAGGGATGTAGTTTATTTGTAATGGCAGGGTTGTTAATAATTCTAACAGCTTTGTTCTGAATTTTGTCTAGGTGTTTTCATGCAACCTCTCCACATCCATTCCACAGGAGTGAGCAATATTTAAGCTGAGAGCGCACATGACTCTTATAAATTAGAGCTAATTGCTCGTCAGTGAAGAAATTACGGACTCTGTACAGTACAATAATCCAAGTTTCTTTGAGGCGATTTTAGCAAGTGATTTAGCATGAGAGGTCCAGCTGAGGGCATTGTTAAGTGAGACGCCGAGAATTTCAATACTTTTGGAGATGGAAATGTTATAGCACTGAAGGTAAAATACGAATCTGGTAATATCTGTCTATTAGTAAATTGTATATATTTAGTTTTACTAGCATTAAATGAAACAATGTTGTTTTGTCCCCATTCACTGATCATAGATAGGTCTTGATTTATTGAGATGGCTGTACTGAGTTGAGAGGTAGAGATATTAGACTTTGTAAATGGGTGTCTGAGTGTGAATGAACTGTGTAGTGTTGAGTCATCTGCGTATGAATGGATGGGATTGTGGGTAACAGATAAGAGATCATTAATATGAACCAGGAACAGGGTTGGCGCCAGAACTGATCCCTGCGGCACGCCGGTGAAAGAAAAATAGGTGAGCTAAGGGATTGATAGATAAATACTGAAGAATAACGACGTAGAGAGTGAGAGGGAGAATATGAGAGAGGAAACCCAGAAAATTGTGATTCTTTGGACAACAAGCAGATAGGTTAAAGGCAAAATAAAACGAAATTCCAAAAGGAGAGGGGAAAAGAATGGAAAAAACGAATACATGGATGGTAATGAGAGAGGCAAACTGAGCTCAGAGGTAAAGTGAGAGGACCTGGGACTATACATAAAACCAGTAAGAGTGCACAAGATGAAGATTTTTTTCTCTGTCTTCAAAATGGAGGAAATCCATACTAAATCCTTATGAGAGACTCTTACGTCCTTACAATCCACCGTATTTATGGTCATAACTAAAACCTTGCCAAGTCAGTTTAGCTAAATTTGCGAGGCTTATGACATTACCCTGTTAGCATGGCCGCCACCACACAACCAAAAATTCGTCAGTGTCAACTAGGGTCGCTGTGTGAGAGTAAAGATGTTCTCAGTGACCTCAGTGGTACTGCACTGGTAAGAAGATACCGTCTGGACCGTGCAGGCATTATTAATATTAATTATTATTATTATTATTATTATTATTGTTATTATTATTATTATTATTATTATTATTATTATTATTATTATTATTGTTATTATTATTATCATTATTATTATTATTATTATTATTATTATTATTATTATTATTATTATTCGCTTTCATCTTCAATGTCAGGACCAATTTGCCTAGCCCCGGGCTCCTACGCTTCTCAAGGGGGAAACATAGCACGGGATGATGGATGGACGGATGATGATGATGATGATGATGATGATGATGATTATTATTATAATTATTATTATTGTTATTATCATTATTATTATTATTATTATTATTATTATTATTATTATTTTGTGAATGATTTGGTTCGAGTGACGATAACATCAACTGTAGTGAGCAAGGTATGCGCCAAAAATATAAATTTCAAATAACATATAGCGCTGCCTAGCAACTGGGGAGATGTTGCATTGCAGTAGCGACGCATCTACATCAGACAATAAGCAGATCATCACTGGAACACTCGATACCCTTTTTTCAAATGTGGTACTTTAACGCCATATGAAATGAATGGATCTTGAATTTGGCCCTCTGTTACCTTGTTTTTTTGTTGTTGTTTTTCCTTGGAAAGAGCAATATGTTGACCTCTGGCCTTTGGTTCCTTCTTCCTTGCATAAAAAGAATATAAAATCCCTTATCACCCCACAGTGGCTGAGTGATTAACTGCTGGATCGTCAGGGCCAGGGTATGATTCCTGGTGTGGGCACCTGGTATTACTTTACTCAGGTATCAGTTCGACTTCTGTGTATAGGCAGGTAAAATGAGTACCTAGGGCACCAATTAGGAAGGGGGGGGGTAACTGAGGTAACCTTGATGATACTGTGGCCTTGTGTACCAGGAGAGGGAATGAATTACACCACTCCTCCCACAGGCTCAAAGGCAGGAGATGAGCACCGCGGCTAAGCGTCTCATGGAGTCTGTCCCACTTTTACCTTTACCACTGAGACCAACAGGAACAAAATAGACTTTATGAAATTATTAGACCTTTAGCCCCATCACTAAGAGGAGGAAATACCAAAAGGCACTGCATGAGGGAGAGAGAGAGAGAGAGAGAGAGAGAGAGAGAGAGAGAGAGAGAGAAACTCACTTTAGTAACTCACTCTACAGTATATTAATTTCTCAGGACTGGGCTGAGACTGGTAAATGGAAATGTGCAGAGAGGCAGGTTGCTTTGTGAAGATTGTCTGCTGGTGCTTCTCGATCGTGGAATTAATTTAGATGAACCTGATATCAAGCAAATTACTCGGCTAGCCTGGGATACTGGTCTTGGGTCGAGCAATGCAGCGGAAAGGAACGAATTGATGGAATATAGTGAGAGAGAGAGAGAGAGAGAGAGAGAGAGAGAGAGAGAGAGAGAGAGAGAGAGAGAGAGAGAGAGAGAGAGACGTAATTACAAAAACACTGATAAACCACAAACATGACAGGTTCCAATCAGGTGGTGCTTCCCTAACACTAACATCACTAATCATACCATACTGTAGTCATCTCATTCACTCCTCTAAAACCATTTACTATGTTCAGTGGGTTACGTCGCTCCGGCCGGGCTGAGTCTGTAAGAATTTGTAGCCGAGGGAGAGTTAGAGCTTACTACTCACGTAATGCCAGTCAGGGACGAGTGAGACTGGTTACCCTCGCCTTAAATGTCGGAAATGAGCAGATTAGTTTAAGTTCCTACGCTCCTGATGAGACAGAGGGATTGGGTGATGATGATGATGATGATGATGAGTATTGCAGCAAAAACTTCAGTTTTCATACATACCCTGTATCATTCTGGAGCCAGATATAATCTGAGATACTTGTGCTACATCATTGCTATGGTGATAAATTCTAAGATTTCATATTTATTCATACTAACCAGACGTACTCGGTGTTGCTGACATTATGTAATTTTCATCTTTTAATTTTAGCTTACCAGAAACCTCATGTACTGAAGGGGTTGGTCTTTTCCTGCTTGTAGCATGAAGTAAACTGGGATTAAGAGGATCATACAGTGCATTATATGTTTAGTCATCGAAAGGATGTACTGTGACATCAGAATGAGCGTCAACGACAAGCGACACTTTTGTAAATGCAAGATGTTAGTCAAACATATCAACCGGAGGGGACGACTTTGATGGCAACTTGCTCAGTAATAAAGAATATAGTTCCGTCCTTGTGTAGAAGCAGATTCAGGAATCGAAAAGAAAGTAGCCTCTAGAATGGCCGGGGTGGATAGGCATGTTCCAATACGCCATTCCTTCTCTGTGATGGACCGATGACAACGCACACTGACACCATCATTAGTTTATCATGAATATATACTGAGTTAGCCGACAGGCTGCAGATCATGAAGCCTCACTAACCATTAAACATCTCCATTAATAAGCTCACCAACAGCCCTCAAATGTCGGGATAACTCTAGTAGACCAAGAGCTTAAGAAGCTGTATCTAGGAATGGGTGACTTCAAGCACTTTAAAAAAAAAAAAAAAAAAAAAAATGCCGCGCCAAAAAGAGACAACTCATCCCTAACATTCCTTAGCTCCAGCATCATCTCTCTGTCAACCTATCTGCCTACCTACCCATCTATCTATCTATCTATATCAATCTATCTATCTATCTACCAATATATCTCTCTGTCTATTGACCGACGCTTTAATCCCATAAGTGATGGCCACAAACAAATAGCCTGCATGTCACCCTGTCCACCGCCATTAGGCTACCCTTTCTCCAGTATAAACCCCCGTGTCTCATATACATACACGTAAAAAGCCCTGCCTCTCCACGCTCCTCATTACTTCTTATCTTTCACCCCATCAGTAGGCTACTTTCCCTCCAAACACCACCTGGGCAATTCTTCCACATTAACTCATCAATTTATTCCTCCCTTCTCCACCCTTTCCATATCCTGTCACAAACACCTATTAATTCTCCATTTTCTTTCATTTCACCCTCTTTTCTCTTTTCTTCTTCCTTCCTCATAAGTCACATATCATTGGAGATTGTTTTTACCTGAAAGAAACTTAAGATGAATAATAACCAGTGTCTGAAAGAGCTTTGTAAGGATGTGAGATTCCTAAGGGACATTAATTTCATTAACAATTATCATGATCAATTTTGTTTTTATTGTGTATAGACTGTTATTGCTTAATGTAAGTTATTACACACACACACACACACACACACACACACAGGTAATTAGTCAAGGATTAAAAGAATTTAGGTTCTCTCTCTCTCTCTCTCTCTCTCTCTCTCTCTCTCTCTCTCTGCCATAACACTAAATCCTCCTGCTCTACTAGTGCCCAACATTCAGTGAAAAACTCCGCGTTCTAGACTGCCTTCTCACTTCATGCATGTTCATTTCTGTTATCTGCGTCACTCTGTATTTCATTTATATTCCCTGTCTTCTTCGTTTCTTCCCACTTCCTTCCCTGGATTCTCTCTTCACTGCTTGTTACCCAGACTTTCCTGTTCTCATTTGTCTGTCTGAATAATACTTTGCACAATCCTCGAGGACAAGAGGCTACTATTGTCCTACCCAAAACTGTGTGACGTTAGTATGAATAAATATCTTGTCATGAAAGCATCACTGTTTTTCTTACGCTGCTGGTTTACAAGTATCAGTTTTACGCAAAGATATAGTGTTCTCGATGGTGGTCTTAATCAGAAAGCTTGGGAACTGCGCACTCACTTACAGATTCTCACGTTTCTCACAGTCCCTTCCTCCACTGTGTGTAAGAGGTGGTGCTAACTACGCCACAGTACTGGGGAGACTCTTGTAATACCTTCACTAGTGTATAACTTGGTAAATTTGTCACCTCTACTCCGTTAGAACTAAAACAGGATTATTAATAAGACTTCTTCTCCATCTTTCTTCCAATCATTTATATTCCTCATACCCCAGGTACTTCCATCCCTTCGAGACTAGACGTAACAGCTATATGCCTAAGCAAAAATCTGGATCCCCACAAAATTAAGGAACGAAATGGGACGAAAAATGTTTGCTACTCTGGAAAAACTAATAGACGTTCATTCAAGCGTTCGCCAAATCGGCTTTCAGTTCCACATTCTTCGTTGGATTTCGAGATTCCTATACATTTTGAATCATCTCTCAATATAGCAGTTGGTGTCTCTAAATTAGCCACAGTATTATGTGGCCAACAGTTCCCTTCCCCCGACACAACTTCTTACAAGTGATTATTGTGCACTCACTCCACTGTGCACGCAATCCATCTCGCTCAACTTATGAAGCACAGACAAAACTCCACTCCTTTCTGCACACACACACACACACACACACACACACAATAATGGACCTGTCTTCCTTCTCAGGACCTGGAATTAACCTATTTAGTAACGGCTGCGTCTGGCCAGCATAAAGGCAATTCCAGCTTCTGAAGAGTGCACCTGCTGAGCTGAGAGGCCCTCCTAATTTAAACAAGGAGAGGAATGTGATGAAACTCAAAACAGTTTTTTTTTTTTTTTTTTTCGACATCGCAAGGAATCTAGTCATAAGTCTGAGGAAACCCTGAACAGTTGAGGAAATGAATGAAATTGCTGGTCTGAAACCCTGGATTAACCAGTTCAGTATCACAGCGCCATTCTTCTTTACAAGAGCCAGTATCTCGCTCCGGTGAGGTGCTGAGGTTACCATAAGTCGTGTATCCCCGAGCGCTCATTATCAAGAACAGTGTCATATATTGTGTCAAAGGTCGCTTTCTAGCTCAAATATGGATGACGGAAGGGAGAAGTTTACCTTGGCGATGGCTGAAACAGAGGGCAAGTTTGGTAACACAAGACCGATGCGAATGAACGAGTATGAGGGTACTATCGCATGAAGGAACTTGAAAAGTCTGATGTGAAAAAGACGAACGGTATCGTCTTCCGGCTACACACGGCATTTTGGAAATCTCGATCGATGAGACAATAGTGCAAAAACTTGATAGAATAGGAACTGGTCTTCGATATGTCTGTGCTGGTGAACTGCTCGACGCAATCCATGTTGTTCCTGTCGCTAATGGACATGCAGGGAGGAATGTCCGATACAAACCAGCGTGCGGGAAGTGTGCAAATATCACCTTGGCTCAGGCAAAGCTGTACCTACAGTTCTATGAGGAATGTATTGGAATCGCCAAGTCAAATCTGCCGATCGAAGCAGAGGAAGAAGTTCTGGAGATGGAGAAGCAACTCACTGAAACACTCCAGGCAGACACTGAGCAAGGAGACGATTACGCTCATGGCAGTATGGGCTCGAGATGAATGGACTGTGGTGGCCCGTATTCTACTGTATAATGAGCCCTGCTACCTCTGTGAAGAAGAGCGTGGGATTCAAGGTGTGTATTTTTGTGTGCTAATCATTTAATGCAGTCACATGAAGGTGGTACTGAATCAAATGAGTGGATGGTGCGTGCCTACTCCTATCATATGTCATTCGAATTATTTCCTTTATGATTTTATTATTATTTAAACACTTCCACTAGACGATTTTGTTATACTTAGAAAAACCATCGCGTACTGAATGAGTTAATGAAGGCACCATTTCATATTTCCTGTTTGAAAAGGCTCCATGAGCTCTAGAAAACTGTCTTGAGAAAACTAAATTTGAATTATAGGCGTCAATTATTGTAAGTACGGAACACGTTCGAATGGCCATTCTTGTCAAAGTTGTTACTCTAGCTTTCCAAAGATGTGCACAGGACAGCTGCAGTCAACCCTTCACTTCACTAACAGTTATCTTAGCATACTCGGTACATCCAGACAGCTTCATTCATTTAGCAAGGGCTTTTCAAACTAGAGGTGTCAGTATACAGTAAACATCATCAATCCCTTCACAGTTAAATACCTTGCTATGTTGACTAACAATCGCCTGGTGGTTACCAAAATAAATAAAACCAGAAGACCGTAACTGTCAGAGACAGATACTGATTTCCACCTATGAGAATGTTGCTGACTGGCACAACTTACCTTTTGTGTAATAACTCAAAAACCGTTGGTCAAACTGCAACCAAAAAGTAAACAGACCTGGTTTAGGACCAAACATGTCTTCTAGGGCCAAGAAGTGCCTCATTTATATATATATATATATATATATATATATATATATATATATATATATATATATATATATATATATATATATATATATATATATATTTGTATGGATGAGCAGTCGAAAAGTGGGGTGCCACAAATCTCGTAATGTCACGGATGAATGACCCTCAGACTTTTTCAAACAAATATTTGGAAAATAATTTTATGCAGGATTTCCCTCCATGTTCATGTATCTATAATAGTTTTGGGGTAAACTGAGGTTGAAAATTCTTGATTTTTGGACATTTTTGGACCTGTGACCTTGAAAAGTAGGTCAAGGTCACTGAAACTGGGTCAGTGTTGTAGAGTCTTGGTGCTGTACATCCCCAATAAATATGATGAAAATAGGAGACGAAAAGTGAGGGGAATACTACTACTACTACTACTACTACCACTACTACTGCTACTACTACTACTACTACTACTACTACTACTACTGCTACTACTACTACTAATAAAAATAATAATAATAATAATAATAATAATCATCATCATCATCATCATCATTCATCATTCATCATCCAATCCTACGTTGCCCCATGAGGAGCGTAGAATACTAATAATAACACTGACGGATACAAAGACCTCCACCTATACTGATGGTGTTGGTGATTAATGAGACAACCAAAATTTTTATGCTAAGTTTGGCTATAAAGGGCTATTTTCAGCTGTATGGAGGCTAATATTAATGTCAATTAAGTAATATATTACTTTAGTATGCTTTTTTGAGCGACATGCTTAGATCAATTATTATCATATCATCCTGACCTCCTTTCCCACCCTAGGGCAGGGTGAGGAGCAGCAACGTCCAGACAGCCTAAGTTTGTCCTATTCAATGGGCCACGCTTCCATTCACTCATCATTCAAGCCCCCGGAATCCTGGCTCCATCAGCTAGGCCAAAAAATTTCGCCACGTTCTGTAGCATCAAATAACAATTATAACTCTAATAATTTCGGAGATAACCCAGTCTTGGTCATCAGTTTGGCCTTATTTCGCTTTTTTTTTTTTTTTTAGGCATATGGTGGTGAAGTATGAGAAAAGCCACCTAAATGATGTGCATTGGTGGTTTCCGAGACAGCCAAGTTTTAGCGTTCTAAGTGTCGCTTTTTAGTTTTTTCAACAATATGGCTGCGAATTTTGGGAAAAGCCACTTTAGTAACGTGAGCCATACCATTCAAACGATGTGTGATAATTGCCTAACGCTCTGGTAATTTTGGAAATAGCGCAGGGATGGCGCTGAGTCAGGAGTTAACTATTTTGTAACGCCTGTTGTTTTTTCACTTACTTTCCAACGATGTGCACTGGTTCGCTGTAACGTTAATAGTTTCTTAATTTATACACGTTCTGTGGCATTTAGCTCCTTTCTGAGAGGTATTTTTGAGAAAAGTCTTTGTAGTAACACCTATTATTTTTTTCATAAGCTTTTCCACGACGTGCGTAGATGCAGTTTTAATACTTTCCATAATTAGCGCAGTTTTGATGTTATGCACTATTATACTACTACTGGAATACTTGTTTAATTGTATTCTCGCTCGAGTTAGTCGCTCAAGTAATACCAGAAAACGTCCAAGTGGTAAAGTGATTTACTCGTTTATCTGCTTACTTACCTACGTGTCTGTCTATCTAGTTAATTACCAGTCTGTCCGTCTGTCAACTATTTCACTTGGTTAGTGACTTACCTTAGCACCCATCTGGTTATTTATATATCATCCTGGTCATTCTCTATTAACTACAAATCTCTTTGTCCCCCTGCCTACTTGTCAAACAGCCTATCTACCTACCCACCTATCTAATTTTATGCATGCGACTTTGTTGACGTACGGACTGTGAGAAAGCCAGGGGTCTTTCTATTCATTCCTTCTAAACCACATTTGTTGTAACCAAACTTACCTTAATCTAATCCAGACCTAACCTATCTAGCATGATCAGCCTCCAGACCAAATCAGACTAACCCAAGCCTAACCTTAGCTCACACATTCCCGATGACCGTCTTCCTCTACCGTAACTTACAATATATTGAAATTTCGTGGTGCAGGAGGACAGAGACAGCGGGGGTTACGGTGGCCTTTATCACAGGGTAATTACTTCATAACCAGATCACCAAGGCCGAGATAGAGAGAAGGTGCAGGAGAGTTGTGGAAACGTGGAGGAGAGTGACGGGGAGGGGGGGATGCTGAGAAAGGACAGTGTCACACAAATCATCTTAACTGCAGCCTTGGGAACAAAGGCCTTTATTTCCCTTATATCACATTATTGCCAAGAAATGGGATCGTGGTTGCTTGGAAGGTAACACATTTCTGGCTGATAAGATGCCCTGATAAGTCACGATTCACAGCAGGTGCCTTGCTTAGACTTCAGTGAGTTATTTCCAATTTTACACACACACACACACACACACACACACACACACACACACACACACACACACACACACACACACAACTGCAACTATATTTATCTATTGATATGTCAGATATGCTGTCAAGATTTTCAAGGTAAATTTGTATTATTCGTATACATTTCTATTAACTTTCTAAATATATTTCAACTGTTTTGCAAAAATCTTTATAAAGGTTATACAATACGCTAACATGATTTTGGCCCTTTTTTGTCTGCCCCTTACTTCTATAATCGCAAATAAAATCAGACTTTACTGATCTACCAGAAGGCCCGCCGACGTGTCGTAAAAATACCCCCGCTAATACCAATACACCAGTCCTGTATGAGACAGCCCTAGCATGTATTCAGTATGGACGGTGGGTGTTAGCGCCGAAGTGGTGACATGTAGAGGTGTGCGGTACGTAGGAGGACTACTGGGCTTTGAAAGCAGGCTGTGAAGCCTATGCCCAGAGTCGGTCACATAAAAAAAAAAATATATCAGGAAGAGAGAAAAGTAAATTTGACCTCTCAGTGAAGGCAGATATTTTGTATTACAGCACATCATCCCTTCTCTACACAGATCTTGCAGACGGAAATAAGTTTCATGAGGAAGCATCGTCCACAGTTGAGCAAGTTCGATGATGGTACTCGTTCCAAGAGGTACATATTTTCCATGAAGTGAAGATTTCTAGGATATTGCAAAACTAGAAACACAACATTATCCTCCAGCGTTTTATATTGTTTTTCTAGACAATTAAAGGCGGCATCGTGTGAGTATATTTATGTAAGCCGGTATATCTGATTATCTACACACACACACACACACACACACATACAAATGCGCTTGTCTGCGATGTACTACTTAGGAAAACGACAGAATACAAAGTGGTAGGTAGCCACCCCCGACCAGGCTTTAGGTAAGCTGGGATTCGTGGGACCTGTAAAGCTCTCTACTTAGCCCACAGAAGGGGGGCGTGGGGGTGTGGATACCCTCCCCTTCCATACTCTAAATTTATTAAGAAATACTGGAGTGGTCGGTGTAGGTGGGTAGGCTGTGCAGGTGGATGGATGGTATGGGGTGAGGGTGAGGGGGAGAAAATTATGAGTATGTAATGGATAGTGTCTATGTCCTTAATATTTACATCCTTTACAGTGATAACAGTGACAGCGGTAGCACTGGTGGTGGTGATAGTGGTCGTGATAGTAATGGTAATGATGATAGTGAAATGGTTGATCGTAGTAGTGATGACTGCAGCAGTGATGTTTGTTGTAGTGATGTAGTGGAATTGATGCTGGTGGTTGTATGACAGCCCATATTTCGGAAAACAGTAATCAGTTTTTTACCTAGGGAACCACAGTTATGCACAGTGCTATACCTTCATACATTTAGCAAAAAAAGTGTGCGAGAAAGAGCTAACGAGGCCAGGGAAGTACCAAGAGATCAAATGGGAGTACTGTACCAAGCGATCGAACAGGCTGGATAGAATTTGTGCAGAGTAGTGTATGACCTGGGCTTGGCACCCGCTTTAACTTCGTCGTAGGATTAACTTTGTCGGATAGGTGAGTGTGATGTTATGTGAGGAATGTTTTTTGACCTCTCAGATGAAGCCAGGATTCCGAGGGCTTCAACGATGCGTGAATGGGATTGAAGGTAATTCAGTTGGGCAAACTTTGGGTAGTATCTCGTTCTATCATTTTTTTTTTTTCTGGATCTCTGGACCCTACCTCTCAACACCTGAAGATGATGATGATGATGATGATGATGATACCGATTAGTATGAATAAAATTTAGTTCATTAAGCGCTCTGTTTCGGAATCAATCGTAGTCCCAAAGAAAAACACCTACATGTTTCTTTGACATTTTTCATTACATACGACATAAAAAAGAACAGTTGTATTTTTGCCATAACCAACATCCAATCACTCTCTGCTGGTCGTAAAATAAAACTTGATTAACCTCTTTCATATATATATATATATATATATATATATATATATATATATATATATATATATATATATATATATTTTAGGATCGCAACGAGATTGCTTTCCAAGTGATTGTCATGAACTCTCTCCTCTTCTTGTACCCTCACACCAGAGAGAGAGAGAGAGAGAGAAACAATGATTACGCGAAGAGGGGGTTGTATATGAGGGAGAGCTTCAAGAAATGGTGGTTAGGATTGGAGACATTTTTGTGTGTTGCACCCCACTAAAAATTAAGTAATTAATCGTGAAAAAAATATTAAGACAAGGAGACACAATTTATTCATCCTCAAGGCACGACTAACCCACCATATAAACAAACCACCTAGAAATTGCACCAATCCCGAGGGTCGTATTGCTAGCACCTTGTAACAGGGATGTGGATATTTATGTTCAAGCTGTGACGCTGGTAAGATGTTGGGAATCGGTCTTCTATTGTGTTAATGGGCCTCGGGGATGCCTATGCCAATGATGTCAAGAGTGTTATACATAAGAAACGAACAGCAAATCTGCATCTGTGTATCATCATTTTGCACGTCAGAATATTCCTAACTATTTCAAGGAAGAACTCCTATGGTGCTTTGACTGCTGATCTCTCTTTTGACTATATGACCTACCTTGGACTCTCTCGGCATTCCCTCCTATGACCAATGTTCTTAATCATGTAACAGTAAAGTCCAGATCGAAATTACATAATCTGTGTGTGTGTGTGTGTGTGTGTGTGTGTGTGTGTGTGTGTGTGTGTGTGTGTGTGTGTGTGTGTGTGTGTGTGTGATGTAGAAGTTTACTTCCTTTGATGAATGCTGTAACAAATTCGCAGTTTTTTTTCTTTCGTAACCACTCGAAAACAGTGAACAGCCCCTCACCTAAAATTCTAAATCGTCAACACCACATAGGCGAATGTCAGGCAGCTCAAGAATCCAAACCCCCTTTGATCTTTCTTGTAATACTGTCTAAGAAGGGTTCACATAGTAAGTTCACCACAGACACATAGTCCATAAAAATGATGTAGGGACTCCATCACAATTACCTAAGATAACTACACCAAAGTGAGTCAGAGGACCAATCTGACATACGCGGAGCTCAGAATTTTGTGTCGTTATGGAGGATTCTGTTGGTTCTGGCACGAAGTTTCCCTGGACTGTGTATTGGCAAGGGCACGGCATTCTCTACTGGAAAGACGATGGCTATTGTGATAAGTACATCTCCCAGTCTCTTGTAACAATAAGCTACGCGATGACTTGTTCGTTTACAATAGCAGCAAACTGTCTTAGTTCTGCTTTTAGATCTGGCATGGTCATGAGAGAAGCTGTTTTGCGCTGCAGGTCTTGTATGTGACACGGTTGGTGAACGTGGTGTGACGTTTTGTCTGTTCAGTGGACATAAAACGTGTCTTTGGCCTTGAGACTGAGGAGGTGGTGTTGGGCTGGTAACTGGCTGAACTACAAGAACTGTCTGAGTAGGTATGATACCAAGTTTCTCTTCAATCTGTACCAGCTAACATGGTTATGTCATCCCTACGGGAAATCTCTCAAACGCAGCATATAATTCATCCTTGCTAAGACAATTTAGGAACCTGAGATAACTAAATAACGGTGCTGCATTATTTAGTGTTAAAACGATTTTTCCCATATCATCAGTTTCCGCCTACGGGCTGTTTCGCAATGCCTCAAAAAGTTCCGTTCCTGTTGTTGCAGATACGACAGCTGCCTCTAACAGCGTATTCTGTTTGGAAGAGATGAACTTATCCTGCCTCATACTTTGTAATGGTCTGTAGATGCTCATCATGCATCCTGCTTTCATGTAGTTGTAAATTAATCTACGAATTTGTTACAGCATTCATCAAAGGGAGTAATCTTCTATAAGAATCTACATCTTATGAGGGATCCCACGGTGCCTTGTCGCCAGTGGTTGTTACTCTACAGAAGGCCCTGGGTGAGCCTAGGGATGAAGGCTGCCTAACTTATGGTCGGTTGGAAGTTGTGCTAAGGCGTTGTGGTTCTTCAGGATATTTGGATGCTCGAGCTGTTCTTCAATGATCGTCTCTCTGCTGTCCTGTGTTTGTGTGTTTTACCAGTATTACCTTTTTCACTGAGAACTGTTATTATTGTGTTGACGATGTTCTGGTGTGGGATGAAAGATGTGCTATACCTTTGAACAGGATGTGGTTGATAGAATGTCGATATTAATTATATTCCTTGTTACGTTGCGTATTTGGTTTGTACTACTGATATTTATTTGGTGTTTTCATCGGGCACATGTTAGTCTTCTTGTTAAGTGGTGTTTTTTTTAAAGGATATACTCGTATATAAGTGTGTAGGAGGGCGATGAGGTCACTGCAGTACTCAATGCTTCATCTATATTTTCTTAGTGTTTTTGGTGAAATGTGACGCACTGAACCTATTGTGACCTTAGTTTCATGTATTATTGCTATGCTGAAGTACGTGCGTGTGTGTGAAGGAAGCTGTGTATGTTAATTCATATGAAAGAGCATAACAGAGGAAAGATGAGATGAGAAAACAAGGGAGGCTGAGTGAGTGTCAGAGCTCTCTCTCTCTCTCTCTCTCTCTCTCTCTCTCTCTCTCTCTCGTGCTCATTTTATGTACTACCAGTGTAAGCTAATGCAGTAATGAACGTGCGAGATTATCGTGCCTGCCCTCAGCTACACGTTTACACTCGGCCACCGTGTGTTCTGCCACCATTCAAGTCCACATTTATGCCCTCAGTAAATTAAGAGGTTGATGTAGCTAGAGCACTAATCACACCCATCACAGTTACCATCATAAACTCATTTTCTTTGATCCCAATAGTCGTCTCAGTTCTAGGAATCACTTTATAACTTACAAAAAATTACGGGATGCACATTTCCATAGCACCTAATTCCACTTCAGTATCGCTTTGCAACACCAGCTTCAAACTCACATATTTCCTGATTTATAGGAACACCCACACTCAATCTCCTCACCCACACCCCACCATACTTCCCCGGTTACACCATTCACATCCACCACATCTCTCCACACGTATACACCCTCCAAACATAGTGTAATTTCCCAGGCAGTGTTCTTTCAGGACGTCCCCGCCTCTCTCCATCGCATTGGCATTTTCCTGGCCAGAATAATTGCTCAGTGATTACGGCAAGTGTTGGAGAGGGAATCCTATTAAACATCCTGCCTCTGTTAAGCTCGGGGTTCTGATGTTATTCCTAATTTATGCACACACTCAAGTTGTAATACCTTAAAGGGTCTATTGGGATGTGTGTGTGTGAGAGAGAGAGAGAGAGAGAGAGAGAGAGAGAGAGAGAGAGAGAGAGAAAGGAGTTCTCTTGCACTTTATTTCTACATATTGTACTGCACCAATGATCTCTAACAGTTTTGTTACATCCGCCGACGAACTTGAAGGAGATTCTGTATTAATCTGTTTCTGCCTTCCTGTTTGTGTGTCTGTTTGTCCGTTTGTGTACAAGGTACCGAAAAGAGTTGTGATTAGATTTTAGAGCAAACTAGTGGATAGATTGGCTGTAGGTCAAGGAACAAATCGTAAAATTTTGAGGAGGATTCGGATCGGGATGTAGGAATAAATCATGCATTTCATTGGCGTCGACGGAGGTATGCGCTCTCTGAGATTCCGTAATAAGGCAGAGTAGAACCGTAGAATTAACGGATTGACTATGTAAGGCCGCAAAAGTATTCGTCTGGTAAGAAAAACAAATTACAGTAATAACTCTTAAAATTTATTGGAGTTGGTGAAGGTATGTTTTCTCTCAGTGGCCTTGTTTAGACATGTAGTGTGTGTGTGTGTGTGTGTGTGTGTGTGTGTGTAATTCACCGGGTCGGTCAGGATCACTTGATGGTCGTGATCGTCAGCTTTTACCCTCCCGGAAGGGAGCTGAAAGCTCATGTAGTCCGATCTAAGGGCAAGGTTGTGACCTTCACACACGCACACACCCGTCCCCTTGCTCAAGGGGGACAGTAACCACCCACTTCGTCAGTGAAACTTTTCGCAACCTGTGTGTGTGTGTGTGTGTGTGTGTGTGTGTGTGTGTGTGTGTGTGTGTGTGTGTGTGTGTGTGTGTGTGTGTATGTTACCCACAGCATACTGTATAATCACCATCTGCTAACCAGATCGATAATATTATTACCCTAGTGTAAGATCTTACTTATTTCCCAGGCACCAGTTACATAGCTCCATACGGGAAAATTCTACCATTCGTGATCTCTGCAGACTGATTGGTAAGTTTCAAGAAGAGTACCTTTTTTGTAACCGGAGATTCCCCTCTTCATTGAAATACACTTGTAAAGTGATGTGTGAACGATTTTGTAGATTTTAAGAAAGCCTGAGAAACGGGTTTATATGAAAATTGATGACATAACAGTAGCTAGTTTGAAGATGAGGGGACAGACAGTTACAGATGTTGAAGATGTATATTAAGTGAAAAAAGTTGATTGAACATGATTAAGAATGTTAGGCTGAAGAAAGATGGCAGATGCAATACCTCAAGGAACAGAGTGTTTTGTTTAAGTAAAAGCCGCAACACTCCTGCCTCAGCCTCCACCACACAACACTCTTGAACGATTCCTGCCCCCTCCACCACCACCACCACGCCACACGGCCAGTATCACACGTCAATTTGTTCACGAGGGTGATTTGTTGTGGCTGTGGGCTAATTGATCACCGAGACCACAGGATTCATTGCCCCGGTGATGGCAATATGTCTAAAATTACACTACTGACGAGAGAGAGAGAGAGAGAGAGAGAGAGAGAGAGAATTTATATACATAGTTCTTTATACACATACGATTCTGTCTTCGTGCGCGATTCCAGCAAAGTAGTCTGAGATTAATATATTAAAAAAATATGTATATCACAGGCCAGAAAGAGAATGGAGGAAAGACAGAGGCAGGCTGAGTGACGGTGCCGCAGTCTGATATAACGAGCGCTAATGAGAGCATCACGCTGTCACCACCCAGACCTGCAGAGTGGTGGTGGAGGAGTAGAGAGAGAGGAGAGACTCAGAGGCAGTAAAGGCAGTAAGAAGGGGGGCGGGTGAAGGTGGAAATCAGGGTAAACGAAATTCCTGAAGAAGGGGAAAGTTGTGAGAAGATGGAATATTTAAACGGTGAGGTGAAGAGTGGGTGTGAATGTTCGAAAGTGGAAGACCGAGGTAGAAAAATGCTTTTGCGATAGGCGATGAAGGCTGGTGAAAGAAGATAAATTGAAAATGCTAATTTGGATAAAAAGATGTTGAAATGTCTGTTCAGAGAATGAAAGGGCAATGAAGGTAGTGCGAAAGGAAACGAGACTCCGTGGAGAGGTGGCATATGTATGTATAAGGGTGATGAGAAGAAAAGAAGAGGTGCTAAAAGATGAGGGATATTTGTGTGGTGAGTGGCTGGAGGAGGGGACGGATATTGCTCAGAGGGACGGCAGGGTGAGGAGTGAAAGGGAGTTTTGGGAGGGAGATAAAGGGTCAATATGATGAGAGTAGGAGATGTAAAGAAATGATGGGAGCAATTACCAGATGAGAAGGTCTGTGAAGCGAGGAATAAAAGAGGGGAGAAAATGAAGGAGATTGGAAGGATTTGGGTCCACTCAGTTGGGAGCTGGTGAGGTAATGGAGGAGGTGGAATGCTTTAAGGGGTGATGCAAGGACCGATTAGAGGTATAAATGTGAGAGCGGAATAAAATTTCAGGAGCAAATGGACTGATCCAAACAAGGATCCATGATATTCCCGTGGTAAACAAACAGTGCTGTACAGGGTGGCCTAAAATGCGTGAAAAAATTTCATTATGATTTAGCAGTAAAAGATTAAAGGTGCCATAATAAATCGCATATTATAATGCATTTCTGTGCAATTCAGAAAGCTTTATATTTACTTGATCATGGGGAGGACAGAGCTTCTATCGCAGGGCTGGCTGCTGAGCGCAGACTTAGTATCAGTACCGGTAGCCCCTAGGATGGAGGCGAGAATAGGTGTGTCGCGTTTATGGGCACTGCACAAGTCAAAACTCTGAAAGCCCTGCAGAGGAGTTTCACTGGGCATGCATGAAACAGTTATCAAAATACAGAGAACTATGGAAAGAACAAGAGAGACATTCACTGGACAGTAAGAGAACACCGACGACTAATATCCTCACAAAAATGCAGATATCTGACTCTGAGTTCCCCAGTCGTGAAATGTTAGCTCTTTTACAACTCCAGTATCATATCAATTTTACACTTCAAGGAGTACACAGAAACATATAACTTTATCTCTTTCTCTGTCTGCCCTCCTCTCTTCCTATTTCTCCCATCTTTCCTGTCACTTTTTATCACTCTTCTGTCCTTTTCAGGTGGCTTTACGTTGAGTGACAAGCCTAATGATTTCCTGTATGCCAAGACATTTACAACGCTGGGTGATAACCATATAACCAACCCATACGTGTTCCCTTCGTGTCAACAAGTGTGTTGGTGGAGGGTTTGTGCCCCTCCCCGTAAAACGACTAACTTAAAGACAAACGGCCACCCCATACGGGATTGTGGCGTCTGGCTATAGACAGATTTTTTTTATATTAACATCATATATGGACATCCAGTTTGGTTAACACTATATCGTTGGATGGGTTATGAGAGAGGACAAAACTATATCTATGGTAAAGGTGTGCCTGATGAATGTTCAGGAGCGGAGTATTTGAAGTCAAATGAATGCAAATTATGCTGTGCTGCTAATAATGAAGGGAATGCTAGTAGCCTGGTTCAGTTTTCTGGTTTTACGAATGACGTTGATCTAAAATCTACGGTACTGTACAGTACATACAATGAAAAAATGTGATGTTGGTTGAGACTGTGATTTTCAGTACGATGTGGGGTTGAATTAAAAAAAAAAAAAGGAATTCGTGAAAGTTTTAACATATCACTGACTTTGATATAAAAACGTGCAACATTTGCTGCTGCAAGGGTGAATATTTATTTTCCTGGACCCTGCTATTTGCCTGGAGGCAAGGGTAAATGGAGAGGCTTTACTAAGTACACACACACACACACACACACACACACACACACACACACACGTACTGGATTTAGTCAGCCGTGCCTGATATTGCGCAATATTTATACAAAATTCAGTGACAGTAGTGGATGGAACAGTACGTTGTTTGTCTTATAAATACAGATGTTCATGGTAATTCAAAATAAAGATACTGCAATACCTGTATGTATATATATATATATATATATATATATATATATAGAGAGAGAGAGAGAGAGAGAGAGAGAGAGAGAGAGAGAGAGAGAGAGAGAGAGAGAGAGAGAGAGAGAGTGGCTGGATCCCATTGTTGCGTGTATCTGGCGCGTCTCATCCCCAGGTGTCGGATAGATAAACACGTCATAGATTTTTTTTAATGCAACGAAGAAACCAAAGCCCAGAAGCCCGCAAGACTTTTCCCTCCAAGAGAAAATAAAAACGAAATAACAGAGAACCAAATTCATGATCCGTTACTGATGCCTGGACACACTGTGCTTAAAAACGTGGAGGTTATACAGTAGGTAGTAGGAAATGCAGACAGAGGAAGACAGTTGCAGAGTTGACCTGCTGCATTCACGAAGGACTGGGAGTAAAAGTTAACTCTTCAGAGGAGAGGTTGACAGAAAAGGGATGAGAGTTTATTGATGGATGCTACGAGCCCGCCGTAGTGGTGGAGGGATGCACGTAAACAGTTTGGAGCAGCAACAGAAAAGAGATAAAGATGTAACAGTGCAGCGAGGAGAGGGACCTTAAAGGAAATCAGTAAGAGGAGAACACTTAATGAAGGGAAAACCCTTTAACTCCACCTTGTTGAGAGGAGCTGAATGTGGGAAGCCTCCCTGCACATGAGAGTTGTACTCTACAAATGGATGAGTACAACCCATATATAAAGTCAACAACTAAGCAGGGGTAAGGAAGCCAGGGAGTAGGCTTAGCACGCATAATCTCTTGGAAGCAGATTTTACAACAGAAGTAACATGACCTTTCCAAGTCAGGACGTAGACTGTGGCACCAGTCGAACAGGGCGGTACTCCCGAGGTGAATGGCAGCTGGTGACAGAGAGGGCTGGAGCTCCCGCTCCACCATCCCTCAGGACCCGTTCCTGATCATTTCCCTTTGCTGAACATTTTCAGTGTTTAACACAGAGAGCAGGCCAGCACACTTTCATAACCCTCCACCTCCACCTGTCTGTACCACACTACATTCACATTGGTCACTGCACTTTCTATTCCACCCCAACCCCCCTAGCAATGGTCACTGCAGTATTAAGAGCAAGTTCGGTGGTACCTCGGATCGCCACCACTAGGAGGGTAGTGCTGGTGCCACAGGGATCTGTTCGTTGCCAACGAGCAACTGTGTCGGCAGGAGTTATTGCAGCCACAGACCATGCTTGTCAACGAAGAAGTGTGGGTTAGGAGTTATCTTTCACTAACATCCGTGGTCTTACTGCCAGTCTGAATTCTCCTCACTTCTTCCTCCAATCTGTATTCCCTCTAGCCCCATTCCTTACAGAAACCCAAATCTCTTTTTCTACTGATTTATCCCCATTTAGTTTTCTTGGTTACCATCTCCTCACAAACTTTCGTAACAAGGGTGGCACCCATTGTTATATCAAATCTGAATGTGCAGTTGACAGACTCTAAGTTTCACTTCTACTTAATTAGGTTACTCATTATACAAACTAAATTACCTAAATATAATATATGTATGGTTTATTGCTTCCCCAAGGCTTCCTCCGAACCCAGCGTATGTGACTCCAAATCCACACAGCTGACCAACCTCAACCTCACCTGTACTACTGATATTACCTTCTTGGATGAATTAAACGTCTATAATGTAGAGTGGTTATTGCATCCTGCCAGGACTGTCGATACTGGTCTAGAATGCCAGCTGTTTGAAGAATCGTTTAATCTCACGCAACTGATAAAACGACCAAACAGAATACCAGATAATCCTGATCGTAGTGCCTATCTCTTGGATCTATTCCTGACAAATAACCCAGATCAATACAGGGTAGAGGTACCGTCGCCACTTGGACTCTTTGACCACATCCTCAACAAAGCCTCATTAGTCAGTTGCTCCAAGCCTCTCCATTCTGAAGCAGACACGATGACCAGTTGCCACTTTGACAGGGGAGACTGGGATGGATTTAGAACATATCTTGCTGATACTCCACGGCAATCTTTCTTCTCCAGTGACATCAGTTGTACCCAGTCCGACATCAGTGACTTAATAAAAGCTGGTATGAAATTGTTCATACCCAGTCAACAATTTACTAAAAGATCCGAGTCCCCAAAATTATCTGAAAACAATTGTGCCAGTGCAAAACCCCCAAAATCCTTAGCATATAACTCATACAAAAAAGCAGAAAACAACCAAGTCCCTCAGTCAGTTCAAAACTACTGGAAATCACGCTTAAAAGCAGTAATTAACCACTTGACTACCAAGCATCCAAACTATTAAACAATCCTAATGACAAGAGACTATTCTGGTCAACTCTCAGTTCTTTTAGTAATAACTTCAAGTCACCATCCATTCACCCACTAATTTCTTAAGACGGAAACACTATAAATGACCCAAGTGCAAGAGAAAACATCCTTGCCAGTACGCTTGCCAGAAATTCAACTTTGGAGGAAGTCAATCAGAACGCTTCTGCACTATAACTTGACTCTCCCGATATAGCTCTAACGAAGATACAGACAAGATAACTTGAAATCCATCCTAGACAATATACCAACAAACAAAGCCCCAGGTCCAGATGATATTCCTCGTTTTGAAGATGTATACCCTAGAACTTCTTCATATTCTAGGTAAATTATTCAGATTATGGATACGTAATTTTCCATTCCCTAATTCTTGGAAAGAAGCCAATATCCACCCAGTTCTGATGAATGGAAGTTCCTCTGATCCCTCTGATTACAGACCAAAAGCTATCACATCTCTGTAAAGTATTGAAGATTATTATTAATAAGCAAACTGTTAAACATCTTGAATCTAACAACTTAATCAGCGACAGACAGTACAGTTTTCGCCACGGAAGTTCCACTGTTGATGCATTCAATCTCTTGACTCATACTATCCATCAGTCAATTGACTAACACGGCTAAACCCACACAGTAGCTCTTCATATTCCTCAAGCTTTCGACAGAGAGTGACACCATTCACTGCCATCTAAACTACCTTGCTACGGCCCATCATCGCCTGTTCCACTGATTTGCTCATACATCAGAAACGGAAAGATAACAGTAAAAGCATATAATGTATATTCCAATTTCCGTTTCGTTACTGTCTAATGCCACATTAGACAGTAACTATTCCGAATTAATATTAATGATCTCTTTCTATCACTTATAATCCCATTCACTCAGTATTTCACAATTTATTGACATTACACCCATCCACAAAATTTGATATCTCCAACTCCCATCTCAGTACAGCAATCTCCATAAATGAACAGAGAGAGAGAGAGAGAGAGAGAGAGAGAGAGAGAGAGAGAGAGAGAGAGAGAGAGCACAAAATCCCTCAAAAATATCAAAACACACTCCAGTGGTAATTTCATTCTTCACAGTGTAAAATCTTAATACTAGATTTGATTAGCAGACAGTTTTTTTTTTTTTTTTTTTTTTAAGCTTGTATGATTTAGTACTTGCGTTCGAAATTTCTTTTTCGGAATCTCTCTCTCTCTCTCTCTCTCTCTCTCTCTCTCTCTCTCTCTCTCTCTCTCCATCTGTGTCTGCCTATCTGTCTGTTTGTCTGTCTCTCTGTCTCTCAGTCTCTCTGTCTGTCTGTCTCTCTCTCTCTCTCTCTCTCTCTCTCTCTCTCTCTCTCTCTCTCTCTCATGCTCAAGTTTAATTTCCTGATGCGCGTTTTTTTGAGGAGATTCGTGGGCTGATTTTTGCTTTTTTTTTCATATTTCTTTCATCCTCATCTTTCATGGAGTTTCAACGTTCATGGAATTCTAAATGCGCAGGTGGGTAATTAAAGGTATGCTCTTAGGCCTGTGAGCGGCGGTTACCTGGAGCGGCATTTTCGTCGATCTAAGAAGCTCCCTCGTGACATCTTTCTCTATAATTATTTTGCTCATCACACCAAGCTATACTCTTCTGTGTTACTTAAATGATCCTAATATAACCACACTCTTCATAAATAGCGTACAAAATTATACTAACTGGCCGTGTCCAAAAATAAATCGCTTATGAAAAGGTGCTAGGGAGCCCCCTTAAGCGACGAGTATATGGGCCGTGGTGGGAAGGGGAGGCAGGTAAAAAGGAGACATGAAAATAAGGGAGAAAGAGCAGGGGTGAGAAGTGGAAAATGGAAGACAACACTGGGTAAAGTAGGAGGGAATGAAATCAAGTGAGTGAAGGGAAAAACAGAAAGGTAGAGATGTGTTGGGTTATTGTATGGGTGAGAGGAAGAATAAAAGGGAGGGATACATATGGGGGGGATTTATGTAGAAGAGAGAGAGAGAGAGAGAGAGAGAGAGAGAGAGAGAGAGAGAGAGAGAGAGAGAGAGAGAGAGGAAATATTGGGAAAAGAAGGGAGAAAGGATGGTATGTATAAGAGGAATGGATATAAGATGGAGGTGTAGATGGAAGAAATGTAGATGGAAGAGAGTACAAGTGGAAAGGTAGGTGGCACAGTAGGTGAGAGGGTTAGTACTAGGTAAGGGACAATGGGTGGAAGTGTCAGTACTAGGTGAGTGACAACAGGTAGGAGGGTCAGTACTAGGTGAGACAACAGGTGGGACGGTCAGTACTAGGTGAGGGGCAATAGGTGGGAGGGTCAGTGGAGATGGTGAGGCAGGGTAAAGGTGTCATCAGTATACCTGAGAAATTTGGTCGACTGCGTTAACATTAGCCTCTTTAACCACAGATCATCACATCACAGATCAAGCTTGACTTCTTATCACCCTTCTGACAGTGATCAACAAGCAGGCTCATCGACTCTAACCTGAGTCGGGGCATGAGATCTTCAGTGGAAGTGGGAGGAGGAATATACGAGATATATGCGCGGTGAGTAAACTGAAGGCTGGAAGGGGCTTGAAACTTGGTAGACGGTGGAGCGGGGCAGTGAGTGAAAACAGTAAAATTTGGCGTAATAGGATGCGTGGAATGAGTACTATAAAGTTCAATTCAAAGTTTTGGCTACAAGAGCAAGTTAATCTCGAACTGCTGTCTTTCACCTGTCGCCTTCTGTCGTATGTTATAGATGGTCTAGTAGGAGGTAACGTAAAAAATAATGGTGGAATTTGTCAACCACAGTCTGCGGATCGGTCGCTTCACATTCCAAGATGATCATCCCACTACCCTCCTTACAATACCTACAGATCATTTATACAACAAATGAAATCAATGCATTTCTCTAGAGATTGATAGTAATAATGTTGGTGTATTATTCTCTTATTCATATCCATTCTTATTCCATCACTCTTATTCTAATGATGTCCACAACAAGGAAAGGTGAGCCAACTCACCCATGAATCTCATCCAGAATCGTGCTAAGTTTGTCCTTTGCACTGCCAAAAATAATATTAAAATCTCAGAACCCTCCAACCCAAATTCTTCCCGTTCCTTCTACCACCTTGCCAAATTCCTTTCTAAGAGCTTTACTTTATCATCCTTCTCTCCTCTTTTCTGCTCTGATGACACTGTAGCAGTTTCTTCTACTGATAAAACAGATTTCCTCTTAGACGATCCCGGTGCTGTTCCTCCAGCTGTCTCATACATAACGTTCCTTCTCTGGCTTCCTCATGGCTGACATTAAAATTTCTGCTTGTTGCCATCACTCGCCTCAATACTGACAAGGTATATGGGCCAGATGGGGTCCCGCCTGTTGTCCTTAAGAACTGTGCTTCTGTGTATACACCCTGCCTAGGTAAATTCCTTTTGTCTTTGTCTGTCAACTTGTACTTTTCTTTCATGCTGGAAGTATGCTTTCATTCAGCGTGTCCCAAAGAAGGGTGACCATTCCCAACCCTCTAACTATCGCCCAGTTGGTTTAACATCCAGTATTTCAAAAGTTTTGAATCCATTCTTAACAAAAAAATAAATAAATAAATAAAGTGCCTTTCTGATCACAACCTTCTTTCCTATCGTCAATTTCGGTTCCGTCAGGGGCGCTCCACTGGCTATCTTCTTACCTTCCTTCCAGACTCCTGGTCATCCTTCTTTCGGGAATTTATCAAAATACTTGCCAGTGCACTTGACATCTCAAAGGCCTTCAGTCGAGTCTACTATAAATTTTTAATTTCCAAACTGCTCTCTTGCGGTTTCTATCCAGTCCTGTCTGGAGACAGCCCTTGCACAATACAATGAAGACGGCTGGTATCAATGTTCAGTGATGGTGTGTGGTGGTGGTGTGGTGTTTGTTGATACAAAGGTGCAATACTGGACACACACACACACACACACACACACACACACACACACACACACACACACACTTTTCTGTCCAACTCTCTAATACAAGAAGTAACCGTTACTCACAGTCCTTCATTTATGCAACAGGTCAACTCTGGAACTGTCTCCCTCTGTCTGTATTTCCTGCTTCCTACGATCTCCAGTCTTTCAAACGAAGTGTGTCCAGGCATCTCGAAATGATCGCATCTTGAATTTAGGTCTTTCTCTTGTATTTTGTTTTTTTCTTGGAAGGAACAGTTATTGCGGGCTCATGGCCTTTGGTTCTTTCTTCCTAGCGTAAAACACACACACACACACACACACACACACACACACACACACACACACACACACACACACACACACACACACACACACACACACACACACACACACACACCAGTCTGCAAATATTAAGCGTACTGAATATAATAAGCATTGCATTCTCTTGTGTCTAATACCCCTCCCTCTCCGTCGCTCTGGAAAAATCAAACAACTGTTTTTTTTCTTTCCTGCCTCGAACAGCCCAAACACAACCGAAAGCAGCGGGGCACGTTCTAAAAAATACAGTACCATCATTTTTAGTCCAAATATCCTTCTGAACTAAAGAATTTTCCTGCATGAAAAATAATTAAGTAGATGCGTCTGCCTTTGCTCACAATCTATCTGTCTGTCTCTTACCTACCTACCTACCTACCTACCTGTCTATCTATCAATCTATCTATCTACTTTTTTTCCTCTTCAGTTTTACGTTCATGTCTCTCACATCTCACTTCCACTCTTCTCACACTGTTCAGCATCGTCTTATCTCAAATCTTTTCGTCGCTTCTCCCCTTTTCCTTCCGGGTCTTCGTTTATTCTGTCATTTTTCACTCCTCCTTCCTCTGTTGTCCTCCTCCCCCCCACCACACCCCTCTCCCTAACTCCCTTCCTTCGACATTTCCCTCGCCTCTCCACCTTGCCTCACTAACTTATTCAGGGTTTTACAGCTTCCTTATCACTTGGTTTTCATTTTCTTTATTAAAACGATTACATGTTCCATAAATATTTGAGGTCATCTTCCACACATTATCTCTCTCTCTCTCTCTCTCTCTCTCTCTCTCTCTCTCTCTCTCTCTCTCTCTCTCTCTCTCTCTCTCTCTCTCACTTCCCATCATCTCAGTAACAATTCAATAAGACAAGTAAATTGTTCAGTGTATCTATTCAGTACATCAGGACAAACTCTGGCTAAGTTCAAAAGTGCATTGTTAAATCAAAAACAGAAAAGGCATCTCCGTCTCTTACTGTAGCTGTCAAGGCAGTGTGTAAATCCAGAGGCCTGTATATAAACCATAAATCCATAGGAAATACAGGATTTGCTTTCCTCCTGTACACACGACCAGGCAGACGGGGGATGGTAAAGATATTCCGATCCATTATCAAATCTCTACTTAATTGTATACTACTGCTTCGTATCTGCCCGTTTCATCACTTTGATGCTGAATGGCGAATCCTGAAAGTTACACTGAACTCTTTCGACAAAATAATGTGTGACTGAGACTCACTTGATTGAACTGCCATCCTTCAAGTCACCAAGTTCGTCACCCTTCCCCTGCTTCTTATCCTCATTACTCCTCCTCGTCTGTAGTTTGCATTCCTCTTTGTATGTAGTTTGCCTCACACTTCCCTGTCCATTTCACTACTCTTTCTGCCTTGCTGTTTATATTCTCTGTTTTCTATTGTGATATTTGCTTCTGTTAGTGTATAATCATCATTTTCATACAGAATCCGCATGTCTTGCTCAAAATAACATTCACAATCTCACTGCACATCTCTCCACATCCCAACATGCAGACTATATTACATGTTCCTGGCCCATTCATACTCGTGTCGTCACAGATGCATACATACGTTTATCCCAAATACAGTAATTACTTCCTTACTGAACTTGCAAATCACTCACGATATTCCTACACAGATTCATCCGTAACATTTTCAGCATAATTTTCACCTCTCAACATAAGCACTTCCATTCTTCATAATTTAATGAATATATCGCCCAGATTATATCCACACTCAATATCGAACTGTTTATATCTGCTCTTGTACCCTTATCACATTCCGCATACCCAGCATCTTTACACACACACACACACACACACACACACACACACACACACACACACACACACACACACACACACACACACACACACACACACACACACACACACGCGCACGCAAACACATACAAACCGGGAACTTGTAACGATCCCTGACAACCCAGGTAACTTCTGTGGTCCCTGGACAAATGGGCTGGTGGGGTGTGGTGAGGGCCGGGTCTGGGTACAAGCGATACAGACGACCACCTGAGTCTCCTTATGTCTTTATGGGATCCCTATGTCTCTACGGGGGCCCTTAATAAAGCAAAAAACTATTAAATATATTTTACTCTCACGTGCATTAGCTCTGATTGAAATGTATCGGAATGCTTTAAAAATAACACTGTAGCCAAGATAACAGATATTGAACGCTTGCCAGGGCTTCAGTAATCGATGCCCGTTATTTATTCCTATTCGCAAAGCAAGTGTCCTTCCAGTAATAAGACCATTATTTTACATAGTTTTATTTATAGGACCACTTTTTAAAATATGGGGTTTTCTAGATATTATTTTTTTAGTTATATAATCTGCATTATTTTATTCCTGTGCAGGATCTTGGACCTTCTTTTCTAGTATACGTAACCCTGACTGAATAATTATGTATTTGTATTAATAATTTACCAACAGCATACTTTCTCGTAGTAGTATTGTGTGTAAGTGCAATAATTATTCGTGAGTATTAATATTACTGAACTGCTTGCATGAGTTTAAGCAGTGAATGTGGTGTGGTGCGATGTAGTGCCATGCAGTGAAGTGCAATGATTTGTTGTGACGTAATGTGATGCCATGAGGTGCTGTAGTGTTGCGTGGTGTCCGGCATCAACAACATAAATGTCGTTTTATAGCAACACTGTTTCCCGACTTACCCGCCACAGAGTGCAATGTCTATGTGCAAAACAGATATTCACAGCAAACCGGAAATCTGACCGTCCTGTTTACCGTCATTATTACCAATTTCCAGTTTCATCGCAAAAGAACTTTCCTCAAATTAACTGCCATGAGATACGGTTCTGTCTTTAGCATCAGTAAAATTCAGCAATATATTTCTTTAAACCAGCTATGAGTACATGGTCAGATTTAAATCAAATATTTAAGGCATCTGAAATAACTAGCAAATAAACCAGCAGCGTACGTCAAAAACCTACTCGTAAAATTGTACTCGCAGAGGAGTCTTCAAACACGCAAGTGCTTGCAAAATGCAAAAGGTTGCCCATACGGACATACCAGTTTATTTTTGCCACAGACTTTCAAGTATTTTATATAAGTGGCTTATTGAACATGGCTCTGCAATGTAGGACTTTGAGGTTAGGTGGATATACGTAGTCTCCTGGTTACTTTCCACACTTCAAACTTGCCTAATATTTTGCGTACACTTGTGCATTTACTATATCTGATATGCCTTGAAAACATGTATTTGGAGAGACGTAATTAAAGACTTTTTTTGTTTCTTAATGTCTTAGCCCTTCCGTTTGACTACTTTTCGTAGGAGAAACTGTAGTATAGTTTGATACGCTCATCTGCTAAACATTTGTCTAACTGATGGACAGTTATGACAGCATACAGCAGAATTAATTTTGTACAGCTATCTATGAAATAATTTAGAGGAACAGATGGAGAATATGCGATTTAAATAGAAATATTGTGTAATGGGAAATGTGGGTGATAATCAGGTAAATATTTCTAAACAGTTTTTCCTTATGAACCAAATGAAAGGTGACGTACTGATAAACTTGTATGCATGGAATGGCTGGAAGACGAGGAACGCCAAGGACGAAATAGAGGGCCATTTGATATGCATATGTGGAAGTAAATGTATGGAAGGACTATTATTGCGTCGGAATACAAGTGCCTGGAGGTCCCATTATGAAGGCAATCCTCCTCAGGACGCCGTGTGATTTTTGCCTGCTTAATATCCTGTCTATTCTGTCTATTCTGCTACGGTTCTGTGCATCTAAACAGAAACTGGAATGAAAATTAGATACCGTTCCTTTTCTTGGCACTCCCATAAGGAAATGGAAATGGAAAGAACGTAAACAGGAAGCTGTGCCACGGCATAGCAAATCAGTCCCAGGCAGTCACTTAAGTGCTGACGTATAAACACAACAGGATATCTAGTCAAAGATGTCATATATCAAATTTGGAGCGAATCGGGTGAAAATTGACGATTTTATGCCCATCTGAAATTTTAAGCTCCGCCCACCTGACATCGACCTCCCTACTCCTAACTGGGGGGTGACCCTCCTGACGTAATGAGCCATTTTATAAGATGCAGATTTGAATGATGCACATCTAGGTTTTGGTTTCATGTCGATATGACGAATTTGAAATGAGTTATGGCGAAAAAACGATTTTCTGCTTTACATTTTTTGAGCCTACAGCCAGGGCCTTGGCCCAATTTGGCCCAGAATTTAATCAGGTGATCAGAAGGTCATAGCCCAACATCACTGTAATTTTTGTCAAAATCGCACCAGTAGCTTTCGCGTAAAGTTGTCAATAAACAGACAGACAGACAGATAGACAAACCGAGTGAAAACAATTCCCGTTCCCGAGCCCCTCCTGGCGGAGACGGGTAATTACGGTACTGTTTTTTGTTTCATCTTTGGTTTCAAACACCTTTAATCCGATGGCGTATTTTTCTTTTCTTTTTTTCATTTATTTTCTTTTATTTATTACCTCCGAAAACGGAGCTCGATGATGTTATATCCACCCCTGTTTTTTTCTTTGTCTCTGTGTTTGTAAACGGGATATCTCATTTTTGTTTTGTTTTTTCGATGAAATTTTGTAGATAGGTGAGTCATGAACCAAGGAAGAGGTGATTAAATTTTTGAAGTGATTTGAATTGTCTGGTATTTGGCGTTGGCGGAGGTGTGAGGTCTGTGAGTGCTGTATTCTTATTTATTTTTTGTTTGTTGCATTAATTATGCGTTATCAACAGACGACTGTTTTCTGGCTGGGAGGTTGTTCGGACATGAAGGACTAAATATATCTTGAAAATTACCGTTTCACCACAAGATAACCTTCCCAAAATGAAGGAAGACATCCAATGGTAGGAAAGAACATAGGCAACGCCACGCTGTTGCAACCCTCCATCTGACCAAGCACATACCCACCACCTCCCTGCACACCTAACCAAGCGCATAACGGCCCTCCCTCTTCCCCTCCTTTTCTTTTAAAGATGGGTGTAAAGAGAACGCCTTGGGGATACATGACGTGGGCCCTTCTGGTTCCTTGCAAAGGTTGCATTGATATCGCTAGGATTTTTCTTTTTAATTTTTCGTTACTTAAAAAAAAAAAAAAATTAGGACACACCATGCTACCTATTAAAAGGCACCAGTTCATTATATGACACATAACTATGTGAAATTTCATGACTCTATGGTGGATACTTTCTGAGTTCTGGCCCGGAAACGAAATCTCTACACCAGCCAGCCACCCTGTCGCCCTGCCGCCCAGCTATACGGACGGACACCTATTGATCCCAGTGACAACAACACCCTCCTCTGACTCTGTCAGGTAGAGGGTAAAAAACAAACAAAAAAACAAGGAGTACTCAGAGTGCAACACCCATGTCCACCAGCTGATGTATGGGCCGAACTTTGCCTGTGACCTTAACTTTCGGCAAGTTATTCTCAAAATCAGATTACTTCATTCTTGCCTAACTGTTTTAGCTGACTTTTTACAATGACCTTGAACTCTGCTGTATCCTTGTGGTCTTGAGTTTTGACTGGCTGTTCTCAAAATTGAATATATATTTTTTTGCTTTAGCCCAAAAACCAAACATGAAGTCCAGTCTACATCAGATCTGATAAGATGATCTTGCAGTGGGAATTTTACCTTTGACCTATCTCACCACTTTCTTGGGTGATCCTCAACTCATCCACAATGTCTGACCCAAATCTGATAAAAACTGCCTGTTATTTCATTCACCCAAAGACAGCTGAGTCGAACGTAGACCTTGCCTTGAAACACTCACCTTTAACTGATTGTCCTAAAAACTGAATCTCATTATTCTTCTCTGATCCTTAACACTTCCACAAAGTTTGGTAAAATCGATTAAAGCTGTCACTGACCTTTGACCTGTTATCCTAACAAAGCAATAGGTCTACGCTTTGTCTGACCCTCAGTTCTTCTACCAAGTTTGGTTCAGATCAGATTGAAACTGAGTTATTTTGCTACAAAAAATTCATGCAAGTCGAATTTGACTTTGTCTTGTGACCTTGACTTTTGATTGGTTGTTCTCAAAATTAAATCACCCCGTTCTTACCTTTCCTTTAATTGTTTCCTCAAGTTTGTTCGAAACAGGATAAAAGTTGCATCAGCTGATTTTGCTTGGTCACCGTTTGACCTAATCCTGTAAGCTTGACCTTTGACTGAAAGTAAAAAAAAAAAAGTAAAATGAAAAAAGGACCAGTAAGCTTCTGTGGACTACGTCTCAACTTTTCCACTAAGCATAATTAAAATCAGACAAAAACTTAGTTATTCTGTTAACACTCACACACACACACACACACACACACACACACACACACACACACACGCTGCTAAAAACATACCTGTTCTCGTTCCGCGAGTGTAAAAATACGTCACCGGGTTGAAGGCATTTTTTAAAAATTTACTATTTTTTAATGCACAATATTCCAGTTCTACTTCCCTTGCGCTTTTTAAAGAATGATTTCTACGTTAGTTCTGTGTATTGTCTTAGAGTGTTGCCTTGTCACTATTACACTGAATTCTGTCTCACTTCAAGCCTGGTATAATATTTGCAAATAACTGTGCATACTATACGTTGCTTCGAACATTTTTTGAAAGAACTGAGCTTACTTTTCCACTTTTTGTTTCCAGTTACTATAAAACTTTCAAATGTAGAACTTTGCTTTATTTCTGTTCGTCTGAAGAATGCTGGGATATAAATTTATCTTAGTCAGTATTTATCCTTTCTTTTCTGTGTAACCATACGTACCGGTCTCTCTCTCTCTCTCTCTCTCTCTCTTTCTTTTTATATAGATAGATCGATCGATAGATAGATAGATAGATATAATTATTTATTTATTTATATATGTTACAAGGAATTTGTGTAACCGGTGATATGAAATCCCTAGTGAATTCGTGAAATGAGTTTAACCCGCAGCGTCCCGTCGATGCTCTTTAACGTCCACACGTTTTGTCACTGCCAATCCCGTCGACGTACATAAACGCGAAAAAATTGCAAGGTCCTTAATTTGCACAATTTTCAATTTTCGCGAGTCATTTTTGGTACGTATACACGTGACACCTTCCTCAACAAGATGCCAGGCAGGGACAATGCCTTACCCAGCATAACCTCCTCCCCCCCCTACATGCCATTGTCTCAGCAATTCACCTGTCATCAGTGACCTGGCCAGTATAGCCATGTCATGCCACGGTACGAAATTCAGGGCCAGAGTGATTCCCCAATCAATGACAATGTGGAGGACAAACTTTACATAGCATTAGAGGAAGAAACAGTTAGAAATGATGATCAGGTAATGTGGCAAAAAAAGGTCAGGTATTAGTGAGTGAAACAATGCTTATAATGCCTCTATTACTGCTTGAAAACCAATATACTCTTGTACTACATATAAATTCGTACCAAGTAAATAAATAAATACCGTTTATGAGTGGTGTGAAATAGTTATCCTCCCATAGAACTGGTTTTCTTTGGTGCCAGCCTGATAGAAAACCCAGTAAGGTAAGGAGGTACTCCTACCTGTAATGAGTATTTTAAACATCAGGTGAGCGATTTCTCTATGAATTTTCGTTGTTTCTCACCAAAAGCGAAGGTTTGAACCAAAAAAAAAAAAAAATTCCTAAAATGGTCGGGATCGGGGGGAGTCAGTGGTGGAAAAGTGGTCGGGATGGGGCGGGTTAAACTGGGATGGGTCAATTAATGTTACGTTAAATTAGGCTGCAGTTAGGCTAGGCTGGGATAATCTAAATTATAATTTATATTATGTTACGCTAGGTTAGTTAAGTTAGGTTAATTTAGATGAACTTTTAACATATCTAAGCATTCATCTACAATACTGTTACATAACCTAACCTGTACTAAACACACAATATCTAAGTATTTTTACCTTCACTATAGTAACGTAAGAATTGACTGTGGCTGCTTTCTAAATGGATCAGAAATTTCTGTTTCACGAAAGTAGTGTTTTTTAAATACAATTTTAACTGCTCTCATGATGCTGGCTTTGTAAGTAACTGAACAAAAAACTCTTCTTATCTTTGCTTTTATCTGTTTTGTTTGAAAGGTTAATGCATGCAAAAGTAGATGTTTTAACTTTCCTCCCTTTTACCTCATTCGTGTTCTATCAACCATGTGTTAATATAATCCTGTATCTGTTGTGCAAGATAGAGTTCATTACAGCTACCTTCCTCTTTCTATTTTTTTTTCTGTCTCATGTGTGAACAGTCTGGGTTGGGACAGTGTTGATCCAACTGGCTTTAAGGGCAATAAGTTTTGTTTGATGTGACATAGAGCAGTTTTTAAATGAGCAACAGGACTCATTCTCACCCTGTCGTAGTTCCAAAGGCGATACCCACATTGTGTCACTAGGACCAATGAAGGGCCCTCTCGTTTGGTCAGTTCTGCTATGATGTTGAGCTTAGACTTCGACTATAAGTACAAGCAGAGAGAATCCAACTAAGTTCTACTCGCATCCTTCTGATGGCCAGTCTACAGTTACGCTGGATACGAGGCCCTCTTTAATGCTGAGCTCAGGATCTGACGAATTCCTTTTCTTTTAGGGCTTGGCCACTCACAGGGTCAAGGAAGCTTTGCCATCAAAGGTAATAACCATTCTTGCTTCTGCGCGTTCTGTTTATCGGTCCAGTTAACCTGACTATTGAAGAGGTTTAGGAACACGGTTACCTCATCCCCTGTCTGACCAGTAACCAAATTATATTATCCAGTATAACCATGGCTGACGTGGTATGGTAAACTGTAGACAACAACGAATGTACACACCTAGTTCCACAGTGAGATTCACACCTGGTATCTCCAACTTCGATCCAACTCTACACACCTTGGTATCCTGGAAGTCCGGGATATACAGCGCTACTCCTCCCCCTCTTTCCTGATCGCATCGGTCCCTATGAAAATAATCTATAGAAAAGGATATGGAATTCTCTAATAAAGTCCCCACGAACCTTCATCTCTTATAACTGATATATCTTTCTTGTTAGTGGTTCTTAGAGATCTAAGCTCGCTAAATTATTGTCTTTACTCGTACCTTAACCTAACACTGGTAAATACTGCTACTCGGGAAATAGTCAGTACTAAGCAACCCAACAGCGTGACAAATGGGTAGTCCTGTCTAAGATCAACAAAAACAGTTGATGTTGCCAATGAAACAGAGAGAGAGAGAGAGAGAGAGAGAGAGAGAGAGAGAGAGTAGGGGAGGGGGATGGAGATACTCTGAAAACTGAAACATTGTTATAAAAAAGAGGCAGAGGGAGGTAAGTAGACAAGAAGTTGTGAGAGTATGGGAAAACTCCTAGAATGGAGAGGGAGAGATGGAAAAGTGAAATAAAGATGGATGACAAAAAAAATAAAGGTATGAATGGGATACAAACTGGAAAAAGAGTTCACGTGACAGAGAAAGTTTAAGTACCAAGAAAAATATCGATAAAAAATAAAGATGACGGTAAAATAAACAAAGCGAATGACAGACAGAGGAGACTGAAAAATTGAGCTAGGGCCTGAGGCCACCCATTGAATGTCAAGATGCGTCAGGTTGGCAGTCTGGTTATGCGAGCCACGGGGTGAAGGAGCAACCTGACTCACTGTATCGAATTTTTCTTCCGTCAGGGAGGCTAGCAGGCGATGAGGTGTTAGGCAGAGGGATGATAGGGTACGAGGGAAGGAGAACCCTGCGTGGAGAGTGAGAGAGATTGAAGTCTGCAGGGAAGAAGGCTTATGAAGGTGAGTGAAAATGAAAGAGTGGTGATGGAAGGATTGAGGGAGGTGTTAGAGTGATGGAGCTGTAGGCAGAGTGATGGCGATGGTAGTGAAAAGTGAGAGAGGGAAATTAGATTTCCATTCCATCATGGCAGCTTGAATGAGTCTTGAAGATGCAGATTAAGATGTCTTGCATTCCTACCCTATGCTTTTATATCATACGAATCTGTGGATTCACTTAGACACCAGTGACTCATGTTTATGAATCTCTCTCTCTCTCTCTCTCTCTCTCTCTCTCTCTTTATATATCTATCTATCTATCTATTGCCAGACGCCATAATCCCGTAAGGGGTGGCCATTTGGCTTTGAGTTATTTGTTTTACGGGGAGGGGCACTAACCCTCCACCAACCCACTTGTTTATATAATATATATATATATATATATATATATATATATATATATATATATATATATATATATATATATATATATATATATAAACTGTGGATTTTGTGAAGCAAAACCCATAACAAGAGCTCGGCCACAATTTCGGAAACACTGTGGATAACATGGTGACCGTAGTACTAATACAATACTGTCTTCATACCTTAAACAAGATTGGTAGTATCACCACTGCTGAAAACAAGGCCGGCAACAAAAACATTTCCCCTCGTGAGTCGATAACACTAATAACATGTGTTAGTATTAGCGGGAGGATGAGATCAGACTAACGGAAGAATTAAACGCAAACAAAAAAGTCAAAATGGGAAAATCTCCAGGAACTGATACAGTGTTTGGTGAAATGTTATGCTGGAGAGAATTAGTGATGGAATGGACTTAGAAGCGCAAGTTCGCCTGGGAGGAGGTAGGGTCCTGGAGGATTGGATGTCAGGTATACTCGTTCCTCTATGCTTATGAAAAGGGGCAAGAGACGTGTGCGACAGAGTGTTATTCGTCTTCTCTATAACCGGAAAAACGCCTGGTAGATTGATAACCATGGAATTAGTCGGAGAAGAACAAGGGGATTGTAAGAGAGGAAGATGTATAGATCAGATATTATTTTTTTTTAATGCGAGGAAGAAGGAACCAAAGGCTGAGCACGCATTAACGTTCTTCCAAGAGAGAAACAAAAACAATACAAAAGAGAGCCAATTTCAAGATCCATTCATTTCGAGATGCCTGTACACACTACGTTTGAAAGACGGGAGATCATAGGAAGTAGGAAATAGTAGGAAATAGAGACAGAGGGAGACAGTTCCAGAGTTGACCTGTTGCATAAATGAAGGACTGAGAGTAATGGTTAACTCTTGCATTAGAGAGTTGGTCAGTTGTGATGTGTTCGGTGGAAAAGTCTCTAGAGAAGGGAATGAAATTATCTGTTCATACCATAATTCATCCGAAGAAAGTATATGACAGGGTGAATAGACAAGCAATGTGAAAGGTATTAAAGTGGTTATATAATTGATGCGAGGTTACTGATCGCTGTAAAGGGTATGTATGAGGGTGCTTGGGCTGCACTGCATCTGGGTAGTGAAATATGTGAGTTTTTTTATCTTGAGTGTTAGACTGAAGCAGAGGTGTGTCAAGTCACCGTGGTTGTTTAGTGTTCAGTCTGTGTATGGGTGGAGTAATAAAAGATACTAGGTAGGGAGGTGAATATTGGAATGTCTCTTTTGAAGGAAGGTAGGGCATGGAAACTCCCTGCACTGTTGTGTGGAGAGGATATTGTATTGTTAAATAAATATGAATGAGAGCTGGATGGTTTGGTGAATGAGTTTGGGGGTGTATGAAGAAAACTGAATCTAAAAGTGAATGTAGATAGAAGTAATAATTTAAAAAATGAAGCTGTCATGCACAGTGAGGCTGGATGGTGAGGAAATGGAGACTATGAGTGCCTTCAAGCACGTACATATCGTGATGAGTGAGGTAGTGTGTTTAGAAGATGA
Source organism: Coenobita brevimanus (assembly GCF_032717465.1). Lineage (NCBI taxonomy): Eukaryota > Metazoa > Arthropoda > Malacostraca > Decapoda > Coenobitidae > Coenobita > Coenobita brevimanus. Next base: position 25,055,722 of record NC_136959.1, on the reverse strand, counting down.
AGTGCTTAAAAGACATCAGCAGTGTAGAAAGGTTGCTGGTTCACTGAAAGCACTGATAAACTTGACCATCGGCGTAAAAAAAAAAAAAAATCGCTTCATGACAGTACTGTGATCACCCCTCTAAAATATGGAAATGAATCTTGGACCCCGTAGGAAGGGCATATGTCATGAGAGAGGATAAGTAGAAATGAGTTATCTGAAAGGAGCATGCAAAATTACACGAATAAACAGACAGACAAAGGAGAAAAATAAAGGAGCGTTGCGGTGTTAATGTAAATATGACTAAAAGTTTTAAATGAAATACTCTGAGATGAATTAGTCATGTGAACAGAATGGAGAAAGGAGTCTGACCTTGAAGATTGTATGTGGCTGAGGTGGAAGGAACGCCATGGATGTGGCTGAGGGATGAAGTGGAGAGATGAGAGAGGGAGTGTGATTTTGAAGGAGGCCGGCCAAATGGCAGAGGACAGGGCGACGTGGAGGTGATTCGTTTGTTGCTACCTCTTGAGGCAACAGATCGATAGATTCATTGTATCAGTGATCCGGGCACACATATGACTGAAGCAGTGAATAGAATCAACCCAACACACACACACACACACACACACACACACATGGGCTGGGTGTGGAGGGCTGCTCTGTATATTAGCCTTGTTTACTTGGAACATGAACTGATATCGACAGGAATTCATTACATTAAATGACACGTACCGTGGATGAACATGAAGTATGAAAGTATATATATTGGTAATTTTTGTTGTACCTTCTTAAATATATGTTCTGCACGCATTCCATCATAATAAGTGCTTAAGAAAAGTTAGCTTAGCTTCGATTTCCGCATGATTTCAGACATTACTTAATTATCGTATGCTGACACATTCACATCTCACCTGTCCTGTGAGATGACACCGATATTGTTTGGAATACAGTGAAGAAGAGAGGCATGTGACAGCTTCCTGGTGTTTCGAGTGTGGAAATGGGATTACTTTAGAACATGAAGTCCATACTGTTTCAGCTTTGCAACTGCGGACATCATTGCTTGTTCAACTGCTGACGTCATCTAGTAAAGTTGCTGACTTGTTGCAACCATGTAATTACTTCTAATATTTTAGTCATATTCGAATTGCTACACAATTTATAGGCATATATACAATCATTTTTACATTTCATTTCCCACGTTAATCCTCAACGTACAGACACTGTCTACAGCAATGTCCCAAACAATGTGTCTTTCACTGTGGCCACACCCAAAGACATGCATGTGAGGAGAATTTTCTAGACCTCAAAAGTTCAGTAATATTTCCGACGACTACAATGAGCTTCATGAATGAATGAAGTGCGACACAGTTCCGTGTATACAATCTACTCACCTCACCTCGCAAGTGGTCTGACCAGCAGCTAAGTGTGTAAGGCAAGTTATGCTGTGTATATCGTCTCCCAGCCCGCGCCCTCCTCACCCCCGTTGCACACACGCACTGCCACGTTACCAGTGTATATACTCGTACATAAACAGCATGGTGGAATGTGTCATCAGTGGTTTATCATTTTGTTTAATAATGATCTTCATATATCCTTGATCCTTCCCAGTCATAAGCTGGGACTGAGATCACGGTAAGAAAACCCTGTCATCAAGATATTGGGGACAATGTACGACCAATCAGAGCTAATACAATAGGAGTTTTGGTGTGTGTTTTCTGACCGGCAGTGGAGTGGTTATTAGTGGACTCTAACCTTCTGCATCATATGAGCACCACCGCTACAACTGCTAATATGAATTTTCTCATTATTCCAAATTCAGAAGTCTCGTGATCGATACAAAAAATTGCTCCATATATTTCAACACTCTGGATGTTTTTTGTCGTCTTTTCTGAACTTCAGGGTAGTTACACCCGCATTTCCCGAAAGTGGTGAGGGGTTTTGTTTTACTGAACGTGTGTGTGTGTGTGTGTGTGTGTGTGTGTGTGTGTGTGTGTGTGTGTGTGTGTGTGTGTGTGTGCGGGGTCCATTTTGTCTGATAGTGTGTAACTCAACCAGTTTTTATCTGATTAGAACCAAACTTGGTGCAAGGGTTAAGGGTCTTCCTAAAAGTTGAGTATAGTAGGTCACGCAGGAAGGTCGACTTAATAAGTTTTGATCGGATATGGACCAAACCTGGTGGGAAGATTGAAGGTATTTCAAGAGTGAAGTGATTCGAATTTGAAAACAGGCAGAGGGCAAGGCCACAGGTCAATGTCAAACGTTCGATCTTCAAACAGGTTATATTTGATCTGAACCAATCTTGTTGGAAGGGTTGAGGGCCAGACAAGAAGTTAGAGATTCGATTTGGCAACAGCGGGTCAAAGGTCAAGCTCACATGGTAAAGTCAACTCGAATTTTTTTCTTATTCGGTTTTGATTAAACTTGGTGGGAGAGCAGAATGTCAGGGAATGATAAAATAATTCAGTTTTTAGAACAACTGGTCCAACGTCAACGTCACAGGGAAAGTCGAATGTTGGATCCTCTGGGCAGTGGTTGGGTGTGGGTGTTACACTGAGTAGCATTTCCTACGTTCTTTGTCAGAAAATAAATTTCATCGTAATGGTAAAGTGATGGGTTACCTTAGTACTCACGCGTCTATCGCTCTTTGCCATTGTACTTTCAACTGTGACCCTCTCGCAATGCACTAATCTCACACGTCCTCGTTGCTGTCCTTGCCAGCTGTTCTTTGTACACATCACACTTTGTTCTTCTGAGTCAGTTGACAGTCACATAATCTTGCCATCAATAACATGACTCCTGGGAATGACAGCATCCCAGTCGAAGTACTGAAATGCGTGAAGGAAAAGCTACGAGCACTTCCCCACCTGCACTGACTTAATTCCACGACATTCCTCAGTTTGCTTAGTGGCAGTATTCAATTCTTTGTTTTCCATTAATCTTACAAGTTATGTTTTGTGTATATCATATTATTTATTCATTATTTATTTTTGCTGCAAATATCATTTGGACACAGAAACAAGGATGTAAATTTAGAATCGTGGAACAATGCTTATTGCCAGCGACTTAGCTTCCTAGTGACTTTTGCATCCCTCTTTCTGTATAAAAATTACCGGTGTTCTCTACCTCAGTTACTTTGTCCTTCCCTGAAGATGTGAACACACGAAAGCACTTGGTATATTTCATGTTTCTTTTTTCCCAGCGGATATCACCATAGTTATGAATCACGTGTTTTTAAGTGATTTATTTGCGCTTATAATATATATATATATATATATATATATATATATATATATATATATATATATATATATATATATATATATATATATATATATATATATATATATATATATGTATATATATATATATATATATATATATATATATATATATATATATATATATATATATATATATATATATATATATATATTGTTACGGAACAGAGAAAGATAATGTACACTTTAAGTGAGAATACTAAAAATCACTACTGTCCCGTAAAGTTCCAGGTTCAAAACAAAAGAGTTAGGTAAAATTACAAGTTAAAGTTTAATGCTCAAACTAACAACAAAACATTCAGGACTCATAAGGATAATGTAATGGCAAAAAACAGGTTAAATATATGGTTAACTGCAATAGCCTCTATTAACACGAAATTAGCATGAGTAAATTTATCTAAGTCAGCCCTGATAAAATGAAAATACACTGGGTAATGCTCAGTTAATGCAAGATAAATTATTACTGATACAAAATTATAATAAAATTGGCTGACAAAACGAATCCCACACAAATTACAAAAAAACATCACTAGGCCTACAAATCAACACCTTATGCTATACAGTACAAGGAAAAAATGCAATAACAGTTATACTCAGATTACACAGCTGCTAGATGGTTGGAGACTTCCTGAGCACTCAATAACTGTACAGGGGAGGACAGAGATGTGAACAAAATGAGGAGCAGATCTAAGTGGCAATGATGCAGAGACTGAGCTCATTATATAGGGGCCAGCAGAGCTTGATACAACTTGTAAGAAGGACGCGCAAATGAAGCCATGGGGACAAAGGGTTGACAATCCCGCTCTGAACAACAGAAAGAACGACTTACTCTACTGTAACGGTAGAAGGGGGGGACTGAGGCAGAACACGCTCGTGATCAAACAGGCAGCACACTGTACGTTAGAATTACACAAAGGATGATGAAATCATAGGCTATGTAACACCTCCCCACAAAGAAAAAGAAATTTACAAAGGAAATTTCTTATTACTCTAAAACAATCTGTCTAAAGTCTAGATAAGCAATCTGCAATAACATTTTCTTTCCCCTTGACATGTTGTATGTCTAATGAATACTCCTGAAGAAGTAGACTCCATCTTGTCAATCTCTGATTTTTATCTTTAAACTTACTAAGGAATTTCGGTGGGTTATGATCGGTATAAATGACTATGGGGTCAAAACCAGAACACAAATAAAATGAAAAATGCTTTAAACCCAAAATCAAGGCCAAAAGCTCTTTCTCAATAGTGGAGTAGTTTTTTTGAGGTGGAGTGAACTTACTGTAATAAGATACAGGGTGTTCAATACCCTGATCATCCTCTTGCAGAAAAACAGCCCCAGCTCCTGTATCACTTGCATCAACAGCCATCTTAAAAGGCTTAGCAAAATTTGGAGTAGCGAGTACTGGCTGACTTAACATAATAGCTTTAAGTTTGTTGAAAGAGGAATCACAGTTATTGGTCCAGAGAAATTTAACTCCCTTTTTCAGTAGGTCTGTAAGTGGTGATACAAGAATAGAAAAGTTAAGAACAAATCTCCTGTAATAACCTACCATTCCCAAAAATCTTTGTAGCTCTTTCCTAGTTTTAGGTCTGGGAAGATCACTTATAACCTGAACCTTAGCTCCTGGTGGTGCAACATGTCCATCACCAATTACATACCCAAGGTACTGAACTTTAGCTTGACCAAACTCACACTTTGATAAATTAGCTACAAAATTAGCATGAACCAAACGGTCAAGAAATTTACTGACATGGCATAGGTGATCTTTCCAAATTGTCACTGAAGATTAATACATCATCAATATAAACAACACACCCTGCCAAACCCTCTGTTACAACATTCATGAGCTTCTGAAATGTGGCTGGTGCATTCTTCATACCATACGGCATTACAGAACATGCAAAAGTCTTTCCTAGTGTTACAAAACATGAGATCTCCCTAGCACGTTCAGTCATAGGTACTTGCCAGTATCCCTTTCACAAATCAAACTTACTTATGTACCTAGCCTCTCCGATCTTGTCTATGCAATCTTCCACACGAGGGAGAGGGTAGGTGTCTGTTTTAGTTATCTGATTAACACGTCTGTAGTCGATGCAAAGCTGCTGTGACCCACCTGGCTTAGGGACTAGAGTGACAGGAGAACTCCACTCGCTCTGACAGGGCTCAATCATCTTGTGGTCCAACAGGTAGCCAAGCTCCTTCTCGATGAGAGGAACTTTCACTGGGTTCACACGGTAAGGAGGCAGTTTAATTGGCTTTGCGTCTCCAACATCGACATCATGCATCAGCACAGTGGTTCTTCCTGGAGTGGCACGGAACACTTGCGGGTACTCCTGCAGTAATGCCGAAAACTCTTGCCTTTCCTCGGGAGGTACATGAGAAAGCTTAGTCTGGAGATCATTCATGATATCAGGATTCTTCCCCAAACTATCACTCAGGCTCATACTGCATGGGAGAGCTTCACTTGCAGACTCGGGTGGAGCAGCTACAGTGCAGACTGGATTATTTTCGTCCTGCCTGTGATATAACTTTAGCATGTTGATGTGACAAAGTTGCTTGTTCTTTCTACGATCTGGTGTGGCAATGACATAGTTGACATCACTGAGTTTCTTCTCCACGAAATAAGGACCACTAAACTTGGCTTGAAGAGGTTGCCCATGAACTGGTAGCAGAATCAAAACCTGATCTCCTGGTTGAAAGTGGCGTAACCTGGACTTCTTATCATACCAAGTCTTCATCTTCTCCTGAGCAGCTCCTAAATTCTCTCTCGCCAACTGTAAAGCAGTGGTCAGCCGTTCTTTGAACTTCATCACATACTCCAGCAGGTTGACGTCATCTTCCTCCGACAGCCAGCATTCCTTGAGTAGCTTAAGGGGTCCTCTTACTTCATGGCCAAACAGTAGTTCAAAAGGTGAGAAGCCCAGTGATTCATTTGGAGATTCTCTTGCAGCAAACACAACGAATGGAAGACCTTTATCCCAGTCTTTCTGATGTTCCAAACAGTATTTCTTGAGCATCGATTTGAGTGTTTGATGATATCTCTCCAACGCTCCTTGGGTCTGGGGATGGTAAGCTGAAGACGTGATCTGGGTGATGCCCAACTCTTTCAGAGACTGCTTGAAAACGTTTGACATGAAATTACTTCCCCGGTCTGACTGTACCTCCTTGGGCAGACCAAACTTTGTGAAGAACCCTAGCATTTCCTTAACCACGTTCTTTGCTGAGATATTTCTAAGTGGAATGGCTTCAGGATAACGAGTAGCCATATCAATCAGGGTCAACACATATGAAAATCCTGAAGAAGTCTTAGGAAGAGGGCCCACAATATCCACCAACACACGGGTGAATGGCGCCTCAAAAGGAGGAATGGGAACTACAGGTGCGACCTTTTTGGTCTGATTACACTTCCCCACAACTTGACAGGTGTGACAAGACTTACAATACCAGGAAACATCCGTGAAGATACCTGGCCAGTAGAAGTGTTTCAAAATGCGTGCCACAGTCTTCCTCACTCCAAGGTGTCCTGCCAAACTGGAATCATGAGCCACTCTAATGGTATCCTGCCTACAAACACGAGGGATGACAACTTGATGTACAACCTCCCATTCACAGTCGGCTGATACTGTTGGGGGTCTCCACTTCCTCATAAGTTCTCCTGACTTTATATAATAACAAGTAGAAGCACCAGCTGACTCTTCCTCACTGCAAGCAGAGTTAGCTAGACCTTTCAACTCAGGGTCAGCAACCTGCAACTCGACCAACTCTTGACGAGACAAATTATCAACACTACGGGGTACTGCCTCATCTGGTGAGTGGTCCAAATTAGCAAGAAAAGTGTCAGCTAGGATAACATCATCATCATCATTATCCTCTAAGTCACCAGTAACTTTAGACTTAGCCCTAGTGACAGCACATGCACGGAACACATCAGGGACATCACAATCCTGGGCTGCAGCCACTGGCTCACTAGACAACTGAGGAGCTGGACACACTTGACTTCCACCATTATCATTTCCAAGTAAGAAAGTTACACCTGACATTGGGAGTGTCTCAACCAACCCAACCATAACGGAACCATTAACAAAACCAGACTCTAAATTCACTCTGCACAGAGGGACAGAGAAGTAATTATTCCCTACGCCTTGTAAGATTACAGTTTCATCAGAGGAATTAACATTAGAGCCTAGAACACTGGTCAGCATAAGGGATTGGCAAGCACCTGTATCACGATATATTTTAACTGATTTCCTGTCATTACTGTCCAGAGGACTGACAAAACCATCAGACAGGAAATTAGCACATGAACTCTTGAGAGTGTCACCCACGTTACTGCTCAAAAGAGGAGCTCCATCATGAGAATTTAAGTTACCCCTCAAAACAGATTCAGTTAACTCAGTTAAAGAATTCTGGGAACTCTCAAGGGTGGACACTAGACCAATTGACTGAATATTTAAAGACTCCTTTTTGTTCACATCACGCTGTCTCCTGAAACATTTCTCCGTAGTATGACCAAGCTTACTACAATAAGTACATTTACTTTTCTGAAATCTAGAGGTGAAGCTGGTATTTACTTCCTGAGAAACATCATCTTTATTCTCTTTCCTGTTACCTGTACTCTGAGTAGAGGCAACGTACTTACTCTCAGCTTTCCTTCTTTCTCTAGAATATCTTTTGTGAGTGAGAACATACTCATCAGCTAAAACTGCAGCATGAGACATATTATCTATTCTTCTCTCATCAAGATATAGGCTTACATCTTTACTAATACACCTCTTGAAGTCCTCCAGCAAAATCATCTGCTTAAATTTACCAAAATCAGAATCCACATTCTTAGAATTTAACCACTGCTCTAACAGATCTTCTTTGATTTTTGCATACTCAACATGGGATTGCTTATCTTGCTTGTAAGTTGCCCTAAATTTTACTCTATAGGCTTCAGGAACAAGCTCATAGGCCTTAAGAATCAAGCTCTTAACTACATCATAATTATCAGATTGATCCTGAGGCAAAGATGCATAAGTTACTTGAGCTTTACCGGTGAGAACAGTTTGAAGGAGTACTGGCCAATACTCCTTGGGCCAATTGAAACCTGTAGCTA